>NC_091826.1:115174307-115774307 GCF_038994185.2 Dermacentor albipictus
GTGAGAGCGACGAGGTGCTGTGCCAGCAGAGCACTGTAGAGATAGCTAGGCCAGCTGTGAATGAATTGGCACAGTCACCGCGCGTGTGCGTCGCAGGTAATGTTAACGAGGTTGTTAACGAAGTAGAGACCACTGCTGACCCGACAGACGCGAGCACCCATGTCGAATCAGATCTGCGTGACGAAGTAACCCTAGTAGCACGCTTTGTTGCCTCAGTGTGGCCACAACGTTAGCTTCTAACATTGCCTTAACGTGGCTAGCGTCCTCTTTTTGCAACGTTAACGCAACATACATAAGACAACGTTGAGACAATATTGCTCCAATGTTACATCAACTTTCAGTCAATGTTAAAGCAACTTCTGGAGACAATATAAATGCAACATTGCTACACCTTTTTATTTGCACACATGCAACGTTCCCACGACAATGTCACTGCAATATTGCCGCAATGCTGTCATAACATTTCAGAAACTTTGAGACCGCATTCTAAATCACTGAAATATTTCAGCTATCAATGGTTGCTGGTCAATAAAATAATCTCGTGAAAGGCTAAACAGTCTGCAATGGTATCCTCATACCACAACGGTTACGGCAGTTTAAGGTCGCAAGAATGAGCAACTGACCATTACTCCTTGCTACACAGTGATGCGGTGCTGAAAAAGACCACTTTAGAGCAACGTTATCAGCATGTTGCTTGGTAACATTGCAGCAACATTATCTAATGTTGAAGAATGTTAGCGCAACATAATACAACATTGGCAATGTTGTTGCAACGTTGCAGTAACATACTGTGCTACTAGGGAAAGTGCCAGCTGGACGATGCAGTTGAGGGCAGTTCGCAGGATTGCGAGTTCCGTAGCTCAAGAGAAAACAGCTGCATTGTTCAGGGATCGGTGCAGCTCTCCGCCAGTCTATGTAGCCAAGAGAGGGATGGTTTAGTCAAGGATCATTCTGACTGTGCGGGTAAGAGACCGATCCGGGCCGACGAGATGTGTACCGGCCAGCACGAGGCGCCAGAAGGCGACATGAAAGCGAGTTCAAAGAGAAAGCGCCGCAGAAAGAAGCGCGGTAAAAATCGGAAAGCCGTAGATAAGGTAGCGCAGCCAAAAAGGGCGAGAGGTGCGGAAACCCAAGGCGCCAGGAAAAGAAAGGTGCGGTCGTCGTTGACGACGTTGGCGCATCAAACACGTTCGAGCCACCGGTCAAAAAGACACCGACAAGCATGTTCTGCACGGACGCGGACAAACGGCAGGGGGCAGCTATGTTCCATGTCGGTCCGTCGTTCTTTTCGAAGTTCAGCGTGTAGTGCGAAGGAGCGCAAGGTGGCAGGACGAGACGAGGTGATAATTAGTCGCGGCGGTTCGTGAGGAAAGCGTGGCGCCAGGACGCAAATTGGCAGGAGACTGTAACGTCTTGGAGGAGCTGATAGTGAGTCAGCCCTTTTGTTGTTCCTCTGTAGGCAGAGTAGCTTTTGAACCGCGACCACCTCGAGTACGGCTCAAAAGTATGAGTCAGTCGAAAACGTTTGGAACGGGAGGCCAAGAGAGCTTCTGTAGAAGTAAAACGAGTTTTTGTTGTTGTAATTTTGAGCATTTGGAAAATTTTCGCGAATTGAGACTAATTTCTTTCAATATGTAAGGTATAAGCTTTGTGTTTTTGTTCGAGAAGCTCCGAGATTGGAAAGATGCGTTTTATGTAAACATTTAGTCTCGCGAGGAGTTAGTTAATGAGTAGATAGGCTTTCTTTTTTGTTGTGTGTGTGAGTAACCTGAAGGTCAAAGTTATCGGTGAGAGGCTTATGGTAACGCAAGGGTGTATTAGTTAAGCTTCTTTTTTTATGTGTTTCTTCTATTTTCTAAGGTTAAGCGCGTAGGTTTTCAGTAAGTGCGTTATTTTCACTAAGAGTTCGTAGTTCCATTAGCGCATGTCCTGTGTGGACGGAAGAAGGCAGATTTATGACTGGGTTGCTCGTGTGTGTTTAGGGCGGCCGTGTTCTGACTTCTCTGGTAAGCGTGCGTGGAACGAGTTATTAGCAGACGCATTTTTTTAACGGCTCGGCGGAGTGCGTAAGATACGCAAGGGTAGTTGTTCGTTTAAGTTACGTGTGCTGTGTGGACTAAAGGAACAAATGTGAGTAAGCGTGATGAAGTGCTTACGTACGACGCTAGTACGCGTTCTGAATAGAGACCACAAAGCTAGCGCGATTGTGATTACGTACCTGTGGAGTTGGCCAGACGGTTCAGTGGCAACCGTACGTGCGATAAGTACGCCACTGCGATGGGGTAAGAACACACTGTTCGTGAAGCTAGGCTGCTTAAGTTATGTTCGGGTATTGGTGGTTGCGAGCCTTCAGTTTAATTCTGCATAAATCTTTACTCTTGTGCAGCGCGACGGTCAGGTTTGGTCGAACTCAGGGTGAACGTGAACGCTTGCTTTGGCGGCACAAAATTTTGGGGGCAAAAGGTGGAGTTCCCAGTTGAGTGGCTTGCATTGAAATTTTGATAGGAAGCCTGGTGGATTAACAGCTGATTCCGGGCGTTTGCACGCCGAGCGGTATTGCGTCGCCGGGATTGACTCTTCTGTGCCGGTTGTTGTGAGATGGTTGCAGGCATTCCAAGTGCGCAGGGATTGCAGAGAGCAAAGCCATCTTCTTGCTCGCCAGCCATTCTCTTTCTGCCCAGCGGTTGTCAGCACTGGCCAGTCGAGACTTTCCGACCCATCGAGCAGCTGTTAGGAATGGCCTGCCGAGGTGGCAACATTTTCTCAGCTAGCTGCAGCTGCGAGCGTTGCGAGCTTCCCCGAAGAGAACCATGGAAGCCTACCACAATTGCTGCGGTGACTCATTTCGTGGGGACCTCGAGGTGCCGCTTCATCACCCCATCGGCGCCGTTATGGCTAAACGCGATCAGCGGACCAGCTATTGTTACTGTACCCGCCACCGCCGACCTAGTCTGCTGACACACGTGGCGACTTCAGGAGAAAGGCAGCTCTAGAATTGAGAGGCGCCGGACAAGGAACAACCAGTGGCCACGGTGCCTGGTCAGCTCGGGGAACCAACGCGCCTTTCAAGACTCAAGATAATGGGCAAGCGGCGGGTAGACTGCGTTGACGTTTGACGCTGCTAATCGGCAGTGAAAACTGTGCGCACGCGTGTGCGTAAACCGTTCCGCAGAGAGGCGGCTTGTTTACGATGACGTCGAGCGTTTTGCCTCACCTAGGAATCCAGGGAACACAAAGTGTTTAAAAACGGCTGTTTGTCGGCTGCTAGGCTGCTAGGCTGTCGGCCCTTGTGCTCGTCATCGTACTCTGTGCTCGTCGTCGTGCTCTGTGATCGTACTCGTGAGTTGTGTGCTCGTTTGCTGTATGCTTCGTCTTGCGGGCTCCGCTTAGGAGTCACGCTAGATTGTGTAAATGTATCCCATATTTAAAATGTAAACACTGGAAATAAACGCTGCTCGCCTAGTCCTGTCGCCCCAAGTTCCTCCGATCGTCCTACAAGCCCGACACCAAATCTTACAGGTGGCGCTAATCTGTCGCCGCCGTTACCGTAAGCTCTGCTAGGTTCACTAGCTACAAAACGAACCGGTCCTAAAGAGTACCATGTCGAATACGCATAACCTTATCGCCACCGCGTTAGATTTTGGCCCTTACTTCCACTGTAGGCGCGTATGCCAGCGGCGACGTCTGTGTCCGAGGCCTTCTTATAGTCCAGTTCTTCGGACTCCACGCCGCTGGTGTCGAAGAACGAATCCTTTAGCTGCACTGGACCGGTAGATTTCTTGGCCTGCATGTCCGAGAAAGGGTGACCAAACTTGCGCGTAAATAAGCTTAAAGCGACAGTGTACACCGCGAGTGTCGCAGTGCTCTATCCTACACTGTTACGACGACTCGTGCACAATTTCAATGGAAAACGACGATTCATCACTTAGGTAACGATTACTCCTGATATTTTAGTTCGAAGGTGAGATGGACAGTCAATCTGGTTTACGGACGGCGAGATCTTAGATAGAGCTTAGTAGCTTTAGGCAGTCTTTCATTCAAAGATTCAGCCTGTAGATACGAAAAACGTAGTGTTGCGCGATGTCACCGGATATATTACCGAACTTCACGGAATTTCAACGCTTTCATACGCATCGAAATCTTTCGTTCACAAGACCCCCGCGCGGCTGGCCGCTTGAGGCACTCTGCGTGTATTGGTGGGCATATTTCACTCTAAAAAAAAAAAAACCTTTTATGCAGCAGATATTAAACAAAAGAAAGCTCTATCGGGAGTTTTTCATGTCGACAATTTTCTCATTGACACTTTTCATCCAATTATAATATTTGAGAAGTTGATTAACATATTGAGACTAATTATTTAATTACGTGGAATGAAAAAAAATCACGTGAATATCGCCAAGCGGACGCAAACAACATTACCTTGGTTCTGCCCAGCTACGTGACATTCGCATACTTTTAAACTCTCGCTAAAGTTAGCTGGGAAAGTATATAAAGTATATGACACATTTACTCTTTCTGGACGAATGCTGCAGTTGAACGTGATCACTATGTGCCTAGTTTTTATCTCTGCATTTGCTTTTCGGATGGTGATCCTTCGAACAGCGCTGACACCTTGAGTTTGGAGATTTTCCTGAATACGTGCATCTGTTTCGTTCGTGAATGGCTTTTCGGAGATCGCTGTTTCTACATTATGCAGGCTACGGCGAGCTGTAACTGTTACGCTCTGCTCAGCAATTTCTTTTTGTTTCTGGAGATCTTCGGTTTATTCTTTTGTTTGTACTTGAATCACGAGGTAACCAGATGCAAGCTTTTCGCCTTGTATTCTTCGCCCATGGCAGTTTCTAGAGGCTTCGCGATCTTGAAGATCGATTGTTACACGTTCTTTGTCGTCAGGGGAGTAAATAACTAGGAACTTCGGAAAGCTTTCAGAAAATTTTTCTCTGCTCAGAATTTTGGTACGGCCTCGTTCCAGAGACCGATCATTTTTCTTTGAGGATACAAATGCCATACGTCATGTACGGACTGAGGGCTGTCGGGTGAGGTTCACCCTTATATTCTCAGCTGGGTCCTCCCAGTCTCACAGTCAGGCCCGTCAGCCGGGGCTTGGCCAAGATTCCGACCGCCACCGCTTGCGGTTTGTAACCCTCCACCTTAAAACCTGTAGCCGTGGTACGAATAACAAGGTCGGTATGGGGGCTCGGGGTGCGTGGCGGTGCCAAGCACCAACACCCTGACTGCTCAAGGTGCCCCTGCGGGGTCACAATAACAAGTGATGCACGTGACCTTGGCAAAGAAAGACATCAGCAATAATACTTTTTGCAGGAAGGCCAAAGCCAACCATAGATAACACAGACAAACATGAAATATGGATAGAGAGAAGAAAGCGCGAACAGAGAGTGCATAAACACATCGCTGAACAGAGGTGGCTCAAATTGGTATAGGAAACGAAAGCTTCGCCAGAATGAGGGCTATCGTCGTGCCACTGACGGTATACGATAGCAACAGGAAAATAAAAGCAATATAAACAACGAGGATGAAGCATTATATGCATAAGAAAAAGAAAGTTATACCCACAGAGATTAAGAAAATTATGCAGACCCCACGCACTGTGGGAATCGATGTAAGCGAAGCTTTTGGGTTGTTTGCTTTTATTGACGATAATTAGCGGTGATGTTAACGGCTAAAGCTTACTTTTTTCAACGTTAAGGCTAACACGAGAGTGGTGAGTGTTAAGCGTTACCTTGCGTGCACCACTGCTGTTTGTCTGCGTAGTACACAGAACACACAGGGAGAGGTGTTTGCTTGAGGCGTTGTTGTGAGCCATATTTTATAACTTATGAGAGGGTTGAGCGTTGTCATTTCCTCACATGGCACATCGCATTGTGGCAGAAGTATTAAGCATGAATTGGATTATGGCGCTGTACGTTCCAAAACCACACTCGGATTATGAGGCACGCCGTAGTGGTGGACTCCAGATTAATTTTGACACTGTGATGTCCTTTAACGTGTCCCAAAATCTAAGTGCACGTGCGTTTTCTATTTTGCCCCCGTCTAAATGCGGCTGCCGCGATTTGGATCAAATGCACGACCTCTAGCAATGCAATAGCCGCAAACTAACGCGGTGGGCACAGAACGGTCGACCGCTCCCGTAGTATCTCCTGGATCCTGCGGTGGACTTTAATTAATGCGGCTCTGCTTCTGGAAGCCTTGCGTAAGTTGCCCGCTTGACATATTTGTATGGCGCTTATTTTTCAGAAATAGCAGCGACGTGCTGCACCGTACCTTGGACTTAAGCTTATCCTGTTTCTCCGCAACCGCTGTCGTATAGTGGGGGGGTTTCCTTGCCTTCCCACGTCGCGTCCCCCCTCCTCTTGTATAGGAACTGCCTCTTCTCCTCCCTCTCCTTCTTCTCATGTCTACAGTTCTATCTGCGTCCCCTCTGGCCTAGCACGTTAATAGAAAGGGAAGCGCTGCAGTTTGTGCACTGCTTCCGAAGGAAGTCACGGATAAAACAGCTGTCAAGCGGCTAATATGGCGACGGCCATGGAGCTCCAGAAGGCATTGTGCTCATTCGACGTGGTGGGGTGAAAACGAATTTCTCCCGTTGCCTTTTTTCTCTCTTACTTGTGCTGTCATCACGCTCTAAACCAACCCCGACGCGGTGTGCGCGACAGCAGCCCACAGCAGCAGCAGCAGCAGTGGGAAAGTCGAAGGAAGAGGCAAAGAAAGCTTCGCTTTAAATGTTTGAGCGGGGATTTAGCGGTAAATGCGAGAGAAATGTGCTAGCATTACGTCGCGCTCCGGGATCCATGAATTATCAAATCGTGTTCACCACATTGCAAAATGTTGTTTAGGAGCTCACTCGACACACGCCAGTTGCTCTTCGAGGAGCGAAGTGCAACTGACGGCGGTACGGAGCAGACGACCGCATGCACGCACACACGTATACGTACGTACATATATACCTCTATCACGTGACCGGCTGCGCGCACTTCGCACACACGCACTTTTTTTCCACTTTGACACTCATATGCTAGCATTAAAAAGTAAGTTCGAGTAGTATGCCCAATTCCGCAGAGAACTGATCGTCGGTGACGTGGGTGGACTCACAAAGTTGATCATCTTCTTGAAGCTCGGCGACGCGTAGGTGTAGAGCGCCCGCTGTGTGGCAGGGTCGACGTCCACCATGTCCTCCACCTTGTACAGAGACTTCTTCTTCGTGTTGGCTGTGGCACTGACGGCTGCACGCGTGTGGGCATGTACAGTCACGTACACGACATCGCGCTTTCGCGCGAGCATCGTATCGTTTTGCGCTTTAGAGTACAAAGTTCGGGCCATCGTACTTCAAAAACATTTTCGTTGTAATGCCGTCACCGATTAGCCCCGGTCGCGGCGACAGAGAAACTTACAACATAACTTATAGAGGAAAATATGGTAAGACCGCTCTCGTGAAATTAATTGCGATGCGTCGTAGGAATGCCGGAATATTGACGCTCTCAATGAACATCTCTGACGCTAACTTGGACCGCTGGACATACAATGCTGTTCAATGACAAAGAAGTATAACCTTAAAATCTTATTCGGTGCTGTGTGGTAACCAACCCGCCTATGGAGGGGGATGGGTCCAAATATGATCATAGCGCCATTATAACTGAAAACTGAGCAAGTTGATGTGTCTGCATCATGTGGTTATTGCAGCGCGAAAAAAAAAAGAAACGAAGAACGGCGCGTGTGCTGTCTTCCCTTTGTTCTCGCTCTTTGTGAGCGCTGCAAGAGCCAGTGATGATCATAGCTTCCCAATCAAAGTACATTATGGCACATTCGTCTGGGTTCTGCTGTGCACTTACTTGATATGCAACCATGTGTAGCAAAAGCATCAATTATGGGGGGGGGGGGGGGCAGGGGGTGCTCTCGCCTCTCACACTGAATTTATCCACGAGGCCCCCCTGGGCCGCAAACTTTAGGCAGCCTCAAGCACCGGCTGTTACAAAAGAGGGTGGTACAAGGAGATCACTTTTGTACGAAGGAATTATTCATGCTTAAATCAACTTCAAAATCTTGATCCCAATAATGACGAAATTATCCTGTCTGCCTCTTTTAACCGGGCGATGAGCAAAACGAGGAACAAGGTAAAAGCGGGGGGGCCAACGTTTCGACAAGTGAACTTGTCTTTTTTCAAGGCAAGTCCGCTTGTCGAAACGTTGGCCCCCGCTTTTACCTTGTTCCTCGTTTTGCTCACCGTCTTGGATTTCCATCTCCCGACTTCCCCGTGCTTTCCCTCTTTCAACTGGGGGGCACAGTTACTTCGGTTACCCCGAACATGCGGAGTTTCTACTACTAAATAAAAGAAAGTAAGCATCAAAGTGGAATCAACTCGAGGGCGCAGCATCCTTACCTACAGTATGTCCATAAAGAATATGCATGCTGCGCTCTGTACGAGGTTCTCCTAAACCTTTCATTACAGTTTTCTGACGCGGTTTTTTTTCGTGCAACACTGTGGCGGAACAAATGCAGTTAAATTCCAATACAAATAGCATATAAGTAATCGAAGAAATAGAAAGGTTTCCGGTTAAACGTGGTGCGCAGTGAGCACAGACCTTCTCGTGTCTGAAATTTTGCAATCCACAGGTATGCTGCTCACGTTTGGTAGGGCTGTGAGGACTTACAAAACTTCCTAATAACGAATAGAATCGCGCAATAGCCCATTCAACCTTCGAATGGAATAGTCAGTGTTCGTAAGCACGATAATGTTATGAATAGCTTTCGAATACTTCATAATGTATAAAAAGTGCAATAAACTTAATTCCCGCGGGCGTAGTACACATCAGAGGTGGCCAAAATGTGGTTCCTTCTCACGGGTCCAGGTTCGGCTCGCAACTATCTGGCATCCCTACGCCCCTCCCCCATCCCCTCTAGAAGAGACGCGCACACAGAAAGCCTAACTGCAAGGTGCTTGCTTCACGAAGGGGAAGGCACAATGCAGAGGCACAATGAGAAATCGCTGCAAAAGTGGTGTTCGCTATGACCACCAACCTTGTTTGACGAAAAAAGAAGTTGCCACGCCCTCCTTGTTGGTGCGGCTCTCGACTACAAATACAATTATTTATCGCTTTTCGCATATTGGTATATATGTATAGAACTTACGTATTGGAACAGGCTGCGTCGCTTAAGGAAGCAAACTTTGCAGAAATCGAGCGATATTTCACATTTCTTCAAGAGTACTCTGTAAGCGAACTGCTTACGAATGCTCCATTTGTGCTTTTAATAAACAACCCTTCATGACGAGTAATGTATTCACAGAAACTTGCTAACGTTTTGGAATACGAGGATATGAACTTAGCTTTACATTAATTGCGAAAACGGCTGTTGGTTATTCGATACTTTATGCTCTGTGATATGCAGTGGGACTTTTCGATCGCTAATCGACTGTGTCTGAAAATTCACTATTAGCAGATTCGTAACAAAATTTAATATAAATGTACACCCTTGCACGAAAACTTAAGCTTTAGGAAAACGCGTTGCGCAATAATGCAAAAGGAAAATTTACGCGTTCTTTAGTGGAGCCTTAGCCATTGCTGTGGAGGAAACGCTGTTTGCCATGCTCATATTTAAGGTGTTCTGAATATCTGAAAAAAGAGGCTACTCAAGCTGCAAGCTCCCTCTTCCTTTCATTCCTTTGCACACAAAACTACACCGCCATTTTCATTGTGTAGGCAACTGAATCAAACACTGTGGTCGTGGTAGGCGTCGTAGTTCTATATCAAGATTGGCGGGTGCCCGAACGCCAGCAAATGAGCAAGCAGACAATGTTGACTTCTTTGAAGGCGGCCTCGATTGCCAGCATTACAATGCCATTCAGCATGTTCTTGGGGTTTCCGCTCACCTTGAAAATGAGGGACATACTCTGACTGACGTAAACAGACGACTCCCACTTATTTGACACTTGTGGAACCACTTGATTTGTTCGAATTATCCGAGAGGTGCGTTGAACTAACGACAGCAAAATGAACGAGTTACAAATGGACAAACAAAGAAAGCACTTCCTCCCCCCCTCCCTCACACACCGTTGGCTATAGCGCGAAAATCCTGCTTTTCTTCACACCGTGTTTCTCGCCGATTTGTTTCCTGCTGATGATGCATTTCTCAAGAACCTTATCAATATTTATTTTACCTCGATGGACAGCGCTGTGCAATTGCTATGCGACGCTACACTGAACCGACGAAGCAGACTGTTAGATATGGGAGCGTGACACGGCGGGACTTAAGTGCGCGAATTGATGGCTGCGCAGGGGGCAGGAGCGTCGGCCACTAAAAGATAAAACTGAAACAGCTTCACACCTAGGCATGCAGTGACGCTGTCTGCTAAATTTCTTTTTCAAGTCTTTGGTAACCACTTCATGCATGAAGGGTTGTCGTTGGGAGTAGCAATAACTGAAGAGGCAGGAGCGTAGACTGTTGGGCCAGTTGGTGCATCATGTAGTGTCGTTGAGTGGAAATCCGGACAGGAAGGAACGGAGTGGACAGGGCAGGCGCTCAATTACAACTGAAATTTAATGAAATGTTTTCCAGGGAGCGGAGGGCAGTACATGCGCAGTCAAAGGGCTGATACAAAGCTCAAGTATAATCACATGCAAAAAATATTAACGCCTAAGCAGATACTAATTTCTTTATTCGTCAAGGCAGCTCATGAGACACTGACACCGGCACGCGTGACAGATTGTGCGTATATCTGGCCAGCCTCAATAATTTCTCTCATCAGTCCGTCATTACACTTGTTTAAAATGGATGCATTTCGAAATAGCGGAGTGCAACGCAATCTTTGATGTGTGAAGGTAGGTGCATACCACCCGCAACAGCCTTTAAAGGCGCTGAGGGCTTCCTGAGTCGGTCCTTATACATCGACACGTTTGGCCCATGTAAACTTTACCGCAGCGGAGCGGAATCTGATAAACGACCTCAGTGGCGCAAGTCGCCAGGGGTTTATATGTCTCTTCTCACATGTATTTTTTGTACTTCTCTTTTCGCTCCAATTGCGTGTTAGGGAGCACAACCTCACGGGGCTGGAAAAACTACGTCGCCTCATACTTGCGTCCTACTTTTTTCAGGTTGTGCGAAATTGCATGTATGTAAGGCATCATCACAACCTGTTTGGTTTCTGCTTTTGCTGTGTGGTTGCGGCGGTTGCCATTTTGAGCTTCTTTAAGAGCGATCCACCTACGGCCACGAAAAGACTGGAGGGAAAACCCAAGCTTTCGAGACGTGACACCTGCAAACTTAAGCTGTGCTTGTGCAAACAAAACTTTATCAAAGTCGAATTCAGTCACGACAAGGTGATCCGTCGTTTCACGAGCTTAGTGTATGAGGAGTCATAAAGTAGAAGGCTTTTCTTGGAGCGTGGTAAATATTCCCAACAAACATGGTCGTCCCATTTAAGATACAAAGTGAGGTCTAAAAACTGCAACACACCACTGGTGGCAAGTTAAATGGTAAAAGACAAAGAACATGAAGTGTTATTATAAAAAAATCTAACGCTATTAGGTACTGATAGGGGCGTTTGGTCATACGGTACACTTAAAAAAACAAGAAAATCCTCAACAAGTTTTTTTTAACAATACTTCATGTTCTTTGCCTTTTACCCTTAAACTTCCCGCCAATGGTGTGTTGCAGTTTTTAGACCTCGCTTTGTATGTTAAATGAGACGACCATGTTTGTTGGGAATATTTACCACGCTCCAAGAAAAGCCTTCTACTTTATGACTCCTCACACACTAAGCTCGTCAAACGACGGATCACTTTGTCGTGCCTGAATTCGACTTTGAGAAAGTCCTGTTTGCACAAGGTCGAACACAGCTTCAGTTTGCAGGTGTCACGTCTCGAAAGCTCGGGTTTTCCCTCCAGTCTTTTCGTGGCCATGGGTGGGTCGCTCTTAAAGAAGCTCAAAATGGCAACCGCCGCAACAACACAGGAAAAGCAGAAACCAAAACAGGTTGTGATAACGCCTTACATACATGTCATTTCACACAACCTGAAGAAAGTAGGATGCAAGCATGAGACGGACGTAGTTTTCCCAGCCCCCCGCTATCTCGTGAGGTTGTGCTCCCTAACACGCAATGGGAGCGAAAAGAGAAGTGCAAAAAATGCACGTAAGAAGAGCCATGTGAACCCCCTGGTGACTTGCGCCACTGAGGTCGTTTATCAGATTCCGCTCCACTGCGGTAAAGTTTACTTGGGCCAAACGTGTCGATGTATAAAGGACCGACTCAGAAAGCCCTCGGTGTCCTTAAAGGCTGTTGCGGGTGGTATACACCTACCTGCACACATCAAAGATTGCGGTTGTACTCCGCTATTTTGAAATGCATCCATTTTAAACAAGTGTAATGACAGACTGACGAGAGAAATTATTGAGGCTGGCCAGGTATACGCACAATCTGTCCCGCATGTCGGTGTCAGTGTCCCGTCGGTTGCCTTGACGGATAAAGAAATTAGATATTTCCTTGGGCATTAGTATTTTTTTGCATGTGATTATGCTTGATCGAGCTTTGTATCAGCCTTTTGACTGTGCATGTGCTGCCCTCCGCTCCCTGGAAACCTTTCATTAAACTTCACTTCTAATTGAGCATCTGTCCTGCCCACTCTATTTTCCCCGCCCGTATTTCCACTCAACGACACTACATGATGCATGCTTTCGTGTTCGAACTGAATGAGCTTTCCTTTCATAGCAATTTGTAATCTATAGTCGGAGCTTTCCATCGCTTTCGAATTAAGCGAAATGCCGCAATGACTAAGTTATAATTAAGGGAAGTTGACTGAGTATCCGAGTTTTAGTGTATCTGAACTACAGAGACGCAGCCAATAGTAGACGTTTCTCACAACTCTTACAAAGCTACACGCTCATAAGTTCAAAGTTATAACTCCTGGTGAACCCCCAATAAGGAAAAGAGCTATGCAAGGACAACTGCAAAGAGCCAGACAAACCTGACATGGAAAAGGTAATAATCGTGCTGGCTGCAATGTTATACCACTACGGAGTGGGTTCCTAGGGCGGTCACTTTAAGCGTGAACAATGAATTAAAAATTAGATGACAGCGAAAAGAGGAGGTCCTAGTGGTTGCGGCGGCTCAGGGAAATATTGTTGGTCTGTGCCTGCTGCAACGAACGAATAAGCTTAAAAAAGTTAGAAAAGTCTGAGTTGCTCTCAGATGGATTTTCCAGCAATGCAATGTCTAAATTTTTCGAATTCATTTTATTGATTACGAAGAAAGCTAGTGAGGGAACCTGTTGCGTGCCGCTGCTTTGTAATGAATGGCTCATCGACACAGAGAATCTATTGAATTATCAAAAGACGCACACTATACGAGTGTTCTCGTGCTCAGTGACATACCTTCAGCTCCAGGTAATTCCGCTACGGCTAATTAGACTTCCTTCTAGTTCGATCGCACTGAAAAAATCCCGGTGAGGAAAGAGACAGTGCTATAGAAGGAAAAATATCGTTTAGTTCGAATTCGAAAGCACGTACCTTCGGTTAGTTTGTTAACGACTGGCGCCTTCTCACGGACGCAGTGGTTATTAAAAGCTTGAAAACACAAGACATTCCGCTGATGGCGCCAATAATTCCTGGCCATTGATCGACGACGACTTGTATAGTTTCAATGCTGCATTCAAGTAGCCTGTCGATTGCGAGACTACTTCGAGCAATAGAAAATGCTTGAGTGGATCAATTTTGCTGCCGTTTGTTAGCTCAACCATTCGTATAATTAGAGTAAATCTAGCGGTCCCGCAAGGGTCGACATGACAGACGTCCACTGTGGAATGTGACACGCAGTCGCCACCGTCGCGTCCCCCTCGTTTTGCGACCGTCGACAGAGAAGAAGAAGAGCACTCACTTAGCCGCTCGGGTCCTTTGCTGGTTTCCTTGCGCCGGATCATGCACTCGCCGATGGCCGGGATGTCGCACGGCTGCTTGGTCGTCGCCAGCCACTTCCAGTTGAAGCCAGCGAAGAAAGGGTGCCCCCTTATCTCGGCGTACGTGGTCGAACCCAGCCGCTCGACGGGGTTCTTCTTGAGCATCTTGAACACCATGTCCTTGGCCTCGGGCGTGGCCGAGTGTGGATGCACCTCGACCTTGGGCCACTTGAGCGGCTCGTTGGCGATCTTATCCTTCAGATTTTCCTTGCCTTCGGCCCGGAACGGCACTCGGCCCGTCATCATCTTGTAGAAGGTGGCGCCAGCCGACCACCAGTCACACGCTCGGCCGTACGGCCGGTGCTTGACGAGCTCCGGCGCCATGTACGGCACCGTGCCGGCGCACTCGCCGTCGCGGAACTCCAGCGCCGTCTTGGTGAAGTAGCCCTTGCAGACGCGCTTCGAGTCTGCGAGTCATCGGGGAGAGACGGGGGAGGGATATTGGACTGGCATCCACCGTGGAGAGAGAGAGAGAATAAACTTTATTCAAGAACCCCGGTCCGGGTTCGCCCGCTTTGTTCTAGTTGTCTGCCAAGCCGAGCGCCGTGATGAGCTCGATCATGGCACGTACGTAGTCGGGGGAGGAGTCCGCCAGCCACTCCTCAAGCGTCGTAGGTCTACGGATGGGTGAGAGTTTGGCAAGGCTAGCCTGAATAGCGAGACGGCTCCCCGGACAATCCCACAGAATGTGAGCATTATCCGGGAAGCCGCCACATGCCATGCAAGCAGGTTTACCAGGCAAACCTTGTATGTAGTGTTGGAAGTGTGGGGACAAGAGAGAGTGCGTCTGTGCACGCCTCCATAGTACCGCCTCTCTTCGATTCATGTGTGTATCCGCTTGTGGATACTTCATGGAGTTGTTTAGTAAATCATCAAGTTTTTCGCGCCTTTCCGCCCGCGCGAAGGCATATTGCTCATTCAGACTCAGTGGGTCCGGCCACCACAGAGGAGGGCCCGGGAGATTTGCGCGGGATGTGGCATGTGCCACTTCGTTCCCTCTGATCCCTGTGTGACTCGGAATCCACTGAATCCGCACTCTAATGTTAGGGTGTGCGTTGAGGTGCGTTGTTAATGCTGAGTGTAGTGCCGCGGAAACGTTTCTGGCGGCGAGTGCCCTGCATGCAGCCTGGCTATCTGTTCGAATGAGCAGATTTCGTTCGTGTGGATTTGGCATGGTCGCGGCTTCCACGATAGCTGTAAGTTCCGCTTGATGTTGTGTTGTCCTACACGGCGAAGTCCTCGCTGCGACTACAACTGCCGAACGCGTAAGCTAAAAACGCTGTAGATAGCGTCATTGAAAGCTCCACATGTGAAAATTAAGGCGCGTATCGGAGGAACCCAAATTTCATCGCGCATAAAATTTGAAGGGCTGTCTGGGTGAGATGAGGGCAATGTGTCGTCATGGATTGCTAAAGTTCGAGGCTGGTTGGGTGTGTTGTAGCAAATCATCGGATGTTGAACTGATTGTAGGAGTTTTCACCCTGCGATATATAAGAATGCTGGATGGGGGAGGGGGCGTGGTGGAGAAGAGGGCTAGTTGCACTAATGGCTTCGCTAAAAACTCAGTTGCGATTGCGCAAGCTTGGACAAGAACGTGGAAACTAATTCTATATAGAGATTCGAGCCACGCGGCGAAGGACCTGCGCAATGTATGAATTGGATCACCTTTCCCAGGCAGATTGCATAGCGAAGTGTCTGGATAGAGAATAATAGTCAGGATACTTCGTGCATTTTCCTCGGGACAGATTCAGGAGGACGTAGCCAGTCACAAGCTTTCAGTCATATATCCACCGGCGGTCTTCCCGCAACGGCAAGCGCTCACGCGTTTAACAAAAGAAAGTCGCAGTTTCTATAGAAAGGTCAAGCATCACTTGCGACAGCAAATTAGTAGGCAGCTATACGAAGCAAGGATAGTAGCTCTGTCAGCCGTGTAAACTTGGAAACATGCTCTCACTGACTGAATTAACAAGCAAGGTGTCAGCGCGCACAAGGCAACATGAAGACATCACACTCGATGAACGCGGACACTCGCTGTAAAAACACTGGTGTGAGCAAGCACGGCAGCAACAGCGAGCGAAGTGACCTTCGTGCGGGATATGGATTCAACGCAAGAGCGGCGAGAATACAGGACGCACAAAGGTATGAGCCGTCTGCACATCCCTCTTAAAGATGCCACCGCGCGCGGCCGACACTTGTTGGCAGAGTCGAAGCCCAGCCGCCCTCCCTCCTCCGTCCCGCGCTGCCTCCCCGCTTTCCTCCATATATCGCGCTCGAGGTCGAGCCGCGATCGTCACTCCCTCTTGCACCCGGTCGCGAAATGCACAGTTACTGCGGGGGTGCAACGCCGCCCTCCTCCCTCATTCGCCCATCCCATCCCCCCACGACTTTTGGCGCGACGGATGACGGCGTTTCCTCTCCGCTTTCTTCCTTTGCGCGCGCCAGGTAAGTCGCGATCGTCGGCTTCCCTCGTGTGCTTTCTCTCGCACATACAGCGCACGACGCGCGACGACGGCGTTATCGTCCTACGACTTTATACGGAACATCACGACGGCGGCAGAAATGCGCCTGAAGTGCGCATTTCTGCCGCCGTCCCCATCCAAACACTTGCATCGATAACTCCGTGTGGACCGGGCTTCCGGCCGATCTTTCCCGCCGCGAGGAGGTTGCTTTAAGAAGGATGTGTGTTGATGTTGTATTGGTGGCCAGCTGCAACCTGCTTATGGGCCGTCGGACAGCCTTCGGCACAGCCTGTCTAGTGGCGTGGCCAGAAATTCTGTTCGAGAAGTGCTCGGGTGCTCCTATGTAAATTCATGTAGAAAATGAATTCGTTTTTCTCGGCACCCACTGCACCAAATTTGATGAGGTTTGTCGCATTAAATAAAAGAAACTTGAATTCTACTGATTTCCTGCTTGGAAGTTTTCATTTAGGTTTTCAATTCTTTATTAAAAATTGGCAAAAATCGCAAATGTCAAGGAAACAAAACTGTCACGTTCAATTCTCTGTAACTCAAAAATGAAAAATAATATCACAATTCTGTGATTCGCGTCTAATAGTACATCTACAGTGGACAAAGCTGATTTGTCACACATGAATATAAAGAAAAATTTAGTATTATGGAAATACTGCTTTTGCAGAACCCTTGTACACCACGTAAACAAGTTACGTAACATCCAAATTGGCATACCAAATTTGTCCGGTTTTGTCCTTATAATAGATGCCGTTTACAGAACCGCGATATCTGTTCTTGATGCAGAGCTATTGGTTTGTGAACGTCGTGCTTCTATTTTTATCGCACTATCGAATTTTTCATCATCGTCATCATCATATGTACTTTATTTCTCGTCCGAGCGAGGGAAGACGGGGACTAAAGGCACGAAGGCCTGACAGAGGTCCCAGACCCCTCGGTTACAACAGCGGATAAAATCAGTACAAATGAATACAGATAAACGTACATACATTTCGCACAAGAGATCATAATTTCAGTAACAAAAATGATTACAACATTTGTTCGTTAGAACCAGGAAGCCGCATAAACATTAGCACAAATTCTATCAGTATGCACTCTTTGTTAGGTCATACATGCCTACACGCAGATGCAATAAAATGAAAATGTTAATAATTAGTGAAAGCAAATGTCATCGGCGAGTAATAATGCATTAAGCTGTCTTTTGTAGGAGATTTCTGAAACACTAAAGTTTAACAGTTCTCCTACCTTATTTACTATTTCTGTCGACTGATATGTGAATCTTTGTTTACCATAATTTGTTCTTGTTTTCGGTAAGTGTCTGGTATTCCGGCGCAGTGAATAACGAGGTATTTCATCGTTGTCTATTTTGGTGAATAATTTTTGTTTGTGTATGGTCATCAGAAGTTTCTTATAATAGATTCTGTCTGCTCGAAGAAGGGAGTAGCGTTAAAATAATGGAGCTGTTTCAACGTCTACAAAACGGCCATGGTAATTGCAGTATATACGAAGGATTCGTTTCTGTAAAAGAATTAATTTGTTGTATTTGTTGTATTTGTTGTTGTATAAAATATTTAAAACAAAATTCAGGCCATAAATCAAAGTTCCGCTTCCAACAGATACTAGAATTCACCTTTCGCTCTCAACAGCAACAAATTTCATTAAAAGCGATCTAGGGGTTATCTCAGAAAAGCATTTCTGCGTTTTACATGTATTTGAATAGGCCGCGTCGGAGTTGGGCCCGAGCCAGAAGAGCTTCTTCTTAAACAATTTGCCAAGGGAACAAATACACGAATAATAACTGCATTGCCATTGTCAAAGATGCTGAAAACGAATTCGTGAACACTACGCACTGTCAAAACAAGCAAAATATGTATTTTTTCATTAGAAGATATACTCGTATGTGCCAAAAATTGTGCCCGAAGTAACTGATATTAATGCTTCTATGTTTTTCTCTATTTAATAAGTAACATATCACACGAGCTTTAGATCTATATCAGTTTGAAACCAGCAAAGCAGTGCATGCCACTGATATGAAAAATGTAAAGGCCATGAAGTGAACATGTTGAGGACAAATATGTTAACGAGACTTTGTCAGTCAGGAACCTTGTTTACATTTTTGTACATATGCAACAGCCAGTGAACAACCACAATGACGCTGTCATCTATTCCAATGTATTGTGCAGGAGCAGCTGTCACCGGTCATGTATCGTGAGTAATTGCCCCAAAATTATTGTCCCAACAGAGAGCACGTATACAAAGCCGTTCCGCAAAATATACGAGGGCGGGTGAAATGAAGGTGAGCCAATGCGCATATATGACAAATGGGGTACTTTATTTGAAAGTAGTCTCCATGAGCATTTAGACATTTCTCCCATTGACTAACGAGTCACGTGATTTTCGTCTCATAAAACTCCTTTGGTTGCTGCTTCAAAAAGCCTGCAACTGACTCTTTCGCGAAATCGTCCGACACGAATCTGTTTCCCTTGAGCTGTTTTTTCATTTGTCCCAAAATGTGGAAGTCGCAAGGCGACAGGTCTCAGATGTATAGTGGATGCTGCAGCGTTTCCCATTTGAACTTTGCCAGTTTTGTATTGAGTACATGAGCCACGTGGGGACGGGCATTGTCGTGGAACAATTAAAAAATAAATTATGGGTTTTACGTGCCAAAACCACTTTCTGATTATGAGGCACGCCGTAGTGGAGGACTCCAGAAATTTCAACCACCTTTGGTTCTTTAACGTGCCCCTGAATCTAAGTACACGAGTGTTTTCGCATTTCGCCCCCATCGGAATACGGCCGCCGTGGCCGGGATTCGATCGCGCGACCTCCGTGCTCAGCAGCCCAACACCATAGCCAGGTCGTGGAACAAGATGACCCGATTCGTCAATTTTCCACGTAATTTGTTCTTGATTGCGACACGCAGCCGATCCGGCATTTCACAATATCGGAAACGATTGATATATTCTCACTGGGTTTAGCAAATTCTATCAGTAATCGCCCCTTAATAGCGATCGAGAAAAAAAGCCAAAAACATCTTTCCGCCGGAAACGACAGCCTTTGCTTTCTTTGCGGGTGGTGAACTCGAATGTTTCCACTGTAAGCTTTGCCTTCGTGTTTTAAGGTCGTAGTAGTGGCACCATGGTTCGTCCCCGATCACTGTTGCAGACAAGAAGTCGTCACCTTCATTGTGATACCGGATGAGATGAGTCAAGGCAGCGCAGAACCGCTCCGTCTTCTGGCGGTGGTTAAAAATCTTATCCATCCATTGCGCACGCAAAAGCCGATAACGGAGATGTTCATGAATTATGGCATGAACCGAACCGTGACTGATGTTCATGTGCCCTGCCAGTTCAACGATGCTTATCCTCCGGTCTTGTCTCATCAGCTCATCAACTTTTGCAATTTTGGTGGGGGTGATTGCACGATGGCTTTGGCCCGGTCTTGGATCCTCTTTGGAGCTTTCACGTCCTTCTTTCAACCGTTTACTCCAACGCTTCACAGTGGCCAATGAAATGCAATGTTCAACGTATACATGGAAGCCATACGGCGACTAATTTATTTTTGAGAGACACCTTCAGCTGTCGAAAATCTCACGGCACCACGCTGCTCAACTTCTGAAGAGTCCATTACGTCACACAATCATGTTCAACCTAGTGTATGAGAGCACAAAAGAACATTTACCCTCACGTCTGCATGTCACTTTTGTAAATGAGAGATGCCTGTGTGCTACGCGTATGCCTCGCATGTAATGAACCGAGGCATTATTGCGCGAGATGGGTAGGCTCACTTTCACTTGACTCGCCCTCGTTCATTAGAAATGCTAAGATACAATGGAATATACAAATGCTTGATAAAGGGCAAAAAAGTGTCACTGAAAGAAAGTTCACTGCACGATCGATACAGAAAACCTCGCAACAAGATATCTAAGTATACATGTAGGTCTGCAATAAATCTACGTATCTAAAAATAAGTCACTGTATATAATGCGTCAAACAAGGCAAATAAACATGTTGCGCAATCAGAGATTCACAGAATCCTAGATCCCGCCCCAATTCCATCGACTCCACCCGATGTATCGCGCGTGACGGAAGGTGGCGCGCATGCTCCCCGCTTTTCTCCTTTGCGCACACAACACTAGGCCACCATCGTGGGCTCACCCTTTCCCCCGTACCCTATGCTTTTACTCGCACATACAGCATGCAGCGCCCTTGGACTTCATATGAAAAATTAGAGTGACGGCGACAGCAGGAATGCGCCTTAAGTGTCCACATAATTATTATTACAATAATATAATAAGAGTATCCGGCAAATGAAGTGTCCCGTGGCCGATTACTTTCCGCAAAAGAAGTAACAAAATCGAACTTTCAGCATGCGACAATTTGGTGCTCCGCAACAATGTATTTTTTTTTTTACTTTTGTGGGACAGGGGCATCGAAATGAAAAAAAAATGCAAAGGAGAGTAAGCTGGCCAATATCCAATACCTAATTTGGGCATCTAATGTGGCTACCGAATGAATATAGAAGAAAATGCGAGATGATTCGTCCACCGTGAACCATACGCATAGTGCTTGGTATCCTACACCGCCGAGACAAGACTTTCTGGAAAGGCTGCGCTCAAGCGAACGCGGTGCAACCCGTCGAGTCCTCACAGTGATGGCGCTTAGCGACCATTGTTTCTTTTTCTCGTCTGCTGGCCAGAAAGTGACCAAAATTCTGCCAGGTGAAAATCCACTCAGCCAGAGAAAACCAAACGCACACCACAGTGCCCCGCGTGGTGGTCGGGGCAACACGAGAAAAACGCATGTGCTCTGGCTGGATCTGGCAGCCCGCGGGTATAGGGTAGCGAGAATGAAAAAAATGAAGGGGCTTAATGTGTCCTCGCAAATAAAAGCCAAAGTAGAAGAAAATCGGTAAGACCGTAGTTACCCTGGCTGGCTTCAGTGTCTTGGCATGGATGCTTTGGCATAGGTTAAAAAAAATGTTGATATTTTTTATGTGACATGATGGCACAAATGAACCACCACAACGCTTCGTCTCATCGGACCTCGCTGCGTGCTTTGTCAACTTGTCTGATAGGGTGTTGATTTGGCTTGTTTCGTTGTATGTTCCGATCCAAGACTTTAGAAAAGTCAATGCGCAGTTGGTGCCAAATGTTTATAACATCAAACCCACAAACCTCCGCAATTAAAGCACAACTCTGGAAATGTCAATGCGCCTCTTCCTTCAAAAGTATATGAGAACGTTATACCCATAAAGTTTCGGAATTGGCATCCATGCACTCCGTAGATTCGCGGCGAGCCCGTTCGCTATCAAAACGCCCTTGAAGCTTTGTGCTCAGATGGGGCTGCTTGCGTTATGTGACTCCCGGTGCATGGGCGTTGCCGCGAAATCCAGCCCGAGTTCACAATGTTCGCGATGAAATGTCTTTTCCAGCATGAAAAAGACATTCTAGACAAAATTCACAATGATCTCTGGCGCCGGAGGTTGCTTTGGTCGACGGTCCATGGAAAGCACAAAAAATTTCGAGGGGGAGGGGCTGAAGCCCCATAAGCCCCCCCCCCCCTCCCTGGCTACGCCCTGAGCCTGTCCCTTCTGGCCTCGCCCAGCTGCCCTACACATCTACTGCCAAGCAGCTCTCCAGGACTGCGCTCGTTGAAGTGCCACTACACCTGCCGGAAGTGCGCCTACACGAAAGCCACCAGCCTGACTACCACATGCCGATTCATGGTCCACATCACAGATTCCTGCATTGAAGAGAACAAACTGTGCGTGTAGATATACCATAAGATGTTTTACTCATTTCATGCCGCAGGGCAAACTCGAACTATATGCGGCATTGCACACTGAATGAATGGAAAGAGGTTAGAGAATAGGGTGCAACAAGATCGAGCTTCGGATAAAATTGTAATTGACCACAACGCGAAAAATAGCAGTTGTGGAGAATGTAACACGCGAACACGCACAGCGTAGTTAGTTGTTGCTTTTCTATTCTGTGAGCGCGTTCACTGCCTTTCCTCGTGGAAACGTTTTTTTTCTGTTTGAAATCAATCAGTTTGCCACAAGTTGTGCAGCGGTCCTGTAAAACTGCAGTAAGAGCTCAAATATAATGTGGGATTGTCTGTTTCATGATTTGTCACCCAAATGTTTATTTGCTACTTTGCTTGGAAAAAATGCAGGTCAATATCTGTGCGAAATAATGCAGAACACTAAAGTATAGATTATTTCCGAAAACTGGCTTTCGATACTGGATACTGTTAGGATCGGCCTGCAGGGGCACTGCTCTGCGACACTATCTCAGCCCGCTGCACGTGCTTCGATCGACCCGCGGTGGTGGCGCCCTTCAGAGAACCAGCGAGGACGACAGCATTAATCCACCATGCGCCTCGTTCGGAGAATCGGCGACGGCAGCAGTGCTGGCCACGTTTGGCGCCCAACGTATTGTTGGTTGATTTGACGGGCCTTCATGGTCTCTCTGCAGCAAGAAGAGCTTCGCTATCAAAGGGTGCTTTGTGGTACGTGGACCCCAAGATTCGTCAGTCTGCTGACACTCGTGGCGACTACAGGAGAAAGGCAGCTCTGGAATTTAGACACGCAAGACAATGGAGAACCGGGGGCCACGCGGCGGGGGTCAGCTCGGGGAACCAATGCGCCTTTAAAGACGTAAGCCCCGAGTTCCGCGAAGCCCGTCTCACCTCGGAGGGGCAGTGAAACCTGAGCGGAATGTGTGTGTGTAAACACCCTCCCCCCTTCCCTCAAAGGCGGGCCGGCTACGAGGACTTTCCACGCTGACTTGTCGAACGTTTCCCTCACCTAGGGGTCTAGGAAACACGGAGTGTTTATAAGCAGCTGTTTCTCGCTGCTAGGAGGTGCTTGTCATCGTGCTCTGTGATCGTGCTCGTGAGCTGCGTGCTCGTCAGTGTGTTTGGAGCTTCGTGCTCGTATGCTGTATGTTTCGTCTTGCGTGCTGCATTTGGGAGTCACGCTAGACTGTCGAATGTCTCTCTTGTTTAAAATGTAAATACTGTAAATAAACCCTGTACGCCTAGTTTCCCCCAAGTTCCTCTCTACGACCTTCAACCTTTACAAATGGAGGCAGCGGTGGGATCGTCCGACAACTCTAATAATACCAACGAACAAACAGGACAAGGTATAACAAAAATGAGGTGGGTGCTTTTTTGTTTTTTGAACTGCGCATTCGTGCACTCAACTACTGTGATTGGACCATAAATGCTACCAAAATAAACTGCCCTTAAGACTCGGAAGGCAGCAATTGTATATGAGCTCGAACGCGATCGGCAACACAAAGATAGCGGTCATGGTAAAAAGTAGCGCATAATAACAATGACGGTTGCTGCACAAAAACAAAAAAAGTTCGAGAGCGCGTTACACTCCTGTAACACCTGAAGGCGAATGCCTGCAGCACACGCAATAATGCATTAAGGGGGGATGCGGGGCTAAAATACCGATTTTCGGAAAAAAAATGTGTTTTAAAGCTTGAGTTGTTTTGGATTGCTGGTTTAATGAAGAATATTCTCACCAGGTTTGGTTGTTATCGGAGAAGTAGAAAAGAAGAAAATGACTTTTTTTCACGACGCGGAGGGCGCATTTGCCGTCGAAGGCGTCTGTGAACGCTCTTTTCAAGACGCGGCCGCGGTGCGGGCAAAAAACTGAACGTGAAGTGAATGCCTGTGATAGAAAGTTTGTTTTTCGCGCTGTTTAGTGACGGAATACTTTCCATCGAGACTATGCAAGGCAACTATCGAAGAACTAAAAAAGAAAGGCATATTACTGGCCGCAGAAACCGAAACAGGAGCTCGAACCGAAGCAGTGGGTGGCAAACCGAAACAGGAGCTCGGATTGGCGGAAATGTACCCTGTGGTCACCCAACGCTGTTTTCGCGCCATTTGGAGTCGTTCCTGCTTTGGTTGCGCTCGACGCTTGCTATGTGTTGCTATATCTTCCTTCTGTGAGCTTATTGCGATCATCGGGTGGCCGGTGGTGTGACCCGAAGATGCCCGCAACGAAGGCTTCGACACGGAAAAGCTTCGGGAAGCGAAAACGCACGACGAAAGCGAGACGCCTAAACAGCACTGGGCGACCGCCAGCAAGTGAGCGTCTGCCTGTGCGTTCGCCAAGCCCAAGCCTGCTGCCGGCGGCTGATGCGAACCCTACAAGCTCCGATGGTGCTTCGTCACCTATGGAAATGTCTACTGGTTCTGCTGATGGTGGTGAGTGCCAATTGATGACATTTGAAAGGAAGGTCGCGCTACTTTGCCAGGGTCCTGCCGACGAAAGCGAGGAAACGCCGGAGCCCAGCGGCTACCGTTTTGTAAAAGTTACAGCCATCAAGGCGGTGGTAACATCGCTTCTGTGCCCGCATTGTCACGGACAGTCATTGGACTTGGAAGAAATCGGTGCGGGTGTGAATCTGGAGTTTGTCGTGATGTGTAGATGGTGTGGTGAAGTCAAGAAGGCCGCGCATGCTCCACCTGTGAAGTCCAGTCGGCAGCCTGAGCTTTCATTGCGCCTCGTGGTTGCAAGCCGTAACTGCGGCATGAACTACAAAACCATGGCAAACTTTTTTGCGGGTATGGACGCGCCAATGCCCATGCACCACAAAACATACCAGACAGTAGCGGAGAAGGTGCACAGAGCCGCTATGGAAGCTGCGTCTGATGTCATGCGCGAAGCCGGAGCCGCTGTGAGGGCAATCAACTCCATTGCTGGCTCCACTCAACTTTTGGACGTGTGTGTAAGTTATGACGGAACTTGGCATAAACGCGGCCACACCTCACACTTTGGGCTCGGCATTGCTATCGAGCTGGAAACTGGGTTGGTGCTGGATTTTGCTGTGCAATGCAACTATCGCCATGGCAGCAACTATGGTCCCAAGGAAGGTGAGGATGGACATCAAGATTGGAAAAAAGCACACAGTGAGGTCTGCCAGAAGAACTTCAGTGGATCGTCGAATGCCATGGAAGTTGAAGCTGCAGGCATAATATTCAGTCGCTCTAAGGAGCTTCACAACATGCAATACACCACAGTGCTCTGTGATGGCAACAGCAAATCATTCCTGCATGTCTCCAGCCTGCAGCTGTATGATAAAGAGATTGCGAAGGAAGACTGCATAAATCATGTCGCAAAACGTGTTTATGCTGGAACTGAAAAACTAAAGAAAACGACGAAAGGTCTAGGAGGCAAGGGGAAGCTGACGCAAAGCGTGGTAAAAAAACTCACTGCTTACTATGCATCTGCCCTGAAAGAAAATGCTCCAGATGTGACAAAAATGCAACGAGGAGTATTTGCGACACTTTTTCATTCCTACTCGACGGACGAAGTCCCACGACATGACGCTTGTCCACATGGTGAGGACTCATGGTGCCACTACAATCGGCACAAAGCCCTAGTTGAAGCTGGTAAGCCATCAGTGCCAAGACCCCATCGTCCAGCTTTCAGCAGAGACGTTGCCAAAGAGCTTGTGCCTCTCTACAACCGGCTTAGTAAGCCAGAGCTCCTT
The DNA here is from genome assembly GCF_038994185.2 of Dermacentor albipictus. Lineage (NCBI taxonomy): Eukaryota > Metazoa > Arthropoda > Arachnida > Ixodida > Ixodidae > Dermacentor > Dermacentor albipictus. The sequence continues at coordinate 115,200,254 of NC_091826.1, forward strand.
GCACGATGCTCAAGAATGCAGACACAGAATGCAAACGAGTCTTTCAATGCGCTAGTGTGGAAGAAGTGCCCGAAGACCCGATTCGCATCCCTGAGAACCGTGGAGACTGCAGCAGCCTTGGCTGTACTAGAATTTAATGAGGGTGCACGTGGCATCAAGAGAGTATTTGACAAGCTGGAACTAGAACATGGTGTCCAGACGATGAAGCACGTCCAACAAGCTACCCATCAAAGCATTGCCCGAGCGAAGGCAAGGGCGATGGACAGCTCTAAAGTTGAGAAAAAGAAAAGAAGGCTTGAAGCAATTGCCACAGAACAGCGTCGCGTTGAAGATGAGGGCCCGACCTATGGAGCAGGGCACTTTGATTAATTTTTTTTTACCACAAAATAAAATAGCATGTTCTCAAATCTTTGAACTCATTTTTCTGAGTTTGCACTTTTTGGGGAAACAATACCGTTAGGAAAACAATCATTTCTAAACTACATTGCCAAAAGATGCTTTCAAGGTGGTTTCTAGACTGAAATTTTCTCAGGAACAAGATAAGGTACTTTTCAGGGTGCTAAATAGTTTCTAACAGAAAATATTTTGAGATGTCTGACATGTAATGACAACAAAAAAATTGAACTGTTTTTAGATTGATGACATTTTTACAGAAAGTGCATAAAAAGCATGCGAGCGGTCTTATCTTGCACTATGAACCATCTAGAAGATATCTAATTACAAACAGTTGATATATCTCCATTATTTTTGAAATGATAGTTTTCCTAAGCTGAGACACATGATTGCTGAATATGAGAGCTAACTTTTTGTCTGTTTGAGCTAGCGCATTGAAACTTTGAATGTATTCTAATGAGCAGATTATAAACAGTCGCTGAAAATTTGATAAAAATTGATGCAGTAGTTCAAAAGTTGACTCTTGAGCCTAGCATCCCCCCTTAAGTTATATGACCGGAGGGGTCCGACTTTTTGCAAGATATAACGAGCCGCAATGTGAAGTAAACGTATGGCGCTGTAGGTCCACCTCCTCAAGGACACATACAAGCGCCTAATGCACTACCTGTAGGTCCTTTCGTTCTTGCTTTCTTTTGTTTCTTCATTTATATTCAACCATCGCATCTTTGCTTGCTTACGGGGGTGCGAGCCATTCCTGATGATGATATTTTTTGCTTCACTGGACTAGACGCGGCTTTTTTTTCGGGTATGAACCACCGTAACGAGCCATTTAAGGCTTTAGCCTTAATTGATAATCCTGATTTACCGCATCTGTAATGTTTTCCTGCTTTCACTATAGCCGAGCAACTGATTCATCTTGAATTAGGTAACACAAAAGACGGAGGACGCAGAAAAGAACGAAAACAACGCCACGCAGCGCTGTCCTTGTTCTTTAGCGCTGTTCCATAATGCAAGATTTTCATCCAGCTAGAGGACACGTTCACTTTATTTAACTGATACAAATAGTACGAGTATGTGACCCTCAGACTTCCTGGTTACTCTTGCCCCGATTTATGTGTAATCATAGTTTCATCAGCAATAGGGGAAAAAACGACCCGGTTAAATGAAGAAAGAAAAGAAACACGACCGGGTTAGCGCTCGTCCTGCCATGTTTCTCGCCTTGGCATACCATTTCCTGTTTGCTTTTATTATTCCCAAACATGTCTACCCGCACAACACACTTCGTCAGGAAATAGACAAGGAGACCTCTCCAGCCACAGCACACTGTCCATTGTCAAATTTGAGTCCCCGGACGCTGGTCAAAAGATTCTTCAAATGGTGAGCACTAAGCTTCAGAAGAACTTCACTTTGGCCTAGTTGGTGTTTACTGCATATCATATTGACCGCAATAACGACGTCTTTATTTGCGGTCAGTATGATATGCGGTGAGCACTAAACCTCAGAAACGGCCTCATAAGCCGATCGGGAGCGAAAGCTACATTCAGATAAATTGTGTTTAAATAAGCAATCGACATATTGGAGCAACTTTAGCAAAGTTTCAGAGCTGGCAATAGTCCAACTATTCTTATCGGAAGCTTACAAACAGCACCTAAGCAGACGGTGTGTGCGCCTGTTGGTTAGTGGGCGTGATGCCACCCTCGGCACATCGCCAGCGCGCCACAGGCGGCAGCAGTTGGCGCCTCATATCTCGGAGGCCATGGCGAGGAGCCGCGCGTTCTGGGTAACTTCCGGCGAGCGGTAGTCGGGACCTAACGAGGCGAGTGGTAATAGGGTAATTTCTTTTTATGCGAAGCATATTACGAGAGCTCAACCCAGCTCCTCAGGCGCGGCGGTGTCGCCTTCAATACCACGTGACACCATGACGACACGACAGAGGAGAAACGAGGCTCCAACAACTCGCGCCGTCGCTCGCGGCGTCGCGGCGGTATATAAGCAGCTGCGCTTGCCTCTGCTAGACACTCACGAGGTGAGATGCCACCTGGAGACAGAGCTGCTCGTTGGAATGAGAAGCGAAGGTTGCGGCGTGCTACAGAGACTGATTTTCTAGGTGGCTTTGGCTCAACTCTTGCAAGATGGGCTGGGTGGGAATCGAACCAGGGTCTCCGGAGTGTGAGTCGGAGACGCTACCACTGAGCCACGAGTACGATGCTTCAAAGCGGTACAAAAGCGCCTCTAGTGATGCGGTGTTGCCTTAGAAACGAGCTGTTTCTAAGGCTCAGGCGTGCGTCGCTTGCTCAGGCGCACATTTTGTTGCCGCGCCGAACGCTGCGTTGCTCGACGCTCACCGCGTCCAATGCGGGGCGCGTAGTCGCTGCGCCGTAGCCCATTGTCTTACACCCCTTGGCGGGTCGACGGGAACGCTGTCGCGTTCCACTCTTGAAGGCGAAGCAGAGTAACGCATGAGTTGTTTCTTCGTCTAGCCGACCAAAATATAGCCAAGCAACAGCAGTTCACCAGGCTAAACAGTGGTTCAACAACTAAAATAAACGTTAGTATGCTTCGCATCCTGGGCTTAACCTTAGCTAAGCCACAGCCATTTTTTTTTCGTTTAAAAACTACTTTTGCGAGCTTGTCATGATATATCTAGGCCACCGGAATTTAAAGATAAATCTTTGCGCGGAGGCTGAGATATCGGAAGCTAGGATTCTTACGCGGCGCAATATTTTGTTGCAGTTGGTTTTTTGAAATTCGTTCTTTATGGCGTAACTTGAAAAATTATTCTTCCGCGCGTGGACAGTTTGCGAGCTTTGCAACGTATTATGCGGATGGGTTTCTCCCGAATTTTTATTCTCTCAAACAAGATTCGACTGCCAAAAAGGCACATACTTCGCAGCTACATTTGCTTATATTTCTTGTTGTACAAAGCTTCTTAATTTTCTACATACGGTTATTCCCAGGGGGCTCATCCCGTGGCCTTACTTACAGTGGCCGATGCACACCTTGTTGGTGTCGAAGTCGATAACCTTTACTCTTCCACCCGGAATAATGAGCATGCTGCAGAAAAAATTGAGAAAGCAGGAATAATTTAGGGCTAATTTATTTCTCTGCCACAGTAAGCGAATATTAAATGATATCACACTTTTAATCAATCGAACACTAAAGCTGTCATTACTAGCAGCTTGCGTCGCTGTAGCATGCTAGCTATCTATAAACTTGCTTTCGCGTTTTTCCCAGCAAGCGTCGTTGAATATATAACGTGTCTTGCATACCTGCATTACTTTTGAGTTTTACCAGAAAAAAAAATAAAAAGGAAGAAGCCATTTATTACTGTACTTGAACTGTTTGCACGCATTTGTTCCTTACAAATATTATTTATAGCTTTTGCCAACATTTACGGCATTTGTTGCTTCATGCACTGAATAAATTATTCTTCCGTAAAATTAAAAAGACGTTCTTTCGCAAGAACGGTAAGTCATGAAAGGCGCAACAGTGTCAACTAGGTTCTCACGCAATGACTGTTTGTGTATTGGTGTGTTTTTTTTTATTTGCATGCTTTTCTACTTTGAAGAGAGGGATGAATTGGGCGAGTTGGCGTACGTTCATTGCGCTTCTTCGAGTCAGTCGTCTTTGCTGCTAGCCAGCATTTATTTTGTGTCTGTTAGTGTGTGCCAAACATAGGGTAATAACAATGAAGACTGTTGACTTGCACCATCCCTATAGCGCACCTATTCCGCTGCATGAACTTTAGCTGTGTTGTGCTTTCTTGTAAATATATTGTCGCAGGCCATACTCTCGCACTACACACTTTAAAGCATCCTTCTGTGACATTCTTCTGCGTCGTTGCAATTGGTAGGAAAAGTTGTGCAGGAACCATCGACAATCATTGTCAATGCAGATGAATAACTGAACGCTTCTAGAAAGGTATTTGCTTTATTAAAGCAATCATGTGCTTGAAGGTGCGTATTTGTTGTGTTGAGAATATTTTGGCAGCGTTGGTTGTTTCATTACGAAGGACCTTTGAGCAGCACATGTGCAGCGATAATATTGGGTATACATATCAGCGGTCAGCGAATTAGCATAAGTGAATTGTCTCCAGCGTCGCCGTGAAGGGCGACTGCCATCCACCTTTCTCGCAGCAACCACAAGGAGAGAGGGTGGCGGGAGAACAGGGGAGCTGCCCTTGCAGGGCTCTGTACCAAACCACGTAAATAGTTAGCCACCCAAGATTTCTCGTGTGCCAGCATGCGCATCTCAAAGAGTTGTAAAACAGTTTGCTTTTGGCGACAAACGTGCCCCGTGACTACGTTTGCGTCGGCTCCTTCCTCCAACCAGCGACCACCACAAAAATAGGCGAAAGAGCCAAAAAATCTATCAGATATAAAAAAAGTTGAATAAGCCTGACGAACTTTTAAGAATGCCTAAGCTTCATTCAAGCGCAGCCGCAATCAAAGGCCGCAGTTATTATTACTGAAAGAAACCGCTTGCTTCTTATATACTAAACCACTTATGGGCGACCCTTGTGCTCTTAGTCGCTATTTGAATTTTTCCTCGAGAAGCTGTACAGAAATAATGGGCTGGTTATCAGACAGAATCATGTTGTCTGAGCAGTTGACATAGGTGCTACAGCTGGAATTGCCTTTTACAGTGAAGCTGTATATGAACAGCCGATTCTTCCATCCGTCCGTCTATTGCCTGTACGCCGAAAACACCTCCGGCGCAACTCCATGCGCATGCGCGAAAAAAAAAAGTGAAAGAGAGGCGCGCGATTGGCTGCGCCAGTAGTGACGTCGTTGCTCTCCGTCGAAGCCGAGCGCGCGCGCAGCAGTTTCTCTCCAGTTCCGATATGCGTAGGCCACGCGTCATGCGTACTCCTGAGGAGCAAGCAGCTTTCGATCAACAACGCCGCGAGCAGAACCGGGAACGAGCTCGTCTACGCCGTGCCGATGCTGCAGCCCGGGCGCAAGAACAGGCTCGTGCGGCCGAATGCAAGCGGCAGCTGTGTAGCGAGAATGCGGTAGCCTACCAAGCCATCGTTTAATGAATCGTCGGGATTAACCCAGTGATAAACACCGGGGCGCACTTTTCAGCTTCGCTGGCTAAGCATCTGTACGGAGTGCTGAAGGGCGTTTTTTTTTAAAGCGAAGCTTCTGTACCGAATCCTCCCGGGTTTGCTGACCCTGAATGTTGCGGCATTGCTACTACCTTTCCAAGTAGCTCACAGGGGGCTGCAATTTTATAAGGTATCGGCTTATATGTAGCGCCATCAGCGCTATTTCTACACATAAGTCGGTCGCCGGCTCTGTTATCTAGAAACGCGTTCTTTTCGAGAAAAAAATATACGATGCAGAACAGAAGCATACGGAGGAACACGGGCAAAAAGGGGGGGGGGGGGGTATGTGTGTGGCTGTCAGCGTCTGTTCTGCACCGTTTATTTTTCATGAAGTATAGGGCACACAAACTAGCTCAAATAAAAATGCTGCTACCAATGCGAGAACGCGTCAACTTTTATGGAGAAGGCGACAACAAAGGCGATAATAGGGCAAGAGTGTTACTTTAGCAGGGCCTCATGAATGCCGGTGCATACATTAGCGACGCTTCTAAGGTTACTCGAGCATTCCCAGCATGCTTAAGGGTGCGGATAAGCGAAACAACGGAATAATGTCAGTAGCATGCAGAGACAAAAAAAAATTCTGTCTTGGCCATTATTCCATTAACGCGAAACCTTTTAGTCACCTTGCTCTCGGCGAGATCTGTCAGCGGTTGGAGTAATGCACACGTTAATTGTTGTCAGGTGATCTTCTTGCGTCGTATACGCCTCGTTATTCCACCGGTTAAGCTGTTTAGGAACGGTCGTTGCAAACTTGTGGCGCTTCAGCGGCGACAGATTTCTCTAAGCTTTGCGTTCGTAAGTGATATTTGCCGTTGGCCAGCCACCTTCGCTAACGATATGTCCAGCATCAGGATTGGCTGAAATTTTCTCTTGCGAACAACTCTGGCGCAAGAGGTTTTGTGAATAATGGCCTATGTGCGGGCTTTCCTGGGAGGCGTCACCATAGCGGAGGTGACGAAGTGATTCCACACAGCCAGCTAAAGGAGTTTCATAACTCGCGAGTCGAGATATATCAGGCACTCACTTGGAGACTTTGATGTCCCGGTGCAGCAGGCCCCTCAGGTGCATGTGCTCGATGGCGAGGATGAGCTGCGCCATCACGATACGGCACTCATTGGTCGGCAAGTACCCTGCTTTCTCCACAACTCGGAACAGATCCGCGCCACAGATGTACTCCATCACGGTGAGGTAAGCGTCCTGCAAGAAGTTGCACACATCTCCGACTGCGTTAGGCCCGTATCGATGCCTCGCGAAAGGCCAACTGCAACTAAATATTAGACCACGTAAAAAATCTAGTTTAAGACACTTAAGATAGGGTAGATATACAGAAGTCCTCATGCAATATTTCACGTTCGAAATACGAGCAAAATTTTCATAAAGAGGTCGCAAAAGTAGCTGTTTTTGACGCCAAAACTGAAAAAAACGAAGGAAAAAAATTCACTGACGATTGTGGTACTCCCCAATGCAAAATGTGAGCGTAGCTCTATACGTGTCTTCGTGTCGCAATATCTTGTCTGGCGCGGAGAATCTGTCTCGTGCGGCACGTTGCAAACGAAGCGAGGTGTGGTGCGACTGCCTCGCTAATCGGGAGATCACGAAAGGCAGCGCGTGGCTGACGCGTGGGCGCGATTCACAGCAGCCGCCGCAGACAGACCTCCGCTCATGCAGCGCTTTGTTTCCATACAGACGGCGCGCGCTTCTTTTTTTTCTCAGGCTTTCGCCATACCTTCCTCCTCCCCTTTCCGCCTCCTGGTTCTGCTGCACCCTCCTTCTCCGCCTTCCTCCTCACGCTATCTTCGCTATCGACGTCTTTCATCACCCGCTGCGTTTCGCCTTGGCTCTTTCATCCTTTGCTGTGCTCGTTTGCTCCGTTACGAGGGACAATGCCGACGCAGGAACGGGCCCACTGCGCGCCCGAAGTGACGCATGAGCACGCTTGGCTCCTCAGCGTGACCTCCAAGGTAAGGTGGTAGCTGCCCGCGGTTGCCCACGGCAAGCTGAAATATCACGGACGTGGCCTGCTGGGACTTAACTCATAGCGACAGCCACTAAGTGCCCATGTGGTCTGCTTAGGTGTTGCTTAAAGGATGATGGCAAAAGGCCTACGCAATTACCAGCGCCGTGGTAATTGCTTCAGTGGTATATGCTAATCAGGTATAACAAATTCAGCGAAAGTGAAATTTTGTTGAATTTGGGCTTTAAACGTTGTTTTGACTCTTCGTTGAAGGTGTGCTGCTAACCGAATTTCCAAGACCGCCAGTGCGAAAAATTTTTTTCTTCCCCAGCAGTGAACTCTGTTCACAGATCTGTTTCTGCATACAACGACGTATTCACACATCTGTTGTCAGACATCCGTTCTACAACAAATGCATGAACGCATCGCTTGGAAGTATGCAAAATAAGCAGCGTTGAAGTTTAAGTTGGTATGAGTCGTCTTCCTATGCACGGCAAATGAGAGTCCCATTGCACTTCGCCGCACGAGGACGTCAAGGAAGGGGAGGCTATTGTCGCACTCGTATTCTGTAGTAAACTGTGTGGCTGTGTCTGCTGAGTTGAGAAGACGTAGGAGGCGTGAAGCATCCTGCCTTCGCACAATGCAGAAGCAGTCGTCTACGTAGCGGATGAAAACATTTGGCGCGGGAGCGAAGTCATCGAGTCGCTTAAACTTCAATTCATGTAACCCGGCTTGCCACAAGCAATCCGCTGTCTCATCTCTCGTGACGCGGGCCACACGCATCTGCTCAAGTGACCACGATATGCAGAACGAACTGAAGACAATTCGTCACGAATTATCCCGAAACGGGTACCCTAAGAGGTTTAATAACAAAATGGAAGCTCATGTGCTCCATCCAAAGCCGTCTCAAGGCAAGTCGTTCACGAAACGCGCTGGCGTCCCATATGTGCCTGGCGTCAGCGAAGCTCTTAGCCGTGTATTCTCAAGACACGATCTTAGAATAGCGCACATGCCATCCAAAAAGCTGAGAAATCAGCTCGTTAACGTAAAGGATCGATCTGAAAGCAAGAATTACCCCGGTGTCATCTACAAGGTACCATGCGCAGACTGCAGCTGCAGTTACATCGGCGAAACCGGCAAATTCACGAGAAGATTAAAAGAGCACCAAAGGGACGTCTCCAACAAGAAAAACGCCTCGAACGCCCGTGCCGAACACGCCGATAATCGCAGTCACCGCATCGATTGGGAAAACGCTGCTATTATAGCTAAGGAAAATAATCAGATGACGCGACTCTTGTTAGAATATTCCTTAATTCAAACTACGGACAACAGTATCAACAGGACTGATGAAAATCTGCCTGCCAACTACACCCGCTCTCTATGTCACATTTTGGCATAAAAACGAATGGCGACTCTTGCCAGCTTTTAGTGTGATCAAGGAATCTGTACGGGTCCCGAAACGTCTATGTGTTATTTTCACCTTGGCTTGGTCAGTGACCGCAATTCATTCATCATCATGTTACCTGACCAGACGAACTTTCCTCGAACTCTTGACTACAGGCCAGTATAGAATTCTTCCGCTGCTTTTACTATATCTTCAATATTACTGATGATATTACTCTGTTTATCTTTCAGTGTACATCGTGGCTTGTCCGATGCCTAGTTTCCTTCTCGCGGTTTTCAGGCTGCGTCCATCTTATACTGCTTCGTCAGTCTTTCTCACGTTATAATTTCGAATATCCCTTATTTTCTCCTTGTAGTATAAACTTTTTTAAAACAGGGTTGAAGTGCCTCAGACAGGCTGGCCAACGTTTCGATAGGTGGACCTATCTTCGTCAAAGGCGGCCTCGTCATCCTCGGCGTGTTAGTTTTAAAGGGTTAGTGCAGTGACGTCACGTGCGGGTGTTGTTGCTGGCGGCTGGTTTTAAAGAGAGAGATTACAAGAGGGAACAGGCGCTGTCGTCCGACGTCTGTGAGCCTCATTCTCAAGACGAAGGGACAAGAGCGTGAGAGTGGGCACGCGGGGAGGAAAGAAAAGAAATAGAAGCAGAAAAAAGGGGAAAAAAAAAGCAGGGGGGTGCCAGGGCCGTACCAAGACACAACAAAGGGGGGGGGGAGTGAAAGAAAAAGCAAGAGAAAAATGAAATCTTTAAGAAATATGGGGGCTTGGGAGCGTGTTGGGGATGCGAACGGTTAGGAGGTAATCCGAGGGAGTCGTTGGCGGCATGTTTTTGAGGCATTAGAACGGCCGGTCAAGCAATAGGTCGAGTAATTTTGAAATAGTTAAGGTGGCGACGGGGAGTCTGCGGTGCAATGTGTGGGGAGAATGAAAGGCAGCGGCATGGTATTTCAAGGGGCACTGACCCTCGCGCTTAACGTAGGTGTCGTTACGGCGGCATCCAGAAGGCGATGGTTGAGGCGCCGAAAAAGGCATATTGACTTCGGAATGTGTTGTCGAGGGGGTTTCAAAAAAAAAAAAGGACTAAAAAAGGGGTAAGGGGGAAGGGGGGGGCGAAATCGGTATAGCAAACAGGAGGGCGACGCGTGCAGAAGCGGGCGCGGGCAAGTGTACATGGAAGAAGGGGATCGTACACTTGGTATAGACGTAAAATCCTGAAAGAGTACATTAAATTGAGTAGTAAGCAGGATTTTTTTTTCTCCCTTTCTCCTTTTCCTCTCTCCCCCTCTCCCCCCCCCTCTTTTCCTCCGAAATGAAAGAATAGGTGAGGTTAAGAATTAAAGTTGGCTGGTGGCCTAATGTGTTTTGTGTATTGGTTGATGATATGAGAGTTTCAGATTTAAGTTACAGCTTTTAAAGATTCTAAGTTGCCGCGTGCCAAATTAATTCCTGTCGGGTGTAGGCAATTAAACTTGTGTATGAGGTATGATTCCGTGTACTTCCTTTCGCGAGGGGAACGGAAATTTGTTTGTAGTATATAGAGCCTTGCTTTGTCAAACATATGTCCATGTTCATTAAAGTGGCTGGCTACTGCTTTGGGTAAATTGTGTTTTGTGTCCGCGCGGTGACCATTGAGTCTTGTATTGATTTGTTGTCCGGTCTCACCTATGTATTGTTTGCTACAAGCGGCGCATTCTAGACAGTAGACTACATTGCTTGATGTGCAGGTGAAAGCCGAAGTTACTTTGTGTGTGTAATTCGACGCTGTACTTTTTACTGTAGTAGTGGATTGAATGTGTTTGCATGTAGAGCACCTGGGGCGACCACAGGGATTGGTTCCCAACTTCTTCTTTTTCTGTAGTTTGGCGTGCACAAGAACATCTTTAAAATTAGTGTTGCGTCTGTAGGCTACTCTGGGAGGGTCGGGAAAAATCTTCTTAAGTTTCTGGTTGCTGGTGAGAATCGGGTAGTATTTACTTAGGATGTTATTCACAGTAGTTTTGACAGTTTCGCGAATTCTATCTGATCTCTTGAGTTGGACATCTTCATTTTTTGTCGTTTCTTTATTAGGTCTTTTGTTACTTGGGAAAGCTTACCTACTTGTTGCTTTAATGCCTTACCTCCCACTTCAACTGCTGCTTCTGAAGCCAGCCTAGTTACGATTTTATTCATTGCCTCAATGTCATCTGCTCTTTGTTCTAAGGCTGCATATTTGTTTGCAAGTGCCAACCTGAATTGATCTTCTTTTACCCTTACTACGTCTACGTTGGCCTATTTCTTCTTGACCAATTTTACTCTTTCTTTCTTCAACGTGATGTGAATCCTAGCCCTCACTAATCTATGATCACTGCACTTTACCCTACCTAACGCTTCTACGTCCTGCACTATGCTGGGATCGGCAGAAAGTATGAGATCAATTTCATTTCTTGTTTCACCATTACGGCTTTTCCAGGTCCACTTTTTCTACCAACGCTTCCTGAAGAAGGTGTTCATTATTCGCAGCTCATTCCTTTCCGCGAATTCTACCAACATATCTCCTCGAGTGTTCCTAGAATCCACGCCGTAGTTGCCGAGTAATACTTGTTGGGGGGCTAGTTGGTGCATGTTTCCGTGTGTTGGAAACATGCACCAACTAGTTTTTTCGGCGCTATAACCACCGTAGTTGCCAACTGCTTGTTCACCAGCCTGCTTTTCCTCCACTTTTGCATTGAATCGCCCATCACTACAGCATACTGAGTTTGCACATTTTGCATCGCTCATTCAACCTCTGCATTAAACTGTTATATTTTCTCATCATCGTGATTGGAGGTTGGAGCGTAGGTTTGTACTACCTTTATTCTATACTTCCTATTCAGCTTTATTACGACTACTGCTACCCTCTCATTATTGCTATATATATATATATATATATATATATATATATATATATATATAGTAGAAAAGATGGTCAGATGGTTTTCGGTTGGCCTCCCCCTTCCTAATCAAGAAATAATTGGTACGCCTCTGCAGCATGACTAAATTTGATTTTGGCTCGTGTAGCTGAGTGGCTGCTCACTTCGCTGCTTGAATGGGACACAGACTACAATGAAGACGATGGTCCAGACGTCCCCAGAATTATTAGTTAGCTTGCTCCTAAGTACAAAAGCCCGAACTATAAATGTTTGCGCAGAAAATATGACATCAAGAACACTGCACAATGCCGTAACCTTGGCTACTGCATGAATACTCAACACTTACATATATTGTAAAATGCACCTCGCTATAGAGGTTGGTCGCAGTTGCTTCTTGCAATTTCACTCGAAATAAGCCCAAGCTCCAGCTTGAAATGTGTTTTAGCTAAAGTAACAAAAGAGGAAACATATGGTTACGTGTAGCTGTAGCTGTATAGCTGCAGGTCAAACGTCCGTCGTGACCCATCGCATAAACAATGGCGATGCTATATCAAGCCGGCCCACGTCTTCTTCTTCTTCCTCCTCAGTGCAGCCACGCTGTGGCGGGCTGTTCCGTAGCAATATTGCGAGCAACTGTCGGAAGGAACGCAATCTGTGGCCAGTAAAACTTAAATATTTGTTTTAATATGTCACAACTTTAGAGTTCCAGTGCCTACATAGTGAACATTTGTTTCTGTATGAAACAAATGTTCATACAGAAAGCAAAAAACAAAAAAAATATTGATTCGTGAATGGCCTACCTAAGCCCATTCAACGAATTTAAGAGCCTTAATTGAATACTACTACAGCAGGATCTTTCTCGAGGTTCACGTGATTAAGGACGGGCCATGTACGTGATGACTCGACAAGCGTATTGAGGAGTTGTGATTGAACATGGGTCGTCTCTAACGCCATCGTGCTCTTGTTGAAACGTTGGCTCCAGAGACATGCCCTGTTTTGCCCGCGGTTGACTACTTCAACTCTTCACATCCGTGTGACCTTCTGTCTTTCGTGTTTTACGAGAAGCGCACTGAACTATTGGGGCCGCATGCCTGCCGATATTTCGGTACGAAGGGAGGCATCTCACACTCACCTTCGTGCAGTAGCAGGCGTAGTACTTCACTAGAAAGGGGTTCCTGATGATGGAGGCGGTCACTTTGTCGACGCAGGCTTGCTTGTGGCGCTGGAATTTCTCGCACGGCACGAGCTTCATAGTGCAGACCAGGCCCGTTGGCTTGTATATGGCCTTGTATACGGCTCTGCAATGAAGGACATCGGTGTAGATGCACATGTGCCACGAAATGGTAGACGATCGTTCATTGCTTCAATTATTGGGCTATCCAAGACTTATTTTGTAAGAGTATGGGTCGGGCATGTCAAAAAGGGGCAGCTGCATGGCCATGCCGTCGTCCGACTAATCCACGCTAAAGACGTTTTAGAAAGGAGGAACAAGTTCTCATCGAGAGCGAGGAGTACTGGGTTTGTTTATAATATCTACGTGAAGAGTGGAGAACGTTACGCCTCATCAGTCTAGCGCGACTGAACTTAAAGGGACCCTGAAAAGATTTTGACGATTTTCTACAAACGTACGGAGTCATTAGAGTAGGTCCTTCTGATCATTAATTGACACATCTAAGTGCTCCGTGTAAAGCGTGTAGTTTATTATAAGGTTTCAAAAATGCACATCGCTGCTGATCGCAGCACGCTGCTCGGCGGAATCTTAAGCCGCCCCTACCCATATGACGTCAGTGGGGCGAGCTATCCGATTGGCTGACCAGGGCGCGTGATCGATAATTTTTCCAGCTTTATGGTAAACAAATGATCTTTGTAATAGTTGGAATGTTAGTTCATTTGTTTTTATAAAAAGAAAGTAACATAAAGAGAATGCACAAGAACAATTTTTCAGTACACTTAAGTACTTCCGGCATACAGCAAGTGTCGTCTGCTTGTGTTACACGTACTCCATTTTGACGAGAGCTCCGCGGTCAGAGTCGGTCTCAGTCTTTTCGCGAGCACTATGATTCGACTTTGTTGCCTTGTGGACTGCGAACCTAGCGACTGGCAATATGTCAAGCTGCTACATCGTGTCCCTCTGCAAGGCAGCATACGAGCAAACTGGCTGCTGCGCATCTGGCTACCGCTATCCGATAGGCTCCAGGATTTGCGCGTTTGTGGCCGTCACTTTACAGCGGAAGATTACTAACGCAATAGCGTTTCGCAAGTCCGGTATTAGGGCGAACACAAGCGCAAGGGGACAGGGTCTGGCCACTTGACTGTGCCGGGATGAGCCATGAGATTAGCAGAAAGGCAAATGTGAATGGTCTGCACGGTGCAGCCACCTGGTGGCACAGAGCTCAACCATACACAGTAGCTGCAAGGAAGTGCATTCTTCTTTGCTGCTGGTGTGTATTTTTCGTAGGAGTGTAATCATCAACACGTTGTTCTTATAAATGTTTAAAATGTTTTACACTTGACTAGAGCAATATTAGCGCTGTGTTTGACTGGTTAAGCGCTGCGCCAACAAGTGTCTGGACCGTGCAGACCGATCAGGCTGCTCACGTACGCCTACGCTGAAGTTCCTTCATCAGCTTGAGTTTATGCCTCCAGTCATTTGCCGAAATGACCAGCTTGCCTGTGGTTACCGGAATACCGGACACCTTCGGCGCTACGACAGAATGCTCGCAACGCACGCTGCTTCGATGGCTCTCGGTCGACGGCCAAGCGGCTAGCGGAGAGGTCTCGCGCGGGAGGAGGCGTGCTTTAAAACAACCGGAAGTGGACGACGTGACGTCGCATCGTGACGCAGGACCAGTGAAGGCGGAGCTTAGCGCCGCTCGCTCGGCGAGCGAGTTGAGGAGGAAAGGCATGGCTTGGGAGGAGGGTAACTTCTAATCGCTTGTAACTCCATTAATACGTAACGCTTCACTTAAATTGTGGTGCGAGTGTTCTACTTAAGCTGTACCCTATGCGTCTACAAAATTTGTCAGAACCATTTCAGGGGCCCTTTAAGCGCACTGGGGAGCCGAAAACCTTCGCTTAAACCCCATCTGTCATCCCTAGATCTTTAGGGCAGGGAAAGGGGCCGCCCCACCTTCGTCCAATCAGAGCGTCCAATGTCGCCGAAGGACCCGTGCTAAGGGCGAGGGTTCACACAATCACTCCCGCAACCTTCGTTCACTGAACACACAGAAAGGAGGAGAACTTCGTGGATTGGGATCGTCACGCTTGACTCAAGCTGGCGCGTCTTCGTTCCTGGGATGACCCACCAGTTAGCTGGAGCGTCTGTCAAACGACCGTGGCGGTTACTTGTGTCCGTGATGAAATGCCGTAGACTACCCTTTTCCCGAAGTTTCTTGCTCCCATTGGTCCGTGACTGCGACAGTGAACCAGCAAACAACACTCGACCGCCAGACAGTGTTGTGGCGCCTTACTGGCGCCACAACTCTGTCCGAGGGGGACGCATTGTTAGCTTCACGAAGCGGTTCGTCGTAGTGCGGCAGGAGAGGTTAGAAGGTCACTACTCCTGTTGGTCGGTCGTAGCTATGTGTAATGCGAGAAGT
Organism: Dermacentor albipictus; assembly: GCF_038994185.2. Classification (NCBI taxonomy): domain Eukaryota; kingdom Metazoa; phylum Arthropoda; class Arachnida; order Ixodida; family Ixodidae; genus Dermacentor; species Dermacentor albipictus. The sequence continues at coordinate 115,215,600 of NC_091826.1, forward strand.
TGAGAGTACCATTTTTTTTCTTCAGAAAGTTATATTGCTCTGTCAGCGGGTTAGACGGATTGTCAAAACGGTGGCAACGAAATACGGTGATTTTATTGCGATCAGCGTTCTTAGCCTACTTCAATCCATCGTCTGTCTTCATTACGCCGCTCTACCCAGTAAGCCAATGCAAGGTTAGTTGGTATTCCGTGTTGCAGCTTCGTAGCGGGAAAAGAAAGCACAAGGGAGAAGGAAACGACATGCAGTTAGCGCTTGTGTATATTGTTTCCCTTCGCCTGTGTCGTTCTTCTTTTCCGCACTACGAAATTGCATCACTGTACCAAATTGTGTTACCTTAGGCCACCAGGCAGGTTGTCGTGCAGGCTGCTGTCTCACCTATAGTAGACGCCTTAGGTCGCCGGGTATGTGCCCGAACAAATAGGACAATTTACGCTGCCTAATAAATAACATAAATAAAACAGTTAATATTTCCACCCACAATGCATGCGCCGTCAGCAAATGGCTTACGCGCTTTTCTTGAATGATGAGTGAAATAACGTAAATGGTCATTCCGCCAAGAAACGTTTTGCCAAATTTTTGCTTTGTTAGGTGAAAGGTAATGGGCATTTACTGAAGCCCCACAACTCCTGCCAGTCAAGACAGAAGTTTACAGGAAGACAGAGGCTTAAAGCTATGAGCCGTAGTTGAACAATAGTGTCGCTGGATCCAATGTTCCGACAAGGAGACTTATGAACTTCATCAGGGCGACGCAATGTGAAAACAAGGGGCGAAGACAAGTGCCTTTGCCGGAGCATTCGCTTCGGCGACCCTCCTTGTTCAACTACTGCTCACCTCATACCAGCGCACGCACCAATGTTGTCATTAGACCAACCGTCTTCCTTAATTAGGAAGGACCACAAATTGTATTTCTCTGTGTTTTTTTGAGGAACACAGAAATTATAAAAAAAATTACGGCAGACCAATGCGAGAACGTCAGCTCCACTGCATACGCATATATATATATATATATATATATATATATATATATATATATATATATATATATATATATATATATATATATATATATATATATATATATATATATATACAGGCTACAGGTATAGATCGTGCGTGAACTCGATACGCTTCTTAGAATTAGCGTGCCGGTAAGAGGCACGAGCATGGAAAGTCCGACTAGTGCTGAACGTCAAAGTTCATCGTGTCATTCCTTCACCGTTCTGACTGTACTTTGACGCTGATGTGGATTCACTACTTGGATGGGCGCACAGGCGTCGATAATAACAGCAATAGTGACTTCGTCTATATGAACCTCTAACATGCTTCGTCTCGTCGGCACCGTTTGTGGTGGAAGTCGTCAATGCAGCGTTTCCCCCTGACGCTGCGCTGTTAAGTTTTCCAGAAAAGCGCGTGCGGTGCTAAATGGGCGACAACCTGCGCCATCCTGAACGGGAACGCGACTGGTGACTACGTGACAAAAATTTTGTGGAGGTTTGGGCGTTGGGGAAAGGCGACTTGTTTGCCGGCGGGAAACGGATGCTGTCCTGGCGGGCCAGACTCGCAGCAGCCGACCTTGTTCATCCATCGCACGCTTGATAGCGGCACAAGAACAGTGCGCAAGCGCTCCGTCACGTGGTATTTTTTCATATATCGCGGGCTTTCTTTGGAGCGCGGAAAAAAGGACCACGTGAGATACCTCATGTTGGTAAAAATTTATTGAGAGGTTTCTCAAGGTGCTCTACAACTTTGCGTATCACACTTGGCGTCTGCAGCGAATACATAAAAAGTTTATTAATTAAGCACAACTAATCCGTTAGTTAAGGGGAAAATTAAAAAATAGCCCGAGTAACTCTAGGTTAGTGCGAACATTTTGCTTTCGGTTCAACTCGCGTCCGGAGTGCCTGTCATTTTTAAAACTTTAGCTTAAGTTATGCGGGACAACCTGCATATGCACAGCAAGGGATGAGCACTTTGCTAACGACCTTCCACAATTACTCAAATATCCATCAACGCTTTGGAAAACAATAAGCCATAGGGAAGAGAATAATCGCATTCTATTACACGATGATAACGCAATCGCTCTTCCTGAGAGTGAGTGTGCAACGGTTTTCAATTCCCTTTTCACATCCGTGTTCACAAGTGAGGATAGCTCAAATGTAGCCTTCGTACCTGATTTCGGTTATGGCTGCATGGCACCGATAAACATCACGGTCGGGGCATTGCTTCGCTAATAATTAAACTTAAAGTGTCGTCTTCTTATGGCAATGATGGAATAAATTCTAAGATAATGAAAAATACCTCTTCTGTTTCAAGCGTCATCCTGGTTCATATTGACGCAGTACAACGCGGACAGAAGACAGGGAGACGTTATTCAAGAACAGCAGGACAACCTGTTCAAAAACGAACAGGACAGAGACACGTATTCTTCGTCCTCGCCGAATCTTACTGACCCACTAGACGAAGTCCGTTAATGTCTCTATCGTCGCTGTCGTCTGCATAGAATACACGCGTCATTTGTCCTTTCCTAAGAGAGCATCACCCCGATGCTAGACCAGAAGTGTCCCTTGCGGAAGTAAGAGTCTCTCGCATAGTTATTCGCCCCACATACGGCTTCATGCGGACAACTTGCACAAGTTCAGGATGGTGCGTGCGGCGCCACGTACAACTGAGACTATCCGGAATGACCTCCTATGTGACGTCACTGAGTCGGCGCAATTCTCGATATAGTCCGAAGTATCGCCTTAAAAGCTTCTCGGAAAGGCCTCGTTTCCGTATGGGTGTCCAAACCCACACTCTGTCGCCGACTTCATAGGTTACTATTCTCCGGTGAAGATCATAGCGGCCCGCGTCGTAGTCTTGCTGCTCGCAGAACCACAAGCACGCGAGCTGCCGAGCCTCTTCTGCGCGTTGCGTAAACACATCGCCGTCCATGTCAGTGTCGTCAAAGTCGTGTGGAAGCATCGCATCCAACATCGTTCGTACATCCCGTCCGTGAACACGGGTGAACGGTGTCATGCGCGTCGTCTCTTGTTTCGCCGTGTTATATGCAAAGGTGATATAAGGTAGGATGTCATCCCAATTTTTATGTTTGACATCCACATACATTGAGAGCATGTATTCAATTGTTTTCTTTAGGCACTCTGTTAATCTGTTGGTTTGTGGATGGTAGGCGGTTGATTTCCGATGAGCCATTTCACGTAGCAGGAAGACGTGATCTAAAGGTGCAGCCGTAAATGCGGTTCCTTGGTCTGGTATTACGACGGTGGGTGCGCCGTGTCGCAGCACAACATGCTCAATGAAAAAGCACGCCACCTCGGCTGCTGTGCTTCTCTGGATTACCTTTGCTTCAACGCTTCTCTGTATTGCCTTTGTTTCAGGGTAACGTGTGACATAGTCGGTTGCGATGATGAGAAAGCGATTCCCTGTAGTAGAAGTAGGAAGTGGGCCCGATATATCCATTCCGATTTGATCAAATGGTCTTCGAGAAACCTGGACGGGTGGTAGGAGGCCGGCTGGTTTCGAGGGAGGCGACTTGTGCCTCTGGCAGTCGAGGCAGCTGCGAACGTGATGATTCCCGGTGGTGGAAAGTCTTGGCCAGTAGTATCTCTGCTGCACTCTGGCCAACGTTCGTGTATCCTAAGTAACCAGAAGTCACCTCGTTGTGACAGGCTTGGAGTACTTCCGTAGGAAGAGTTGCAGGAATGACGGACAGATAGGGGTCCCCCGTCAAAGAAAACTTTCTTTGGTGCATAACTTTGGCGCGCAGACAAAACGATAACAGTGCTCTTGCGAAATCTCTAGGCGGTTTCGCAGATCTGCCCTCTAAGTAAGTGACCAGTTCAAGCAACTCAGCGTCGACCCGTTGTTGTTGGGTGATGGTGAATGTGTCTAGAACACAAAGAAAGGCTGAGTCGTCGTCTTAGGGTGGAGCAGGCGACTCTATCGGCGATCGAGACAGGCAGTCAGCATCCGTATGTCGTTTCCCCGACTTGTACATGACAGTCATGCCAAACTCTCGCAGCCGTAAGCTCCGACTCGCCAATCGTCCCGAAGGATCTTTAAGGTTTGTCAACCAACACAGTGAATGGTGGTCGCAGATAACTATGAAGTGGCGGCCATACAAATATGGGAGAAATTTCATACCCGCCCATACTACGGCGAGGCATTCTTTCTGAGTTGTGGAGTAACTAGCCTCTGTTCGTGAGTGTTCTATTTGTAAAGGCAAGCACTCTTTCTGTGCCCTCCTGCCACTGCACAAGAACAGCTCCTAAGCCAACATTGCTGGCATCAGTGTGGAGCAATGTAGGAGCAGTCTCATCAAAGTGGGTAAGCACTGGAGGTATCTGGAGACGTTCCCGCAAGTCGTTGAATGCACTTTGCTCTTCCTCACCCCATACAAAAGCAACGTCGTCTCTCTCATCAAGCGAGTTAACGGTGAAGCAATGCGACCGAAGTACATATGGTCCACCGACCTGACCCTCAAGCCGGAGAAGTGCCACTTTGGCTTTGTGGAACTACAGTTTCTTGGTCATGTCGTCAACCACGCAGGTGTTCGCCCGGATCCTGAGAAAATCGCCGCCGTAGCACAGTTTCCCGTGCCATCCGATAAAAAGGCTGTCAGGCGCTTCCTCGGCCTCTGTGCGGTAGTAAGCACAGACGCCGAGAAAGCACCTGACAGTTTTTTTATCGGATGGTACGGGAAACTGTGCTACGGCGGCGATTTTCTCAGGATCCGGGCGAACACCTGCGTGGTTGACGACGTGACCAAGAAACTGTAGTTCCACAAAGCCAAAGTGGCACTTCTCCGCCTTCAGGGTTAGGCCGGCGTACCGTATGTATTGCAGAACCGCTTCAAGCCATTCGAGGTATTCTTCAAACGTTGCGGAGAACACAATAACGTCGTCGAAGTACACTAAGCACTTTTTCCACTTCAGACCCGAAAACACAGTATCCATGAGGCGTTGGAATGTAGCAGGGGCAGAGCACAAGCCGAAAGGCAAGTCTTTAAATTTGTACAGGCCATCTGGCGTCACAAAAACTGTTTTTTTCACGGCCTCTCCGGTCCACCTCGATTTGCCAACATCAGATTTTTAAGTCCATTGAAGAGAAGTAACGTGCGTGACGAAGCCTGCCGAGTGAATCGTCTATATGGAAAAGTGGGTACACGTATTTCTTTGTCACCTGATTTAGGTTTCCACACAAAAACGCAAGCTGTCGTCTCTTTTCTCGTCTAGAACTACAGGAGATGCCCAGGGACTCGTTGATGGTGGGATCACGTCGTCTTCCAGCATTTTTCTCACTTGTTGTATGGCTTCACGTTCTCTGGGAGCCACACGATAAGCATTTTGGTGAATTGGTCTTGCCATATCCTCTGTAATTATTCGTTGCTTCGTTAGAGGCGTCCGAGCGACGGTGGACGTCGACTCAAAGCAGTCGTTGAACTTGGAGAATAGCGGTAGAAGCCGTTCTTGTTCGTGCTGCGACACAGCAGTGCTGACGTCTAGGCGTCTCTTCGGCATAGGCGTCTTCGCATAGGCTTCTTCGCATAGGCGTCTTCGGCATAGGCATAGGTGGCACAGGCATAGGCGTCTCTTCGAGTAGTGAACAGCAGCCGCTAACATGCGCAACACCATCAAAATAAGCCACAGCCGTGCCCTTCGGAAGGTACCAGGACTCTGTGCTAAAATTAGATAGCAACAGGTTCGTGCACCCGTCGGTGACATTTACAATTCCTCGTGCGACCGAGACACCGTGAGTAAGCAACAGCACGGTCATTTGGTCGGGAACTCCCTCGAAATGAACCGGTGCGTCACATGCTACCCAAACAAGGGTACGTGATTGAGGTGGGATGACGACGTTGTCCTCTGCTAGACGAAAGGAGTTGCGTTGTGGCGATAAGCAATGGACTAAACCCGGGCTCTTGTAAAACGTCACCATGCAGTCTGAGATGTTCATTACGGCACCATACTCTTTAAGGAAATCCATTCCAATAATCAAATCTTGACAGCACACAGGAAGAACAATGAAAAGGGCCACGAAAGAAGAATCCCGGATGTTAATTCTAGCAGTACATCTTCCAGAAGGCATCAGTAATCGCCCGCCTGCCGTCCTTATGTCAGGTCCCATCATGGCGTCATTACTTTCTTCAGGCGGAAGACGAGTTCCTGACTCATTATACAGAAGTGTCGACTAACGCTGTCAACAGAAGCCATCCACGGAAACATCGGTGCTCACAATTTCTTCGGTGTCGGTGTTCACCAGCTTCACGTCGTTCTGTGGCGAGACTATCGGGGGCTTTTCATTGTCTTTCGGCGGGCCTGTAATCTTACCCTCTTACCCCCGCCTTCAGTTTCCCCGGCGTGGGCTGGGTGGTCTTCGTCGTCAGAGGTCAGCAAAAGTATGTCCAGTGGGGGAAGGCATCTGACGTGGAACGGTTGGAGAGCGCGACTGACGGCCGAAATCGGACTGATCGTGCGGCGCGGATTCGTCATTCGGGTACACTATTGAAGGTCCCTGAAAAGCAGTGTCGTCGCAGCGTAGCATGGAGTCGTCATTTGCACGTCGACCCTATTAGGACCACGGACGAAGAGGTCGAAACGATGTGTCTCGATGTCAGCAATGACGCGAAATATGGCCGGCGCCTCCGCAGTGAAAACAGAGTGGGCGCCAATTGACGGTGCGCCATACGTCGGTTCTCTGGAATTGCGGCCGTCCCGTAATGTCGTTTTGCGGCGTTGACCAAGGCGCGGTGAACGGCGGCTGATGGTATGACTGCAGCTGCATAACGAGTGCGCGCCTCGAAACCTGCTCTTGCAGAGGCGACCGCGGAGCGACTGTCGGAAGCTGGTGGCACGGCGGTGCCGTTGTAACGGGTGGTGGGCATCGGACAGTGGTGGCGTTAGTCATGGGACGCTGGTGATATTGAATGTCAGCTGCCGGGAACGCCTGCATGATTTCGTCGCGCACCACTCCGGCGATTGACGTCACGGGTCTGTCCACTGTCGGTGTCAGAATCTGTTGGCTTTCCTCTCTTACGAGTTCTCTAATCCATTCACGCAAGGGGTTCTGATACTCACCAGTCACTGTGGCGGCATTGATTGTGGTGCTGATGGGCAGTAAATCGTACTGCCTGCATCTCTGACGAAGGGCCCTTTCAATAGCCGTAGCCTCTTTGATAAAGCCAGCGACAGTGACTGGTGAATTCCGCACAAGCCCCGCGAACAACTAATCTTTTACACCTCGCATGAGGTAGCGCAACATTCTTTCTTTAGTCATGCTCGGGCCGGCTCTACGAAAGAGGTCGACCATGTCCTCGGCGAACATTGTAACCGACTCATTAGGTTGTTGTTCCCGTAGCTCCATCATCTGCTGGGCACTGTCGCGTCGGTCGGCACTCGAAAAAGTATCCGTGATTTTCTGACGAAAGTCGTTCCATGCCGTTAAGTTAGTTTCGCAGTTCTCGTACCAAGTACGGCAACTGTCGTCAAGGGCGAAATAGACTGGGAGAGCTTTTGCTGCTTAGTCCACTGGTTAATCTGTGCGACACGTTCATACTTGTCAAGGCAGCCTTTAATGCCTTCGAAGAGTGCACCGCGATAGCGATTGGGAACCAGAGGATGCAGAACGGTTACTTGTTGTGGACTGGAAAACCGGCTGCCTTGGGGTGATCGCGGTGGGCTGGTTTCGGCCATTGCGAGATGTGTGGAGCTCCTGGAGAGAGGTGGATGAAAAGGCAAGAACTCCGGGGCAAGGCCTCGCAGTCGACGACTAAAGCGATGCATGGGTGTCGTAACTGGTGATAACGGGTTCGGGCTACATGAACAACTTCCAGAAGGACTTCGGAGCATCAGGCGTGGTCATTACCCAGCACCTCCACCAGTGTCGCAGCACAACGCGGACAGAAGGCAGGGAGATGTTATTCAAGAACAGCAGGACAACCTGTTCGAGAACAAACAGGACAGAGACACGTCTTCTTCATCTTCGCTGAATCTCACTGACCCACTAGACGAAGTCTGTTAATGTTCCTATCGCCGTTGTCATCTGCATTGAATACACCCATCAATATATTCAGTTGGTTAGGTAGTTAAATGTGGGTTAGTGGGGCATAAGCGGCTAAGGCTATTCTGTGCCAAACACGAGGTGTTTTGAAATCCAATCTAGGAAGAAAAAGCATGTTTAATAATCTATCTTTTATGTAAAAATGCTGTGTCGTCTAGAAATTTACCCACGTTGGGTAATGGGACTAGCGGATCATCTCCTAAAATTAAAGAGTGGTGTAAAGGTATGTGTAGTTGATAGAAGTTGTGAAAAGGTTTCGTCTGTGTGTTTCAATATGCGTACATGTCAGTAATATGTGCATAACTGTTAGCGGTTCTTGGTATTTCTCACATGTTGGTGTCTTTTTTCGTAAGTAAATAATTGTGCGTGATGTGTGTGTGCCCAATGCGCAGTCGGCATAAATTACTTCAAAGAACCACTCCTGGTGATAACATGACTTCCACTCACCAACTACTGGTTTAGTAAGATGTAGCTTGTTCTCTGCACAACGGTCCCATTCGTGTGGCCATTTTTACGTTAAAGCTTTCCTAATCGCATGGATACTATCTTTATATGGAAGTCTTGCGTTTGTTTTGTCTTTGTAAGATGCCATCGATGCAAATTTATCAGCTGCTTCGTTACCGGGTATCCCAACATGGCTTGGGACCCAGCAGAAACGGATTGACCTCCCGTATTTGTTAAGGGCCACCATGTTTACTATGTCCCCTACCAGGGATTCACACTCAGATTTAAGATGTAGAGTCTTTAGTGTACTTAAAGAATCAGTGTATATGACTGCATTATTGTGTGTCAGTGATAATCTTTTTAAGTACAACCCATACAGCGTAAACTTCAGCCGTGAGAACAGAGGCATGTTTCGGTCATCAATTACTTCTTACCCAATTTTCCGGAATGGCCCCCACGCCCACGTGTTTTGTTTTAGAGCCATCAGTGTAATATTTCATGCTATTTTGATATTTGTCCTGAAGAGCACGGAATTCATGTATAATGTGTTCGTGTGGGGTGTCTCTTTTCTTTAGATGTGTCAATGTCCAGTCACATAACTGTGTGAAATTGTGCCACGGGGGCAAGCATTGTGGTTTTTTGGCAATCTGTAGTCATCATGAGGAATGTAATAATAACGACACTATTTCTCATATCGCAGGACAAGCGGCCTAATCATGTTCGGTTTATTTGTATATTGTAAGCGTGAGTTGCATTGTGTGAGGATGTGTAGCATATGTGTTGTGGTAATGACTGAGTACGTAGGAAAAAGTGAGTAACGCTCTGCGTTGCTGTAAGGAGGGTTCATTACACTCAGTGTATAAACTTGGAACAGGTGACGTTCTATAGGCACCACTTGCTAGTCGCAGTCCAAGGTTATGCACTGGATCAAGTCGTTTGATGCATGACTGCCTGGCTGAGCCGTAAACCATGGAGCCGTAGTCTAAAAGGCTGCGCACAAGAGATCGGTAAATACGTAAAAGACACTTTCGGTCGGAACCCCAGTGCTTATGAGATAAAACTTTTAGGATATTCAACGCTTTATTTTCATTAATCTTTAGTGTTTTATTGTGGGCTAGGAAGTTTAGTTTTCTGTCAAAGATTACTCCCAAGAATTGATATTCTTGTTTTACCAGCAGCGAGACATTCAATTTTAAAGCCGCGTCTAAGTACAATCCTCGTTTTTGCGAGAATAGCACTGTAACAGTTGTTTGAGTAGAGAAGCGGGAACCATTTTTCTCAGCCCATTCTATTAGTTTCTTTATTGTGATCTGGAGCTGCCTTTCACATGTTGGTAAGGTTGAGGCGTGGCACGCTATCTACGGATCATTGACGTATATATGGAGTGCATAAAAGAGGGGGTGGGAAGAATGAGTTTGTTAATAGAGCTCGTTTCTACTATAGTGTTGTGCTAAGTATGCTACCTTGTGGTACGCCGTATTTTTGGATGAATATGCGCTAGAGCACAGTGCCTAGACGGATTTGGATTGTTCTGTTGGACATAAAATCAGCAAGACAGTTTAGCATTTTGCCGCGGATTCCTAAAGCAGTGAGGTCACGTAAGAATCCAAATCTCCAAGTGGTGTCATACGCTTTTTCTAGATCGAAGAACGCTGCCAGACAGTGCTGTTTGTGTAAGAATGCTTCACGTATTTCGTGTTCAAGTCGGACAAGGTGGTCAGTCGTTGAGCACCCTTTTTTATTCCCGCACTGGCGAAAATCAATTAACTTCCACATGTCAAGAATGAATGTTGATCTCGCGTTTATGGCACTTTCATACGATTAGCCAAACAGCTCGTCAGGGCAATGGGTCAAAAACTGCTTGGGGATGTGGCGGATTTGCCTGTGTTTAAAAAAAACACAACTATTGCGTTTTTCCAATCTTTTGGCATGATTCCAGATTGAAATACTTTATTGAAAAGTTTAAGGCGAACATCTACGGATGCTTATTACAGGTGTGCAAGCATGGAATAATGGATCCGGTCAGGACTGACTGCAGTTTATTTTGCCAGCACATATTACCCTGTTAAATTCCTGTAAAGTGAATGGAGCATTGTATTCTTCCTTCGATGTACAAGCATTTGGTAATTTCTCCTTTTCTGCTGACAGTATTGCATATTGAGAACATGGCTGAATAGATTGCCGAGCTAGAGACGTTATAGAAATGTTCCCCAAGTATATTTGCTTGTTCTTGTAGTGTTGTCTGAGTGTTTGAAGGTTTAAGTATAGGCATCGTGTATGAAGAATAGACCGCCCTAAACTTTCTGACCTGCTCGCACATCCTTTTGGATGTGATGGTGCTATTAATTGTAGATATGTATTTCTGCCAAGACAATTTTTCGGCCTTTCTGTGGATATATCGTGCTTCCCTTTGGCTTGTTTGAAATTCATAAAGCAATATATTGGTTATGTGCGTAAGATTCCCCAGGCCTTATTTTGCTGCTTTTTTTGCTTCAGTGCATTCATGTGTCCACCAAAGATGCAGTTCTTTCCGAACAATATCAGAAGATTGAGGACTAGCTTTTTCAGCTGCGACAATTATACAGTTAGTAACATTTTCATTAATTTCATCAGTGGTGACGTCTGCCAAATTGATCTCCTCCAGCCTGGCACTTCCTGTGAGTACAGACCAGTCTGCCATTTGTAATTTCCAACGGTGAGGTTTATAGGATATAATGGGTAGGGTCGATGTGAGGTTGATTACAGCAGGTAGATGATCGCTGCCTTATGAGGTGTTCAGGACTTCCCTTTTAAAATCAGTAAAAGCACATGGTGAGCATAAAGCTAAATCAAGGTAACTAAAATTCCATGATGTCGGCGAGAAATAGGTTGGCGCACCTGAGTTTAAGATAAAAATGCTATTTAATAAAACAAGATCTTCGATAAGCTGCCCTCTTTGGTTAGTTTTATCGCTGCCCCACAGAGTGCAATGAGCATTAAAATCTCAAGCTAGGTCCAGGTCTCGAGTAGTGAAATTGGTGTGGGGAGTAATGTACAATGAACGGATGGTGACCTTCCTAAAGGATAAAATGATGACAGCTACAGCCTCATACGGAGTGTTTAATAGAACGCTCCGTGTGAGGATGCCGCCATGAACAACAATAGCAACACCTCCTGATAGACGGCTGGAGCGTGCGCGGTCCTTTTGTACGACCATAAAACCTTTAAGAAAATGTGTATTTTGAGGGCCTAAATCATTTCCTGAAGGCACAATATCAGTGGCGATAACTTATCTATAATGTCTTTGATGTCACCTACATTGTGAATTAGGCCTCTGCAATTCCAATCAATGTTAAAAGCCATTTTATTGCAATTGAAAAAAAAAATTACTTATGTGTATGAGCTTACAAGTCGTAGGTGACATTAGTTAGAAAGTTGATTAATCTCATTAAAGGCGCTAACCGTTCAGGTAACCTGTCCCTTTCTCGGCGCAGTTGCAAGAAGTTTGTCCTTCTTGGCACGTTCCACGGAGCGCGGGTCTTTCGGCGTCAATGACGCCGGGGTTTTCGGGTCGACCTCCATCGCTTTCTCCGATGCGCAATATGACCGAGAGCCAGGCGCCAAGACGTGCGTCTCGGGGCCGTGGAGTTCGGTTCAACTTTCGGCCGTTCAGCAGTCCGGTCTTTGATGATGGAGCAGCACTGGCTGCCGCCACCAAGGGGGCGGATGGAGTTACTACAAGGATAACTGACGTGGACCCTGTAAACTCCTGAAACCGGTGTGGCGCTGCTCCCTGCCGCGTCACACTGGCATAGCTAACTTGAGGTAAGTGCCCTAACCTTTTCCTCGCTTCACAGAAAGAAATCTTTTCTTTTACAGTGATTTCGATTATTGCTTTCTCTTTTTCAGCAAGGGCAGCTCCGTGAGTAAACTGGATGATCGCCCTTGCAATGGACATATTCTGTGGGAGCATTGCAGTTATCAGATGGATGGTAATTGACACTGCACTTCGCGCATGTTTCTTTGCCTCTGCACAATGGTGATGAATTCCCGAACCTCTGAAACTTGAAGCTATCTACGCCTCGGGTTCGGTATGTACGGTCTGACGTTGATTTTCAAGTACCCTGCGTCATGTGAGCTGGGTGCACTGTTGGTTTAAAATGTCAGTATCACATGTATTGTGGGGATCTGTTGGTCATTTCGTCGCAGTGTGATTCTTTGTAGCTTAATTACGTTTCGCTCCCGAAATCCTTCAAGGAGCTCTTCGTCAGTGAGGTTTAGGAAGTCTTGTTCTGATATAACTCCCCTGCTAGTATTGAGCGAGTGATGTGGAGAGATTGTTACTTTAATGTCACCAATATTGGCGAGTTCAGCGAGGTTTTCAAGTTGATCTTTCTTGGCCAATTCGAGGAGGAGGTCTCCACTAGCCATTTCTGTGGCTTCGTAGTTAGGTCCAATCTTGTTTTCTAGGCATTTGGTTACTAGGAAAGGTTACAATTTTGCTTACGGTTGTGTTGCCTTCACTGGGAAGAACATGGTACTTTGGAAATGTGTCTTCGTTTAGTTTCAGAAAGAACTGGAAAGTTGCTTCGATGTGCCCTCTTTTTGGAGGGCGATCTTGAAGAGAGGGAAAGGTGTTTGCCATCTAATCCTTGGAATGTTGGCGGCAATGGTGGCCACCCAACACCGAGACCAACAAGGGGACGCTACTAAGTTGAAAGAATACCTGCAGACGCCAGCCATGCATCGCCGCGATAACGTAATATATATATTGTCGCGAAGCACTTTGAGCACTAAGCGTTCGCGACTAGAACGTTGGAGCAGCGAGAGGTAGCGTAGCCGACCGAGCACCGAAACAAGGTTGTTCTCTCTCGTCGTCGTTGTCTCTCTCTTGGCCACAGCCCCACTGCTCCCTATTTTACAGTACAGTTATCTCCCCCGCGGAGAAGGAAGCCGTCCCGGCGACCTACGGGTAGGACAGCACAGGCGGATCATAGTAGGGCTTGAGACGCTGGGCATGCACAATTTCGCGTCCACGACGGCGATGATCCAAAGGTAGCTCGAGGGGTTCCACAATATAGTTGACTGGAGACGTTTGTTTGATAACGCGGTATGGGCCTTGGTACTTCGACGCGAGTTTCGGTGACAGTCCAGTGGGAGAGGCTGGAACCCAAAGCCACACTAGCGAGCCAGGAGCATAGGATACAGGAGCATTGGAACTTTCTCGATGGTGCTTCTGGCGTTGCTGGTCTTCTGACGTAAATATACGGGAAAGCTTGCGACATTCTTCTGCGTGTGCAGCAGCTTCAGATAGGGTAGTTGTTTCCGTGGAGTCAGGGCGGTACGGAAGGATAGCATCCATTGTGGAAAAAGGTTCGCGTCCGTACAGGAGAAAGAAGGGCGAAAATCCCGTGGTAGTCTGCGTGGCGGTGTTGTAAGCGTAGGTCAGAAAAGGTAGAACATGGTCCCATATGGTTTGGTCGGATGCAACGTACATGACCAGCATGTCACCAAGAGTGCGATTAAAGCGCTCCGTCATACCATTAGTCTGCGGATGATACGCAGTAGTGGTGCGATGAATGATGCGGCATTCTTTGAGGAGAGCCTCGATGACGTCGGAGAGGAAGACGCGGCCTCTGTCACTGAGTAATTCCCTGGGAGCTCCGTGGCGAAGTATGATGTGGCGCAGGAGAAACCAGGCGACGTCACGTGCAGAAGCGCTGGACAAAGGGGAAGTTTACGCATAGCGCGTAAGATGGTCGATGGCCACGATTACCCAGCGATTGCCATCTGATGTGGTTGGCAGAGGTCCATAAATGTCGATGCCTACTCGATCAAAAGCACGTGCTGGGCAAGGCAAAGGCTGCAATGGAGCAGTTGAACGACGAGGGGGATCTTTACGGCGTTGGCAAACCAGACAGGAGCGGACATAATGATGGATGAATCGATACATCCCCCGCCAGTAGTAACGAAGGCGTAGACGCGCGTATGTCTTCAGTACCCCCGCATGCGCGCACTGGGGATCGTCGTGGAACGCTGCGCAAATATCCGAACGCAGGTGTCGCGGGATGACAAGCAACCATTTGCGGCCGTCCGGGAGGTAGTTGCGACGGTACAGGAGCCCGTCGCGAATGGAGAAGTGATGTGCTTGGCGACGTAATGCGCGATTGTTAGTGGGTGTCGATGGGCTGGACAAAAAACGCAGCATGGACATAATCCATGGGTCTTTCTTCTGCTCCAGAAGAATGTCCGTGGCAGCAAGGGAAGACTCGGACAATGAGGCCTTCGGGAAGCTAGCTTCGTCTGTTAGTGGCGAACGAGACAAGGCATCCGCATCCGAGTGTTTTCGGCCAGAACGATACAGCACGCGAATGTCGCACTCCTGCAGGCGAAGGGCCCATCGAGCAAGACGACCGGACGGTTCTTTTAAGGACGACAGCCAGCACAGCGAATGGTGATCAGTTATGACGTCAAACGGGTGGCCATAAAGATACGGACGGAATTTGGTTATGGCCCAAATTATAGCGAGGCATTCCTTTTCTGTGACAGAATAGTTCGATTCAGGTTTAGTGAGTGCACGACTGGCGAAGGCAACGACGTACTCATCGAAGCCAGCCTTTCTCTAAGCGAGAACGGCCCCAAGGCCAACGCCACTGGCATCCGTGTATTTCAGTTGGAGCACTGGGGTCGAAATGGCGCAGGATTGGCGGTGACGTCAAGAGACGACACAGCTTTGTGAAGGCGGCATCGCAATCCGGTGACCAGGTTGAAATGTTGGGGCCACCATGAAGAAGCTGCGTTAAAGGTGCTATTATAGTGGCAAAATTGCGGATGAAACGGCGAAAGTATGACGCTAATCCAATGAAGCTGCGCAGTTCTTTCAAAGTTGTTGGTCGGGGAAACTGGGCAACAGCTTGTAGTTTCGCCGGATCAGGGAGTACACCTTCTTTCGACACGATATGGCCGAGGATGACCAGCTGCCGGGCAGCGAAGTGACACTTCTTCAAGTTAAGCTGGAGGCCAGCATCGGCGATGCACTGTAGGACGCGTTCAAGTCGAAGTAAGTGGGAAGGAAAGTCCGGTGAAAAGATAACGATGTCGTCCAGATAACACAGGCATATCTGCCATTTGAGGCCGCGCAAGATGTTGTCCATCATTCTTTCAAATGTGGCAGGCGCATTACACAGGACAAATGGCATCACGGCGAATTCAAATAAACCGTCAGGTGTGATGAAGGCTGTTTTCGGATGGTCTGACTCAGCCACTGGCACTTGCCAGTACCCGGATCGTAAGTCTAAGGATGAGTAGAATTCAGCGCCTTGGAGGCAGACTAGCGCGTCGTCGATACGGGGTAGTGGATAAACGTCCTTGCGTGTGATCTTATTAAGTCGCCGGTAGTCCACGCAAAAGCGAATTGTGCCATCTTTCTTTTTGACCAGCACTACAGGAGAAGCCCAGGGACTGTGCGATGGTTGTATGACACCGCGTTGGAGCATGTCTGCAACTTGCTCAGCGATCACGCTACGCTCCGTGGCAGATACACGATACGGCCTGTGGCGTAGAGGTGCATGGTTGCCGGTGTCCATGTGATGGACAATAGTGGAAGTACGGCCTAAGCGAGATTGTTGTAGGTCGAATGACGTGCGAAAGCGGTCTAGAAGATGGACGATCTGGGCGTGCTGCGCTGGGGTGAGGTTGTGATCAATACTCTGGTAAAATGTTGGGTCAGACGGCGGTGTGGGAGGAGAAACTTCAAGGGCCAGAACGTCAACCGGATGAGAAGCCGGGTCGTCAGGCACATCGTAAAGGAAGCTTGGTTCGATTTAGTCGGCATAACCAAGACACTCATTGTGGAGCAGCCTAGCAGGGCAAGGAAACAGGTTCGATACACAAAGTGCGCTCGAACCTTGTCGAATGGCAAGAAGGGCAAAAGGAAGCAAGAAAGGATGGCGGCGAGCAACAAGCTTAGACGGCGGGAAAAGAACTGTGGAGTCGGAAAACCCAACGCAGGAAACGGGTACAAGTGCGGCAGAGTATGGAGGAAGCTCGGTGTCGGTGGTGACGAACACACGACGGGAAGTGTCATCAGTATCTTCAAAAACGTTGGTGCCGAATGGCGACAGCACGAGTTCAGCATGGGCATAATCTATAACGGCATGATGAGAGGACAGAAAGTCCCATCCTAAAATCATGGCATGGGAACAGCGAGGCAGAACAACGAACTCAACATGGTATAAAGCGCCGCTTATAATAACACGCACGGTACACTTCCCTAAGGGTTCAATCGGCGCAGCGCTTGCTGTACGTAATGAAATGGCAGAATATGGCGTCGCCACTTTTCTAAGGGTAAGACGAAGCTGATCCGAAATCACTGATATTGCTGCTCCCGTGTCTACAAGCGCATGAACGGCAATGTCTTCTGCATAAACTTCAAGGACGTTCGCAGGAAATAAATGAGGTCTTGAGGAGTTCGCTGAGATCGTATTTCTTGCCTCCCGAAACTGCGGTCCTTAGTTTTCCTCTCGGATAGCTTCAGGACGACGGATAAGCGGCGACAGAGAACGCCGACGGGGAGACGGAGACCGACGGGTATTGAAGGGTCGGGAAGGAGGAGGCGAGGCTTCGAAGGGCTGTGCGGCAGTAGCAGAACGGGACGGAAAGTCGAAACCGCTACTGTGTGCCCTCGGAGAAGCAGAAGGATACCATCCACGTCGGCGGCAAAACCGTGCGACATGCCCAGGTAGGCCGCACGAGTAACATATAGGCCGATTGTCATGGGTGCGCCATGGATTGAGAACAGCCGGCGGAGATAGTTGGAAATACTGCCGAGGTGGGCGCACGGGCTGCTGTGGCGGCCAGTAGCTGCTTGGGGGGGGGGGGGGGGGGGCAGAATATATTGCAGCTGCTTGCGGAGGTGAGGGAAAGCCGCTGGTAAGTCTGGATTGATTATCTGCAGAAGGAGGCCTTGGGTTAGCGACAACGGCAGCGTACGTAAGAGGCACAGGCGTAGGAGGGTGTTGATGAGCAAGTGGTACTGCGGTAGCGACTTGTTCTTGTATCATGTGACGGAGATCTGGAGACAAGCGCGGCTCTGAGGCTGGAGCGACTGGCAGAAGAGAGAGTTGGCGCGCCGCTTCTTCTCGTACAAATTGCTTGATTCTGTCGAAAAATTCTGAACTGCAAGGAGTAGAAGTGAGACCATCACTCAGAGCTGAAAGCGCGACGTCCGGAGCGAGTGCTTGGCGCGTAGAAAGCCGTTGTTTGCGCAGCTCCTCATAGCTCTGGCAAAGCGTTATGATGTCGTTGACCGTCTGAGGATTCCTTGCCAAGAGCATTTGGAAGGCGTCATCGTCTATGCCTTTCAAGATGTTCCTGACCTTGGCATCTTCGGTCAGATCTGGGTCTATACGCCGGCAGATGTCAACTACATCTTCAATGTAGCTCGTAAAAGTTTCGCCCTTTTGTTGGGCACGACAGCGAAGCTGTTGTTCAGCCCGAAGTTTGCGCACAGCTGGGCGACCGAATACTTCTTGAAGTGCCGTTCGGAATGCTGTCCAGGTGGAAAAGTCAGCCTCATGGTTGCGGAACCAAAGATGGGCGACCCTGAAAAGGTAGAACGGGACGTAGCCAGCTTGTCAGCTTCAGACCATTTGTTGTGGGCACTCACTTGGTTGTATGATGACAGCCAGTCCTCTACGTCATGATCGTCAGTGCCATTGAATATGGGAGGATCCCGTTGGCGTGGCGCACCAGGACAGACGACTGGAGGCGGCGCCATGGGTGGCGTGGTAGGACTAGTCTCCTCAGGCATGGGAGATGTGACAGGGATCGTCCGGCTTCGGAGTTCCAGGTTGGCAATAAGTCCAGCACCTTCCACCAAATGTCGCGAAGCACTTTGAGCACTAAGCGTTCGCGACTAGAACGTTGGAGCACCGAGAGGTAGTGTAGCCGACCGAACACCGAAACAAGGTTGTTCTCTCTCGTCGTCGTTGTCTCTCTCCTAGCCACAGCCCCACTGCTTTCTATTTTACAGTACAATATATATATATATATATATATATATATATATATATATATATATATATATATATATATATATATGGCTGGTGCAGCGTACACGGACCCTCTAACCCCTAGGGCCCCATCCACGTACGCACAAGTAGCCGCAGCTACTCCAGTCATCGTTCCACCGATGCCTCCAAAACCAACACCGGCCCCCATCGCGTCCATGACTACCAGCGCACCTACCCAAACCAGCTATCCGCAGTGGCGTCCTCCTCGTCCCATCTGCTACTACTGCGGCTATCGTGGCCACATAGCACGTTTTTGCCGCAAGCGCCAGCAAGACTAGCGTCGCGGATATGACGTATACGAACGGGATGACTTTTCGCCCGGAGCTACTTTTCAACGTTTAGGGAGCTTCCACGACCAACGCCGTCCTTATGGTCCACCGCGCGGACGCTCTCCATCGCCTACTGTAGCATCCGAGACGGCTCAGCCGTACCGTCCTGCGAGACGCCGCTCGCCGTCCCCCCTTCGCCGCTCTACGTCCCCACTAAGACCTGCTTCTCAATTCGCCGATCGTCGTCCGGAAAACTAAAGTATGCAGCTTTTGGAGGAAAAGCTGCATCGAACGACAGGACAGAAATTCCTCCATCGCGTCCGTGCAATGTGATATTGGTTGTAATAGAAGGTGTCCAAGTAGAAGCTTTAATAGACACTGGTGCTAGTGTTTCAGTCATTCACTGTGAATTGTGTTCGCGACTTAGGAAAGTTACGACCCCCTATGATGGACCTACGCTACTCGCTGCTCAAGGGGCTGCCATTCGACCTATCGCAATGTGCACAGCTCGTATTTCTATCGATGGACTTCTGCATTACGTACAATTTGCAGTGCTAAGTTCGTGTGCGCAACAGCTCATATTGGGATGGGATTTTCTTTCTACGGCCTCCGCCTCCATCTGCTGTGGGCAAGGCGTTCTCCACATGACCGACACGACATATTCACTTCATGCAGATGACGCACGACTTCACTTTCTTGCTGCAGAAGATACCGCGCTACCTCCTCGCCATCAAAGCATTGTGACTATCACGTCTGATGTGATTGACTGCGGCGACGTGCTTGTATTACCATCTGCACGCTGTCTCGCAAGAGGGATTACCTTTGCATCAGGGCTGGTTAGGTTTGATCATGGCTCTGCGCTTCTCTACGCTACAAACCCGACATCCGAAAAAATTCTCATCACTAAAGGCACTACATTGGCTTTCGCCACCGAATCGGAGTCTATATCTGTTGTTTCATTTAAACCAGCTTCCTCTGAAGTTCCTTGTACCGGACGGACCGCATCTCCTTCAGCTCTTGCAGCTGCCATCAGTTCCGACCTGACACCTTCACAGTCACAACAATTGCTTGCTTTGCTCCAGAAACATGAAGCTTCGCTTGACGTGCATTCAGCTTCGTTGGGAAAGACTTCGATTACGACGCATCGGATACAGACAGATGGTACATCCATCGTGCGCCGTAGACCATATCGCGTATCGCTAGCCGAGAGGAAAGTCATTGACGAGAACGTCGCGGACATGCTCCAACGGAATATAATACGCCCTTCTGCTAGCCCTTGGTCTTCCCCCGTTGTTTTGGTTCGGAAGAAAGACGGCTCTGTTCGATTTTGTGTCGACTACCGAGCACTTAACAAGATCACGCGCAAGGATGTATACCCTATGCCGCGAATAGACGATGCCTTGGATTCCCTGCAAGGTGCCGAGTACTTCTCCAGCATCGATCTACGTTCCGGCTACTGGCAGATACCTATGCATGAGGACGATAAAGAGAAAACAGCGTTTTCAACACCAGATGGGCTCTACGAATTTAATGTCATGCCATTCGGCCTCTGCAATGCACCCGCAACGTTCAAGCGCATGATTGACACCGTTCTTCGTGGCCTGAAGTGGAAGACGTGCCTGTGCTATCTGGATGATATTGTTGTTTTCTCGTCAACTTTCTCTCAGCACCTGCAACGTCTGGATGAAGTTCTCACATGCCTTGCCAACGCTGGACTTCAGCTAAACACCAAGAAATGCCATTTTGCGAGCAAGACGATTAAGGTACTCGGTCACATTGTGAGCAAAGATGGCATTCGTCCTGATCCTGACAAGGTTTCGGCAGTTCGGCACTTCCCTCGTCCCGAAAAGACCAAAGATTTGCGCAGTTTCCTAGGCCTCGCCTCCTATTTTCGCCGATTCATACGAGGCTTCGCCTCAATAGCGTCACCTCTGCACAAATTATTGGGTTCTAATGTTCCCTTTGTGTGGTCTCCCGAATGTGAATCTGCGTTCGCCCATCTGAAGCGCGCTCTCACATCGGAACCAGTACTACGCCATTTTGATGAAGCTGCTCCTACCCTCCTGCATACGGATGCTAGTGGTCATGGCATTGGTGGCATTCTCCTACAGCGAGACGACGCTTTAGGGGAGAGGGTCGTCGCATACGCAAGTCGCGTTCTGACAAACGCCGAAAGGAATTACACCATCACAGAGCAGGAATGCCTAGCTATCGTTTGGTCTGTACAGAAGTTTCGACCTTATCTTCACGGCCGCCATTTCACCATCGTTACAGACCATCATGCATTGTGCTGGCTTTCGACGCTGAAAAACTTGTCTGGACGGCTTGGTCGGTGGATCCTTCGTCTACAGGAATACGACTTTACTATTACCTACAAGTGCGGAAAAAAACACCAGGATGCAGACGCGCTTTCTCGCTGTCCGCTTCCTACGACGCCATGCAATGGACCTCCAACTACCATCCGTGACAAGCTTTCGCATGACCCCTCTTCACATGCTTTCTTGTTGGCCCCTGTAGACGAGATGCCTAAACACGACAACGGATTCTTTCAATCTCATCAATTGGCGGACTCTTACTGTCGGCGCATCATAGACCACCTTCAAGGAGCTTCGCGCCCACCTAACGCCCGCCTTCGTCGACAGCTGACGCAATTTAAGATTGACAACCGCGTCCTGTACCGTCATGTCTATCACCCTGACGGTCAGCGCTGGGTTCCTGTCCTGCCACGCTCTCTACGTGCTCATGTCCTGCAGGCTTCTCACGACGACATGACTGCTGGTCACCTTGGTTTCCAGGAAACCTATGACCGCATCAAAGGTCGCTTCTACTGGCCTGGATTGTCCGCCAGTGTAGCGAGGTATGTCGCTTCCTGCGCCCTATGTCAGCGTCGAAAGCTCCCTACATCAGCTCCAAGCGGACAACTGCAACCGGTTCCTTGTCCGTCGCAACCATTTGAAATCGTTGGCATTGACCTGTATGGTCCTCTTCCTGTGACTCCCACCGGTAAACGATGGATTGTGACAGCCGTTGATCACTTGACACGCTACGCCGAAACAACTTGCGTGAGCTCTGCCTCAGCCTCTGAAGTTGCTGCATTCATACTTCAATCCTTAATACTGCGCCACGGTGCTCCTCGCATCCTCCTGAGCGACCGTGGTAAAGCATTCCTCTCGCAACTAGTAGACGAGGTACTCAGAGCCTCCGGAACCACCCACAAGACTACCTCCAGTTACCATCCGCAAACTAACGGCCTCACAGAGCGATTTCATCGCACGCTGTCAGACATGCTAGCCATGTACATCGAACCGGATCACAGAAACTGGGACGCAATTTTGCCATTCGTGACTTTTGCGTATAATACCGCGGTTCAACGCACGACCGGTTACTCGCCATTCTACCTTGTCTATGGTCGTTCGCCCAGTTCCTGTCTTGACGCCTCTTTCTTCGCGCCAACTGTCAATCAATGTCCATCCTCCTGTGAAGAATATGTGTCCCGCATTCTGCGTTGTCGCCAGCTCGCTCGCATCAACACCGAAGCACAGCAACAGGACCGCAAGCAGCATTACGACGCCTCTCATCGCGTCGTGTGCTTCCGCCCTGGCGACGAAGTGCTACTCCGGACACCAGTTCGTACTCCTGGCTTGTGTGACAAGTTTCAACTTCGGTTCATCGGCCCCTACAAAGTCTTGCAGCAGACTTCCCCGGTTAACTATCGCGTGGTACCAGTTATTGTTCCAAGTGACCGCCGCTGCCGCGCTGCTGAGGTTGTCCACGTGTCCCGTATGAAGCCTTTCACGCGGCGTTCGCCGCCCCTTTGAATTGCGGCCAGGATGGCCGCTCTCGCGCGAGGGGACATTAGTGTAGCGAGATATAAGCTATTCTTTGTCATCTGTACATGATCATCATCATGTGGGGCTCATACGGGGTTCTTCTTCATCATCGCTTGTGGGGCTGGCTCTCGAGTGTGATCCGTGCTGTGGGCGTGATCGCTTCGCCGTATCTTCGAGTCGGAATAAACGTAGTGACGACTGCTACGTCACAAGATATATATATAAAGATATATCACGGTGAAGTTCCAGACAGTTTCGATGCCTCCGTAGAGCCAATGCGTTTAAATTGTGTGAAGAAGAACGTTCTTTTCCCTCATTGTGTGGTATCCATTGGCAAAGGGCGTGCTGGCTTACGGGCGGCCAACTGCTCGGCAGGACCCGTCATGCTTCCAGATGGCTTGAAACTCGCCTACTTTACAGATTACACGTCTTCGCCCGTAGCCGTACTAACAGACCCGCCGTGTGAACCTGCTAACTTTCGCCACGTCTCAGACAAAAAGCTTCTGTCTATGATAAACAAGTCGCTCAGCACAAGGGAGCACCATGCCTTGGTGGATACGCTTTCTAAACATCTGTCAGTGTTTGACTTTGCGCAGCCGGACAAAGCGTTCTCGATTCCTGAGTCCCGAACGCGCCATACTATCGATACAGGATCTGCGCGCCCGATCAGGCAAAAGCCTTATCACGGGCCACCTAACGAGCGCAAGATAATCGCGGAACAAGCGAGTGACATGATGAAAATGGGATAATACAAGAGTCCTCGAGTCCTTGGGCAGCTCCGGTCATACTCGTCAGAAAGAAAGACGGCAACTGGATATTTTGCGTCGATTATTGAAGACTAAACGCTGTGACTAAGAAGGATGTCTACCCGCTGCCCCGGATTGATGATGCAATTGATTGCCTTCATTCGGCCTCTTTTCTTCAGTGGACCTGCACTCAGGATATCGACCAATCCCGATACACCCGGCAGACAAGGAGAAAGCAGCCTTCATAACCCCGCATCGATTATTCGAATTCAATGTGATGCCATTCGGGTTGTGCAGCGCTCCAGCAACCTTTGAAAGGTTCATGGACACCATTCTGCATAGGTTAAAATGGAACATCTGTATGTGCTATCTTGACGACGTTGTTATATTCGGGCGCACATTCACTGAGCACAATACGCGCCTGGATATTGTCCTCGATTGCATCAAAAACGCTGGCCTGGTTCTGAACTCTAAGAAGTGTAACTTTGCTGACCGTCAAACGCTTGTGCTGGGTCATCTTGTTGACGAAGACGGTATCCGGCATGGTCCCCTCAGGACGGCAGCTGTTGAGGCATTCAGTGCACCGCAGTCAGTGAAGCAACTTCGCAGTTTTCAGGGTCTTTGCTCTTACTTTCGCCGATTTATTCCTGGTTTTGCTGACGTCGCTTGTCCTCTGACAAATCTGCTACATAAAGACGCACGGTTTGAGTGGACACCCGAGTGCGAGTCTGCATTTCGTCAGTTGAAGTTCCTGCTGACTTTCCGACCTATCCTTCGCCACTTCAATCATACTGCGCCGACAGCAATCCACACAGATGCTAGTGGCGTCGGTCTGGGTGCCGTCTTGGTCCAACGTTATGACGACCATCAGCACGTGATTGCTTGTGCAAGCCGCTCATTAAGCAAACTTGAACGAAATTACACGGTGACAGAGCAAGAATTCCTCGCTGTAACCTTTGCAGTTCAGCGATTTCGCTCGTACTTGTACGGACGCCCATTCCTAGTCGTCACAGACCACCATTCCCTGTGTTGGCTCGTGAACCTTCGCAACCATTGTGGTCACCTTGCGCGCTGGGCTTTGAGGTTGCAGGAATATAACTTCACTGTTTCCTACAAGAGTGGCCGAAAACACGCTGACGCAGACTGCCTTTCCCGTATGCCGCTTACCACGGCGGACGGCGACGCAGACGATTTTGTTCATCTCGTCGCTTCTGTGACATCCGCTTTCCCAGATATCGATGCGGTCAAAGCAGAACAATGGACAAACACCAAATTGGAGCAACTCTTCAATTCTGCCCATTCAAGTGCGACAAGCAGCTACTGTCTACGTGACGGGCTTCTGTACAAAAGGAACTACTCAAGCACGGGTGCACGCTTCCTTCTAGTGATGCCGGAGCGTCTCCGGCCAGCAATCCTTCAGGCTATGCACGATGACCTTACCTCCGGTCACTTAGGCACTGTGCGCACCCTTTATCGCATTCAAGAGCGCTTTTACTGGCCCCGGATGCGACATTTGGTTGAGTTATATGTCGCCAGCTGCATACAGTGCCAACGTCGGAAACGCCCAACTACTGCCCTACCTGGTCTCCTTCAACCTATGCCGCCTTCCAGCTCACCCTTTCGGCTAATTGGAATTGATCTGTTAGGCCCTTTTCCAAAGTCATCTAAGGGGCACCGCTGGATAATTGTCTGCGCCGACTATTTCACACGCTATTTCACATCACGACTACTTCACATCGCGTTGCACATTGTCGCCTCATATCGAAATTATCTGCGTTAAAATTGCACTTCTGTACATTGTCATGGCTACGTAACTTTCTATCTAATCGTGAGCAATTTATCTCTGTTAATGTCTTCAATTCTCTCAAATCTAACGTTACTTCTAGAGTGCCACAAGGGAGCGTCCCTGGGTCTCTGTTCTTTCTAATCTATATAAATGATCTGCGTAACAACATATCGTCTTGCATACGGATATTCACCGATGATTGCATATTCTACCGTCCGGTAACCAACAGTGATGATCATATAGCGCTCCATCGAGACCTAGATATATTGAACCAGTCGTGTAGTACATGGCTCATGACACTAAACCTGTCAAAGTGTAAACCAATGCCTTTCACCTGTAAATATGTTAATTTGCAGTTTATCTACCACATTAACAATAGTAGTATATACCCGACTGCACAATGTGCACCTTACACCTAACCTTTCATGGTCTGAGCACATTACGTGTGTCTCTGTCAATGCATCCGAATCATTAGGCTTCTTGCGCCGGAACTTGCGCAGTGTTACATCTGCCTTGCGTAAGATGGTTTACGTAACGCTCGTGCGACCTCAGCTTGAGTACGCATCTCCCATTTGGTCTCCAGATCAGCTATACCTAATTGAAGCGTTGGGAATTATTCAGAATAAGGCAAGTCGTTTTATTACTCACAATTACAGCGCCCAGTTCTACACAAGAAAACCAGGAAGATACCTAAAAAGAAAGTGGTCAGACAGGGAGACACAATCTCTCCAATGCTATTCACTGCGTGCTTAGAAGTAGTATTCAAGCTATTAAACTGGGAAGGCTTAGTAGTAAAGGTCGGCGGCGAATATCTCAGAAACCTTCGGTTTGCCAATGACATTGTTCTATTCGGCAATAATGCAAACGAGTTGCAACAAATGATTGAGGACTTTAGCAGAAAGAGTGTAAGATTGGGGTTGAAGATTAAAATGCGAAAGACAAAATTAATGATAAATAGCCGGGCAAAGAAACAAGAGTTCAGGATCCCCAGTAGGCCTCTAGAGTTTATGAAGGAGTACGTTCACCCAGGTCAATTAATCACAGGGTACCCTGATCATGAGAAGGAAATTCACAGAAGAATAAAAACGGGTTGGATCGCATACGGCAGACATTGCAAGCTCCTGACTGGAAGCTTACCATTATCATTGAAAAGGAAGGTGTACAATCAGTGCATATCGCCAGTGCTGACATATGGAGCAGAAACTTGGAGACTGACAAAGAAGCTTGAGAATAAGTTAAGGACCACGCAAAGAGCGATGGAACGAAGATTGCTAGGCATAACGTTAAGAGACAGAAAGAGAGCGTTTTGGATCAGAGAGCAAACGGGTACAGGCAATATTCTGATTTACATCAAGAGGGAAAAATGGAGCTGGGCAGGTCATGTAATGCGCCGGTCAGATAACCATTGGACCATTAGTGTTACAGAATGGGTACCAAGAGAAGGAAAACGCAATCGCGGACGACAAAAGACTAAGTTGAGCGATGAAATTAGGAAATTCGCGGGCGCCTGTTGGAATCGGTTTGCGCAGGACACGGGTAATTGGAGATCGCAGGGAGAGGGCTTCGTCCTGTAGTAGGCATAAAACAGGCTATGATGATGATGATTACGATGATGACAACACCCAGTCTAGCATAACGCAGATCAAAGCCGAACTGTTGTTGCAGTGGTTGACAATACTCGCCATTGTATTGCATTGCTGTCATTATTCCATAAATTAATTGACTCTGGCGGATTATCCCTACCATGCTTGAAACACCACGTCTTCACATCGCGCAGTTTGCACAATTTCAGCTATGCCTGCATATATGGAGCGACACAAACCTTTAACTTTTCATCGCTGCCTCGGACTATCCATCTCTGGAACAGCCTTCCGGATAGCATTGCTTCACTTAGAAATCATGATGACTTTTGCAGTAATTTGGTCAAACATTTTTCTCCACACTGTGTGTAGGGTTGAGTTAGTACACGGGCACTTATCATTCTCATTACGTTTGCGTATTCAATGCATTGTCGATCGTTATGCCATGGACTTGTTTTTTTCTCTTTTTTTAAATATCGCGCAGTGTATAACGTCTCAACGCAATGTCCGTTGCTGCGTTTATGTAATACTTCTTGCTTTTCTTGCTGTTATTGCTGTTTTTGTGCAATGCTTATCGGGTTATCCCATTTTTTTCTTTCTTTTTGACATCTCTCTGTAAATATGCAAATTTCATCATTTTGTGCCCATATTTGAATCCCTTTATGCATCGCTATATTTTTACCGACTGTATCTTGTGATAAACTGTGCCATATGCCCCCATCACTCTTTGCCTCTTCGTAGGCCTGCGAGGTTTCTCTAAAAAGAAAAAAAAAACTAAGGCATTCCCTGCCTGTCGGAAACAGTAAGAAGTATTGCGTGATTAGCATCACCGAAAATGTCCTTCTTAATGTTGAAACGACATCTGGCGTTTAACTAATATTGTCCTCTCGCTATGTGATTGAGAAAAAGCACTGGATCTTTAGCATCATCGGAAGGTACCTCTGTAAAGATTAAAGTAAATAGAGATCGATTGATTGATTACTGACCCGAATCCACCAGCACCGAGAAGCTTCACGCACTCAAAGTCCTTCATCTTGGGTATGTAGCTCCAGAAGGGCGCGATTTCGGCCATGTTGAGCTTCTCCGTTTTGGCGACGACCGTGTCGCCAACGCCCATCCAGTCGGTGGGCGGAACGTCGGATACCTTCTCCAGTGACGTGGCCAGCTCACCGATGATGACGATCAACTTGCGGATGTTGTCGCCCAGCTCCTTGGCGATGTCCGGGGCCTTCTTGAACACCAAGTTGTGCAGCCCTAGCTGGGCGAAACGTTCACATTGATTCACGCGCGCATTGGTACCGAAGATGGCTTGAGTGAACCACAACCGAGCAATACGCTAAAGGAGTATTCACACGGGGGAGAAATCCCGGCTGTCGCCGCGGGGAGTGTGCGCCACGTGACAACAACGTCACAGCTTTGCGTGTAGGTGCGCCACCGCTGCGTATCCCCGGCAAGAGGGGTCCTTTTATTCGGACGGAACAAGCGATCCCGCTTGGCAAGGGAGGAAACGGAATATCGTGAATGTGCCTGGGAACCTTGACCGAAGTGCTTCTCCAGAGGGCGGAAACCACATCGCAATCGCCTCGTTGCTTGGGTTCACGGCCCTGTCGAGTTTTCGAAGGTGCGTTGCATGTGTGCCATTGTATGCGATAACCAAATTAGGCCACTATGCTACTTTATTCATTTTTTCCCTGGTCTGACAATTCCCCGGGCCTTTGAAACACTACATCTGAAGCGCACGAGAAGGTGAATTTCATGAAATGAAGAGGTGCCTCGAAAATTGGGAGCTCCGGAGTAGTCTGTTAACACTGATGTTCCCCGGTACGCTCGCCTCTGTGAGCGGATGATGTCTACGGGGAATTTTTTGCGACGTTCGACGCCACCGATAAGCCCCACGAAAACACCTCTCGTGTGAACACCCCTTAAAGAGAGCCATGTTATATTACCGGAATATTCTCTAGCTGCTCATGATAAAGCAATTTCATACGCGCAATAACAGCATTGAGCACGCGGTGCCAAAAACATCCGGTTACGTGCCTTCACAGTCAACTACACAGGAACAAAAAGCGTGTTTTTATGCTGTTTCAATGTACGGAAAGTCTCTTTTTGCATGTTCAGGTAATAGAAAGCCTCATAATGCCTCAATACTGATACTTCTCATTTTACCTATTACTTAGAGCAAACCTGACCGGTGAAATTGCTGTTATGCTCAGGGAAAAAGTGTAGAGAATCTGCGACCACCTGTTTTAACGCACTCCTGCTACTCGCCATTGCGTAACGGACCCGCTAAATTCAGGGAGCTGCGTCAGGGCGGCAAAACCGGAAGCCGACCATGGGTATGTTTATAAACAGCGAAATTCTCTATAGCACACAAATATTGATTACTGGGGTAGCAAAATGAATGCAGCACTTTGTATTATGAAATTAACGTGCAGTTTTGAGAACGTTGGTATGACAGCATGAATTTCACATATATTCTCGCGGATCTGAACAACTTTTGAGCCGCAATAGCTGCCACATGTGACTACGCTGAAGGCCCCTTTCGTTTGAATAGCAGTGTTACCACTCTGTGCGAATAATCACAACTGTCTGTCCAATAGCACAGTCTGTTAAAACCGCGGCATCACAGACAGATAGTTGAAGTACGTCATTCAGCAGGCTATTGCCACTCGCTTTTCGTACACAGCCAGACAGGTTTCTAAAAAGTCCATATTCTGTTAACAGGTTCCACGCTACCCATTTTCTATTGCACACATGCTGACAAAGCATGCATAAACATATGCGTAGGCACTGCATGAACACGATATTGTAAGCGTTCATGTCCAGAGGTGCTCCAGTGGTGTGAAGAACTGTCTATGTGCGTCCATTCTTTGTATTTATTTTCTTTAAATGCAGAAAATTACTGTCAATGCGATCGTCAGAAAAGCTCGTGTATTGTGCAATGTGTGAGCCTAAACAACCCAAGTAATAAAAATAAATGCAGAGTTTGTCAGTAAGGCGTGCCTCACAAATCAAACGAAGAGACTCGCTCGTAAAACCCCGGAGTTTAATACTCCGGGTAGTTCTCCGTTACCACGCGTGTTAAGTCGAAGTGACAGCCACAAAGACCTCTTTGCGAATAGGCCGGACAATATGTTGATACGCAATCGTGCCGCCGAATGGTGTTCGCCAGCAAAGTTTACAATATAATTAAGCTATGGCGGAACCCACCTCTCGATGATTGCCGATGGTAATGCACCTAGCATTGAATCGGTACACAATTAGAGGCACAATGTACTGCCACCATCAAAACGAGTTAATTATGAAGCGTGTACTGCAGCGGGATTCCCATTTCGCGCTTTTCTTGAACACCCGGCTCCATCTAGCGGTGCCGCCGCGAAGCCTGCGCGTGGCTTCGAAACGCATGGCACAACGGTGCGTGCGAAGGCTGTGAAACAAGTCATGCGGCCACCGGGCTCCACATTCGTGTTTCTCTCTTACGTCATGTTTCACTGGTCGATTCGGAGCAATATTTCTTGCTGCGTGGCAACGAATCCGAATTCCACTGGTCGGTCTGGAGCGGGTTCGCGCTTTCCGCTGGTCCTTTCGAATCAACTCGCTCCGCGCCGGATCGTTCTCACTTGCTCTGCAACCGAGGCGCGGATTCGGGCGGAAATAGATCGAGTAACGTCGTTCTTCAAGAAAAATCGGTACCCACTCGGTATGCACAACATTGTGTTGCTTCGCAAAATGGCTGCATTCGGTGCTGCTGCAGAGCTCGAGTTCAGCGCTCGGACGACAGCGATTGCGAGGGGACGCAGCTGCTATGGGGTCAATAACTAACAAAAAAGTGTAGGAAAAGTTCAGTACCTGGCGGCAAGATATGTGCTTGATATACCGATGTATGACAGGCAGTTTAGTGCAATGAAATCTAAGGCGATGGCAAAATGGGAACGGCTGCAGCACCGAAGAGTGTCGTTTCGACTGAAGCTTGCACACAGCGAGTATCATTTTTATACTCAAATGCCCCGTGACGTATACATAAACCAGCCTCACTACACATCAGCACACAAAGATCATGGACACAAGATAAGAGAATACAAACCTAATTCATCAGCATTTAGCAGCTCTTTTCCCAAGAACCATCACTCAGTGGAACCGACTTCCTTCGTCAGTTGTAGAAGTTTCTTGGGGCCCTATAACGTAAAACTATTCCAATATGTTTTTATTCCAATCTCTTGACGTCAAACTTGCGTAACCACCGACGCAAGCATCGGGCGGTCACCCGCAGGGTTGTCTGAACAGACCATTAAAATGCTCTCCTCGTTCGTAGGTCACTTTTGTTTGCTTGAAAAACGAATAACTTTGCCTACACTGAGCGGCTTGTCGTATCTAATTGGCTGACAAGAGGCGAGGAGCACGCTCAGGCGGAGAGGGTTTCGATGGGGCCGATGCACTGCACTGAAAATCGATAACCGGATGAAGAGGGTGGTACCGGCGTCTGCGATTAGTCCGCTTTCCCTTACTGAGCTTGCGGTGGCTGGTCGAAAATCACGGCGGC
The DNA here is from genome assembly GCF_038994185.2 of Dermacentor albipictus. Taxonomy (NCBI): domain Eukaryota; kingdom Metazoa; phylum Arthropoda; class Arachnida; order Ixodida; family Ixodidae; genus Dermacentor; species Dermacentor albipictus. The sequence goes on from NC_091826.1 coordinate 115,246,905, forward strand.
ATGCAACGGAAGGTTAAGAATGACGCTAAACCAGATCCTCAGCAAAGAAGAGTTGGCAGAACGATGTCCTAAACGTGCCGAAAGTGCTCGAAAAGGTTACATAAAAGGTTACAAAAGCTTTATTATACACAAATAAAGCCACGCTCTCCGGCAGGTACGAGTAGCCAGTACCTGAGCGATCGGCGGCAGCCATCTTCTATTCCTTTCAGAACGGGGCAGCTAATCAGAAGAAAATTCAGTTTTGTTCGGCATATTAATGCATTTTTAACGCGTACACGTCATTTTGACGCGGTGCGTTTTTGCGGTTTTGTGACGTCACGTGACAGACAGGTGAAGTGACTGCCGCCCGAAAACTTTGCACCAGTAGCCGAGGGCTTATGGCGAAAAGGCGTCGAATCAGAAATAACTATTTTTCTTTAGTTCGGTTAAATCATGCATAATCAGTGTGTAGACATCACATCAGATGGGGAGCACGCGCTTTTCGAGACGTCGCGTGAGAGACAGGTGAAATGGGGGTGGTCCAAAAAAGTTTTTGACCAATCGCGGAGGGCTGATTGCAGAACTGGAATAGAAAAGTTTGGAATAGTTTTACGTTACAGCGCTCTTGTCCTAACAAGTTCTTTTCTACAGTGAAAACGACATAATCTTCTTATCACTAGGGCTGGATAAATATCGCGGGCATGTCTAACAATCACAATGACCTATGCAGAATGCGAGTTGTAGATGCTATTCTTTTCTTTTAGTGTTACTTTTTCACCTTGTTGTACTGCATCTTTATTGCCGCGTTTTTGTTCCAATTTATTTATTTCTTCGCTTTGTTATTTGCCTTTTCGTTATGACTCTGTTATCATTGTGCTTGCTGTTTTTTGCTTCTTATTTTTTTTGACAAGTGACATCTGCAACCTGCCTGTGTCCGACGTGGGTGTGTACAACTCGGATGTATGTGTGCTTTTGTACCCACGTAGAATAATCAATGCTATTCATTTACACGAATTTATGTAAACATACAATTTTTTTACTTGTTTTTCTTCTTTACACCCCCCCCCCCCATTCCGGCCTGAATGGGCGATGTGGGTTCTAAATAAATAAATAAATGCACGTAGGTAAAAACGGCAGCGTTGCACTTTCGAGCCTTCGCTTCTAGTAATTTTTTTTTACAAACGCAGTATTTGATTAGGCTGCGTTCAACTTGGCACAAAATTATGGGATCGCGTTCTCTGAAAGGCCGTTGAGCTTGGCTTTGGTGGCCTTTGTAATTACGCCACGGCAGTTGACTAAATTTGGCGCCGATTGTAAAACGCACTCATAAGGCTCGGGAGCGCTGGGATTCGGAATTTATTTTCTAAGATCGTGATAATTGCACATACTTTGAACTTTGCGTACACATGGCCGTAAACGGCTCCATATGTTTTTCGACTATAAACATGGTCACTTGTATAGTTAACGCAATAAATCGCTACATAGGCTTAATATTCATTTGTGATGTAGCATGGAAAATGCAAAATTAAAAAAAATGTGCTGCGATTGTACACCACTTACACTGCAATAAAAAACTGCGATAACAGGACACACTGCGAAATGTCATGTAAGTGGAATCCATGCTTTAAGCGTCTTAAATGAAGAACACTTCTACCATACATTGTAGACACGGAATGTATAGAGTACAAAAACTGATGCACTGTTAACGACACATAACTGGAGGGCTATTGCCAAAACTGAAAAAAAGACAAAACTAACCACGCGCAGAATAAATCCAGTAAAGAGATTAGATCCGTGCGAACAATTTTTTTCCAAATTAATTATCATCACGTACAACTTAATTCATCAATCTTGTATGCACAAACACACGCCTCTGTTTTGTGCTCATAGTGTTCACTAGGGGGGGGGGGATAATTTCTTTCCGAACAGAGATATTAGGGCGTTGTGCAAGCAAACGCCAGAAAGTAAAGAGATAATGGTGTTGCGGAAAGGAGTGGCGCAATATGAATAGGAGAATTGTATATTTCGGATAGAATTTCTTACCGAACGCTCAGAAAATCTGCAAGTTTCGAATAACATGTAAAGCACGGAGCTTGTGGTTACGCTAGACTGGACGTGAATCAGCTTTTGCTGTTTTCTAAAGTGCGCATGTTAGATTATCCAAAGTCCCAAAATTCGATATCAATTTACAGTTCGCGCGAAATCATTACAATGCTTACGAGGGTTTCAAAAGTTTAGGGACTCTCACCTAAGAACACGGGAATGGAGACATGTTTTTCTTGACAAACAGTGGAGTGAATGATAACGTAATTGGTCCAGATGTCGACATGTTTCTTCATGTTTTTGTGAATATTTTTCTGCTGCCCCCTTACATTTGTATTGAGTGCGTCTATAGCCACTGTGTGCCAAATGTTTTTTGCTAACATTTTTCTGTTTGACAGATCTGCATATTTTCCTCGTCGTGAAAACCCGTCAGGCCCACTAGCCTTCAGCTTCGCTTCGATTTTCTGTATATATATGTGTGCAGAAATAGAGACCGATAATTTGTTAAAAAAAGTTTGTTGCAGTTTCAAAACTTGAAATCTAGGCACTGATTAGTCGCATTTTTTATCTAAGCCACCAATCTTTTTACAAAAAGTGTCAAGAAATTGGAAAATAGTAAACTCAAATACAAACCCTACATTTATACCTCAGGAATGAAAATTTATATCATAATTTGGTAAACTTCACATAATAATGCATCAAAATCGGACAAGTATTACAAACCTCTGACGTATACGACTGATTTGCGAGAAGGACCTTTGAGAAACCCTCGTAGGCTTTGCAATAATTTTATGTAAGCTGTATATTAATATATCAAATATGTCTGATTTAGTTGCGCAATAGTGGCAGTGTACAAAACAGCGATATTTGTTTTTACCGTAGCGTTACAATTTCGTAAGCTTCGTGCTTCTACATTTTCTAAACTTGAAAATTTATGGCGATTTCTTAAAAAAAATTCAGGTCACACATCAAAGTTTTCTGCGGTCACTAGAATAACGTTTATCTTTAAAATGCAACAAATTTCATTCTAATTGGTCCAGAAGTTTCATAAAAGCTTTCCTGCATTTGAATTGCCGGCAATGGAGTTGTCCCCGAACTAAAGGTCCCTTTTAAATCGTATAAGCGGATTCTCACCTATGAGATTTTCGGCCGTGTCCCGGACGTCTTGGTAAGTGATGACTTGCCGCTGGAGCTTGTCCAGTATGTCTTGCCCGGCCAACATGACTTCTTCCTGGCAGAAGTGCGACAGCGGCTCCTGGGTTAGCAACAGGTTGTTCTCTCGCTTGATGAAGAAATCGAGCAGCAACATGGTGACCTTGGGGATGCGCGGGAACAGCGTGGTGATCACCTTGGCCGCCGCCCGCTTTTTCTCTTCCATGACAACCGCTGCGCAGCGTAGGAATTTCCCGCGTCAAACTATGGGCTTCCAAAGGGGGCAGAATTGCCCAAAGGTCCACCACGATGTTCCAAAGCTATGCGGTAACGCCACGCTTCGCGCGCGCAGAGACAAATTTACCATGGTGGAAGACGCGCAGAGATCCCTTTTGCGGATAACGCTCTAGAGAAACGAGATGGTGCTTCCGGCGGTGTGATCATTCAGGCAAAAGCGCGCAAAAGCACCCAAATCGGAAACTATTACCGCTTCTGCCCTGCTGCTATGCGATCAGTTGTCGGAAATATAAATGGGTGGTTGCTGACGCACTGTGCTTCATTCGTGCTGCAAAATTTACAGCAGAAGAGAGAAGGCCAGTGCAGTAGTTGGCTACAATAATAGTGACTGGGATATAGAAGAACGGAGTGAATCCGTGTGACCATGTTTACGGACTGCGGCTAACCAAGAATTGCCTGCGTTGCCGGCCCTTCGCGATGCACGGCTTTCCTGGAGGATAAAAAAAAATTGTATCGTGAAAATTTTAACCTTGTATCGCTAACCTCAATAGAAAGGAGTTCAATTCCGGAACGCCGGCATGAGAGAGTACAGCTCGTAAGACATTGACGAAGGAGAAGTGTCAATTCCTGGCATAGTAAGTTCCTCGCACGTTATCTGCACGCATCCAACCCAACACACAATCACACTTGCGCCTTGTATACCACTCACCTATCATGAATTGATGAATGGAAACAATGCGCTGAAGCGTGGGGGACGACTACCCCGACAGCACATGAATGTTTGAAGCCGAACGTCTCGTGGCGATCCGAAGGGAAAGCGAATGACTAGCGATAATACGTCTTTGCTGCGAGCTACTGCGAAGCACAGAATTTTGCGTTCCAAGCCTCAATTGTGCGCGGCAAGAACAAATCTACCGAAACTGATCACACCCACGAGTGATTCGGCAGAAAATAAACTAGCAGATAGCGACCGCATTGAAGAACGTCACTGACGAAGAAACATAAAAAGCCGCTGCTTCAAATGATTTGCTAAATAAGAAAATGCATAGGAACAGATACTATGATCCTGATTTGATTGAGAAATAAAAAGTTTGGACAGATTCTAGTAATAGCACCGTATTCGCTGCTCGCAATGCTTCGACAAACGCGTAACGAGCTCGGGAGTGCTCACAGGTCCTCTAAGGTTGCGGCCGAAGCTTCTTGTCGTTCACCAAAACAGCGGTTTACTAAGCCGCACTGAGCGTCATGCCCATCCACTGTGAACCTGGAGGCAATGGAGGCAGCTGCGGCAACCAACGGACGTAGAGTGACCACGGGATCAAATATGGCAGTGCCAATGGGAGTGCTGGGGAAAAAGGTCTATAGACGTTTACTTTTTTAATCATACTATTACGTAATTTTATGCATCAGCTTAAGCCTTACGCTAGGTACGCGCTTGTGGTCATGCATGTCATTCATATCGCGACAGCAATTCATTCTTGTCGTATACAAGTTATGTCAGTCATGTCATGACGTAATCTTTCATGCATACATTTCACTACATTTATGCAATGTAATGACATGCCATTCGTTTCATGCATGCGTGTCATGCGTGTCATGAGATGGGAGTATATGTCATCTTATGCATGTCACATCCTGACATGCTGTCGCTCATCTCATGCATACATGTCATTCACCTCATGTAATTCATGTTCATGTCATGTGTGGCATTCATCTCTCGACATCTCTTTCATGTCATATCATTAATTCACGTCAGGTCGTTAGTGTTAAGGAAGCGGTGGATTCCGATGTTGATGGCAATGTCGGAAAGAATATGTCGGCGTGGAATTCTTGAAGTTGGATTCTTCGCACCGCAGCGGATACTTTGACGTCCTATTAGACCACGTGATGACCCTCGCCGAGCAGCGGCGAAAGCGGGGAAGGGAAAAGCAAGGCGCAACTCGGCTGCCTTTGGAAGCATATGCACGGACACTAGGAATTTCGGGCGCGTAACACCATCTGTTGTACTAAGTAATGCTCTTGCGGAATTTTAAACAGTGCCGCTTTACTAAAGATGACATTATGAAGGAAGCGCAAGCTGAGCGAAGTGAGAGTGTAGCACCCCAAATCGGCAGCGCGCTTTCTTTGGGCGCTCCTTACGAGGCAGCTCCTTCAGCGCCCGCCTAAGACGGCGACGGGGCCCGAAACCGACTGTGTCGGGCAAATTATGAAGCGCTTTTCGAGGTGACAGGAACGGTCGCCCTATGTGGAAGCGGTAATGACGATGAAAGCCAGTCTCATAACCCTGACAAACTGACCATCACGGAGGGCAAGGAACCAGTGTCCAAGACTTTCGCGGAAACAGCGTGAACCCCTGTTTCCAGGTTGCCTCGTCATTGCTTCGGAGGCGGTTTCAAAGGTTGGACACCAAGGGCGGAATTCTGTGAAAGGCACGACGCCTCTGATTGGTGCTGGTGTTGATGACCTCTAAAGGTCGTCAACCAGGTGTTGATGACCTTTATTATCAACACCTAATTGAGCCACGACTTGTGTGTATGTGACTCCTCCGCCTGGCTGTCTCGCTCTTCCTTCCTGGCTACAAAAGTTTGCGCAATAGTAATCTTTACCGGGACACGTATGCGGGGCGTGCTACGTGCCTCGAATTGTTATCAGGAGCGCCTTATCATCAATTATGTGGCTAGGATGGTTGTTTTGAGCTTGTTCTTTATTGGTGCGCATGCTGTTCTCTATGTTGTGCGTGTCAGTTCAAATATATGTCCTGTTCGCTTCACTTTGCTTAGTGCTTGTAGCCTCTACTTTACGGGGATATGAGCCATTACATTTGGGGGTGTGAGCGATAGATGATGATTGTTTTCTGCCCATGTTACACCACGAAAGAATCCCGGGACCCTAGCCACAGACATCTTCGCTCTAATATCGCGCACCCAAACTCGACGCGCGCGGCGGGAGTGTGGGGCGTGCGGGAACATCCGAGATGTCCGACGCGCGTGTGTAAGTTAGCGCATACTCGGTAGATGGCGGTAGTAATAAAATATTGCGCACTGTTTAGCGCCGTATGTATGCGGATTTACACTCCTTTTTTATAACACTGACACGTTTTAGTGACGGTGAAGAACGACACAGTGCCAAAACTGTGAGTAACAATGTTTACCTCTTGATTGGGGGAGCTTGCGCCCCCCCCCCCCCAAGAGCAAATAACAGTCAAGGACAACAATAGCGGCATGCAAAGTAGGCGATCCTCGAGAATATGATCTGTAAACTGTACCTGAGACGCGTTGGCTCTTTATACTTGCCTCATCAAACGTTGCAGCATAATTCATGGCACTCGCACGAGTTCAAGCGTGTAAAACACTATGCGCGTCGCGCACAAAATCTGATTAGAATAGATTAGGGTTGCAACACAGACAACAGCTATAATCGGCTACAAGAACTGAGTATGTTCTGCTACATGCAGGCGCGTCTTGCGCCGATCGATAACATTTAACATTAGTGAGCCGGGGGAAAAGTGATCACCGGAAAAAAAACATATAAGCATGTTAATATCCTTAGATGGTAATTATTGCGAAGTGTTTTCGGCGAAGAGAGGTATCACGTGGTACCACCTTCATGTCCCTGAGACAGCTACCAGCCGCCTAATCCATCGCGTTTTTCTGGACCTGGTTACGAGATATAGATCCCAGATACGCGAAATCCTTGTGAAGTCAGCAAAGCAAATCTTTCTGCAAACCGACGCATTGCATCTGCAAACCGACGCATTGCAGATAGTTTAAAAGAACTCGATAGACGCTCGCCCTGCCTAATCCGCTACCTTTACACGATCCCAAAGATCAATTTACGGACCGACAAGCCAACTTAATTGGATTTGATATGGCTCATGTAAACATAATCTATAAAATGTTACAGCGAGAAGCAGATGCGTCTCGCGTGAGATGGGCAAACGGAGGTAGCAGCAAATCATCCGGAAACGCTTGTAGCAACCAAGGGTAAGTTTACGCGCGATTTTCTTCGAAATAAAGTTTTTTGCGCGCGTGCGATAAATTTTTCCGCCATCGTTGATCCTTGGCGTGGGATCCTTTTCTAATAGTTGGCAAACAACATCGCAATGTTGTAACGCTTTGAGTGATGCCAGCCTGCTTTATTCGCGCAAGCTGTGGGCAGCACTGCGTACGTTTGTCTCAATCTTTTACCCCGGAGCATTGGGCGCTGTTTTGCAAAGGAACAGTTTCAAATCGTGACATAACACAAAGTACACTGGGCGAGACGATACAAAACACCGAGCACGGAGCGTTCCGGAGCATACTAGCGCGTTTACCCCCCCAAAAAATGCAAAATTCACTGGTCCCCCAATGCGTGCCCGCTCCAGAGGAGCTCATCGCGAGTCCAAGGCGTTAAGCTAGGCTGACAGCTCTCACCGTTGGCTTCATGTTTCTCTGGTGATGTCGGGGAGGCCGCCCGAGAAGCAGCAGCAGCAGCAGCAGCCATCTTGGGCACTGAGTCTGCGACCGCGCACAATTTTCTGCCAGAGTGCTAGCCCACGTGACGCGGCTGCTGACGTGTAGAAAGAGGTGGGGTCCACTGAGAGAACGCAGGGCCGGCGGCGAAGGCTGCTGACGATGCACAGCGACGACACCCGGCCTTGACGACGACGGCCCCTCTGCCGCGCCGGCTCACCTGCGCCCAGCCCAGACCTCGCGCGGCCACACCTTACAGGGCCACGGGCCGCTCGACTTCAAGCGCGCGCGAGGCTCTGCAGGCCGGCCTGGCCTGGCGAGCCGCGGCTGAGGCAGTGCCGACGGCGATGGCGATGTTGATGATGACGTTAAAAGGCGAACGTTGAGGCCGTTGAGAAATTTCTGTTTCAATCAGCATGATTCCCTCTCTGAATGTTTAAACGATATCTTTTTGTACTTTGGTTGTGATCTTACTAAAACTTCTAATTCGCGTTTATTTTCCGACTTGGTCTCTACTACTCGTCGGATTCTTGGTCAACTCCCCACAGTGGGTATGGACCATGTATAGAGGCAAACGAACCGGCCAACTGAATGAACCGATAAAAGCGAGCAGATGGAATAAAATAAAACATGGTCAATCATGCTGGTGCGAAATATAGATGTAACTTTCTGTATTTCATCATTTGAGAATAAGCTAACTTGCCTATTAAATGGATACCATATGTAAACAATTTTCGATCAGACCTTTTTTTCAACAAAGCGAATGTTGAAACTATCATGTTACCACCATAATTGAAGTCCTGTCTTTTTTTTTTCGCTGAAAGGCTGGCGGATCAAGTACGCTATATCATTTTTACTAACATATCGATATAATTCAGATTCACCTATGCACAACGCCCCCTTCTTTGGCTACAGCAATTGCGTATACGCGGTATTGCGAAGATGGAATGGCAGAAAGTTCGATAAGGTAGTTCTCGCAGTGATGCAGTCCTTAGGGTTAGGCCCTCTAGCGCAACTTCACCAAGATGAGACAGCACGAGAAGAGATGTCGGAAATCAGGCGCGGAGTTTTAGCTTTCATCCGGAGCAGAGTTCTTCATTTTGGAGTTCCGCTGTCGAGACGGTCTTCTTTTTGCTGACAGCAGAGTTTCTATTTCGCATGTTCGCCAAGTGTTGATATTAGTAGGGAGTCCCGTCCTAACACCGATCTGGTCAGCCCAACCTACTGCATATGCTCAGTTTAGGCAATGTGCGCAGGTATGCGCATCCCATTGCGATATTGGCCTTGAGCTCCGCCACTGGAAAAGCTGGTGCCACCGTCGGCGTGACGTGCTATTAGGGATCACGTGGACATAGCGTCCGCGTCGGCTGCTTCGCGAGCGCTGAAGCGAGCTGAAAATGAGAGTTTAAATTCCCTCGTACGCTGCGGTCCTCATTTAGTTGCGAGATTCCCCGCTTCGAGTGTCTCCTTTACAACGCTTGAAAGCACCACAATAGGTAGTGGCTGCATTTGAAGGCGCGCTACATGGTAGGCTACTGCTCGGTGCCGCAGTGCCGGACATACGCAACGGAACCCGGTGTCAGCCTTATTCACACGTAGCCACAGGAAAAGAAGCTGCGTGAAGCTTGGCTCGCGAAACATAAAACCGGCAAACAACCATCGGCTACAACTCGGGTATGCAGCAAGCACAGGCGCGGGGAAGATTTCTGCTACGGCGCCGGGTTTGTGATGTTCGGAAAGCACGCACTGAGACTCTCGCCCGAGTCCGCTGCCCGACTAACGTCATGACGGTTTGGTCTATGAACTTGTCGATGCTATAGATACTGGCAAGTTCACAGGAGTGGAAAGGGAGCGGTAGAAAGCACATTAAAAAAATCATGGCATATGGTCATGTTTTTGTTATGAATTAATGCACTAGGTTACAAAATAGAAGCAGCGGGAAATCGCACGCTGAAAACACCGATAAACATACAGTGTGACGCAACTCGAGAAATAATATTGAAACGTCCAAGAATTTAGAAGAGGAAAAAAAAAAGATGATTGTATCGTCGCGACGGCACATCACAGTCCCCATCGAAGTCTCTAGAATGAAATTGTTTTTGAACAACTCTGATAGCGCCCATGCAACAATGGTTGCTTGTATACTGTCAAATGCTCATATTCTGCGTCCTAAAGCTCATGGCACGGTGCGAAAATGCGCACGCGGTGAAAGCGAAACAGTGCGCGGACAAGCATGCAGACGCGCACTCGCTCGCTGCGAATCTGTGCGACCGCTGCATTGAGGCTTCATTCTATTACGCTCCATTCAGTTATACGAACACTATAAGAACGTATTTCACATAGTTTGCTCTCAGCGTTTACCTACCTTTCACGCAAGAAGCCGGTTCGGGAGACTCCATCGCGGCGACCGCGCGCAATGGCGTTCACTGTACGTATTCGGTAAAGAGATTGCGTCTGTAAACGATTCTGTGCTTTCAGTTTGCCCATGGTTACTATTTAGACAGTAACAAACTTCTCTCGTTTCGAAAGTACTTACAGAAATGTGCGGGAGAGCTCGTGCGTGGTGTTTCCAGTGAGCGCTGACAGCAAAACCTATGAGGAGCGCGCCACGTGATCCCTCATACTACGCCAGCCAGGCGCTTCCGATAGATGGCGACTCCGTAACTACTCGCCGCCAATAGGCCAAGAAGCATGCAGAAAACAGAAGCAGAAACGATACGCATACGCACAGCAAGTACAATTGTTTAGCCTCTGGTTATGGCGTAAGAAAGGAGCACCAACTGTGCTATATTGTAATGTGTTTGGCAGTACTCTGCCATACGTGCTTTTCTGCTTCCGCCCACCTACATTCTTTATCGCGTCATTGTAAGCCACTCTCCTCCTTTCCTTTCTTCCCCAGCCGTTAAAGATTATAATGATTATTTGGCATGCGCTTTCAAACGGGGTGGTGACAAATAATTACCTAGCCTACTTTAGTTATTCAAGTATGCTATATACGATTATCATTTTAGTGCTTTTGTTTACCTCTCTTTCATGTTTTTTTTCTCTTCTGGATAACTCTTGTATTAACCTTGTACGGCTACCTATGACTGTAACTGATCTGGTCGTATCAATCTCCTGCCTGCTTTTGAATGCGTAAGCATTTCTATGCCTACTCAACGAGAAATTGATGATGATGATAATGATGATGATGATGATATCAACTTTATTGTACCGCCGGATTAGGAGGCCCCTTCCCCGTCCACGGCACACAGGCCTTGGGGACGGGGGCCGGGACCTCCGCGATTAGGAGCAAGAAAATAGGTCTTGACGCTTCGCGGCTTCTTCCGCCAGGCGGATGGCATGTTGCTGTGGAGTAGGGTCCTCGCTCCGCAGCAGGGCTTCCCAGGCCTCTCTAAATGTAGAGAGGCTAACGAGAAATTTGTCTATCTGCGACGTAAGACAATGAATGGCTCATACCCCAGTAACAAATGGCATGTACCCCTCGCAAGCAAGCAAAGAATGCAATGGTTCATACTCACGTAAGGCACAGGCTACGAGCCTTCAGCATAGTGAATCGAACATAAGTATATATTGTCACGAGAGGAAAAGCCAGTCAGACAGTTCTAAGCGAACGGCCGTTTACAGTTTGTTTTCGCAGCAGCTACCACGCACACTTCTTCTTCCTCGACAGCTCGCGTAACTAGCTCGTGCCATTACCCCTCCCTCCAAAAAAAAAGAAAAAAAAACAAACAAATAAATAAATAAATAAAGTTGGGGAGATGTGAAATGCCACAAGGAAAAAATAAAAGAAATGAGAAAGACAGCGGACGAGACGACAGGGGCCGAATCACAAAGTTTGTGGATGAGAGTCAGCGCGAATGGTAGGGCTTCATCCTGGTAACGTGAACAATGTCAGAGGAACGTGGTCTACGGGAGTGGTGCGAACTGTCGGCTGGAATAACTTCGTAGTTGACAGGACTTAGACGACGCAAAACAATGTAGGGTCCAAAGTATCGGCGCAATAATTTTTCTGACCGGCCTCTTTGACGTATAGGGGTCCAAACCCATACAAGATCTCCCGGGTTGTATGTGACGTCTCGATGACCTAGGTTGTATCGACGAGCATCTTGACGTTGTCGGGATAGAATTCGTTCCCGCGCAAGGTGCCGCGCTGCTTCGGCACGCTGAACAAAGGCGTCTGTATCTGGTGCGGTATGTTGCGACGAAGTTGGTAGGAGCATCACGTCGAGCATAGTGGTGACGTCGCGTCCGTAGACCAGACGAAAAGGAGGAAACCCGGTGGTTTCTTGTAGGGCAGTGTTGTACGCGAATGTCACATACGGGAGCAGTTCGTCCCAATTTTTATGGTCCGTGGCAACATACATGGAAAGCATATCCGCGATCGTTTTGTTGAGACGCTCAGTTAAACCGTTAGTCTGCCGGTGATACGCAGTTGCCGTACGGTGCGTTGTCCCGCTCAGCTGCAGGATATTTCGGACCAACTGGGCAGTGAAGGCCGTACCACGGTCTGTGATGACGACAGCAGGAGCACCATGTCGAAGGACGATATTTTTGATGAAGAAGTTAGCAACATCTGAAGCAGTAGCTCGCTGAACGGCTTGTGTTTCGCAGTATCGAGTGAGGTAATCGGTGGCGACGACGATCCAGCGGTTATCAGCCGAAGACTTGGGAAATGGGCCGAGTAAATCCATCCCAACTTGTTCAAAAGGTGAGCAAGGAGGTCGGACAGGCTGAAGCAGACCGGCTGGTTTCAGAGGTGGAACTTTGCGACGCTGGCAATCTCGACAACTTCTGACGTACTGCTTCACGGTTTTTGTGAGTTTTTGCCAATAGTACTTCTGCTTGATCCTCGCGAGAGTACGCGTGAAACCAAGATGCCCAGACGTTGGTTCGTCGTGACATGCACGTATAACGTCGTCGCGGAGAGTAGCGGGAACAACGAGCAGGAAAGCGGTTGCCGTAGGGTGAAAGTTCTGCTTGTATAGGATGTCGCCACGTAGGCAGAAAGATGACAAGTGACGCGCGAACTGCCGTGGGGGTTGTGGGCGGCTTCCTTCAAGGTATTCAATCAAGGGCTGGAGCTCGGAATCTTGGCGTTGCTGTTGAGCAAGGTTTAAAGACGGAAGAGTACAAAGAAAACCCGAATCGTCGTCAGTATCTAGTGGGGCGGGTTCGACGGGGGCGCGAGAGAGACAGTCGGCGTCAGTGTGTTTCTGGCCAGACTTATAGACGATGGTCACATCAAATTCCTGCAACCGAAGGCTCCATCTTGCGAGACGGCCTGAAGGATCTTTGAGATTCGCCAGCCAGCAGAGAGAGTGGTGGTCGCTGACGACACGGAAGGGGCGTCCGTACAGGTATGGGCGGAACTTCTGGAGAGACCATATGACTGCCAGACATTCTTTTTCAGTTGCTGAGTAGTTTTTTTCAGCAGCAGACAAGGTTCGGCTGGCATACGCAATAACGCGCTCAACACCAGCTTGAAACTGTACGAGTGTCGCTCCGAGACCAACGTTACTAGCATCAGTATGCACTTCTGTGTCAGCCTCGGTGTCAAAGTGACCAAGGATCGGTGGTGTCTGGAGACGTTGCTGAAGGTCGTGGAAGGCGTCGGATTGTGCCGGGCCCCAAACAAATGTGACGTCGTTCTTGATGAGTCGTTGCAAAGGTTCGGCAATTTCACAAAAATTGGGTACAAAACGCCGGTAATACGCGCAAAGCCCTAAAAATCGGCGGACATCGTGTTTTGTCTTCGGTATCGGGAACAGAGCGACTGCCATGGCTTTGTCAGGGTCAGGGCGCACACCGGTGCTGCTGACAATATGACCTAGAAATTTGAGCTCCTCGTAGCCAAAGTGACATTTTTCGGGCTTCAGGGAGAGGCCGGCGGTGCGGATAGCTTGAAGAACCGCCTCAAGCCGCTGGATGTGTTGTTCAAACGTGGTGGAAAAAACAACTACATCGTCTAAGTAGACTAAACACGAGTTCCACTTGAGGTCAGATAAAACTGTGTCCATCATGCGTTGAAATGTGGCCGGAGCGGAACACAATCCAAAAGGGAGGACCTTAAATTGATAGAGACCGTCGGGTGTTATAAACGCCGTTTTTTCCTGGTCCCGTTCGTCAACTTCAATTTGCCAGTACCCACTACGCAGATCCATTGAAGAAAAGTAACGGGCATGTCGCAGGCGATCCAAGGAGTCGTCAATTCGAGGAAGTGGGTAAACGTCTTTTTTCGTGACCTTGTTCAGTTTGCGGTAATCGACACAGAAGCGTAGTGAACCATCTTTCTTTTTAACTAATACAACAGGTGAAGACCAAGGACTTGTCGATGGTTGAATGACATCATCGTCGAGCATTTGTTTAACTTGATGACGAATAGCATCCTGTTCTCTTTGCGACACGCGATAAGTGTGTTGGCGAACAGGTTGGACGTTCGGTTCAGTGATGATTCTGTGTTTGATTAAAGGAGTCTGTTTGACCTTCGACGTGGTGGCGAAACAGTCGCTAAATGACGATAGCAGAGTGAGGAGCCTCTGCTTCTCATTTTGGTCTAGCTGTGGGTTGACGTTGATGTGACTGGTCAAGTCCACATCGCTGGGTTCCGGAATCGAGATTGTCGTTACCGAAGCACAGGCGTTGGAATCGGCCACCGTTTCAAAGTAGGCCATGGTGGTATGCCTCGCAAAGTGCTTGTATTCGCTACTGAAGTTGGTAACTAGAATCGTGGTTTGCCTATGTTGTAGCTCTACGAGACCTCGTGCGACGCCGACTTCGCGATCCAGCAATATGGCGAGGTTACCTTCGGCAATGCCTATTCCTAGTTGTTCTTGGGGGCATTCAACGAGGACGAAGATGCTACTTCGAGGCGGTAACGTCACGCAGTCATCGACCACGCGTAAAGCCGCGCGGTGATGTTCATCCTCCACACTCGAATCCGAAGAAACGTAGTTAGAAAAAGTCACGAACAAGTCACGAAGGTTAATGATCGCCCCATACTCCTGGAGAAAATCCATGCCCAGTATAACTAGTCGAGAACACTTGGGCAGCACAAGGAAAGACGCTACGAAAGTCGAAGTAGAAATTGCAAGTCGGGCGGTGCATCGTCCAATGGGTCCTCCGGCCGTAATCAGATGTGGGCCGTCCCACGCTGTCAGCACCTTGCGTAGCCGAGTGGCCAGTGAGGCACTCATAACCGAGTAGTCAGCTCCCGTATCGACAAGTGCAGTTACCGGATAACCGTCGATTGAAGCAGTAATAACAGCAGAAGTTCTTTTTGCAGTTTCGAATGAAGGCGTCAGCGGTACGTCGCGAGGGTATGGCGTCGGCGGAGGATATTTGACGGTTCGCATGACAGCGGCCTCACCCCCGGAGGTCGCCGTTTTCAGTTTCCCCGGCGCGGGCTTCCACCGTTGACTCCAGCGGAATCAAAGGCGGGTCGAGCACGGTTTGGTGACGCGTACCGACGAGGTGAAGGCGACCGTGACTGTCTTCGCTGTTGGGCAGGAGGAAGCCGGTTACTTTCTAGGTATTGCTCGATGTCGTGCGGGCGTTCGCCATAGTGCGGGCAACGGGCGTCCGGATGGTATCCCCGCAGACCAATCCGTCGGTACTGGCAGTCGCGATACATGTGACCAGCCTCCCCGCAGTGATAGCACAACGGACTGTTGTCGGGGGCGCGCCATACTGTAGATTTGCGCGGACCAGGATGAAAAGGTGCTTGCGGGTTCGTGCGGTGGATCGGACTTGGGGAGCGTCGAGAAATCCCAGCAGGCGGCTGCGAAAAACGGCCCGTCGACGGCGCGGAAGCCCGAAGAGCATCCGCGTACGAGAACGTGGGAGGTTCGGGTCGTGTTGGCGGCGAGGGATGAACCACTTTGCCGATTTCTTCCCGAATGACATCCGTAAGAACCGCGGCACTGGGAGGTGCCGGAGCTGATGCATAGGACTTCTGCAGTTCTTCTCGAACGATTTGTCGTATTAGCTCGGTAAGGGACTCCCTGTCATCATTTGCAGGTACGAGAGAGCATGCAGCAGTCATGGTGGTCTGGCGTTCATACTGCGAGAGCCGCTGCCGAAGCATACGTTCCATGACTGTTGCCTCACGAATGAACTGAGAGACTGTTGTAGGAGGATTGCGCACGAGGCCCGCGAAAAGCTGTTCTTTTACGCCTCGCATTAACAGACGCACCTTCTTGTCTTCTGGCATTAGTGGATCGGCCCGACGGAACAATCGCGTCATGTCTTCGACGAACATGGCGACGGTTTCGTTTGGCATTTGGAACCTCGAAGACAGTGCCTGTTCGGCTCTTTCTTTCCTTTCGGGAGTGCTGAAGGCTTCGCAAAGCAGTCGGTAAAACTCCTGCAAGCTGGTAAATGAGGCTTCGTGGTTCTCGTACCATACTCTCGCCGCGTCTAAAAGGGAAAAGTAGACGTTCTTCAACTTACGGCGATCGTCCCAGTCGTTAAAGGCGGCGACCCGGTTGAAATGGTCCAACCAGTCTTCAACGTCCTCAAAGGCGTCGCCATGGAACGGGTTAGGCGTGCGAGGCGCGTTGAGAATGCATGGTACGGCAGCATTTGGCATCCCCTCGGTTTGGCTTGCGGTAGTTGTTGACATCTTCCTCACGGAGCTTGCCAGGGGGCTGTATTGCGGTGGAAGACCTTGGAGGCGACGGCTGCTTCGATAGATTTCTGCCGTCCCCGAGGTACTGGCGTCGGTAGCTTCTGGTTGAGGACCCGTAGGCATACGATGGATGCGTACCCAGCACCTCCACCAGTTTGTCACGAGAGGAAAAGCCAGTCAGACAGTTCTAAGCGAACGGCCGTTTACAGTTTGTTTTCGCAGCAGCTACCACGCACACTTCTTCTTCCTCGACAGCTCGCGTAACTAGCTCGTGCCAATATTGATTGAAGTCACCCATACAACACACATAACAGCATACGTTTGAATAAGGAACAAGGTCAAAAGAAGCATCCGAACCATCATTAAAGCACTGCATACCCCCTCAGCAAATGTTGTTGTGGTTTTGTAACAGCTGCTCTAAGTTAACCTTCTACATCGTCGTCATCATCATCACCATCATCCTGGCTACGCGCACTGCAGGGCAAAGGTCTTTCCCATACTTCTCGTCAGTCGGGGCACCCCTGTCACATTGGATTCCTATCCATTCCTTTGACAGTAGGGAAGCCTGGGAGGCCTTGCTCCAGAGCGAGGCTGAAGACGACCAGCGTCGAGCGAACCGCCTGGCCGTTGAGGCCGTGAAGAGTCACCGTCCTCAACGCGCGGGGACTCCTTCGTCCTGCCACCCTACCTACGTGCAGGTTAAGCGGCGGGCACCCCAGCTCGGTGGAATATTAAAGTTTTCAATCACTCAATCAATCCCATACTTCTCCAACTACACCGGTCATGTGCTAATTGTGGCCATGTTGTCCCTACAAACTTCTTAATCTCATCCGCCCACCTAACTTTCTGCCGCCGCCCCCTGCAACGCTTCTCTCCTCTCGGAATCCAGTCCGTAACCCTTAATGACCATCGCTTATCTTCCCTCCTCATTACATACCCTGCGAATTGCCCATTTCTTTTTCTTGATTTCAACTAAGATGTCATTACCTCGCGTTTGTTCTCTCACCCAATCTGCTCTCTTATCCCCTTAACGTTACACTTTCCATAGCTCGTTGCGTCGTCCTCAATTTTAATAGAACCCTTTTCCTAAGCCTACAGAATTCTGCCCCGTAGGTGAGTACTGGTAAGGCACAGCTGTTATACACTTTTGTTTGGAGAACAGTAGCAACCTGCTGTTCATGATCTGAGAATGCCTGCCAAACGCACCCCAGCTCATTCTTATTCTTCTGATTATTTCAGTCTCATAATCAGGTGCCGCGGTCACTATCTACCCTAAGTAGATGCATTCCCTTACCGCTTCCAGTGCCTCGCTACCTATCGTAAACTGCTGTTCTCTTCCGATACTGTTAAACATTACTTTAGTTTTCTGCAGATTAATTTTTAGACCCCCTCTTCTGGTTTGCCTCTCTAAGTCAGTGAGCATGCATTGCAATTGGTCCCCTGAGTTACTAAGCAAGGCAATATCATCAGTGAATCGCAAGTTACTAAGGTATTCTCCATTATCTCTTATCCACAATTATTCCCAATCCAGGTTTCTCAATACCTCCTGTAAACACGCTGATAATAGCATTGGAGAGATCGTATCTCCCTGCCTGACACCTTTCTTTATTGGGATTTGGTTGCTTTCTTTATGGAGGACTACGGTGGCTGTGGAGCCGCTATAGATATCTTTCAGTATTTTTACATACGGCTCGTCTACACCCTGATTCCGTAATGCCTCCATGACTGCTAAGGTTTCGACTGAATCAAACGCTTTCTCGTAATCAGTGAAAGCTATATATAAGGGTTGGTTATATTCCGCACATTTTTCTATCACCTGATTGATAGTGTGAATACAGTCTATTGTTGAGTAGCCTTTACGAAATCCTGCCTGGTCCTTTGGTTGACAGAAGTCTAAGGTGTTCCTGATTTTATTTGCGATTACCTTAGTAAAGTAAATATCTCGTAGGCAACGGACAGCTGATCGGTCTATAATTTTTCAAGTCTTTGGCGTCCCCTTTCTTATGGACTAAGATTATGTTAGCCTTCTTCAAAGATTCCTATACACTCTAGGTCATTAGGCGCTGCGTATACAGGGTGGCCAGTTTTTCTAGAACAATCTGCCCACCATCCTTCGAGAAATCTGCTGTAACCTGATCCTCCCCAGCTGCTTTCCCCCTTTGCATAGCTCCAAAGGCTTTCTTCACTGCTTTCGGCGTTACTTGTGGGGTTTCAAATTCCTCTAGACTGTTCTCTCTTCCATTATCGTCGTGAGTGCCAATGGTACAGTATAAATTTCTATAGAACTCCTCAGTCACTTGAACTATATGATCCACATTAGTAATGATATTGCCGGCTTTGTCTCCTAACGCATGCATCTGATTCTTGCCTATTCCTAGTTTTTTCTTCACTGCTTTTAGGCTTCCTCCGTTCCTGAGGCCATGCTCAATTCTATCCATATTATACTTCCTTATGTGAGCTATCTTAAGCTTGTTGAATAACTTTGGAAGTCCTGCCAGTTCTATTCTAGCTGTAGGCTACAGGCTTTCATAATTGGCGATTCTTAATCAGACCTTTCGTCTCCTGAGATAGCTTACAGGTATCCTGTCTAACAAAGTTACTACCGACTTCTATTGCACACTCCTTAATGATGCCCGTAAAATTGTCGTTCATTGCTTCAACACTAAGGTCCTTTTCTCGAGTTAAAGCCGAATACGTGTTCTGTAGCGTGACCCGGAATTCCTCTATATTCCCTCTTACCGCTAACTCATTGATCGGTTTCTTATGTGCCAGTTTCTTGCGTTCCTTGCTCAAGGCTAGACGAATTACGGATCTTTCCATCCCATGGTCACTGCAGCGCACCTTGCCGAGCACGCCCACGTCTTGTATGATGCCAGGGTACGAGGTCTATTTCATGTCTGGTTTCGCCATTCGGGCTCCTCCACGTCCACTTTCGGTTATCCTGCTTGCGGAAGAAGGTATTCATTATCCGCAATTTATTCGATTCTGCAAATTCTACTAATAACTCTCTCATGCTATTCCTATAACTTATGCCATATTCCCCCACTGACTTGTCTTCAGCCTGCTTCTGGTCTACCCTGGCATTGAATTCGCCCATCATCACAGTGTATCTTGTTTTGACGTTATCCATGGCCGATTCCACGTCTTCACAGAAGCTTTCAACTTCCTGGTAATTATGACTGGATGTAGGCGCGTAGACCTGTACGACCTTCAATTTGTACCTCTTAACCCGCCGTGGTTGCTCAGTGGCTATGGTGTTGGGCTGCTGAGCACGAGGTCGCGGGATCGAATCCCGGCCACGGCGGCCGCATTTCGATGGGGGCGAAATGCGAAAACACCCGTGTGCTTAGATTTAGGTGCACGTTAAAGAACCCCAGGTGGTCTAAATTTCCGGAGTCCTCCACTACGGCGTGCCTCATAATCAGAAAGTGGTTTTGGCACGTAAAACGCCAAATATTATTATTAATTTGTACCTCTTAATAAATTTCACAACAATACCTGGCACCCTCTCGTTAATGCTATAGAATTCCTGTATGTTACGGGCTATATCCTTATTAATCAGGAATCCGACTCCTAGTTCTCGTCTCTCCTCTAAGCCCTTGTAGCACAGGACGTGCCCGCTTTTTAGCACTGCATATGTTTCATTTGTCCTCCTAACATCACTGAGCCCTATTATATCCCATTCACTGCCCTCGAATTCCTCCAATAGCACTGCTAGACTCGCCTCACTAGATAACGTTCTAGCGTTAAACTTTGCCAGGTTCAGGTTCCAATGGCAGCCTGTTCGGATCCAGAGATTCTTAGCACCCTCTGCTGCGTCACAGGTCTGACTGCCGCCGTAGTGAGTTGCCTTGCAGCTGCTGTGGACTGATGGCCGCGGTTTGACTGTTGTATTCATATAGGAGGTTTTAGCCAAGTACTGCACTAGGGTGGCCAATCCTGCTCTCGTGAGGGAATGCGTCACCGGTTCTGGTCACCCTTCAAGCCGCACACCAGGCCTGTTTTGCAATTTTATCAACACGTGGATTTCTTTTTTTTATCCAGTCAAAAATTGCGCGGCACCGGGATTCGAACCACAGTGCTCTTGCACGCGAAGCGGATGCTCTACCACTACACAATCGCTGTTAACCTTAACCTTAATTACCACCAAAAGTCGTGGGTTTGATTCCACAGTATATATAGGTGGGGTTCTTCTAAAAGGGAGAGGGTGTAAGGCGGGAGGGTGCGGCAACGAGGGAAGGTGCTTTAGCGTGTAAAATTGAGAGTAAAGGAATACTGTGCACAAGGCCAAGGCCAGGGACAACCTCCCCCCCCCCCCGCCCCCCGGTCTGTCAACGCACGCGTGTTAGCCGGCATGTGAAGTGCGTCCGACACCCCGGCTGAAAAAAAAAGAAAAAAAGGGGGAAAAAGGGGTGATATGCCGAGAAATCAAACGAAGTGTTGTTGCCTATAACTTGGAATTTAGCATAGCGAATAGATTCTAAAACTCTCTTTGAAACGTTTATGCCTATTGGTCGCTATGTCTTGAACTTGTGGATAAGGTATGATTCTCCATATTTTCTTTCTCGTTCACAACGAAAATTTGACTGTATGATGTAGAGTTTAAGTTCATCAAAGTTGTGATCTGTTGTATGACTTACACCCTCTCCCCTTTAGAAGAACCCCACCTATATATACTGTGGCGAGGAAAGCATACGTCGCCTTGAAGAAGACAAGTTCACTTGTCGAAACGTTGGCTCCTGCTTTCACCTTGTTCACGTTTTGCTCATCGTGACATATACAGGGTGTTTCATGTAACTTGAGCAAAGATTTAAAAATGTGCGAATCCAATGCACATGGATCGAACCAAGATAATGTTGTATGCCATCGCTTGGAGATGCTCAGATTATTTTTTGCAGCCAGCCTAATCAGATCACTAGTATTAATTAATAATACAACTTTTAAAATATTTTAATTAAATGTGAAGTGTCAACTAGAAATTTGTAGAGCAACATGAAAAGCTGGCGACACAACTTTCGGTTGCTCAATACCTGCTACATAAAAGTGTTTTTCTGAGCGTGAAAGGAGCCAGTGAGTGAAAGCACTTTATTGGAGGTCCGGCGAGGACACGAACTCGTCGCGCACCCGGCTAGTCCCACGTCGGGACCAGCAGGTCTAGCCCTCTGGCCCGGCCGCGGGCACGCCGGTCAGCCAGGATTTGCTTGTCTAGAGCGGGTCTACGCAGAAGCGAGTCCTCCTCCTTGCTGAACTTCGGGTGTCCCGATCCGCACTCCCACAGCATGTGTGCTAGAGTGGAGGTCCGCACGCAGGACGGGCAAGAGTTGTCGGCATGCATACGTCGGGGTAAACTTAGTTGAGAACGGCCTGACACGGATATGTGCCGGTCAGTCACAGCGCAAGGGAAAAGGCGTGAGCCCTATTCACCTTGGGGCGAGGGGGTGGAAAGAACCTACGAGACATGTAGAAGAACTTCATAACCTCGTTGTGAGTAGCGGGAGCGTCCCTGTGGCCGTATAGGGGAGGGGAGTCGGCGTACCTTACAGAGGAAGCACGGTCGCTGTTGTCACGCGCAGCCTCGTGAGCAGGCCCTAAGGTTCGGGGCAGCACCCTCGGCCGACCCTACGCTAGCGGGACACCCACCAGTGAATCGAATGGTGCGTGAGAGCATACGGACTTGAAACGCTAAAAAAGACGAGTAGCTTCCTCGGCGATGCAACCCTTCTGAAAAGCCATAACTGCCGTTTTGGAATCACTATAGATCTAGAACCCACGACCATCTAGCAGGGCGAGTGCGATGGCGGCTCGCTCTGCGACTTCGGGGTATGAAATGCGAATCGAGGCGCTATTAGAAATCTTGCCGCTGGAGTCGACCACGACGACGGCAAAGGTTTTCCCATCACTGCACTCCACAGCGTTGACGGAGCTTGCTCTTATGTCTTGTTGCTTGACCTGTTGGAGGATAGCTGCTGCTCTGGCCTTGCATCGACCTCGTTTTGGACGGGGATGGACGTTTCGGGCCACGGGGGCCACTAGGGATCGGGGTACTGTCCATCGGGAGTCCCGCAGGATGGTAACTCAGCTCTTCAAAGATGCGTTTACCTGCCGCTGTGGTAGTCAGGCGACGGAGTTGCGCGCGTTCTTGGGTTTCGGCAATGTCCTCGGCAGTGTTATGTACCCCCAGCTGGAGGAGATCCTCGGCATGGGTCCTAACGTGTAGGCCGAGAGTCCTCTTGTCTACTTTGCGGATGAGAGCGTTGAGCTTGTCTCGCTCCGCTCCGAGCCAGTTGTGTATAGAAATCGTGTACGTGAAGTGGCATAGTATGAAGGCACGAACAATACCCTCAGGGCTTATCGAGTTTGAAAGGAGCCTGCGAATAGACTCAATATCGCTATCACTGCGCGACTGGCCATACTGTGAAAGACGAAACTAACTTTTATTGGGCGAACCTGTGCCCACAAAAACAGGCTACACTTAAAGAACGCCGACAACGGCGAACACAGTCAGCGATCGTCAAAATCTGATCGACGGGTCAAGCGGGTCGGCTTTTATACATAAATCGTCGAATGTTCCAGAGCAATCGTAGGGACCCGCGTGCCTTCCACAAAGTTCTACACTATTCGCGTCAGGCGATGAAATCAGATAACATAAGGTTCGGCGACAACAGATAGCGGATAGAAGCACCGATGACTTTCCAGAAACTTCGGATACATGCAGGCGCGTCCCGCGCTGTGCGATAACATTTCTTAGGTGGCGAAACGTGGTCGCCCGATAAAGTACACGTATCATCACACCCTCTTAAAAAGCATCGACCCGATGCTGCCAACAAACGAAAGTAATAAAGAAGAGCACTCGTAGCAAAGAAAACAACAAAATAAGGGAGTTCGTCAGCGTCCTTAAAATGGTTTAAGGCGCGCCACGTGGACCACTACAGATCGTGCGCGGCGCCGCTGTGAATGCGAAATTCCGTCTGGCACGACCTCATAGTCCAGTGCGCCAATACGTCGGATGACCTTGTAGGGTCCGAAATAGCGTCGCAGTAGTTTCTCACTGAGTCCTCGTCGGCGTATCGGGGTCCATACCCAAACACGGTCGCCGGGCTGGTACTCGACGAAGCGTCGTCGGAGATTGTAGTGTCGGCTGTCGGTCCTCTGCTGGTTCTTGATCCGCAGGCGGGCGAGCTGTCGGGCTTCTTCGGCGCGCTGGAGATAAGTAGCGACGTCAAGATTTTCCTCGTCACTGACGTGCAGTAGCATGGCGTCGAGTATCGTCGTCGGGTTTCTGCCGTAAACCAGCTTAAACGGCGTGATCTGTGTTGTTTCTTGCACCGCCGTGTTGTAAGCGAATGTTACTTATGGCAGGACCGCATCCCACGTCTTGTGCTCGACGTCGACGTACATTGCTAGCATGTCGGCGAGGGTTTTGTTCAGGCGCTCCGTCAGACCATTCATCTGCGGATGGTAGGCAGTTGTCCTCCTGTGATTTGTCTGGCTGTATTGCAGAATGGCTTGTGTGAGCTCTGCTGTAAAAGCCGTTCCTCTGTCGATGATGAGGACTTCTGGAGCACCATGTCGCAGCAGCATGTCCTCGACGAAAAATGTCACCACTTCGGCTGCGCTGCCTTTCGGTAGAGCTTTAGTTTCAGCGAAGCGGGTGAGATAGTCCGTCGCCACGACGATCCACTTATTTCCGGAAGTTGATGTCGGAAAAAAGTCCCAACAAGTCCATCGCGATCTGCTGAAAAGGTCGGTAAGGAGGCTTGATCGGCTGTAGTAATCCCGTTGGCCTTGTCGGTGGTGTCTTGCGTCGCTGACAGTCTCGGCATGTCTTGACGTAACGGGCGACATCGGCGGTTAGGTGCGGCCAATAATACCTTTCTTGTATCCTCGATAGCGTCCGGGAGAAACCGAGGTGCCCAGCGGTCGGATCGTCATGTAGGGCATGCAGTACTTCTGGACGCAGCGCCGACGGAACAACAAGAAGGTAGTTGGCGCGGACTGGTGAGAAGTTTTTCTTCACGAGTAGATTGTTTTCAAGCGTGAAGGAAGATGATCCGCGCTTAAATGCCCTGGGAACAACGTCTGTGTGCCCTTCCAAATAATCGACGAGGCCTTTTAGCTCCGGGTCTGCCCGTTGCTGTTCAGCGAGGTCTTCCGTGCTTATCATTCCAAGGAATGCATCGTCATTCTTGTCATCTTGCGGTGGCGGGTCAATTGGGTTGCGTGATAGGCAATCGGCATCGGAGTGTTTTAGTCCGGACTTGTAGGTTGCAGTGATGTCGCATTCTTGTAGTCTGAGGCTCCACCGCGCCAGTCGTCCTGAAGGCTCTTTTAAGTCAGCTAGCCAACACAACGCGTGATGGTCGCTGACGACTTTGAACGGCCTGCCATATAGACAAGGGCAAAATTTCGCTGTATTTTCGGTTGTAGAATTATTGCCTTCCGCTTTTGACAACGACCGGCTAGCGTAAGCTATCACGTGTTCATGCCCATCTTTCCTCTGGACTAGGACGGCACCGAGGCTTAGGCTACAGGCGTCAGTGTGTATTTCGGTATCGGCGTGCTCGTCGAAGTGCGCAAGTACGGGCGGCGACTGCATGCGTCGTTTGAGTTCGTGAAATGCGTCGGCCTGCGGCGTTTCCCACTTGAACTCGACGTCACATTTAGTTAGCTGTGTCAGCGGCTCAGCGATGCGTGAAAAGTCCTTGACAAATCGCCTGTAGTAGGCACACATGCCAAGAAATCTACGCACTTCCTTCTTGTTGATGGGCTGCGGGAACTTTGCGATGGCAGCTGTCTTTTGCGAGTCTGGGCGGACACCAGATTTGCTGATTACATGGCCTAGGAACAGAAGCTCGTCGTAAGCGAAGCGGCACTTTTCTTGCTTCAGAGTGAGCCCTGATGACTTGATGGCCTCAAGTACTGTTGCAAGCCGCCTAAGGTGACCATCGAAATTTCCAGCGAAGACAACGACGTCATCCAAGTAAACGAGACAGGTCTGCCACTTCAATCCTGATAAAACCGTGTCCATCAAGCGCTGGAACGTTGCAGGCGCCGAGCACAGTCCAAATGGCATAACCTTGAGCTCGTACAGGCCGTCTGGGGTGATGAAGGCGGTTTTTTCGCGATCTGTTTCGTCGACTTCTATTTGCCAATAGCCAGACTTGAGGTCCATCGACGAGAAGTATTTAGCGTTGCAGAGCCGATCCAATGCGTCGTCTATTCGTGGGATGGGTATACTTCCTTCTTCGTGATCTTGTTCAGACGACGATAATCGACCCAGAAACGTAGGGTTCCGTCCTTTTTCTTCACCAGGACAACAGGTGATGCCCACGCGCTTTTCGACGGCTGGATGATGTCGTCGCGCAGCATTTCGTCGACTTGTTATCTTATAGGTTCACGTTCTCGCGGTGTAACTCGGTAAGGGCTCTGGCGGAGTGGTCGAGGGCACTCCTCGGTGATTATGCGATGCTTGGCGACTGGTGTTTGTCGAATCCTCGAGCACGTCGAAAAGCAGCCTTGTATCGTCGGAGCAGACTTCTGAGCTGCTGTTGCTTAATCCCGGGGAGACATGGATTGATGTCGTAGTCTGGTTCGGGAACCATGGTCGTCGGGGCAGATGCGGAGGAATCCGAGAGGACAAACGCATTACTGGTTTCCAGAATTTCCTCGATGTACGCGATCGTCGTGCTCTTGTTGATGTGCTTGACCTCCAAGCTGAAGTTTGTCAGCAACACTTCAGTTTTGCTTCCATGCAGTCGAGCGATCCCTCTTGCAACGCAAATTTCACGGTCTAGCAGTAGACGTTGGTCGCCTTCGATGACGCCTTCTACGTCGGCGGGTGTTTTGGTGCCGACCGAAATAACAATGCTGGAGCGAGTCGGGATGCTTACTTGATCTTCGATCACACTCAAGGCATGGTGACTACGCGGGCTCTCCGGCGATATAGCTTTATCTTCCGACAGCGTTATTGACTTGGACTTCAGGTAGATGATTGCGCCGTGTTGGTCAGGAAGTCTATACCGAGAATGACGTCTCGTGAACACTGTTGGAGGATAACGAAGGCGGCAGGGTAAGTCCGGTCATGAATGGTTATTCTTGCCGTGCAGATTCCAGTCGGCGTGATGAGGTGTCCTCCAGCGGTCCGAATTTGAGGGCCTTCCCATGCTGTCTTAACTTTCTTCAACTGGGCGGCGATATGTCCACTAATTACAGAGTAATCAGCCCCTGTGTCCACTAAGGCGGTAACTGCGTGGCCGTCGAGAAGCACGTCGAGGTCGGTGGTTCTTTGTCTGGCATTGCAGTTAGGTCTTGGC
The DNA here is from genome assembly GCF_038994185.2 of Dermacentor albipictus. NCBI lineage: Eukaryota > Metazoa > Arthropoda > Arachnida > Ixodida > Ixodidae > Dermacentor > Dermacentor albipictus. The sequence goes on from NC_091826.1 coordinate 115,273,709, forward strand.
GTTGAATCACGGCTGCATCGTGTTGAACTGAAGTTGGAACGTCGCGTCGTCAAGTCGTCTTTCGTCGGTGTAGTCTTGGCTTCCTGACTTCGACGGGACGGCGGCGTGTCGTTATTCTGTCGTCGCGATGGTCTCTTCATCGTCTTCGTCGGCGGCGGAGGATCTTCGTCAGTTCGACGAACAGCAACCGCACCTCCATTGGTTGCTGCTTTTAGTTTTCCGGATATGGGCTCGCAGAGCGGCCCCGCGCTGGGCCAGTGTATTGTCGGCGCTGCGGTGACAGGTAGCGGCCTGGTGACGGCGAATGGGACGGTCGTCGAGTGCTCCACTGAGTAGCGGCGAGGTAGTCGGCGACGTCACGAGGGCGTTCACCTTCGCAAGGGCGCGGGACATCGACGGCGAACCCTTGCAATCCCAGGTCGCGGTATGGGCATCGGCGGTACACATGGCCGGCTTCGCGCAGTGGTAGCAGAGCGGGCGGTGGTCGGGGGCACGCCAAATGTCCGTATTCCTCTTGTTGATGCACTGGGCGACGGGTGGGCGTGCTGGTGGCGGCGGTGGTGGACGACGGAATTGTGGCGTTACAGTGCCCTGGCGTTGTCGCAGAGGGGGACCTTGACGACGGGTGACGGCGGCGTAGGCCATTGCTTCTGGCTGGGGCTGCAGTAATTGAGGTTGTACCTTAGGAACCCCAAGCGATCGCTGAAACTCATCTTTCACGATGTCGGCGATGTCGGCGATGGAGGTCCCTTCAGGCTGCGACGAAGGCAGGACCTTGCGCAGTTCTTCGCGCACTATGGCCCTGATGGTCTCTTGAAGGTCGGTGGAACCCAGTCCTTGGATGGCGTACTGCTGCGTGAGCCCCTGGCGGTTATGTTGCCGGGTGCGCATCTCCAGAGTTTTCTCGATCGTCAATGCCTCTGCAGAAATCTCAGCTACAGTCTTCGGTGAGTTACGAATAAGTCTGGTGGAAAGTTCTTGCTTGACGCCCCGCATCAGGAAGCGGACTTTTTTCTCCTCCGACATTTCCGGGTCGGCGTGTCAGAAAAGACGGGCCATCACCTCTATGAAGATCGCGATCGTCTCGGTTGGCAGCTGCATTCTGGTTTCTAGTAGAGCTTGGGCTTGCTCTTTTCGCACGACGCATGTAAACGTTTGCAAGATGCCGCTTCGGAACAGGTCCCACGTCGTTAAGGTGGCTTATCGATTCTCGAACCAGGTCCTGGCGGCGTCTTCCAATGCGAAATAGACATGCCGCAGCTTGTCGTCACTGTCCCAACTGTTAAACGTAGCGACCCTTTCATACGTCTCCAGTCAGCTCTCCGGGTCCTCAAATGTGGAACCGCGGAAGGTCCATGGCTCCCTGGGTTGCTGCAGAACTATTGGGGCTGCTCCGGCTGCTATTGGTGCTGTCTTCTTGATCGTCTCTGGACGAACTTCTCTAACAATCTTCTTGGTCGTCTCTGGTAGGATTCCGTGTTCCGGGGCAGCTGCTGCAGCCGGCGGCTTGCTCGATGTTCCGGGACGGCGCTGGTGTTGTCTTTGCGGTCCGGGCTTGGATTACGGCTTGTCGGGGCGTCAGGTACATGAACGTAAAGCACCTCCACCAGATGTCACGTGGAGTCACGTGTGAAAAACACGGTAGCAATACTGTGGAAGACGAAACTAACTTTTATTGGGCGAACCTGTTCGCACGAAAACAGGCTACACTTAAAGGGAAGCTGAAGAGTCTGTCGAATTCAATAAGAAGCTCATATACGGATGCGGGAACCTTATAAACAATGTAGGTAAAATTTGGGGGTTTTTTTCAATTAGGAGCGACGTAATCGTCGGCTGAAATTGCGCTGTAGCTCCGCCCTCCGTCGAATGCCGCGAGCTGCTCATGACGCTGACGATGCGAGCGGAGACCGGAAACCGCGGTGTTGTGACGTCAACTCTAGTGTTTCGTTCTTTCACAGCGTCTGCGACCGTGCCTGACCGCGCCTGTTTCTGCGTGCGTGCCATCGTAATCTGCTTCGATCGACCCTGCATTCCTTTGTTGGTGCGTCTGCGTGTATGTAGAGTGGTAGTCAACGTGGGCGGTAGTCAACGTGAGTGATAATCAACGTGAGTGGTAGTCAACGTGGTAGTCAACAGATGAAGGTCACTACACGTACTGCATGAATCGGGAAGCTTTTCACGCGTTTAAACCGTCTTTGTAGATTGCCGACAGCTTTGGACAGCGCACAAATTCCGACGATCGCATCCCCGCTTACGTTCCACAAGGAGGCATGCAGGAACACAACACTACAGTTGTTTGACCGGAAACGAGCTAACTAGATCGGCGAAAGATCGGCGAGATCACTAGATCGCTTTGCAAAAAACATACTCACCAAAGAGCATTTCCAACACGAGGAGATCCCAAGACTTTGCTTTCGTTCGCGTCGAAAGCACTGCTCGCACCAGCATCGTTTGCTTCTTCGAGAGGCCGACTCTTCGCAATCGGCTCGTACATGTAGGGAGCAACGCCAAACTCCTCAGAAAAACGCAGCCTCTCTAAATTTTCCATTACCGTCTCAGAAAAACAGCACCAAACTACCTGGCACCGCGCTTCTTGTGTAACGGCAGCGGTCGGTTACTAGAGTTGACGTCACGAGGCGCCCGACCAATCACAGGCGGAAACAAGACGCGCGAGCTGGGCGTGTCCGCTGCTGCAATTTTCGTCGAAATAAAATATATTTGCGCTTTCTTTCGCTCAATTCCGATACGATATTCGAATTCGGAGGGTTGAAAACCATTATGTACAGATGTTCACTCATTTTTTCTGGAAAACCTTTCAGCTTCCCTTCAAAGAACGGCGACAACGGCGAACACAGTCGGCGATCGTCAAAATCTGATCAACGGGTCAAGCGCGTCGGCTTTTATACATCAATCGTCGAATGTTCCAGACTAATCGTTGGGACCCACGTGCCTTCCATAAAGTTCTACACCAGTCGCGTCAGGCGATGAAATCAGATAACGTAAGGTTCGGCGACAACAGAAAGCGGATAGAAGCAGCGATAACTTTCCAGAAACTTCGGATACATGCAGGCGCGTCCCGCGCTGTGCGATTACGTTTGTTAGGCGGCGAAACGTGGTCGCCCGATAAAGTACACGTGTAAATATATATATATATATATATATATATATATATATATATATATATAAATTGTGATCATTATATTCCTGCAACTTCTTCATCTGTATATATTCATCATCATGGCCAGCCTCAACTTCTTCAGCGCACAACCTGTAAAATAAACCATTGAGGTTTAACAGCTATCTTGCAAGTGGTGGAGGCTGCTCTCGATCCCTTGGTCATCTACGACTTCGAGTTTCCCTGGAGCTTCGTTCAGGTCGCCGCTTGCTCCGCCTTTCTGCCACCATGCCACAAGAAGAACCACCAGAAGCTTCCGGCGTCACCATCTCTGCCCCACCGGCCATTCTTTCATGGACCGTCAGCACGCGGCAGCGCGATCTCACCATGTTCGCTGGCCTTCGTTGTGACGACGTCGACGACTGACTGGACAATTATGACCGCGTGAGTGAGTCGAACCAGTGGGATGCTTTCCACAAGCTTCGCAACGTCACATTCTGCCTCACTGACGTTGCCAGGACTTGGTTTCTTAAACACGAGAGCACCTTTCCTGACTAGGCGGCATTCAAACACCAGCTTCGGCAGGTTTTAGGTACCCCCAACAACCGCTCTGAGGTTGCCGAGAAAAACCTTGATGGACGCATGCAGCCTCCCGGGGAAACATAAACTCTTATTTTGAGGACGTCCTCGCCATTTGTCGCCGTGTTGACGCCACCATGATGGAAGTTGATCGTGTACGTCATATCCTAAAGGGCATTGCCTACGTCATGTGCAACTCAATGGGGACCAAGAATCCGAATACCGTTAACCATGAGATCGGGACTTGCCAACACTTGGACGCACTGCAGGCCATCCGTTGACAACCTGTCGCCTGTGACACGCATCCTACCTCGGATACAGACCTGTGTATGCTGATTCGAACTCTCATACGTGAAGAGCTCCAAGTGTGTGGCCTCCTCAGTCTTTCCGTTCATCAGCCTCAACCTTCGGTTCTTGGCCTGCGCGACATCATCAAAGAGGAGCTGTCCCCCATGACCGGCGCTACGAGTTGTACCCCTCCTTCGCCGTCCACCTCGTATGCTCAAGTTGCGGGTATGCAGCCAGCGCTCGGTCTGACAGCGTCTCCTGCTCCTGCTACTGCTCCCAACCATGTGGCAACTCTAGCAGCCCATCGGCCTGCCACAGAATTTTACACTACGCCGCCTGCGCCCCGCCCCATGTGTTGTTATTTCGGTATTCGCGGGCACCTACCGCATTTTTGTCGAGGACTACAACAGGATGAACGCCGTGGCTACGATCTTTATGAAAGAGACCCGTTGCTTCCTCCGAGTCCCTACCAGCGCCGGCTTTTCCCACGCTCACTTTCTCCACCTCCCGAAGCACCTCGGAACTACCGTCCAGGGTGCCGCCGCTAGCCCTCCCCTCTCCGACGCTCGACATCACCTCTGCAACGGGCCACCCGCACTCCTGATTACCGATCGGAAAACTAGGTGGTGCAGTTTTTGGATGGAAATCTGCATGGCTCGCAAAGACTACAATTCCTCCAGCGTGCCCGGCCAATACTTTATTCGTGTGTGTAGAAGGTGTACCAGTTCCAGCATTGATTGATACGGGAGCAGCTATTTCTATTATTCACGCTGACTTCTGCTGTCGTCGCAAAGTTACTACACCTTACAACGGAGCTCTTCTACGTAGTGCAAATAATGTTATGATTCGGCCGTCGGCACAATGCACCGTTCGAGTTTCGATTGGCGGGATACGCCACCATATCCTGTTCGCCGTGTCGACTTTCTGTGCTCACATGCCTATATTATGGTGGGACTTTCACTCTTCGGCGTTTGCTTTCATTTCCTGCCGTAAACGCCTCGTTAACTTGACAGAGACCGACAATTCCGACAACGTGTACGAACCGGGCCTTCACTCACGAACTACTGACGATTTTATCACGCCACCTGGCCGTGAAAAATTTCTTGTAGTTTACACTGACATCACCGATGGTGACGTTTAGTGGTACTGTCTGCCCATTGCCTATCCAAAGGGATTGCTCTGACACTCAGCCTTGTTCGCTTCACCAAGAGCACGGCCACTTTGGCTGTACTCATCATAACCACTGAGCCAGTTCCAAAAGGCATTGTTGTCATGCGCGTTTTGGACACTCAGCCTGTTTCTGTGCTTACCTCGACTACTGCTGCTTCACAACCATCTACAGCTATAGATGCGGTCTCTGCTTATGGTCTCCCTAGCCCCATCAGCACCGATCTAACGCCACAGCAGACGGAGGGGTTACTGGCGTTGTTATCCAAGCATAAAGACTCCTTCGACGTGCACCCTCCTCTTCAGGGACAGGTTTCTGCGACAGCTCATCGCATACACACAGATGGAACTTCCATCGTGCGCCAGTGGCCATATCGCGTTTCTTCCGCCGAACGCCAGATCATCGACACCCACGTTGCCGACATGTTTGAACGAAGCATAATCCGCCCTTCCTCAAGCCCATGGTTGTCACCTGTCGTTTTGGTGCGTAAAAAAGACGGCTTAGTGCGATTTTGCATAGACAACCCTGCATTGAACAAAATAACCTGCAAAGATGTATATGCACTGCCACGAATCGATGATGCGTTAGATTCATTACAAGGCGCAGAGTATTTCTCCAGCCTTGATCTGCGCTTCAGGTACTGGCAGATCCCCATGGACGAAGCCGACGAGGAAAAAAAACTGTCTTTGCCACACCCGATGGACTTTGGGAATTTAACGTAATACCATTAGGCCTGTGTAATGCTCCCGCCACATTTGAGCGGATGATTGACACCTTACTACGGGGCCTAAAGCAGAAGACTTGCTTATGCTACCTTGAGGACCTCTTCTCTTTTTAACTTATCTGAATGTCGTGTCCTTTGATTCCCCGGTACGATGTCGGTTCTTCGCTGATGATTGTATTGTGTACCACAACATTCAATCACCCCATCATCAGACTGCTATACAGTCTGATACCTATACCTTAATGCAATCGATAATTGGTGTCAGTCCTGGCGTATGAACTTAAATACCTCAAAATATACTCAAATGATGATTACAAGAAAGAAAGCACCATCAATTTGTACACATAAAATCAATAATGTAGCAATTAAGACGGTTGACAAATATAAGTATCTGGGTGCAGTCATTTACTCGAAGTTAGCCTGGAACGCTCATGTCCAATACGTCGTTTCGGCGTCGCTCAGGAAGGTATGGCTAATTAAACACCGACTCAAACATTGCACTAGTAGGATTAAATTCGCTGCCTACACGACACTCATTGGACCACTGCTTTAATATGCCGATGCTGTGTGGGATCCCCACACAATGTCCGGTGTCAACAACATTGAAAGCGTGCAAAAGAAAGCCCTTAGATTTATTTATAATATTTATAGTAGACGAGTCTCGATCACTGATCTCAGAACACGGTCTGCCCTCCCATCGCTAGAATTTCGGCGTAGACTGCATCGCCTACAAACTTTGTTTAATATTGTTAATAAACAAACAAAAATGGATCCCGACATCTACATAAATTTTAATAAAACAAGAGAAACCAGACGCAAGCACAGCAAAACGATTCTGATGCCACAGACTAAAACTACTGCTTATCGCTTCTCGTTTTTCCCTCGAACTATAGCAGAGTGGAATGCTCTAGCGCAAGAAGTCGCTTGTGTGTCCTCGGTTGAATCACTTGTATCTGCCGTGCAATCTCTGCAATGAAGCGTGCTCTTTTTAGAATCACCATTTTCCTATTTTTGTAATTTTGTACATGCTGCCTTTCCCGACGCGATAGTCTGTATCTTTAAGCGTTTTTTTTCATGGTTCCTTGTAACCCATGTTTTTGTTATTTTGACTTGCAGTGCCGACTTTGTACTCACTCACTCCTGCCTGGACTGCCAAGAGGCAGTTGGTAATATCTAGTAAATAAATAAATAAAAAAATAAATAAATAAATAAATAAACAAATAAATAAATAAATAAATAAACAAACAAACAAACAAACAAACAGACGAATAAATAAATAAATAAATATTTTCGTCGACTTTCCGTCAGCACTTGCAGCAACTCGATGAAGTCCTGACATGCCCCTCAGCTGCTGGCCTTCAGCTGAATACAAAAAAAGTGCCACTTCGCCAGCAAAACCATTAAAGTACTCGGACACCTTGTCAGCAAGCAGGGCCTTCGACCTGATTCCGATAAGATTACCGCTGTGATCCGGCTCCCCAGGCCTGAACGGGCCAAGGACTTGCGTAGCTTCCTTGGCCTAGCTTCGTATTTCCGGCACTGCCTACGTAACTTTGTCACCATTGCGGCGCCACTCCAACTCCTTCCTTCTGGAGCTCCCTACGAATGGTCGGACGAATTCCAAACTGCTTTTGACGCCCTCAAGCGTGCCCTTACGTCCGAACCTATGCTTTGTCATTTCGACAACCGACAACCGCACCCAATCTTTTACATACTGTCGCCAGCGGCCACGGTATCGGCGCTGTTCTTCTGCAACGTCAGAAAAATTCCGAAGAACGTGTGGTTGCATACGCAAGTCGTACGCTAACATCTGCAGAGAAAAATTACATGATTACCGAGCAAGAGTGTCTCGCCATTGTTTGGTCCGTCCAAAAATTTAGGCCTTATCTGCACGGCCGCCACTTAACGGACGTTACGGATCACCGCGCCTCGTGCTGGTTGGCGACGCTAAAATTAATGAGACGTCTCGGCCGTCGGATACTTCGTTTACAAGAATACGACTTCGATGTCACCTACAAGTCTTGAACGAAACACCAGGATGCCGAAGCTCTCTCTCTCGGTGTCCCCTGCCACCGTCTTCAAACGCTGCTTGCTTACCGTAACCCTTCCATGAGCAAACCAAAGGACGCGTCTTCTGCATTTCCTTCACTCGCAGCTCTCGAACGGCTCCAATCCAGCTATTCTCATACGTTTGCATCTTGCCAACGTAGAGGCTCCTACTGCCACTCCGTTGTGGAGTGGCAGTATTTGCGGATCATCTCGCACACCTAACGTTCGGCTCCGTCGGCAGTTGAAGAACTTCAAGTTCGAAAATTCGATGTCATATCGGTACGTGTTTGATCCCGAAGGACACCATTGAGTTCCTGTCGTTCTCCGACCACTTCGGGCCCAGATACTGGAGATCCCACTGCCGGTCGCTTTGGTTCCCATAAAACCTATGAAATCCGCAGCCGCTTCTCTTGGCCTAGACTTGCAGTCAGCATAGCGAAATACGTGGCTTCCTGTTCGCTCTGCCAACACCGCAAACGACTGACCTCACCTCTGGCTGGACTGCTCCAACCTGTCCCGTGTCCTGAAGCTCCTTTTGCAGTCGTTGGTATCGACCTCTATAGACCGCTACCCTTATTCTCTGGTGGTAAACGATGGATTGTCACAGCTGTAGACCACTTGACTTTGTACACTGAAACAAACGCACTATCTTCGAGATCCGCAGCGGAGGTTGCAGCCTTTCTCTTGGAAGCCATCTTTTTACGGCACGTAGTCCAACGTGTCCTTTTGAATGACCGCGGCAGGACCTTTCTGTGTAAACTTCTCGACGATGTTCTCCGTGCGTCCAATGCCATCCATAAAATGACATCCAGCTACCACTCTCAAACTAATGGCCTCACAGAGTGCTTGTATCGCAGGCTGTCCGACATGATATCAATGTACATGAACCCTGATAACACCAATTGGGATGCCATTCTACCTTTCGTCACTTTTGCATGCAACAGGGCCGTCAAACGCACTACGGGGTACTCGCCCTTTCTCCTTGTGTATGGTCGTCAACCAATCAATATCCTCGACGTTTCCTTCTTTGGTGTCCCCGTGCCCCCATCCACATCATTGTGTGAGCAGTTCGTCTCGCGCATTGCCCGATGTCGCCAAGGTGCCTGTCTCAACGCCGACGCCAGTCAACAAGACCGCAAAACTCGCTATATTACATCCCACCGTGTCGTTTCCTTCTACCCTGGAGACGAAGTGTTGCTGTGGACTCCAGTTCGCGCTCCTGGCTTACGCGAGAAATTTCAGTCCCGTTTTATTGGGCCTTGCACTGTTTGGGAACAGGCTTTGCCAGTTAACTATCGTGTCACTCCAGTTGTTCCGCCTTTGGACGGCCGCTGCCATGCCACAGAGATTGTGCATGTTTCCCGTTTAAAGCCTTTCATACGGTATTCGCCGCAATAACCACCGGCCAGGTTGGCCGCTCCATGCGCGGCGGAAATTGTGTGAGCATTATTTTACTCCATCATCTTCTATCATGTGTATGTATTATGATCATGGCCAGCGTCATATTCTTCAGCGCGCGGCCTGCAAAATTAGCCGTCGAGGTTTAACAGCTGCCTCGCAATATATATATATATATATATATATATATATATATATATATATATATATATATATATATATATATATATATATATATATAACGAGGAGAAAGGGGGTTAACCGAGGGGCCCGATTTTTATTAGTCATATCATAAGAAGCCAACAAACACTGACACCAAGGACAACATAGTGGAAATTACTTGTGCTTAATAAATGAAATAAAGAAACGATAAACTAATGGAAATTAAAGTGGATGAAAAAACAACTTGCCGCAGGTGGGAACCGAACCCACAACCTTCGCATTTCGCGTGCGATGCTCTACCAATTGAGCTACCGCGGCGCCGTTTTCCCATCCACTTTCTTGCGTATTTATGTGTACCAGTAGAACCCTGGGAGTGTTAGCCAGTGCCACCACTCACAGACCTTGGCGGCGGACGTGGAACGTCATTTTTGCCGCAGGCGTCACGAGAACGTGATCTTTTTAGGGTGAAAGCAACTGGTCAATAAACCCACATATGCTACCTGAAGGCATCAATGTCGCCGGATTCGAGACCCTCGTTATGTAATAACGAGGAGAAAGGGGGTTAACCGAGGGGCCCGATTTTTATTAGTCATATCATAAGAAGCCAACAAACACTGACACCAAGGACAACATAGTGGAAATTACTTGTGCTTAATAAATGAAATAAAGAAACGATAAACTAATGGAAATTAAAGTGGATGAAAAAACAACTTGCCGCAGGTGGGAACCGAACCCACAACCTTCGCATTTCGCGAAGGTATGTTGTCCTTGGTGTCAGTGTTTGTTGGCTTCTTATGATATGACTATATATATATATATATATATATATATATATATATCGTTACCTAATTGCTATGAGTGAGTGAGTGAGTGAATAAACTTTTATTTGTTCCAGCAAAACGCGATAGAACGCGCACCCAGCTAATCCCACGACGGGACTGCCACATCTAGTCTGCCGGCCCGATCTCGGGCGCGCTGGACGGCCAGGATTTGGTCCTCAAAGACGGGACTTCGCGCAGGAGCGCGTTCCACTCTTCCTTGGTGAACTTCGGGCCCAGCGAACCGCACTACCAGAGCATATGAGGCAAAGTAGCAACCCCACCACAGGCCACGCAAGAACAATTCGGATAAATCTCGGGGTATATATGCTGTTAAGGGATGCCGGATTTGGGTAGGAGTAATTGGTATGTGACTCCTAGGTGTCTAAGTAGCCATTTAATAAGACAATGACGTTGCGTTTTTTAAGAGATATGTTAGTGGTTCATGAAACATGTGGTAAAGAAGCGCGTTGATTTCGAATGCCCCGCAAGCAATGTGGCGTGGAAGACGACTAGCCATAAAACGCAAATCTTAAGAAGCTTTGTATCCTCTGCCAAAATAACAAGCACAGGTTTCTCCCGCTTGATCTATTCAACGACTCTTTCCATAGCTAGCTGCTCTCCCATGTCCGTAATTACAGGATAGCTGCCCAGAGGTGGTAGCACCCATGAGTCCCAATCAACGAACAGGAAGAATGACTGTAGATTTACACATTCGTTGAATTTCAAAATGGGCAATTTAAGTATTAGCATTGAATGCATGCCAGCACCTGCAAGTGTGGTGCGTTTGTAAGACTTTGTGCTCGACGGTTCAGATGCAGCGGCGGTAATTTGGAGTTTTAAAAATTGCACAAACAAAGGTCCTGGTGTACCCAAATTTGCGCGCTCTAAGATTTTGTCGTTCTTTCGTGCTCCCGGCGGTTCGTGCCGCGTAACTTCAGGTGCACGAAATTTAAAAACCCCCAAATGTGTTACAAAGTGTTCCGGTGTTCATTGCCGTTCTTCGACCTCATCGAAGAATTAAATGAACTAGGAGAGAGCTAGCGTTACTTCACGGAGCCAGCCTTCGCCAACGAACTCTCTCTGAAGCCATGCCGTTCACTTTTTTCCCTCGCAGTATCCCCCAATGCGTGACCTGAGAGAGTCGACGTATTGGCTGGGAATTCATGGTTCTTGGTAGCTTTTCATCCATGGGCACTCCTTTGTCTGCCCTATCGTAGCTAGGCCTGCAAAGCGCAACCGCTAAATGCTGTCTCGTGCTCTGATCTGAGGATCCCGTGTTGGGCCGATACATTTGGCGGCAGTCGTGTACCGCTATGCCCTCTCCTGATTCTTTCCTTCCTGCACGGTCAAGATTTACGGCCTGATGAACCCACGGCGTAAAAGCATGGCACGGCCGTAGTCGATGCGTGTGTACCGAGCGAGCTACTCTGCCAGCCGGTCGATTAGCATGCAGACACTGAACACATCTTCACCACTCATTCATACGAGATACATTCGTTGCTCTCACTCTTGCAAAAAAATGTGATCCCAGCCTCCGAAGGAACAAGGCCGGGATAAAAATGTGGGCGCTCTACTGCACGACTGAAGTCAGCGAGCTCGTGCTGCCGAGCTAAGTCTGTTCTACCACCGGGTTGTGACTGTGGCTGCTCGTGGCGTTTTCGCTTCCTGTCGTGATGGTCGTTGTGGGCGATGTCGCCGCCATCTCTACGCCGTCGTGAATCATGGTGGCTGGCCTGGCGGTGTTCGTGCAAGTAGCCTTGGCACGCCTGCGGATCGACAGAAGCATACTGACGATGACGACCAGCATGAGGCACATGATTCCCGCGCTGGCGATCATCGCAAGGATTATTGACCTGCGGTAGAGATAAACGCAGAAGAAGCGGTTGTTTTGAGCTCAGTCGCTGGGAGGGAAGTGGGGGGATGGCATTCAAGTGTGTCTGCGGTAAAAGCGGAGTAAGCAACAATAACCTGTCTGAGATGTTGCCTCATGCCCGAGCAAATGACGGGTCCTGACACTGATTTAAACGAGACGTGCATTTAATGTGCTAAATGATCCTTTACAATCTGTTATCGGTATCTGAGCCTTCCGTGAAGTTTACGAGAGAGGTAATGCACTATATTTTGTACTTTATTTAAAGCTCATGTGGCTCTTCTCTTATTTACCTAGTCACCTTCAGACAAAGGGGTCATTCTCCAGGTTTTTCTAGAGTTCACGACTAGCAGGAGCATGCACTGGTAAGTTATCACTGACAGAACAGGCAGTATCTGCGCACGGCTAAAGAATATCTCTCAACAAGGGACCTTCAAATTGAAAATATTCGTGCTATAATGAACAGGTTAAATGGCGTGTTACGTGAACACAGGTTAACCCTTCCCACCCAGGTTGAACTCCTCATCTATAATTCATATATAACGCCAGCGATTACTTACTGCCACACAGTTTGGGGTACGACGACAAAGCACAATAAACAGCGTCTTTTTATTGCACAAAAGCATGCGATAAGACTGACAGCTAATGTGCCGTGAAATGCTCACACCAGACAATATTTCAGGCAGTCCAATATTTTAAGAATGACTACTTGTATGTGTTGAAATTGCTTTGCATTTCCAAAACTGCTGTAGCAACGAACAATAGCCTTGTGCTAACGATGTTTCGGCTAGCGCGTCATGAACCTACATATGATGTACGTCCCTCTACATCATGGACCCTGCCGTTAAGTCGCATCAAATACCGCACACAATCCTTATCGTACAACATGCCGAGGTACTTAAATGCTCTCGAACATAATCGTTTTTCCCGTTAGGTTGTTTTCTACACAAACTTTTATGGAACTGATGAATCTTTTCGAGCCTTCGACCGAATAGCTCACCTGTGTAACTGTTTGACGATGCATTGTAAGGGACATGAATGAATTATATTTATCTGTAATTTTGGCTACGTTGGCGTTGTGGTTGTGTAATGGGAATTGGCGCAAAAGTGTGTAATTGCTTTAATTGTGTAGAATCACAATTACGTGATAGATTACGTATAAGATTACAATATGCAATAGATAACGGGTATTCATAATGTTTTTCACTGATTTTGAATTTTGTTGTTGTGTATACTTTGCAAACCATTGCATTGCCTTTGTTTTTCACCACACTGGTGCTTTGTGGAGCCTACCGGGTCCTCAAGCTGCATTTGGCAGCTTTTTCCTTTCCGTCCTCTCTCATTTTGTACTTTGTTTTGAGAGAAATCTATCTATCTATCTATCTATCTATCTATCTATCTATCTATCTATCTATCTATCTATCTATCTATCTATCTATCTATCTATCTATCTATCTATCTATCTATCTATCTATCTATCTATCTATCTATCTATCTATCTATCTATCTATCTATCTATCTATCTATCTATCTATCTATCTATCTATCTATCTATCTATCTATCTATCTATCTATCTATCTATCTATCTATCTATCTATCTATCTATCTATCTATCTATCTATCTATCTATCTATCTATCTATCTATCTATCTATCTATCTATCTATCTATCTATCTATCTATCTATCTATCTATCTATCTATCTATCTATCTATCTATCTATCTATCTATCTAAAAATAACTTCATCGATTTTTGATATCACTCACTTGACCCACATAAATATGGAGGCCGCCTTACATTTTCGGTCTCTTCTGCTCAATCGTAGGAAGGCTGTTGTCAAAGCCGGGTAGTTCCGGGACGTCTTGTGCTGGCGGGTACATTTCGTGCTGGGCACAGTGAGGAGAGTAACATCGTTTATTGCAAGTGTACAGTCGGAAGTGCTACAATATACGTACGACTAATTTTACAATACGGCTGCTGAAAGAAACGACAAGCACATTTTCACTTCAGGCCTGGCATCTCATCACAAGAAATTTTTATTTCGTGGCAAGTGAACGACCATACTGCAAGTACTACATTTCATTCTTGCGACAGAATGAATGAATGAATAAACATTATTTCCCTTAAGAAAGGGGAGAGTCCGGGAGAAGAGAGGGAGGCCTGTATGCTCCAGTCCCAGCAGGCGTCTGTCACCACCTTATGTGGCTAGACGGCCGTCGACTAGTCTTGATAGGCCTTGGCTACACCCTTAGTCAACCTCAGGACTCGGTCCTGTACGGTGGGATCGGAGTTGCACAGGGCAGTCTTCCACAGCCCCTCGCTAATATTTAATGGTTTGAGGGTGCGGTGGGGGGGGGGGGGGGAGGGGGGAGTTTTGATGGGGCATTTCCACACGATATGGGTCAGGGCAGTAGCGACGCTTGGGTGTCGGGTATGTGACGGGAAAGAATAAGTGCAAAGTGCACAGTGTAAGAAAAAATACGAATTTGTAGGCGCCACAATATTTCTCTCTGGCGCGTGCGAGGCAGTGGCAGAGGTGGATACATTAGGCGTTGGTGTCTATAATGTGTGCAAATTTCATGGAATGTGATGAGTGTGTATTTATTGGAATGCTGTTGGGAGTCACTGCGTTCTAGAGTTAGGCTCACATTTAAGGCCAATCGGTCCGTGAATCTTCGAGCAGCGGCATGAGCCATTTCTTTTCCTTGGAGTCCTTGATGTGCTGGAATCCAGGTGAGAGTGATGTCGTTTTTGGTGGGTGAGCGACAAGCAAAGAGTGCGCGAAGTTGGTAATGGAGTCGCTACTGACGTTCCTAATAGCAGTCCTAGAGTCACTGATGATGACATCGCAATAAGCTAGCCACGATGCGAGTGCAATGACGGCCTCTTCCGCGTCACCCGCCGAGATGGTCTTGACTGATGCTAAATTAACACTATAGGCCTGGTTGTCTACGACCTCCAGAGCATAATCATGTCTAGTGTTGTAGGCTGCGGCGCCCACATAGCAGACTCCTTCAGCCTGTCCATAGTTGCGTTGTAGGGCCCTGGCTCGAAGTTTCCGGCGTTTGACGTGAAATATGGGGTGCATGCTTCTGGGTAATGGTTAGATGTGGTATTGGGCATGTATGTTCGGAGTAAGTTGGTGTCGCTTGCTCTTGTTGAATAGTGGAGCATAGTGAGGGTGCCTCAGGATCAGTGGTGGTGAGTATGTGCAACATCAGTGGTGGTGAGTATGTGGTACTGTGATGACAGATGTGCTTCGGTTAATTATTGACGGTGATTGATTGTGGTTGAGGCCATCATCCTTTGTGCGAATGCTTTAATTGAAACACCAGGAGCGACTTTGTGTATCTTGTGGATCAAGCAATTTACAGCATGCTCTACCTTCCTAGAGAGTGAGAGGTGTTGTAGTGCGAGGGTGATTTTGCTTAAGACAAAAGCCTTGATGAGCTGAATTAGCTCCTTCTTTCGACGCCCTCCGTGTTTATGGGATATCCTCTCTGTCTATCGTTGTTTGTAGTGCTTGCACGGCATGCTGATAGGCTCGGTTGCGTTGGGAGTGTAGTCATAGGTCCCTTATTCTGTCTACCTGGAGTACAGGGTGCCCTTCAGCCGTGTGTTGGATATTCGGGGACGACGTCCTGAACCATCTCGTTGGAGACAGAAAGAGAAGCTGTGATTTCGTGGGGGAGCACCTGAGATTCAAGTGGTGACCTACTTGTTCGATCTGGTCAATTGATACTTTGAGGGTATCCACAGTGTAATATTGTGCATGTACGGAGGTCAGGAATCTTCGTGAGAGTGAAAGCTAAAGGTCTCATAACCAAATGCAAGAGCATGGGGCAGAATAATCCCCCCTGGACTGTATCTGTGCTTCCTGAACTTATCTGACCAGAGTATTCACCGCCTAATTGGAGCGTCGCAGTGCACTTCGTGAGGCAGCAGCCTACATAGCGGTTACTAGCTCTCCATAGTTATGTTCGCGTAGAATGGCCTAATGGGACCCGTTATTGGAAGCATGATTGCGTGAACAGACAGTACTAGAGCACCGTCCCCACCGATCATCGGCTCAGAAGGCAGTGAAGGCATTTTTGTGCTTTCCCAGAATGTCTGGTTTGTACGAGCGGCTATGACTAAAGTACTGTCCGTGCATGTCTCTATACCCCCTGCCTTCTCTTTTCGCCTTCTCCCTTCCCCCAGCGTAGGGTAGCCAACCGCACTTTTGACGCGTTAACATCCCTGCCTTCCTCATATCCCTATCTCTCTCTCTCTCCCTAGAGGACCAGGCCGATCAACGCTTGTGTGTCACGTGCGTCGCTCGGTTCGATAACGTCGTGTTTGAGCCTTAGCATGACATACTTACAAGAGAGCTTTGAAAGCAGACATTTCCGAGGGGAACAAGTGATTATGTTCTATGTATTTGGAGAGGCGTAGGTGGGTTACGGGCTCCAAGATTTTCCTTATGCGTGAGGTGAGAGACATTGAACGGAACTCAATGTGAATTGGCTTATTCGGCTTGGGTATGAAGATCTCTCGGCTGCTTTGCATTCTTGGCGTACCTCGCCTTCTTCAAGACGTTAACTTTAATACTCGGTGAGCTTCCATATAGATTGCTCATCCAGGTTGCGAAGTCTCTTATTGGTCACAAAGTATGAGCCTGGTGGTGTGGTGGTTCGCACTTGGTTGAGGGCAAGTGGAACCTCTGCTTCTGTGATGGGTCTGCAGAGCTCCTCATTGGGTTCACCAGCATTGTGCGCATGGGTTTTTGCGTAGAAGGGGAAATATGTCTGGAGGCCAGATTTCTGAGCATGGTCAGCAGGTCCACTGCATGCTCATGTAGCAGTTTATTGATCTGGTGGTTATTATGCTTCTTAGACGCGGTAGAGTCGAGCAGGTGCCGTAGCAATTTTCAGGTCTTTTTAGTGCTAAGATGACCAAGTGCTTCTTCACAAAACTGAGCACTTAGCTGTCTCGCCAATTTCATGGCGTATTGTTGGATATGAGAGTCCAATTTGTCGATTCTGATACGAAGATTGTATTTTAACAGGTTGTTAGCAATGTCCTGAGTAAAGCTCATTCCGTTTCCCACATGTGTAGGAGCTTCGAATAAATTGTGGCCAAGGGCGTATCAAGTGGGAAAGTGGTGCGATGTGCCTCTACGCCTGCCTGTAAGGCGTTGGCCCATTGCTCTACGCCGGTAATGTCTTATTCGTTAGTATTGGAGCGAGATTTTCTGAATTTCGTCCAAAAGGTAAACCTCAGTGGTTTCGTGGCTAGCTGTCTGTATGTCTAAAATCTACGCGGAGTTCGAGAATGTGATGGTCGCTTCCTAAGTTGTTTCCGAGGTTTTGACACGTCGCCTGAGTGATGTGGTGAATTAGGGTGAGGTCGGGTGATCTAAACCCTACTGATGCAATTTCCTAGCCGAGTAGAAAGAGCAAAGTCATTGCGGATGACCAAACCTTGATTCTGTATGTGCTGCCACAGAGCCCTTCCCACAGGGGTGGTCGCGGAGTGTCGCTACATTTGGTGGGAGGCATTGATATCGCCCATTATGACTGGCGGCTGTTTATTGGCGTTAGTTTTGACTTGAGAAAGTGTGTGTTCAAAGCGGTGTTGTCGTGCATTGGGAGGGCTTTAAACTTTCAACAAGTATAGGATGGGTTGTTTGTGGTTTTCAGGTTCATCATCATCATCATCATCATCATCATCCTGGTTACGCCCACTGCAGGGCAAAGGCCTCTCCCATACTTCTCCAACAACCCCGGTCATGTACGAATTGTGGCCATGCCGTCCCTGCAGACTTCTTAATCTCATCCGCCCACCTAACTTTCTGCCGCCCCCTGCTACGCTTCCCTTCCCTTGGGATCCAGTCCGTAACCCTTAATGACCATCGGTTATGCTCCCTCCTCATTACATGTCCTGGCTATGCCCATTTCTTTTTCTTGATTTCAACAAAGATGTCATTAACTCGCGTTTGTTCCCTCACCCAATCTGCTCTTTTCTTAACCCTAAATGTTACACCCATCATTCTTCTTTCCATAGCTCGTTGTGTCGTCCTTAATTTTAGTAGAACCCTTTTCGTAAGCCTCCAGGTTTCCGCCCCGTAGGTGAGTACTGGTAAGACACAGCTATTATACACTTTTCTCTTGAGGGATAATGGCAACCTGCTGTTCATGATCTGAGAATGCCTGCCAAACGCACCCCACCCCATTCATATTCTTCTGATCATTTCCGTCTCATGATCCGGATCCGCCATCACTACCTTCCCTAAGTGGATGTATTCCCTTACCACTTCCAGTGCCTCGCTACATATAGTAAACTGCTGTTCTCTTCTGAGACTGTTGAATATTACTTTAGTTTTCTGCAGATTAATTTTTAGACCCACTCTTCTGCTTTACCTCTCCAGGTCAGAGAGCATGCATTGCAATTGGTCCCTTGAGTCACTAAGCAAGGCAATATCATCAGCGAACCGCAAGTAACTAAGGTATTCTCCATTAACTTTTATCCCCAATTGTTCCCAATCCAGGTCTCTGAATACCTCCTGTAAACACGCTGTGAATAGTATTGAAGAGATCGTATCTCCCTGTCTGGCGCCTTTCTTTATTGGGATTTTGTGGCTTTCTTTATGGAGCACTACGGTGGCTGTGAAGCCGCTATATATATCTTTCAGTATTTTTACATACGGCTCGTCTACAACCTGATTCCGTAATGCCTCCATGACTGCTGAGGTTTCGACAGAATCAAACGCTTTCTCGTAATCAATGAAAGCTACATATAAGGGTTGGGTATATTCCGAACATTTCTCTATCACCTGATCGATAGTGTGAATATGATCTATTGTTGAGCAGCCTTTACGGAATCCTGCCTGGTCCTCTGCTTGACAGAAGTCTAAGGTGTTCCTGATTCTATTTGCGATTACCTTGGTAAATAGTTTGTAGGCAACGGACAGTAAGCTGATCGGTCTATAATTTTTCAAGTCTTTGGCGTCCCCTTTCTTATGGATTACGATTATGTTAGCGTTCTTCCAAGATTCCGGTGCGCTCGAGGTCATGAGGCATTGCGTATACAGGGTGGCCAGTTTCTCTAGAACAATCTTCCCACCATCCTTCAACAAATCTGCTGTTACCTGATCCTCCCCAGCTGCCTTCCCCCTTTGCATATCTCCCAAGGCTTTCTTTACTGCTTCCGGCGTTACCTTTGGGATTTCGAATTCCTCTAGACTATTTTCACTTCCATTATCGTCGTGGGTGCCACTGGTACTGTACAAATCTCTATAGAACTCCTCAGCCACTTGAACTATCTCATCCATATTAGTGATGATATTGCCAGCTTTGTTTATTAACGCATACATCTGATTCTTGCTAATTCCTAGTTTCTTCTTCACTGTTTTTAGGCTTCCTCCGTTCCTGAGAGCATGTTCAATTCTATCCATATTATACTTCCTTATGTCACCTGTCTTACGCTTGTTGATTAACTTCGAAGGTTCTGCCAGTTCTATTCTAGCTGTAGGGTTAGATGCTTTCATACATTGGCGTTTCTTGATCAGATCTTTCGTCTCCTGCGATAGTTTACTGGTATCCTGCCTAACGGACTTACGACCGACTTCCATTGCACACTCCTTAATGATGCCCACAAGATTGTCGTTCATTGCTTCAACACTAAGGTCCTCTTCCTGAGTTAAAGCCGAATACCTGTTCTGTATCCTGATCTGGAATTCCTCTATTTTCCCTCTTACCGCTAACTCATTTATTGGCTTCTTATGTACCAGTTTCTTCCGTTCCCTCCTCAGGTCTCGGCTAATTCGAGTTCTTACCATCCTGTGGTCACTGCACGGCACCTTGCCGAGCACGTCTACATCTTGTATGATGCCAGGGTTAGCGCAGAGTATGAAGTCTATTTCATTTCTAGTCTCGCCGTTCGGGCTCCTCCACGTCCACTTTCGGCTTTCCTACTTGCGGAAGAAGGTATTCATTATCCTCATATTATTCTGTTCCGCAAACTCTACTAATAACTCTCCCCTACTATTCCTAGTGCCTATGCCATATTCCCCCACTGCCTTGTCTCCAGCCTGCTTCTTGCCTACTTTGGCATTAAAGTCGCCCATTATTATAGTGTATTTAGTTTTCACTCTACCCATCGCCGATTCCACGTCTTCATAGAAGCTTTCGACTTCCTGGTCATCATGACTGGATGTAGGGGCGTAGACCTGTACAATCTTCATTTTGCACCTCTTATTAAGTTTCACAAGACCTGCCACCCTCTCGTTAATGCTATAGAATTCCTGTATGTTACCAGTTATATTCTTATTAATCAGGAATCCGACTCCTAGTTCTCTTTTTTCCGCTAAGCCCCGGTAGCACAGGACGTGCCCGCTTTTTAGCACTGTATATGCTTCTTTTGGCCTCCTAACTTCACTGAGCCATATTATATCCCATTTACTGCCCTCTAATTCCTCCAATAGCACTGCTACACTCGCCTCAATAGATAACGATATAGCGTTAAACGTTGCCAGGTTCATATTCCAATGGCGGCCTGTACGGAGCCAGTGATTCTTAGCACACTCTGCTGCGTCGCAGGTCTGGGGGTGCTAAGAATCAGTGTTGACGAAATCACAGGAGACATCAGTACTGCTGAATGTGCCCCATTTAACAGAAAGATGTCTTACAATTACGGCAGTATATGGCTTGTCTGCGTGAGATTCTTGAAGCGTGTTGTATCCGGTTAGAGTGACTTTCCCGTGTGTTGCCTGCAAGGCTATAATGTGAGAGAACTCATTAAGAATTTGTATAAATAGCGATAGACTGGCGCGCTTGTTGTGGAACCCCTGCCGTTTCACTGCCAGATAAGCAGACTACGCGATGGCTTCATTGTTATTGATGGTGCGAAGAATAGGAAGCTGTGACGTCGCGGAGCGTCTTCCCCAGCTGTCGAAAAGCTCTTGGAATGTGCAGAACATCGCAGATTTTAGAAGTGCGCAGAACTGCGCTGACAAATAAAGCAATCAAGCTTGGTTTGTAGCCGATTTTCAAGAGCAACAGGTTTGTCTACCATGGTGTTCAGGCGGTCACTGAGGAAAAATATGACGTTTTGAATAGTCTTGTCGGTGTTTGTTATTCCGGAATTCTTCTTTCTTCTTGGTGGAGGCTGCATGTGTGGTGAAGGCCACCTTAGAGGTGTTGCTTCAGTCGTAGCAGTGGATGCAACCGTGTCCATTTGTTCTGAGGGAGACCATGTGAGTGTGGGCGCAACCGTTTGTGGTAGTGGGTTGGAAGTAGTGGCAGGAGTGTCATACAGTTCGACGGGGGCTGTCATAAAAAGGCCGTCAGACGCTTCATCGGCCTCTGTGCCTATTACCGGTGGCTTATTGCGGACTTTGCTCGCATTGCGTCACCTGACGAGAGACGACGTTGCTTTTGTACGGGTTGACGAATAGCAAGGTGCGTTCAACGGCTTGCGGGAACGTCTCCAGACACCTCCAGTGCTTGCTCACTTTGATGAGACGCTCCTACATTGCTCCACACTGATGCCATCAATGTTGGTTTAGGAGCTGTTCTTCTGCAGCGGCAGGAGGGCATAGAAAGAGTGCTTGACTATGCAAGTAGAACACTCTCACGCACAGAGGCTAATTACTCCACAGCTGAGAAAGAAGGCCTCGCCGTAGTATGGCCGGTTATGAAATCTCGCCCATATTTGTATGGCCGCCACTTCACAGTTACCAGCGACCACCATCCACTGTGTTGGTTGACAAACGTTAAAGATACTTCGGGAATATTGGTGCGTTGGAGCCTACGGCTGCAAGAGTTTGACATGACTGTCATGTACAAGTCGGGGAAACGACATACGGATGCTGACTGCCTGTCTCGATCGCCGATAGAGTCGCCTGCTCCACCCTAAGACGACTCAGCCTTTCTTTGTGTTCTAGACACATTCACCATCACCCAACAACAACGGGTCGACCCTGAGTTGCTTGAACTCGTCACTTACGTAGAGGGCAGATCTGCGAAACCGCCTAGAGATTTCGCAAGAGCACTGTTATCGTTTTGTCTGCGCGCCAAAGTTATGCACCAAAGAAACTTTTCTTTGACAGGGGACCCCTATCTGTCCGTCATTCCTGCAACTCTTCGTACAGAAGTACTTCAAGCTCGTCACAACGAGGTGACTTCTGGTTACTTAGGATACACGAGAACGTTGGCCAGAGTGCAGCAGACGTACTACTGGCCGAGACTTACCACTGCCGTGAAACATCCCGTTGGCACTTGCCTCGACTGCCAGAGCCGCAAGTCGCCTCCCTCGAAACCAGCCGGCCTCTTACAACCCGTCAAGATTCCTCGAAGACCATTTGATCAAATCGGAATGGATATATTGGGCCCACTTCCTACTTCTGCTGCAGGGAATCACTTTGTTATCCTTGCAACCGACTATCTCACACGTAACGCTGAAACAAAGGCAATACAGAGAAGCGCTGAAGCAAAGGTAATCCAGAGAAGCACAGCAGCCGAAGTGGCGCGCTTTTTCATTGAGCATGTTGTATTGCGACACGGCTCGCCAACCATCGTAATAACAGACCTGAGAAAGCGCATTCACGGCTGCACTTTTATATCACTTCTTGCTGCTAAGTGGAACGGCTCATCGGAAGTCAATCGCCTACCATCCGCAAATTAAGGGATAACAGAACGCCTAAACAAAACAATTAAAGACATGCTCTCAATGTACGTGGATGCTGAACATAAAAACTTGGATGACATCCTACCTTATATTACTTTTTCACATAACACGGCGAAACAAAAGACGACGCGCATGACACCGTTCACCCTTGTTCACGGACGGGATGTACGAACGATGTTGGATACGATGCTACCACACGACTTTGACGGCACTAACGCGAACGCCTATGTGTTTACGCAACGCGCAGAAGAGGCTCGGCAGCTCGCACGCTTGCGGATGTGGGAGCAGCAAGACTGCGAGGCAGGGCGCTATGATCTTCACCGTAGAATAGTCACCTATGAAGTAGGCGACAGAGTGTGGGTTTGGACACCCATACGGAAACGAGGCCTCTCCGAGAAGATGTTAAGGCTTTACTTCGGGCCATATCGAGTATTGCACCGACTCAGTGACGTCACATAGGAGGTCGTTCCCAATAGTCCCAAATGTACGCTGCGCCGCACGCACCGCCCTGAACTTGTGCACGTTGACCACATGAAGCTGCATGTGAACGAATAACTATGCGAGAGACCCTTGCTTCCGCTAGTGACGCTTCTGGTCTAGTATCGGGGCGATGATATCTTGAGGGACAAATGACGCATGTAAAAAAAAAGCAGTCACGATACGTTCGAGTTTAATTTTCACCATAAGGGGTGCATCGACGTTGAGGCTTGAGTAAAGAAAAATTCCAAGCACCATCCCCGGTTGCTATGCAAGAATGCGTTTAGCTCTGTTTGACTATACGTTGCACTATAGGGCAGTACCCTTACCGCTAAAGCTTACCCTTACTCTGGTACCAAACTGTAGTTGGAGTGCTACTTCCTCAAGGACAAGTTTAAAAACCCGTGCCGCGTCTGTGACCACCTGTGACCACTTGTGATCCCCCTGACCAGAGGGTCAGCGTCTCAGATGATACCATCTGCTCCTTCGACCAGAGGTTCAGCATCAACGTCAGTGAATCAAGACGCTAGATGTCCCTGGAGAAAAATGCCACCACCCTCCCTTTAATTACCATGCCACCGGTACCGCCGCATGGGGTTGCGATGGTATTGTACGATCGTACGGCATTCACTGTTGTGTTAGGCTGGAATATTGTCGGGACTGAACTCGAAAACGATCACACAGTGGCAAGAATCAGTGGTTAGTTCGCAAAGAATGCTAAACGCATGAAAAGCCGCACTTTCGCAAAGGAGATGCTGATAGCGATAGCAAAGTATTGTATAACTTCACGATGTAGGGTTCTTAGTTTTATTGGCTGCATGAATCACAGTTAGCATTCTCTTGCTAAATAAATTGTCAAAGATGGTGTCGTGCGTGCACTGACAAACGTGAAGTGATACCAGAATATGACCACAAGCACTTGCTGTCGCAACGCTAGTGTGATCAGTGGCGGCAGCGGGGAGCGAACGCTTGGTGCGGCGGCTCGCTTCACCACGTCACCGAAAGTTAGCTTAAGCTAGGTGCGCGGAGAGTCAGAATGCATGAAGCCACCGGCCATGTCGTCTCGCCCTCAACCTTTGCATCCGCAGCAGATCATTTGTAAGATAGGGGAGCGGGTCGCGTATGCGCTCAGTGGCGTTGACAGCCATAAGCAGGCAGCTTCAGGAGGAGACGTGTGCTCTCATACAGTAGAATGAGCCTGTTCACGTGACAGTTTACATCGTGTGCGAAGAAGACTGCGCGCATCAGGCCAACCTCGTTTCCGGCTCTCCCTCGCACATCTCACCGCAGCCTACAGGCCTCATTTCTATCGCGCCTGGACTTCAATGAAACATTCGGCAGACGGCAAAGTTTCACCTGAACGGTTCATACAGTTGTTATCGCGATAACATACACGAATTAGATTGATCACGCAAACCACCTAGTAGAGTAGCGAGCAGGCAGATGGTCACACAAACCTCGTTTTGAAGCTCTAACGCAGCATCCCCGTTAGAAAAAGCTTCCATAAGTGACAGTAGGCTGTTGGTGTAGCACGAAACTTCAGTACTGATGCAAAATTCTACTATTACGGTCATTGTGCGCAAGCTTGCGTTTGCTGGTGTGGCGGGCAGATATAAGGTGAGGTTTTTCTCATAATAGGCCTAGGAAATTTACATCACGACCCAAAACAAGCTACGACCGCCAGAGTAAAAGCAGATTTTTTTTCAACTGTAAAATATCACGCCCAGTGACATCACAAGACGTTTCTCACGTCTACAGGCGTAGGTGCTCCGTGGACATCTGGAGCAACCGCAGCCGAGGGCGCAGCCGGTTTTTCAACAAGCGCGACAGGTGGCGGCAAAGGCTCCGGCGAGGTGTCGTGGCTAGATGGCGGCGCTGGGGTAGCGTCGCTGCCTTTGGCCTTCGGCTCCCGCTTGGCTTTCTTACCCCTTCCATATGACGAATCGGCAGCGCTTTCAGGAGACCTGTGCATGTGCATCACATTCCGCTTCACCACTGCAGACCCACCAATGTCGCGTTCCTTAACAGGAAGCTTCAGATCGGGCGTAACTCCAACGCGGCCTATTCAAATACATGTCAAACGAAAAAAACGCTTTTCTGAGATAACCCTTGGACCGATTTTAAGGAAATGTGTAGCATTTGAGAGAAAAAGTTCAATTCTTCTGAATGTTGGAAGCGAAAATTAGATTTAGGGCATGAATTCTGTGAAAATAATTTTCGAAAATTCGGAAGTTCGAGAAAGACAGACGTACGAAGGTTGTAAATTAATAGTTGAACTCTGCATCAAGAACAGGTATCGCGGTTCTGTAAATGGCATCCATTAGATCATTCAAAGTGGACAAATTAGACGTGTCAATTTATATTTATGTGAACTCGTTACGTTATGTACAAGGGTTCCGCAAAGGCTGTATTTCTATATTATTGATTTTTTTTTAAATTCATGTGTAACACATCAATTTTGTCAGCTTTAGATGTACTATCGGATATAATTCACAGAAGTGTGATATCATTTTTCCTCGCTCAGCTAGAGTGTGGTAAACTTGATAGTGTTGTTTTTTTGACAATTTTCCATTTTTGCCAATTTTCAACAATAAGTTGTCGACCTAAATCAGCATTTCGAAAACAACAGTCACTAGATATAAAGTTTTTATTTTAAATGCAACAATTCTCGTCAAATTTGGTGCAGTGGTTGCTGAGAAAAATGAATTCTCCTTTTAGCTGTATTTAGGTAGGGGCACCCTAGCTAACTCCGGCGATCTTTTGACCATGTCAAGGTAATGGAATATTTAGGTTCCCGAAGTCCTCTCATGCGTCTGATTGTAGAATTGTTCTGCAAATTTGAAAGTAATTGTAAATAAGTATAAAAGCGCAAAAACGAAACCCGAAACCTGACCGAGCAGCCGATCTAACCTCTTCGTGTGACGTCACGAGTGTCCCCAGCGGCGAAGCCGCGCAAAGGATGCCGGTCTCGTCCGTTCGGCGAACGATACCAGCGAAGAGCAGACGCTCAGTTTATTCATGACCACGCCGGACCTTCAGGTTACAATGTCATCTGCACCAGCTCTTCCGACCTGCCAAACATTGACAGTTATGATTCTGACGAATTCAATAGCCACGAATCGCCGTTCGCATTCGACACCCCCCACCCTCGCCCCTCCCCCACGAGAGCCACCGCGCATGCGCTACATATCGTGCTGCAACACGAAGACCAAGGGTAGTTCTAACCACTTTTTTTTTTTACCTGCTGCTTGCTGTTTTGGGTGTTTTACCCCTTCTCAGCGAAGCGCTTTGGATGCTCACTGTAAGTTGTTGAGGGGACGATTTTCCGCATTTGTATGCCGTAAGGACGCTGCTGACACTCCAAAACATCAACTGGTACATTTGTTTACATCGGCAGGTACTGCGAACACTCGTCGTTCGCTTGAGACATAGTGCTCGCCGCTCCACGGTGACATCAGTTATTGTCAGGACATAAACACAGGCAGATTTTGTGCGTGTGCGCACAGTTGCATCACTCTGAATCACGCTTATATGAGCGACCACACACCTTCGAAAACAGGGAGCGGGAGACCGTAGTACGGTATTGTTGTTATGCTGCGTACTTATCATTCCCCGTATTCTCTTCATGCACACAATATTTTCTGTAAAGTAGACACATATGAGGACTCTGCGCGCATGATCGTTCATTTAGAAAACGCGTAGTTTTCTCGCAGAAACGCAGATGCCAGTATTGACACCGTTGGAAGCTTAACGAGGCGGTTGTTTACGCCGCTGCATCGAAGGAGCCTACGCTTGCTGCCCATGTGGGATACGAGGCAAGCAGTGCACCTCGGAAGCTAGATAATGAGTCTGCATGAGAATACGTAAAAATACACCCATGCTCGTAGTCACATTTAATTTAGGGAAATGCCGGTGAGTGCGGCTGGCAGCTTTCCGTGGAAAACGGCAACGTACCGATGTCGATAGTGCTCCATGTCATCGTACTTGTGCGTAGACTGTTCCAAATTAGGAATGGTTCATTCCAAATCGGTATGGTCAAAACTGAACTGAGTTTTCTTCACCCTAAGGCTTAATTGGCTTCAGGTCAGTCGCTCCGCTCCGCGAGCTGTAGACGCACGAACTACGCGACTATGTTACATAGTCCAAAGTTTGACGAACACTCGTCAGACGAGGGTATCATCATAATCACCATCATCATCATCATCATCATCATCAGCCTGGTTATGCCCACTGCAGGGCAAAGGCCTCTCCCATATTTCTCCAACAACCCCGGTCATGTACTAATTGTGGCCACGCCGTCCCTGCAAACTTCTTAATCTCATCCGCCCACCTAACTTTCTGCCGCCCCCTGCTACGCTCCCCTTCCCTTGGGATCCAGTCCGTAACCCTTAATGACCATCGGTTATCTTCCCTATTCATTACATGTCCTGCCCATGCCCATTTCTTTTTCTTGATTTCAACTAAGATGTCATTAAATCGCGTTTGTTCCCTGACCCAATCTGCTCTTTTCTTATCCCTTAAGGTTACACCTATCATTCTTCTTTCCATAGCTCGTTGCGTCGTCCTCAATTTGAGTAGAACTCTTTTCGTAAGCCTCCAGGTTTCTGCCCCGTAGGTGAGTACTGGTAAGACACAGCTATTATATACTTTTCTCTTGAGGGATAATGGCAACCTGCTGTTCATGATCTGAGAATGCCTGCCAAACGCACCCCAGCCCATTCTTATTCTCCTGATTATTTCCGTCTCATGATCCGGATCCGCCGTCACTACCTGCCCCAAGTAGGTGTATTCCCTTACGACTTCCAGTGCCTCGCTGCCTATTGTAAATAGCTGTTCTCTTCCGAGACTGTTAAACATTACTTTAGTTTTCTGCAGATTAATTTTTAGACCCACTCTTCTGCTTTGCCTCTCCAGGTCAGTGAGCATGCATTGCAATTAATCCCCTGAGTTACTAAGCAAGGCAATATCATCAGCGAATCGCAAGTTACTAAGGTACTCTCCATTAACTTTGATCCCCAATTCTTCCCAATCCAGGTCTCTGAATAGCTCCTGTAAGCATGCTGTGAATAGCATTGGAGAGATCGTATCTCCCTGCCTGACGCCTTTCTTCATTGGGATTTTGTTGCTTGCTTTATGGAGGACTACGGTGGCTGTGGAGCCGCTATAGATATCTTTCAGTATTTTTACATACGGCTCGTCTACACCCTGATTCCGTAATGCCTCCATGACGAGGGTAATACATTGTCAAATAAACTGGCACTCCCCTAAGTTTCAAAAGAAAAAAAACATAAAATGCAGTTTCCAGACCGCTACGCAATCCCTTGTTCACAATAAAGATGAGCGCAAGAGGGGGCAATTATTTACGTGGTAGGTGGCGCAGAGTGCGCATGTATATCTCGGGGAGATTACCCCATGTCCTGTTAATCGTGTTTATAGTCGTTTGCATATGTAAATTTTCTAAGAATAGTCGTGAAGATAGGCGCTTCTCTGTCGCGATTATGCTCGCAGCATCTCAATCGATGATGTGGTTAGTAGTCATGTGATGATCCGCCAAGGCGCTTGAACTTGCATTTCCCTTCCTGATATCGTTCTGGTGCTGCTGAATCCTTTTAAAATTCCCAGTTTCACCTATGTAGGGTGCGTCACAACTCTTGCATGGAGTCTTGTAGATTACCTCTGGAAACCTTGAACTTTCCAAAGGGTCTTTCACGCGTACGAGCTTCTGTCTTTGTTTGTTGGCACATGTGAGACTTTTACACCGTATTAGCCAAGAAACTCTTGCTAGTGTCTCACTGATGCCATGTGCGTAGGGGACAGCCACCAACTTCTGCTTCCCTTCTTCTTGTACCTTTGCGTGGTTAGCAATTGACGACCACAACTCTTGAGCCCTCAGAAGCTGGGCTGGGCAGACGTCCTTGGAGAGGTCCTTCCTTACCACGGCTAGCTCTCGCTTGAGCAGTCCAGGCTCGTACAAGATTCGCAATGGGGGAGAGAAGAGCGAAGCGGCAACGGAGAGTTTCTGTCCTATTAGATGCGCAGAGTCGAACCTCAGGTGTGTCCCCGTGTCAGTCGGCTTCCGATACACACTGTTTGTAACGCCCTTGGCCGAATGTCTTATGAGGACGTCGAGGAAGGCAATCTATCTATTGTTTTCTTCTTCCATGGTGGGCAAGGTACTTGGTATAAAAGACTTCAGATGCTCAAGGAAAGGCAGCATGTCTTCGCGACGAATTACACAAAAACAGTCGTCTATGTATCAGGCAAAAAACTTGCGGCGGTCTTCTACGGGGTTATCGCAGAATTTTGAAGTGTCTCTAGGGCGATGGTAATAGTGGCGACGGAAACGAGAGCTCCCATTGCT
Organism: Dermacentor albipictus; assembly: GCF_038994185.2. Taxonomy (NCBI): domain Eukaryota; kingdom Metazoa; phylum Arthropoda; class Arachnida; order Ixodida; family Ixodidae; genus Dermacentor; species Dermacentor albipictus. The sequence goes on from NC_091826.1 coordinate 115,303,390, forward strand.
GTTCCGAACCGCGGCTTGCAAAATTCTTCGTTAAACACAAAATACGTGTTTGAATGCAGAATTCAAGGAGGCGGCATAAGTGTTGCGTTTCAAATGGTTGAGGTAGCGAAGCGTCCTTCTATAGAAATTACTTGTAAAACTGGACAGCGTAATCGGTGAGTCAATGGCCTTTTTCGAATTGACGTTGAAAAAGATCATCAACTCATCGACCTCTATGGTGATATCTCTCACAAGTTCAATGCGATGGGCGGAATCCTTTACACAAGCGGGCTTGGGTCCTTCCAAGAGGCCTAGGACGCCGTACAGACAGCCGGATAATTAATAGAACGAAGAACGTGTGAAGTGTACTATTGGCCTGAAGGGGACCTCGGCTTTGTGAACCTTTGGCAAACCGTAAGTTGCCGGTGCCGAATCGTTAGGGCAAAGCAACTTGTAGTACAGGCATTTGTTTGCAGGTGGCACAAACTTAAATATTTTCATGAGTAGCTTTTGTAGATTGTATTCTATTTTTTTCGTTTGGTCCCGGCTCACCTTGGTATCGGTTATTACGTCTTGAAACAACGACGTCATCTTGGCAACGTAATCTGAGTGGTCAATGATGACCGTAGCGTTTCCTTTGTCTGCGGGAAGAATAACAATGTACTTATTCTGCTGAAGCCTTCGCGACACTGTCTTCTCAAGAACAGGTAGCGTGTCAGCCTTGGTCTTTGACAGCTTGGAGAGGACTTCGGTGGTGCGTGAACGTGCCTCCTCTTGTAGAGGATGGTTGACCAGGCGTACCCCTTGCTCCACGGCACACTTCTTTTTTTCGTAGTTTGGGCGGTAACCCACGTCGAAGTTCCAGCCACAGCTTAGAAGGCGCTCTCCCAAGAGGTCGAGCTTGTGCGAAGACAGGTTGCTAACACTCAGCATACCAGAAGGATCAGGTTACCGACGCAGTAGTAGAGAAAACTTGGTGTCCTGAGATTCTGTCCTAGTTTCACGAGTCCAGCAAGCGACTCTATTTGTAAGTAGTAACACATCGAGAAAATCGTTCGGGAGGCAATATTCAATCCGTCGTTGGGCTAAGAAAATTTCATTTTCTAGTCGCTCACTCGTTGATTTTGTTTCCAAAATCCGGGCTTGTAGCAGACGGTGTTCTGCTTGGGCGATTGTCTTTCTGCCCATGGTTGTACGTACAAGGAGCGGCAGTCACAGAGACTTTGGGATGAGGCCAAAAGATAATCAATTAATCAATCAATCAATCAATCAATCAATCAATCTTATTTACCAGAAACAGAAGGAACTAGAGGGGAACCAGGGCAAGAAGCTGTCGCAGCAGCTTGATGGAGGTCCTGGGTCCCATACATGGCAGTAGCACTCACACGATATTGTCACGTAGGAAGACGCAGACGAAAAGCTATATACAAGTATATTACAAGGGAATATGCCGAACTTGGCCAAGAGGCAGCAGCCCGCGCTAGCCTCCAATCGTCGTCGTCTTCTCACTGCTCGCCTTTTCGTCATTGTAAACACTTTTCCGTAGCACTACTCCCGGCGGCAAAAGCGCTGTCCCGGAGCGACTAAAGGCCGGAATCAGAAGCAGTGTAGTAGGCCTTGGGCCTACTGACGTGCACGACATCACTAGATGCAAGAGTAGAGGACGAGGCTCGACACACCGGAGCAATTTTGTACGTCACAGGCCTCACCTGGCGCAGCACGCGGTAGGGCCCTGTGTATCGCAAAAGGAGCTTTTCTGAAAGTCCGACGTGACGAGAGGGTGATCACACGAGCACGAGCGCACCAGGGGAAAACTGTACGTCAGGGTGGTGGGCGTTGTACTGACGCTGCTGAGTGCTTTGCAAGGCCGTCAGTCGAGCACGGGCAAGCTAGCGTGCATGGTGGGCGAAAGCGATGGCGTCGCACGCATACTCGCTTGTTGAGATCGCAGCAGGAGGACGGGCCATGTCGTGTCAAGGCGCAAGGTCGGTTCGCGACCGTAGAGTAGATAAAATGGGGAAAATCCGGCGGTGTCGTGCCGGGAAGAATTATAAGCGAATGTGACGTAAGGAAGGGCAATGTCCCAGTCGCGGTGGTCCTTGGAAACGTACTTTGACAGCATATCCGTAAGAGTACGGTTTAACCGCTCTGTCAGGCCATTGGTTTGAGGATGGTATGAGGTAGTCAGCTTGTGTTGAGTGGAGCAGGAACGCGCAATGTCGGCGATAACTTTCGAGAGGAAGTTACGACCACGATCAGTAAGCAGCTGTCGCGGGGCGCCATGCACTAAGATAATGTCACGCAAGAGAAAGTCCGCGACGTCAGTGGCCCAACTGGTAGGGAGAGCCCGCTTGATAGCATATCGGTTGGCGAAATCAGTTGCGACGGCTACCCATTTGTTCCCAGACGATGACGTGGGAAAGCGACCGAGGAGGTCTAATCCTGCACGACAGAATGGTTCCACAAGGATGGTGATAGGCTGGAGATGACCGGCAGGTAGCACCTGAGGTGTTTTCCGACGCTGGCAGAGATCAAAGGCAGCAACATAGCATCGCACGGAGCGAGGGAGACCAGGCCAATAGAAGCGGTGGCGGCGGACGCGGTCGTACGTACGAGTTACCCCAAGATGTCCTGAAGTGGGTTCGTCATGCATCTCAAAGAGCACAGTCTGTCGTAGATGTTTTGACACGACAAGAAGAAGATCAGAGCCGTCAGGGAGGTAGTTCGCTTCGGTACAGAATGCCGCCCTGGAGGACATATCGGTGAACGAATGCTTCGGTACGCGCAGAGCACAGACGCTCGATGAGTGCTCGCAGTGATAGGTCTCGTTACTGCTCATCGGCAGACACAAGAGAAAAGGCAGACACAGAGAAAATGCCGTTGGCGCAACTACTGTCGGCGTCGTCAGGCTCGTCGACCGGGTAGCGAGACAGGCAGTCAGCGTCCTTGTGTAGTCGGCCAGATTTATAGGTGACAGTATACGAATATTCCTGCAGGCGTAAGGCCCAGCGACCAAGTCTTCCTGTAGGATCTTTCAGTGAGCATAACCAGCAAAGCGCGTGATGGTCTGTGACAACGGAAAAGGGTCGCCTATATATGTATGGGCGGAACTTCGCAACCACCCAAACTAGGGCCAGACACTCATGCTCAGTGATGGAGTAGTTACGCTAAAAAGGTGAGAGGAGTCTGCTGGCGTAAGCGATAACCCGGTCGTTCCGACGCTGGCATTGGGCCAGTACTGTGCCAATTCCGTGACCGCTGGCATCAGTACGGATTTCGGTAGGTGCAGAAGGATCGAAATGGGTCAGAATGGGAGGCATTGTGAGACGGTCGATTGGATGCGAGAATGCAGAGGCCTCGTTATCGCCCCACTGGAAAGGGGCGTCTTTTTTCAAAAACTCGGTTAGTGGTCATGCTCTGGCCGCGACATTGTTCACGAAACGGCGGAAGCACGAACAAAGGCCGATGAAGCTACGCACATCCTTGACACACTACGGAACAGGGAAGTGCGTAACAGCATGGATCTTGCCTGGGTCCGGTTGTACTCCGTTCGAATTGGCATTTCGATGCGTTTAGTTGCAGACCGACTCGACGAAAAACGTGCAGGACTGCTGAGAGGCGCTCGAAGTGCGTAGCGAACGTTGGAGAGAATACTATAACGTCGTCCAAGTAGCACAGACACGTGGATCATTTGAGACCATGAAGAAGGGAGTCCACCATGCGTTCAAAAGTGGCAGGAGCGTTACACAGACCGAACGGCATCACTTTGAATTGATAAAGGCCGTCTGGTGTTACAAAAGCAGTCTTCTCGCGGTCGAGATCGTCCACGGCAATATGACAGTAGCCGGAACGAAGGTCAATAGAGGAGAAGTAGGGAGGCAGTCAAGGGCGTGGAGGCAGTCAAGGGCGTCATCAATGCGAGGTAGGGGATACACGTCCTTTTTGGTAACCCTGCTAAGGTGCCGATAATCCACGCAAAAGCGCCATGAGCCATCCTTTTTTATTACCTGTACAACAGGTGACGCCCATTGACTACATGACGGTTGAATAATCTTCTTGGCAAGCATTTTGCGAACTTCTGCGTCAATAACTTGACTCTCAGCCGGTGACACTCGATAAGGGCGGCGATGAATAGGAGGGGCATCGCCGGTATTCATGCGATGTTTACCAGCTGTAGTTTGTGCCAAAGGACGATCGTTAAAGTAAAAAATATCGTGGTAGGAAAACAGAACGTGGTAGAGCTCACGAGCGTGCTCGGACGGCATGTCGGGCGCAATCATTTTCTGTAAGTCGGCGATGGTACAAGTTGCGGACTGCGATGGTAGAGGAGGATCAGCTGAATTGTGGTATTGCTGAATTGTCGTCCACTGCAATAGATGCTACTGAGTGATCCTCGAGTGAGCAAAGCTGGGCCAGAGACATCCCGCGTGGCAGTACTTGTGTCGTCAAGCCAAAATTGACCGCTGGCACGCAAACGCAATTCGCCGTAATAGAAAAATTTGTATGAGGCACTGTGATCCAGTGTGTCAGTAGGACGTCTTGCATTGGAGCCGCGATGTAGTGACCATCGGGCACTGGTGAAGATGACACTAAGTCAACGTAAGTCAGTGCCGAAGGTGGCAAGCGAACGAAGTCGACGGAACTGAGGCGACTGGGGTGTGGTTCAGCGGGATCCAGAACGGGTAGGTAAAGGCGGAGAGTACTGGCGGAACAATCGATGAGAGAAGAATGTGCGGAGAGGGAGTCTAAGCCGAGGATGATGTCAGCACGATAGTGGAGCGATCGGTGAAGGAGACGCGGGTGGTACACATACCAATTACGGGGGCTGTTCCGCCATCGGCGACACGGACAACAGGCGTCGTGGTTTGCGTGATTACTTTCTGCGGGCAGTTGCGAAGGTCAGCGCCCCAGTGTCTATAAGAGCAGATACAGAAACACCGTTGACTTGCACGTCAAGAAGGTTCAGATGAGTGGGCGACGTCAGTAGAGGATTCGGCGGTGTAGGGAGCAATGCAGCGTCACCTCGAGGCGCTGCATCGTCTAGTTTTCCGGCTGGGAGCGGCGTCCAAAGGGAGTCGGCGAATAGGAGCGACGGGGCTGGGGAGAACGAGATTGTCATCGTTGGGGCGAAGGCGAACGAGAATAGGAGCGGTTCGGTGCAGGAGAATCAGTAGCGGCGTTATCAGAGCGTGCGGCATAGGGACGAGAAGGGCCACCTGGGGGACGAGAGTAGGCAGTATAAGTAGGCCGGGTTGGGGAACTCCAGCGACTGTGACAGTGCCGACAAATGTGCCCAATTCGACGGCAGTGAAAACAAATGGGCTTGTCGTCAGCAGTGCGCCATTCAGATAGGTTGCGGAAACGTGGTGGATAATAAGATGCGGGACGGGGCGGAGTCGAAGAAGGAGGGTGGGTATCAGGGCGATGGGCCGAGCAGATGGTGTGAAAACCCATGTTTTCAAACTCCTGGCGGACAACTGCCTGGATCAGTGAGACCGTGACTGCAGATGTGTTGGTGGGACTGGAGTCGAAGGCAGCCGGATAGGCGGCCTCGATCTCACGCCGGACGATCCGGGTAACATCGCCAGTGTTGGTGGGACGAGGAGCATCGGCATAGAAAGATGTCGCTGGGTGTTGGGCAGACGGGCAAACTGCTGGTCGATACGTCGGCTTTTAGCGAGTTCCAGGCGGCGGTACTCTTTTATAACTGCATCCACCGTCGCCACGTTGTTGAAAACGAGCAAGTTGAAGGCGTCATCGGCAGTGCCTTTGACGATGTGGGAGACCTTGTCGGAATCAGTCATGCGTGCATAAACTTTGCTGCACAGAGCCAAGACGTCCTGAATGTACGTGACGTAGGGTTCCGTTGACGTCTCCACGCGGCCGGATAACGCCTTCTGCACGGCAAATTGGTGACCGTATGGGCTGCCGAACAAGTCTCGGAGCTTTTGCTTAAGCGAATCCCAACTGATGAGCTCATCTTCGTGCGTCAGAAACCAAAGTCGAGGTGCGCCACCGAGGTAAAGGCTACGTTGGCGAGCATGATACTAGGGTCTCACCTGTTATTGCGGCTGACGTGTTCGTGCAGGCTGATCCAGTCATCGATGTCTTCCCCATCTTTGCCCGAGAATGCGCCAGGATCACGGCGAGCAGGGATAGTGATGTAGGTCGTCGAAGTGGCAGCAGGCGTCGGAGCCGGTGTAGTCGAGTTGTCGTCGCCGGGAGCCATGAAGGAAGGCTCGACGTACCGTCCACTGCGAAGCTCCGTGTGATGAGGTACAGGGAACGACCACCTCCACCAGATATGTTACGTAGGAAGACGCAGATGAAAAGCTATATACAAGTACATTTCCAAGTAAATACGCCGCACTTGGGTAAGAGGCAACAGCCCGCGCTAGCCTCCAATTGTCGTCGTCGTCTTCTTACTGATCGCCTCTTCATCATTGTAAACACTGTTCCGTAGCAATATATATACAGAAAGCTTAACACACAACAAACATTACACATCGCACGTATGCATAAAAATGACATCTTACACTTGAATGCAATATACTAAAGTGTCACCATAAAGAAAGTAATCACGCAAGCCATTTTTATTTGGCGTAGCTGTGTGCATATATTTGTTTAGTAGAGTCGGTTATGCGTTATGTCGGTTATGTGTTATATTATGTGTTATGGACTGTAGGCTGTAATTATTTCGAAACCATGGTACCTTCCCTACCTCGCAGTTTCGTGTAGTAGGTTTTGTGTGAGTGCAGAGTTCTAGCAGAGCAAGGGATGTAAAATAATTCTTCACATATTCGGATGAGAAGTAAAGTGTTTGTAGTAATCTATGTTCGTATAATTTATATACGCGGTTTAGTCTGTATTTGAGAAATATATTAGGTGTTGGTGAAAGCCGATTAACGTTCTTTATATACCGAACGAATTTCTTTTGAAGTACTACAAGCTTTTGCAAGATAGATTTCGCTGTTGTAGTCCAGACAATTTAAGAGTAATTTATATACGATAAGAAGAAACCATAGTATATTTGAAGTTTTGCTCTCGTAGGTAGAAATGTGCGGCAACGTGCCATAGCACCGGTAAGCGCAGAGAGTTTGCCGCAGAGATATTTGATACGGGCTTCCCAACGTAAATTAGAAAAATATTTGCAGCGGTTGTTGGATACCAGGTGAAATACCATTTCACTGGCATAACGGCTGCATACATGGCTTCCGTCGGTAGTGATCTGCCGGGTCTGGCCGCGTAATGACGGCTTGCTTGAGAAAAATGTGCTGACTGGCGTGAAACGTGGTCGCTGGAACCGAGAACAGTCTGCTTGGGAACTACTCACGAAAGTGGATTAACCTTGCAGCCTCGGGGTGTGTGCACCGGTGAGTAAAAAATCACTGCTTCGCATTGTCCACTTTGAATTTCTTTGCGTGCGAGGCGGATAAAACCGATTCATATAGTAATTTGCGTCATTTATATCATTCATCATTATATTATCATTATATCACATTGTATTATAAAGTCATTTGTCATTTATATAGTCATATAAAGGTGGAGAATAATAATAATGATAAAATTATTCCTATTCAAAGGCAATTCAAAGGAGGATCTTGTGATTTTGCCACGTTGCTAAAATTCCCAAATGGAGTAGAGAATAAAAATAAATAGTTTTGGCAGTTTCTTCATAAATGATACAATAGTGCACATTAGCGCCAAATGTACTTGCGGAGCTACATGCAGATTAGTAGCATTTGAGGCATTCGAGCGGGAAGGCTAAAATTTGAAATACAAAGTTACTTGCTTTTAAGGGCGTTTTATGACAAACGGAGAAGTAACACGTTCAGTCCCAATTTGTTTCTTTTTTCTAGTCATTATAGCCATAATAACCAGAACAGAAACGGCTCATACTTGTTAATGCATATACTCTGTCATTCTTTTTTTTTTTATTGCGATGAAGGCTTGCCCTTAAGGCATAATTGATGGAGCGTATATGTGTATTATATGTGTGCTGTGAGGCCTGTGTTGTGTATGAATTGAAGCAGTGTTTTGTGAAATCTGTTATCATGTATCCAGCGGTCATAGCTGGTTGTCACACTGTAGCGGAGGCCGGCTTGCAGTAGGTGACGCGAGCGTTCCGAACTTAAACCCGTACATGTCCATATTAGGTGGTATGCATCTGATTCCACCACAGGAACGGAGCAGTATGGACACGTAGCACCCAGTGGTAAATGCGACCAGTTCCACCTTGAGACAACAGCCGGTGTAAGGGCCACCCCGGCCCGAAGCCTCCTAAGCACAACTTCCTCCACCCTAGTAAGGTGAAGGGGGAGGGAGCAGACACACGGTGGGATAAGAGCGCGTGTGTCCTGCCGGAGAACATTTTTACGGGCTCGCAGCGAGTTACGGGGTTGGGGTGGGAGGGGAATAGGTGGAGGATCAGGATTAGGAGGGTAGTGTGCCTGCTGGTCAGCAGCAATGTTGTGAGGGTTCGCTGAATGGCCTTGAATCCAGTGTACCTTGACGCAAGTAGCTGTCTTACTATTCATAGTGTGTATTCTCTCGCAGATTTCCATCGCCTTATCGACCTTCTTGAGTTCCTGCATAGCCGCTAAAGAATCCGTGAAGATGTCTAGTTGCTTGATGGTAGGCAGCTTAGATGTCGCATCTTGCATAGCGTCGTGGATGGCTTGAAGTTCCATTACTAGAGCGCTGGCTTCCGTAGATAAATAGCGCTGGTGGCCGCTGATGAAATTATGCGTTGTACTCAGGAATGATGTCCTTCCGCCGTCTGGGAGAATGGCAGCATCCGTATAGACTTTGCAGGTGTTAACGCATGATGCAGCGACGATGTTGTGTTCGTCAATAGTACCTGTTGTATCGCTGCGTCGTAACTTCGTTGGCTTATTAGTTGTGATGCTGGTGAATTCCCAGGGAGGCATTGGACAGGGCTGATTGTCAATCCGAGAGCCGCGGTGAAAATGAGCATGCAGCGCAGCGACAGCCGGAATAAGTTGCTTTTTTATTTCACGTGCTTTTTCACGTTGCAAAATTAGCTCTGCAATTGTGTTGAGCTGGGCATGTTCCTGTAGGGCTGGTATCGGAGTGATGCGGGGCAGTGCTGTGATTGTGCGCATAGCATCGCGATTAATCGTCTCCAACTGTGCTAGCTGTGCCAACGTCAGCCGTTGAAATTGTGCTTGATATAAAATTCGTGGCTGCAAGACTGCACGCACCAACCGTCGAGCTACATCAGTACGAGCTCCAGCTGCTTTTGCTGCAATGCGACGAATAAGGTGAAGTGTTTTTGTCGAACTCTGTCTGGTTTTACGGAGCCAGTGTGCACCACTGCCGGATTGGTGAATATCGAGACCCAGTATGCGGACCTCAGAAGCCTCAGGGATTGTTACTGCGCCGAGTCTAAATGTAAAGGGGTGCTGCGTGATTCTTGTGCGTCCTTTCTTGTTGGCCACCACAACATAGCTTGATTTTTGGGCGGAAATGTCCAATCCTGCTTTCCGAGCGTAGTTGTTCAGCACATCAAGGGCTTCTTGAAGCTGTTGAGTTTGTCTAGATATATCTTTATGCACGGACCACAAAGTGACATCATCTGCATAGATTAAGAACCTCACATCTGGAATCCGATGTAGTTGCCAGGCTAGAGGTATTAGAGCAACGTTGAAGAGAAGAGGAGCCAGAACCGAACCTTGTGGGACTCCTCTGTTCGATGTGAAGTATCCTTCTTGCCTTCCATCTACTCTAATCGCAAATGTGCGATTCTGAAGGAATAAGTAGATGAATCTTATCACCCGCGGTGGAAGTCCCAGGTCGATGAGGTTGGATATAATGAATTCATGGTCTATATTGTCATAAGCTTTCGTTATGTCTGTTGCTACTACCGTGCGCACAGCGTGACTGTGTGGAGAAACCTGTAAAACATCGTCTGATAAGATAGAAAGTCCGTCTTCAGTTCCCAAGTAAGAACGGAATCCAATTTGAGCAGGATGATATTTATCGTGGCGTTCAAGCCACCAGGAAACTCGTGTGGCCAGCATCTTTTCAGCGAGTTTGCAGACAGTTGAGGTTAGTGAAATTGGGCGTAAAGATTGCAGGCTATTTGGAGACTTTCCTGGTTTCGGAATCGCGACAACAATTGAGTGCTTCCAATCAGGTGGAACGTTTCCAGTCTCCCATACTTTATTAATAGCCTGAAGAAGTGCGTCGAGAGCTGCTCCTTCCATGTTCTTGAAAACCTCATAAGGAATACCATCGGGACCAGGTGTTGTTCGTTTCTTCGAAGTTTCAATCGCCGCTATTAGTTCGGCCATGGTGAAAGGGCTGGATATATCGGATATGGAAGTTGTGTCACACTCATCAATTTCGGGGCAGTTTATAGGTGACGCTTGATCGTATTTCGGGAAAAACGCTCTAGCAGCGTGTTCTGCAAATTGATGCGGCGAACTCTGCATCGCTAACCTAACGCTCGCTGCAGGGTCAGGTTGCTTATGACCGCGTTCCATTGACCGGAACGTGCGCCAAAGTGCTCTGTTTCCAATGCCCGATCCAAGATTCTCGCACCACTCATACCATCGTCGTCGAGAAAGTTGCTTTTCGTGCTGACGCGCCTTCGCCGCTATATGGTTGGCACGTGCACGGCTACCTGGTGCATCGGGATTTCTCGACGCATACAATTCTGCCTGACGTCGCTTTGCCCAAAGTTGCAAAAGGGTGAGGTCCGGTTGAGGTTGTTCCTCGTCAACTGTGGTTACAGTGGTGTTCCTCCGTAGCAGTTCTTTCAAAGCGGGAAGAATTTCTGAGGGCTCTGAGGGTACTTTATCAGTCGATGATTCCCGAAACTTATCCCAATGCGTGACTGTTACTCGTCGTCGAATTTTCTTTATGCACATTCTGTGCAAACCAATTATTATTGGCATATGATCACTGCCCCATGTATCTGGTTCCACCCGCCACTGCGGCATTCCAGGACCCAACCACCACGTGAGGTCTGGGGCGTTTGTTCTAGATACTGCGGGTACAGTACAGGTAGCCACAGCATGATGGTTCAGCAGTGTAAAAGTGGCATCGCTCATGTGGTTTTTAACTTGGCATCCTCTTCGGGAGTTGTACTTGTACCCCCATTCTGTATGTGGGGCATTGAAGTCTCCACCCACGAGAATAGGAATTCCCGGGTACGTAGACCGGAGATGGGCTATCCACCCCAAGTTCAAACGTGTGCGCTGCGGTCTGGCGTAGAATGACACTAGAATGACAGGAGTCTTCACTGGTCGTGTCAGGACCCCGACAACTTCTTGATTACCACTACACCATGGCTCCAGGTCAATCACTGTGTGAGCAATTTGCGATGATATATAAACTGCAGCTTTCCCCGGAGCTGAAGCCATTGTAGTAGCACGTCTATCTCTAATAGATGGGTTATGGTACCCATTAAAATTGGTTAGGGAGCATAGCTTATTATGCTCTTGAATAAGCAGTGCCCACACATGTAGCTTATTGTATTGAAGCTTGGTTTTAATTTCTCCTAACTTGGAGTTTAGGCCCCGACAATTCCACTGAAGAATTCCATCCTGTGACAGCTGCTGCAGAGAATTAGCCATGATGCAGGCAATTCTGAATGAGCAACGTTAGCTGAGCAAGTTGATCTAAAACTGCTGTCCAAACAGCTTGGTTGACCTGTGGTGCCGGACGGGATCCAGGCGTAACGGTGGCATTAGCAGTGGTTGAAGCGTCACGTGTCGGTCCTATTTTCTGACGACGCAGAATTACCAATTCTTTATGTTTGCGTAGTCGCTCAATCTCTCTGGCCAGTGCGTCTATCCGAGCGTCAATGTCATCATGGTCATCATCTGACTGATGCAGAGGTTCCGGTAATTTCTGTTTCTTTGTCTGCGACTGCTTGCCACGTTTAAGAACAGAAGAATACAGTTGTGTTTCTGGGGCTTTTTCTTCTTCTGCCAGGAGCATCTCTGGCTCTTCTGCAAGAACCTCATAACGATTGTGTGTTGTTACTATAGTCGTTTTTGGTATAGCCTTTCGTATCCGGATTGTGGCCTTCTGTTTAGTCGGACAATTTGTGCTTGTCAAATCGTGCTCATCAGATTTACATAAGCCACATCGATATCGTGGTTGGCCTTCTGGTGTGAGCTTTTCTGGATCAATAGTACGCTGTGGGCAAAATGCCTGCATGTGTCCACGTTAAAAGCAGCGGTAGCAGAATATTGCTCGAGGGAGGTATGGTTTAGGTCGCAATATGCAACCATAGTAATAAAACCGTTCTGGGATACATTGAGGGCCCTGTACCGTCACTAAGCATGTACGGCTTTTGCCCATGAATCTAGCTGCGAGCACCCTGTGTGTCGTGGAGGTCAATTCACGACATATTATCTCAGGGGTGTCTTCTGGGTCAATGCCATAGACAACACACCTCTGTATATTAGGGCCCGATGCAAAGTAGCACTGCACAGGCAGGTGTTGATCTTCTGACAGCGGGATAGATGTTAAAGTGCACATTTTCTGCACATCACTGAGAGATGCCAAGTGCACAGTGATCGAGTTGGTAGATTTATATGCTGCGAACCCTTTGTATCCGGTGGTTTCAAGAGATTGGTCGATGACCCTTTGGACATATTTTGTGGCTACTGAAGTTATGTCGTAGCATGAAAGGGGCCGTATGTGAACTCGATATGATTGAGAAGGGGTGGGCGTTGGGTAAGACTGAGAGGGAGCGGGCGTAGGGGAGGCCGTGGAGGAATAGTCTGGGGTGGCCCTTACCTTTTTTGCCGGTTGCTCCGATGCGATGGCGTCTTGTTGAAGCACGTTGATAGGGGGACCTCGCTTGGCTGCATTCGTCGAACCGCCAGAGGGCTGCACGTCCATAGGGTCACCAGTGTCCGTCGGCACGACTGCGGATAGGTTCACATTCACATCACGCAGAGGACTGTCCTTCGGTGTTTCATCTTGGGTATTCGAGCTATCGGATGCACACTTCGGCTGCATGGTTGGCATGGATGTTGTCACGCGCAGCAGTCCGGTGGAAGGTACAGATGAGGAGCTCACATCTGGCACAAACACTTCTTCGTCGGGCGAGCGCGGCGGCTCGGCCGCACTAAGCCTAAGCGCCAACCGTGCTTGTTTTGAGTCTATCAGACGAGCAGGATCAGTAGGATAAGGCAAAGAAGAGTCCTCACCAGAGTCCACAGGTCCCCATAGGCTTCCGATGAGCTTCGTATCCGGATAAGGGCGAGATTTTCTTTGCTGTCGAGCAATTTCCAAGGAACACAAGGAAACCACGTCTGCGTGGAAACGTCGTCGTCTTCCTCCCCCTACTCTGTCATTCGCTCTCTGCAAATCAGCTCCCAAGTACCAAGTATCACATACTCTCTCACTACAACAAGTTGTTGCATGAAAATGCAAAGAATTTCGGAACGATCAAAACCGCTCGATGAAATTTTGAGGAAATGATACTTCATATTGACAAACTCTGGCACGCACTCTTCATTTTATAATTTTATTTTTGTTTTAAAAAGACCTGTTACGTTCTACCGGCCAAAGGCCGGCAGCTACGCGATGACATCCAGGCCGATTCGCAGAGCAAAAAGACGACGCTTTATTTTCAGCTCGGAAATATATATTGAGGAGAAAAGAGAGAAAGAAGGAAAGAGGGGCCATCGACGAATGAGCGGAGAGGCGCATTCGTCGATGGCCCCAGTACAACAGCCCCTTCTCTCCAGACAACTCGTGTCGTCTTTTCCAGAATTCCGCTATTTCTCTGCTGTCATCTTCTACGACGGAGGGCAACCCTTCAGTCACGTAACTGCATATCGTTTGCAAAAAACCGTCAGCTGCTGCGAGTGGTTGAATCTCCTGGTGGGAAACCGCTGACTGGTCCCACTGGTCTATGCTAAGCACCATTTCTGACAGATCTTCGGTTTCCTCTAGCGGCTCCTGCAGCGATTGAGGCAAACGGCTTAGAGCGTCAGAAATTAGCATCTCTTTGCCAGGTTTACATATCAGCTTGCACTGGTATGCCCCGAGTAAAAGCGCCCAGCGCTGAATTCGGGCGGCAGCCATGACAGAAGTTTGACGATCCTGTCTGAGAAGGCCCAACAAGGGGCGGTGGTCCCTTACAAGCATGAACTCCTGTCCCAACAGGTAATCGCGGTATCGTGTCACGCCAAATACTAGGGCTAAAGCCTCGCGCTCTATTTGGGAGTATTTTCTCTCTGTTGAGGTGAGCGTTCGTGATAGGAAACCAATTGGCCTGTCTTCCCCATTTATTCGATGGAAAAGGCCAGCAACGACACCGTAAGGTGACGCGTCGCATTCCAACATCAACTCCAGCTGCAGATTAAAGCGCGTTAGCACTGGGGCTGAACACAAAGCATCCTTGGCCTTTTTCGTGCTAAGCCCCTTTTGCACCTTTTTCAAGAAGGCTGTACAAGCTGAAAGTATAGGGGAAAGATTTGGCAAAAACTTATTGTAATATGTAACCATTCCCACAAAGGATCGCAACTCAGCAACATATCGGGGTGACGGGGCTAGCCTGATTGCACCCACGTGCTTCTCGAGTGGGTGTAGCCCTTCAGCATCGATACGATGGCCAAGATATGTCACTCAGTGTTCACCAAACTTGCACTTGTCGGAACGAAGCTTGATACCGTTCTCGCGGAAACGCTGAAGCACAGCTTGCAGGTTAACGTTTTCAGCATCGCTGCTCTCGGCTATCAGGACGTCGTCTAGTTAAGCCTGGGTCCCTTTTAGTCCTTGCAGCGCAGATTCAATTTTCCCTTGGAATATCGCTGGAGCTGATGCGATGCCAAACGGTAACCTGTTGTAGCAAAAGAGCCCCTTTTGTGTGTTCATCACTGCTAATTTCCGCGAGTCTTCATCTAGCTAGACCTAACTGTAAGTATCGCGAAGGTCTAAAATACTGAAATTTTTTCCTCCACACAGGTTCGCAAAAATATCGTCTATGACAGGCAAGGGGTACTGCTCAACATCGCACACAGGATTTAGTGTAACCTTGAAGTCCCCGCAAATGCGTACTGTTCCGTCCTTCTTCAAAACTGGCATGATGGACGTTGCCCATTCGGAATGAGGGACTGGATATATTATACCACCTGACACCAATCTGTCAAGCTCGTTAGACACTTTATCACGAAGTGCAAAAGGAATTTTCCTTGCCTTGAAGAACTTGGGGTTTGCTCCAGCCTTGATGTGCAGTCGCGCTGGGGGGCCTTTCATGAGACCAGCGCCTTCAGTGAAAAGGTCGGAGTGTTGCTGGAGCAGCGTCGGCACGTCCTCAAAGGCTTTTTTTGGCACAGGAGCCGTCGAATACACGCTCAGCACCTGAATGCGTTCGTCTGTTAATTTTTTCAACAGGTCGCGACCACATAGAGTGGGGCCATTACAGTCTTACCCCCGTATTCAGAAACGCATCTTGACTTGAAGCCCATGCTTGACTTGATTTTAATGACACCTGTCGCGAACGCACCGTAAGAAACGCAATGAGCATCTTTGGCGCATTCGCAACAGGCGTCATTTATATCAAGTCAAGCATGGGCTTCAAGTCAAGATGCGTTTCTGAATACGGCGGTAAATCTGTCAGACTGCACTGTTGTACCTTCATAAGAAACTGGCATTGTCGGTGCACCCAGAAGCGGCAACTTTCCGAGATAGCGTGAAAGCTGCACTTCCGCCTTTTGTAGCTGCGGCCATCGGCGAGAGTGCAATTTGTAAATGCTCTTGGGAATGACACTAACAGGGGAACCAGTATCGATGTCCATCATTATTTCGATGCCATTCCACGCAAACGATTTCCTGATGGGCGGTATGAGAGAGCGCGTGGTGGTCAGGGACCAGATTTGTGACGTGCTGCTATCACTCTCTTCGCTTTCAGTCGCCTGAGCAGTTATTTCTAGCATTTTGCTTGTTTAATGTGCCGCATACATTTTCGCTAAATGCCCTGGCCGTGCACACTTGTAACATTCGCGCTTGATTAGTCGACAAGCAGTGGTCTTGTGACCACGCTTACCGCAACATTTGCATTGTTGACGCCTTGCGACTTCGCGCGTGATTCGTATTGCCCAGAGAGCTTTAGCAATCTTGCTTGTTCTTGGTCCGTAACAATACCTTGCGAATCGCGTTCAGCGCTCTCTGCGGCAAGGGCAAGAGCCTCGGCTTCTTCAAGATTCAGATCTTTCTTCGCTAGCAGCTGCTTCTGCACGTTCTCATCTGACGCCACACACAATCCTTATCACACGGTCACGGTCCTTTATCATTCTGTCCAGCATAGTTCCAAAATTGCAGTTGTGTGCCATCTGCCGTATTGCCACTATGAATGCACGTACATGCACATGCATGCATTCTTGCTGGCAGCGATGGAAGAACTTAAAACTTCCAGAAATTTCATTCGGTACCGGGTCGTAGTAGCTGTTTAACGTCTGCACAACTTCTTTGTAGGTCAGGGCGTTAGGCTTTCGCGGTGCTACCTTTCCGCTCAAAATTTCTATTGTCCTTGTTCCAAGCGCAGCTACCAGCAGGGCTATTTGTTTAGCATCGTCCTTCACATCATTCGCTTCGAAATAGGCTTCATCCTTGGCTAGGTACGTCTGGCACTTATCTTTTTCGTCTTCAAATTCCGGTAGCCTGTGTGCCATGGTCGGTGGTGGGCTTCTTCTGCTTGGCTTCCTTGCTGCAGCAGAATCCTCGTCGCCACTGTTATGTTTTACCGGCCAAAGGCCGCCAGCTACGCGATGAAATCCAGGCCGATTCGCAGAGCAAAAAGACGCTTTATTTCCAGCTCGGAAATATATATTGAAGAGAAAACAGAGAAAGAAGGAAAGAGGGGCCATCGATGAATGTGCGGAGAGGCGCACGTGGCTCCGAATAGGTAATCTGCAGCAAGGCCTCATGGTCATATGGCATTAAAGAGGGGAGTGGTTACAAAGTAGCAGATTAAAGCACACAAACAACTTCAGTGAGTTCTGGTAATATTGTCACATGGTGGTGACGTTAAATAACACAGTAGCAATACTGTGAACGAAAAATCTAACTTTTATTGGGCGAACCTGTGCCCACAAAACAGGCTACACTTATAGCACAACGATAGCGGCGAACACGCTCGGCGATCGTCGAAAATCTGATCAGCGGGTCAAGCGCGTCGGCTTTTATACAGCAATCATCGAATGTTCCAGATTAAACATTGGGACCCGCATGCCTTCTAAAATGTTCTACACCATTCGTGTCAAGAGATGAAATCAGATAACACAACGTTTGGCGACAACAGACAGCAGATAGAAGCATCGATAACTTTCCAGAAACTTCGGATACATGCAGGCGCGTCCCGCGCTGTGCGATAACATTTGTCCGGCGGCAAAACTTGTCGCCCGATAAAGACAAGTACACGTGTCAATACCCCCCTCTTAAAAAGCATCGACCCGATGCTGCAAACAAACGAAAGTAATAAGTAAGCACTCATAGCAAAGGAAAAAGCAAAATAAGGAAAGTTCATCAGCGTCCGTAAAATGGTTTAAGACGCACCACGTGGACCACTTCAGGTCGTGCGCGACGGCGCTGTGAATGCGAAATGCCGTCTGGCACGACCTCATAGTCCAGTGCGCCAATACGTCAGATGACCTTGTAGGGTCCGAAATAGCGTCGCAATAGTTTCTCACTCAGTCCTCGTCGGCGTATCGCGGTCCATACCCAAACAGGAAGCGGACTTTTTTCTCCTCTGACATTTCCGGGTCGGTGTGCCGGAAAAGACGGGCCATCTCTTCCGTGAAGATCGCGATCGTCTCGTTTGGTAGCTGCACTCTGGTTTCTAGTAGCGCTTGGGCTCGCTCTTTTCGTACGACGCTTGTAAACGTTTGTAAGAAGCCGCTTCGGAACAGGTCCCATGTCGTTAAAGTGGCTTCTCGATTCTCGAACCAGGTCCTGGCGGCGTCTTCCAGTGCGAAATAGACATGCCGCAGCTTGTCGTCGCTGTCCCAACTGTTAAACGTAGTGACCCTCTCATACGTCTCGAGCCAGGTTTCCGGGTCCTCGAATGTCGATCCGCGGAACGTCGGAGGGTCCCTGGGCTGCTGCAGCACGATGGGGGACGCTGGGGCTGCCATTGGGGTTGCCTTGTGCACAATCTTTTTGGTCTTCTCAGGTAGAAGTCCGTGCTCCGGGGGCAGTCCTTGCAGTCGGCGGCTAGCACGCTGGTCTTGGGCGACGTTGGCTTTGTCGTCGGGCTTCGGGCTTGGATCGCGGCTTTGCGGGGGCGTTCGGTACATGAACGCACAAGCACCTCCACCAGATGTCACGTGGTGGTGACGTTAAATAACACAGTAGCAATACTGTGAACGAAAAAACTAACTTTTATTGGGCGAACCTGTGCCCACAAAACAGGCTACACTTATAGCACAACGATAGCGGCGAACACGCTCGGCGATCGTCGAAAATCTGATCAGGGGGTCAAGCGCGTCGGCTTTTATACAGCAATCATCGAATGTTCCAGATTAAACGTTGGGACCCGCATGCCTTCTAAAATGTTCTACACCATTCGTGTCAAGCGATGAAATCAGATAACACAACGTTCGGCGACAACAGACAGCAGATAGAAGCATCGATAACTTTCCAGAAACTTCGGATACATGCAGGCGCATCCCGCGCTGTGCGATAACATTTGTTCGGCGGCAAAACTTGTCGCCCGATAAAGACAAGTACACGTGTCAATATACATAGCAATCTCTTGATTATACAATGTCAGCTAATGATTTGCGAAAAAGCTTGTTATCCTTCATGGCTAAGATACTTGAGGGAAGGTGGTTCCATTCTTGAGATATATGGAGGATGAAAAAATGACTCCGTGTAACATGAATGAATTCCTACTTTACTGCCAAGATAGACGTGGTTTGAAATATACTGACGCCGCAGTATAAAGTCGTCGTGAAGTGTGGTGTGATGGACAATTTTATTAATAGCCAAAGACGGGTGACTTGGCGGTGGTTAGGTAGTGGAATAAGCACTAGGTTAGTTTTCATTGAGGTTATACTCGCGATACGGTTAGAATTAGAAATAATTAAACGAGTAGAGTTATCTTGTACTAGCTCACGTAAAGTAATTAAGATAAATGCGAAGGGGATCCCATATTGCAGATGCATATTCATGTTTCGAGCGGATAAAGGGACTTGTAAAGCTGTAGTTTTTAAGGAGACGGTGTTTTGAAAAAGTTGCGCTGTAAGTGCCCCAGCATGTGATTAACATTGTTAATGACATGACCTGTAGTAATGATCCAACTTAGGTTAATTGTAATGTCTACAGTAATATTTTAATATAAGATGACGAAATCTAAGAGAATGCTGTTAATATGGCAAGCGATAGCATTAGAATTAGATCTCGATACGCGCATTATTTTACATTTGTTAATTACAAATGGGCTATGTACAGTGTGTATCAAATCAATAACTAGGCTAGCCCTGCACCGTAAAAGATATGTAGAAAAGGCAAGTTTGCACAACCGCCCTACTGCACACTCCTCAGACAGACAAGCCACTAAAAATAATTGTTCTTTCTCTTCATGCAGCAGATGACAAACCGGAACACAATGTGTTTCAAAAATGTTTTTGAAATATACTCCGAGTAAGCTTCGCGTAACAAACAGCCAATCGACAATGGACGAACAAGGGAAGCCCCAGCGCGAGAACTTGTCTTCGTCACGGCCCTCACGAATGTGTTTGCTTGTTGAAACTTTGGCACCAGGCTGAGGCTTCTCTTGCTCACCTCTATTACTGAATTCAGTTGTACATCTCCTTGCAACATGTTTGCGTTGTTTGAATACGCAAACCGAGATTCTTTTTCAACATAAACTCGTAAATTCCATTTTCCAAGGATCCGTGAGCATTAATTGGGCTTGCGTATATGTTTGTTTAGTTTCCTTGTATATTCGCACGATATTTGCAAAAGCCCTTGTAAGTACTGTTGTCTTATAACATTCCTTGCTTTCCTACGAGGACTCCACTTGTGTCAGTGCCTTGATTGCCGCACCTTAACGCTAAATGTGCAGCAGAATTATCAAGAGCAGACAATATGGGATGTAAAATTTAGCATGATATCCCGCCCCCCCTAAACTACCTGCCGTGTCAATGTGCTATGAAAACAATGGCTCATTGCGGCTCGAGCTTACAGTCTGACACTACATCTTTGCCGAGCACTTTTTATGTTTCTTTTTATATTATGGCTGAAACTGTGGAGCGCAGCGAATATACGCATAGCATCTAACATGTTAAGCAGCACTGTACGCAACTACTAGTACGAGGGTCATCATCATCATCACAATCATCATCGGCCTGGTTACGCCCACTGCAGGGCAAAGGCCTCTCCCATACTTCTCAAATTACCCCGGTCATGTACTAATTGTGGCCATATTGTCCCTGCAAACTTCTTAATCTCATCCGCCCACCTAACTTTCTGCCGCCCTCTGCTACGCTTCCCTTCTCTTGGAATCCATTCGGTAACTCTTACGAGTACGAGGGTAGCCCAGCATAAATATTGCTGTCTGAAGCTTTGTTGTCCCTGCTTTAGCGGCCTGCTGAACACGATTAGAAAGCTTGGCTCGATTTCTGCTTTCAATTCCATTAAATAGATGGCTATCTGTGCTTCCATGTATTGTAAACACAGTGACTGGCTACAATAACTCCACCTAACCTGTACGGAAATAGTGAGCTTGTACTGATTTATTCACCATCGGCAATAAACAATGTGAGCTTACTTGTTTCAAATTTCTTTTTTTTTTCAGGCCTCTCAGTCATCTGGCGACATAGCAAGGACGCCTGGGGAGGTATTCTGTAAGGGTCCACTTAGTGGGCATGGTCATCTCATTTGCTGCTGATGTGCCGATTGGCTGGGGTGCCTCACTGCCGTGGATGCGCAGCGCAGCCCAGCCAATCGGAACTTCAGCACCAGACGAAATATACATGTCCCCCACCAGATGAAAACCTAAAGAATACTTCCCCTGTAGTCACGTTGTGGTACCATGGACTTGATTAGCACTCCGAAAGCTGCAACAAAACGCACCCAATCAGTGAGCAAGCAGTGCGTCAAGCCCAACCAGCCGTTACCGCAGGGGCCATCATACTCATTACGTAATGATGATGGTATTAGTTTTGATTTTCCCAGCACCATATCTCGGTCGTATACTTATTTCACAACGTCACCGCTGCGCTTACTTCCGTTACATTGTAGAAGGTACAGTTTCTCTTCTCTAAGGTTATTAGATGTTCTGTGCTTCTAATACGTCTGGACTGCCTTTGTCTTTACGAGCAGGTCGTATGCTAAGGAAGAGAACGTGAAACAGCTATTGCTGTAATAAATACCCAGAATTGGGTGTCACGACGGACGGCATGTCTAAGGCCTTCGAAACAACAAGTCTGTGGCCCTGCAAATCGCAGCGACTGCGTCCAAAGCGAAATAAATGCTACTCGCGCACCTATCACTGGCTGCCTCAGTATTTTTGGTAGCGCTTACCAGCTTGGCCTTCAGCGATAGCCAGTTTGGTTGAGAAAACAAGTACCCCTCTCACCATCTCGGATGTTTCTGTGCTTACGTTTTGTTGTTTCAGCCTCTGTGTCGCGTGGTTAACGAAATCTCTTTTTGACTCGTGGAAAGGCCACCGGCAGACTGCAGCGGACATCGAAACGACTAGGTAAACGAATCCGCAACAGCAATCGCTGTAAAGGAAACCAAGAGCGGCGACTCACTTGCCGCCGTCGTGGTGCACATCGGCGGACTTAGTGCGCTTCTTGCTGTGCTTCTTGTGCACCTTCTCGGCCGAGTGTGACGTCGTTGGGCCGGCGCTGGCGGGGCCACTGACCGCGACTTGCTCCGATATTTCAGCGGTGCTATGCTCCTGAGCTGTGTCCTTGCCACCATGATTTTCCATGCTTGGAGCTGTCTCGGTGTGGTACTCGACCGACGCGCACGGTGACTTCTTGTTCTTCTTTTCGTTTTGCGTGTATTGCACGTGGATGCTGCTGCTTCTGATGACGATGATGACGAAGATGATAAGGCTTTAAAATATGGCACGCTCCCACAATGCAGGATGGACCAAATCCGGCGTCGCTTAATAGCATATATCCCGAGATTTATCCGAATTATTCTTGCGTGGCCTGTGGTGAGGTTGCTACTTTGCCTCATATGCTGTGGGAGTGCGGGTGGCTGGGCCCGAAGTTCACCAAGGAAGAGTGGGACGCGTTCCTGCGAAGTCCCGTCTTTGAGGACCAAATCCTGGCCGTCCAGCGCGCCCGCGATCGGTCCGGCCGACTAGATCTGTCAGTCCCGTCGTGGGATTAGCCATGTGCGCGTTTTATCGCGTTTTGCTGGACCCAATAATGTTTATTCACTCACTCACTCACTCACTCACTCACTCACTCACTCACTCACTCACTCACTCACTCACTCACTCACTCACTCACTCACTCACTCACTCAAGAATCGGGCGGTTGTACGCACTCCCAATGAATTGAAAAGAAAAAAATAACTTGGAAAGGAAACATGACTGTACAAATCGCTAAGGAGTGAGGGTAGTGGCGCTGCACGAGCGCTCTTATCGCTCTGTAACAGCAAGCCATGGACAAACCTGGGGCACAACTAGACAGCTGTATGGAGTTTCGAAGCGAGACGGACGAGACCCGGATGCAGGTAAGTGCTCGCCTGTGTGGCCAAATAGTAGTTATCATGCGCTGCTCACCATATATTTAACTATGCTTTTTACAAGGCCTGGAACTAGTGTGTACCGATGGACTTCATACAGTGGACTACGGATAAACAAAGCTCAGTTAAACAGAAATGGCGGCGAAACGGAATAATGGTGTCAACTATAGCTGGCCTGAAAAAGTTCGATAAATGCTTCAAATGGTGATGCACTCCATCGGACAGTGACACGGAAGGTAATGCGAATTAAAGATGTCAAAGTTGCAAGGTATTGACATCATGAGGAATTCACTGGGCAAGCAATGATCCCTGATGACAAGAGCGCTGTGAGGTAGGTATATAGGATTTTGCATCAACACTTAATGTGATTTCAGACACCTTGCCAAAGGCAGCGCTTGGTAGGCCAGTAGGTTTCCTTATACCTAACTTTACCTTACTGGTGGCGAAAGATTCTGAAGATAACAATTCGACTCGCAGTTATGCTAACAATTCCTCTTTCGAAAATATGAGCCCCTCCTTGCTGCACCGGGTTACGGACGTTTAGCGCTCCCGTGGAAAGTCCGGTGTTGTCCCTCTTGACAATGCGAAGTTTAAGTTTTCTATTACGATGTCGAATACCGCAATTGAATCTGTACATGAGAAGGTGTAGGTTCGTACCATCGAACCTTTGTGCGTCACGTGGGTATGCAGAATCACCTTGTCATTTCCTCCTCTATTGTTTATAATTTAAACTTTGAACAACCCCCATCACGTATGGGCCTTCCATTCTAAGTGATTATTATGTCATCTTTTGGAGCAACTACCCTTCGTCGAGCCCGAAAGGAAGTTTGTCTGATTAAGCATGAGTAATTCATTGCTACAGGGAGACTCTTTCACTGAACACCTTTTTCGTCATCACCAACGTTAGATCGCATTTTGCCGTAATCTAGCAAAATCGTCAAAAATTGGTACGATCACTTATAAATAATTTATTTTCGTTCTTATTTAAATATATATGTAGTATCGACCACTAGGTTAAGAAGAAGCTAGCATAATATCAAAGTGTTTTGTAATACTATGTTTCCATTGCGAACAACTGCCGTTCCGCTCTCGTGTGTATGTGCCAGTATTGTTGTTGGTTCCTATAATGTGTGTGGCTTATACCCAAAATGGGGGATCGATGTTGAGGGCGACAACAGCAAGAATCACGGTACCACTTATTCTTCGTTAACTCCTTCAGGAACAACCGACTTCTCATAATGCCCAAATTGTTACCTATTCTGAGGAGAAATGTGAAAATATTGAGGGTTAATTTCGTGGCGAAGGATGTGATTGTATTGACGAAGAAACCGAGAATATTGACACGTGTACTTATCTTTATCGCGCAACCACGTTTCGCCGCTTAACAACTGTAATCGCAGAGCGAGGGACGCGCCTGCATGTATCCGACGTTTCTGGAAAGTTATCGACGCTTCTATCCGCGTGTCTGTTGTCGCCGAACCTTGTGTTATCAGATTTCATCGCGTGACACGAATGGTGTAGAACTTTGTGGAAGACACGCGGGTCCCATCAGTTAATCTGGAACATTCGACGACTGATCTATAAAAGCCGACGCGCTTGACCCGCTGATCAGATTTTCGACGATCGCCGAGCGTGTTCGCCGCTTTCGTTGTGCTATAAGTGTGGCCTGTTTTGTGGGCAGAGGTTCGCCCAATAAAAGCTAGTTTTGTATTCCCCCGTACTGCTTCTTTCTTCACCGTCACTACCACGTGACATCTGGTGGAGGTGCTTGTGCGTTCATGTACCGAACCCCCCCGCAAAGCCGCGATCCAAGCCCAAAGCCCGAGGACAAAACTAACATCGCCGAAGACCAGCGTGCTAGCCGCAGACTGCAAGGACTGCCCCCAGAGCACGGACTTCTACCTGAGTCGACAAAGAAGATCGTGGTCAAAACAACCCCAATGGCTGCCCCAGCGTCCCCCGTTATCCTACAACAACCTCGGGACCCACCGACCTTCCATGGAGCAGCGACTGAAGACCCAGAATCCTGGTTGCAGACCTACGAACGAATCGCGACTTTTAACAACTGGGACTCCGACGACAAGCTGCGGCATGTATACTTTGCCTTAGAAGATGCCGCCAGAACGTGGTTTGAGAACCGGGAGTCGACCTTGACGACATGGGACCTCTTCCGTACCGGCTTTCTGCGCACCTTTACGAGCGTCGTGCGCAAGGGAAGGGCCGAAGCCATGCTGGACGCCCGAGTGCAGCTACCTAACGAGAACGTCGCCATCTTCACGGAAGAAATGAAACGTCTGTTCCGCCATGCCGACCCGGATATGCCTGAGGAGAAGAAAGTCCGCCTTCTCATGCGTGGTGTGAAGGAAGAACTTTTCGGCGCAATGATACGAAGCCCACCGAAGACCGTAGAAGAGTTCCTTCGCGAGGCCACCAGCATCGAGAATACACTCGAAATGCGGAACCGGCAATTCAACCGCCGTACAAGCTCTACCCACTACGCCGGAGTTCAGTCACTCGCCGCCGACGACCTACGCGAGACTATCCGAGCTGTCGTGCGGGAGGAGCTACAAAAGCTGTTCCCATCATCACAGCCTCAAGTGGCTTCGATTGCCGACGCCGTGCGTGAGGAGCTCCAACAACAACTTGAAGTAGCCCCTGAATCGCCGCAGCGTGAGCCGCAAGCGATGACCTACGCCGCCGTCGCACGCCGTCAAGGACCCCCTCCGCGACCGCGCCAGGGCCCTGTCACGCCACAGTTTCGTCGTCCGCCGCCGCCGCCGCCAGCACGACCACCCGTCGCCCAGCGCACCTACGCGAGGAAGACGGACATCTGGCGTGCTCCTGACCACCGCCCGCTCTGCTACCACTGCGGAGAAGCGGGTCACGTCTACCGACGATGTCCGTACCGGGAGATGGGACTGCGAGGTTTCGCCGTCAACGCGCCGCGTCCACAGCTTGGCGAGCGCCCACGTGACATCGCCGATTACCTCGCCGCTACTCAGTGGAGCCCTCGACGGCCGTCCCGTTCGCCATCACCAGGCCGCTACCTGTCGCCGCAGCGCCGACCATACACTGGCCCAGCCCGGGGCCGGTCAGCGAGCCCATACCCGGAAAAACTAAAAGCAGCAACCGATGGAGGTGCGGTTGCTGTTCGTCGAACTGACGAAGATCCTCCGCCGCCGACGAAGACGACGAAGAAACCATCTCGACGACCTAATGACGACACGCCGCCGTCCCGACGAAGTCTGGAAGCCAAAACTACACCGACGAAAGACGACTTGACGACGCGACGTTCCAACTTCATTTCAACACGACGCAGCCGTGATCCAACGCCATGGCCTAACTGCAATGCCAGACAAAGAACAACCGACCTCGACGTGCTTCTCGACGGCCACGCAGTCACTGCCTTAGTCGACACAGGGGCCGATTACTCCGTAATGAGTGGACACATCGCCGCCCAGTTGAAGAAAGTGAAGACCGCATGGGAAGGCTCTCAGATTCGCACCGCTGGAGGACACCTCATCACGCCGACTGGGATCTGCACGGCAAGAATAACCATTCATGACCGGACTTACCCTGCCACCTTCGTTATCCTCCAACAGTGTTCACGAGACGTCATTCTCGGTATGGACTTCCTGGACCAACACGGCGCAATCATCAACCTCAAGTCGAAGTCAGTAACGCTGTCGGAAGATAAAGCAATGCCGCCGGAGAGCCCTCGTAGTCACCACGCCTTGAGTGTGCTTGAAGATCAAGTGAGCATCCCGCCTCGCTGCAGCATTGTTATTTCGTTCAGCACCGAAACACCCGCTGACGTAGAAGGCGTCATCGAAGGCGACCAACGTCTACTGCTAGACCGTGAAATTTGCGTCGCAAGAGGGATCGCTCGACTGCATGGAGGGAAAACTGAAGTGTTGCTGACAAACTTCAGCCAGGAGTTCAAGCACATCAACAAGGGCACGACGATCGCGTACATCGAGGAAATTCTGGAAACAAGTAATGCGTTTGTCCTATCGGATTCCGCCGCATCTACCCCGACGACGATGGTTCCCGAACCAGACTACGACATTAATCCAAATCTCCCGATGATTAAGCAACAGCAGCTGAGAAGTCTGCTCCGACGATACAAAGGCTGCTTTTCGACGTCATCGAGGATTCGACAAACACCAGTCGCCAAGCATCGCATAATCACCGAGGAATGCGCTCGACCACTCCGTCAGAGCCCTTACCGAGTTTCGGCGCGAGAACGTGAAGCTATAAGAGAACAAGTCGACGAAATGCTGCGCGACGACATCATCCAGCCATCGAAAAGCCCGTGGGCATCCCCTGTTGTTCTGGTAAAGAAAAAGGACGGAACCCTACGTTTCTGCGTCGATTATCGGCGTCTGAACAAGATCACGAAGAAGAACGTATACCCCCTCCCACGGATAGACGACGCATTGGATCGGCTCTGCAACGCTAAATACTTCTCGTCCATGGATCTCAAGTCTGGCTATTGGCAAATAGAAGTCGACGAAATAGATCGCGAAAAGACCGCCTTCATCACCCCAGACGGCCTCTACGAGTTCAAGGTTATGCCATTCGGACTGTGCTCGGCGCCTGCAACGTTCCAGCGCGTGATGGACACGGTTTTAGCAGGATTGAAGTGGCAGACCTGTCTCGTATACTTGGATGACGTCGTCGTCTTCGCCGAAAATTTCGACGTTCACCTTAGGCGGCTGGCAACAGTACTAGAGGCCATCAGGACATCAGGACTTACTCTGAAGCCGGAAAAGTGCCGCTTCGCTTACGAGGAGCTTCTATTTTTAGGCCACGTCATCAGCAAATCTGGAGTCCGCCCAGACCCGCAGAAGACAGCTGCCATAGCAAAGTTCCCACAGCCCATCGACAAGAAGGCAGTGCGTAGATTTCTTGGCATGTGCGCCTACTACAGGCGATTTGTCAAGAACTTTTCACGCATCGCTGAGCCGCTGACGCAGCTAACTAAATGTGACGTCGAGTTCAAGTGGGAAACGCCGCAGACCGAGGCATTTCAAGAACTCAAACGACGCATGCAGTCGCCGCCCGTACTTGCGCACTTCGACGAGAACGCCGATACCGAAATCCACACTGACGCCAGTAGCCTAGGCCTCGGCGCCGTCCTGGTCCAGAGAAAAGATGGACATGAACACGTGATAGCTTACGCTAGCCGGTCGTTGTCAAAAGCGGAAGGCAATTATTCTACAACCGAAAAGGAATGCCTCGCCATCGTTTGGGCTACAGCGAAATTTCGCCCTTACCTATATGGCAGGCCATTCAAAGTCGTCAGCGACCATCACGCCTTGTGCTGGCTAGCGAATTTAAAGGATCCCTCAGGACAGCTAGCACGGTGGAGCCTCAGACTACAAGAATACGACATCACTGTAACATACAAGTCCGGACGAAAACACTCAGACGCCGATTGCCTATCATGCGCCCCCATTGACCCGCCGCCGCAAGATGACGAGGATGACGACGCCTTCCTTGGTATAATAAGCGCGGAAGACTTCGCCGAACAACAACGAGCGGACCCGGAACTTAAAGGCCTCGTCGATTATTTGGAAGGGCACACCGACGTTGTCCCCAGGGCATTTAAGCGCGGATTATCTTCCTTCACGCTTCAAGACAGTCTACTCGTGAAGAAGAACTTCTCACCAGTCCGCGCCAATTACCTTCTTGTTGTCCCGTCAGGACTTCGTCCAGAAGTATTGCACGCCCTACATGACGATCCGACCGCTGGACACCTCGGTTTTTCCCGGACACTATCGAGGATTCAAGAAAAGTATTATTGGCGGCGCCTGACCGCCGACGTCGCCCGTTATGTCAGAACATGCCGGGACTGTCAGCGACGCAAGACACCGCCGACAAGGCCAGCCGCATTACTACAGCCAATCGAGCCTCCTTGCCGACCATTCCAGCAGATCGGGATGGACTTGCTGGGACCCTTTCCGACGTCAACAACCGGAAATAAGTGGATCGTCGTGGCGACAGACTACCTCACCCGCTTCGCTGAAACTAAAGCACTGCCGAAAGGTAGCGCAGCCGAAGTGGCGAAATTCTTTGTCGAAAACATCCTGCTTCGACATGGCGCCCCAGAAGTCCTCATCACCGACAGAGGAACGGCCTTTACAGCGGAGCTTACCCAAGCCATTCTGAAATACAGTCATACAAGGCACAGGAGGACCACGGCCTACCATCCGCAGACGAATGGCCTTACGGAGTGGCTGAATAAGACCCTCGCCGACATGCTAGCGATGTACGTCGACGTCGAACACAAGACCTGGGATGCCGTCCTGCCGTACGTAACATTCGCTTACAACACGGCGGTGCAAGAAACAACACAGATCACGCCGTTTAAGCTGGTTTACGGCAGGAACCCGACGACGATGCTCGACGCCATGCTGCCCCACATCACTGACGAAGAGAATGTTGACGTCGCTAGCTATCTCCAGCGCGCCGAAGAAGCCCGACAGCTCGCCCGCCTACGGATCAAGACACAGCAGCGTACCGACAGCCGACACTACAACCTCCGAAGACGCTTCGTCGAGTACCAGCCCGGCGACCGTGTTTGGGTATGGACCCCGATACGCCGGCGAGGACTCAGTGAGAAGCTGCTGCGACGCTATTTCGGACCCTACAAGGTCATCCAACGTATTGGCGCACTAGACTATGAGGTCGTGCCAGACGGCATTTCGCACTCACAGCGGCGCCGCGCACGATCTGAAGTGGTCCACGTGGTGCGCCTTAAACCATTTTACGGACGCTGATGAACTTCCTTACTTTGTTGTTTTCTTTGCTACGAGTGCTTTTCTTCGTTACTTTCGTTTGTTTGCAGCATCGGGTCGATGCTTTTTAAGAGGGGGGTAATGACACGTGTACTTATCTTTATCGCGCAACCACGTTTCGCCGCTTAACAACTGTAATCGCAGAGCGAGGGACGCGCCTGCATGTATCCGACGTTTCTGGAAAGTTATCGACGCTTCTATCCGCGTGTCTGTTGTCGCCGAACCTTGTGTTATCAGATTTCATCGCGTGACACGAATGGTGTAGAACTTTGTGGAAGACACGCGGGTCCCATCAGTTAATCTGGAACATTCGACGACTGATCTATAAAAACCGACGCGCTTGAGCCGCTGATCAGATTTTCGACGATCGCCGAGCGTGTTCGCCGCTTTCGTTGTGCTATAAGTGTAGCCTGTTTTGTGGGCACAGGTTCGCCCAATAAAAGCTAGTTTTGTATTCCCCCGTACTGCTTTCTTCACCGTCACTACCACGTGACAATATTGTTCCAGTGCAAGTTATTGTTTCCGACCAGACCGTAAGAGATGCGGTTGAAAGCCTGCATGGAATGTTTGTGAATGCAAGAATTACGCTGAACTATTCGAAACCTTCCCGCATGAACACGAACTTCAAAAAAAATTTTGTGCCCTTCCACTTTGCGAAGAAGGATAACCAGCGAAGCTGTTTAGCGCACGACACAGAGGTGGCCGAGAATATTGAAGAAAGGTACGAACATGTTTATTGTCCTAATATGTGGTCATCGTGGCGATATAGGTAAGCACAGGGGCGTAGCCAGAGGGAGGGGGGGAGATGCTTATGGGGCTTCAGCACCCCCCCCCCCCCCCCCCGGGTTTTTTTCGTGCTCTCATGCGCCGCCGATCTAAACAATCGACTTTGTCTAGAATGTCCTTTTCATGCTCGAAAAGACATTTCAGCGCGAAGATTGCGAAATGGGATTGGATTTCGCGGCAGCCCCCATGCACAGAGAGTCCCATATTGTAACACAAGCAGCCCCATTCGAGCACAGTTGCAAAGGCGCTTTGATGGCGAGCGGGCTCATCGCGGCATCTCGCGGAGGTCGCGGATTTTATGGAGCGTATGGATTTCAATTCTGAAACTTTAGGGGTATAACGTTATCATAAACTTTTGATGCGAAAGGTACATTGACATTTCCAAAGCCGTGCTTTAAATTTTCAATATCGGAACATTGTGGGGCCTAATGTTGTTATAAACATTTGAAGCCAAAGGTGCATTGACGTTTCTAAAGTCGTACATTGGACCATACAACGAGACAAGCCAAATCAAAACACTATCAGATAAGTTGACAAAGCACGCAGCGAGGTCCGATGAGACGAAGCGTTGTGGTGGTTCGTTTGTGCCGTCATGTCACAGAAAAGAATAGCGACATTTTCTTTCACCTGCGCCAAAGCATCCATGTCAAGACACTAATGCCAGGAAAGGTAACTACCTTCTTATTATTTTTCTACTTTTACTTTTATTCGCGAGGACACATTGAACCTCTTCAGTTTTTTTGTTCTCGCTACCCGCGGGCTGTCACAGCCTCCCAGAGCGCATGCGCTTTTCTCCGGATACCCCGACCACCTCGCGGCGCACTTCGGTGCACGTTCGTTTTTCTTTGGCCGAGTGTATTTCGCACCTAGCAGAGTTTTGAACGCTTTCTCGCTAGCAGACGAAAAAAAGAACATGTTCCTATGGGTGGGCAGCGCAACCCGGACGAAGGACGAGAGGAAGTACACAACACGAGCGCAGATTAACAACTGGTTTATTATTTCAAGCAATGGAGTATAATATACAGAGAATGTAAACACGTGTAAAATGACGTTTACAAGGGTGTTAGCCTATCTTGCCATTCAAAAAATCAGCTTCTTTATCTTGTAGAGTGATAGAAGGCTGGCTGACGCATGCGCCTGAGTTCACATGCATGAAGTAGGCCTCTACAATCTCGCGGTTAATTTGATGCATATTTTTATACAGTATTTCTGTTTGTTCAAACATGGGTTTGCATGAGCAAACTCTACAATGCGCGGCCAGATTAGAACCTGTTTCATTCCTTATAGCATCTTGGTACTCCCTAAGACTGATGTTAAGGCAGCGTACCGTCTGCCCAAAGTACATTTTGCCGCACGAAAGTGGGATGACGTAGACCACTCCCGCCGAGCATGCCACAAGCTGCCCCGAGTGTTTGACGCGGCATGTGGCTTTGGACGCCTGTTTAAGTCTGTTGACAAGATTGCAAATCTTGTTTAAGGAGTTCTTTGCTGAAAAGATTACTTGAACACCATATTTCAGAAACAATGCATGGTCGCTCTTCGCCATCAATGCGGCGACTCTATATGGATTGCAACGCGTTCGCTTGAGCGCAACCTCCCCGCAAAATTTTGTCTCGCCGGTGTAGGATACTGACCAGTATGCGTATGGTTCTCTGTGGACCAAGTGTCAAGTTTTCTTCGATATTCTTTCGGTAGCCATATTTGGTGCTCAAATTAGGCATTCCATCGTGGCTTACATGCTTCCCTTGCCTTTTTTTTTCATTTCCGTGCCCCCGGCCCCACAAAAGAAAAAAAAAGACATTTTTGCGGCGCAGGAAATTGTCGCATGGTGAAAGTTCGACTTAGTTACTTCTTCTTTTGCGAAAGGTAATAGGCCGCGGGATGCGTCAGTTGCCAGATACTCTTATTATATTGTTGCAATAGCAATTATATGGACACTGCAGAGGCATTCCTGCTGTCGCCGTCGCCCTCATGTTCTGTATAAAGTCCAAGGGCTATAACACGGTGACGCGCGCCGCAAGCTGTATGTGCGAGTGGAAGCGTAACGGGAAGGGGGGGGGAGGGGGGGGAGGGTGTGGCCTGGGATTTGCCTTGTTTGACGCATAATGTTCAGTGACTTTTTCTTAGATAAGTAGATTTATTGGATAGTTATACGTATATTTAAATATATTGTTCAGAAGTTTTGTGTATAGGTGCAGTGAACTTTGTTTCCAGTGACTCTTTTTTTGCGCTTTATCAAGCCGTATCTTCACATTTATATACTTCGTTGTGTCTTCGCATTTCTAATGTACGAGGGCGAGTCAAATTAAAGTGAGCCAACCCATCCCGCGCAATGTTGGTTCGGTTCATTATCTGTGACGCATGCGCGTAGCACACAGGCATCTCTCATTCACAAAAGTGACACGCAGGGGTGAGGATAAATGTTCTTTAATGCTCTCATACACTGCGTTGAACATGGTTGTGTGACAGAATGGACCCACCAGGATTTCAACAGAGTGTTGTCGTGAGGTTTTTGACAGTTGACCGTTTTTCAAAAAAAGAAATTATTCGCCGTATGGCTACCGTGTACGTTGAACACTCTATTTTATTGACCACTGAGAAGAGTGGTGGTTTCAACAGTTTCGCTGGCCATCCATTTTCGCAAGGCCGGGATGACGACTCATGTTTTTTTGTTGCGTCTAGCGTTGTTGCTGCGCAGATTATAGACTATTTTCTTTGACTTTTTCGCCCGTTATCGCGGCCGCCGATGCAAAACCACAAGCTCTAGCGCAACAAAGTGACATGGCGCGTTCGTAGCCAAATGCCAACCATACAGCTCTTTGAGGCGCACCCGAGAGCTTTGGGGAGCAAGTCCTCCTCGTCACCCGCCTCTATCAGCCCCTGAATCGGCTGAAGGAGAGCGCTCCGGCACCGCTACAAATGTTCTTGTTGACGGTTGGATGTCGTAAGGAATGGCTCAATTGTATAACGTGAGAGCGCGACCCATGACTGACTCTTCTTCATCTCTACACATTATCATCACTTGTACAAATTCCTCATCTGTAATTATCGTCATCAGCCGCGCAGCTTGTTGTTCTACGTCGTAACTCGAGCTCGGCTGGATTAAACGGTTCCTTATAAGTGGTGGAAGGTGCTTTTCGTTCCCCGCGACCTCTCGCCCTTGTCACTGGAGCGCGGCTTGGTTGGCCGCATACGGCCTATTGCCATTCTTGCTCAAGACAATCCGAGCACGTCCGTTACCACCACCCCAGCACAGCCTTCGCCATCCGTCGTGGCCATCCACAACCGCCACCCTGACCCACCAGTCTTCGCTTGTCTGCGGGAACATGATGTCGACGAATGGCTCTAAAACTACAACCTGGCAAGCGACTTCAGTAAGGGGGATAACTCACAGAAATTGTACAATGCCCCCTTCTACCTCACCGATGTCGCGAAAACCTCGTTTTCTAACCATTGGCCTGATCTCCCAGACTGGGAAATATTCACGCAGCATCTTCGTCAGATCTTCGGCGCTTCAGCTGTCCGCACTGAGGTCGCGAAGAAGAAGCTCGGTGTGCGCGTCCAGTTCCCCGGCGAATCGTACACATCCTACATTGAGGATTTGCTAGCTTTGTGCAAATGTGTCAGCGCCACCGTGTCCCAGACCGACCGCATGCGGCATATTAATAAAGGCATAAACACCGTTGCCTTTAGCGGACTCGCCACACAAAATCCTTCCACCATCCAAGGTGTAATAGCCACTTGCTAGCGCCTAGAGGAACTTCAATCTCTACGGCTATGCACGCATAGCACAGACCTTCGTTTGGCTTCAGCTGTAGAATTGCGCACCATCATACGTGATGTCGTTTGGGAGGAACTTCACGGGCGGTGCTCTTACTGTGCGCCAGAACCTGGCGTCGCCCCTTCTCCGACCGGCTTATACGCGAGTTAATCAAGCAAGAGATAGCCTCTGCGTCGCCTCTAACATGGTCCGACGGCCCCTGCTCTCGACAGGCGCAACATACGCCGACGTCGTGGCGCTCCCTCCGGTCACCACGGCCCCTCTACAAACAGACCACTATGTCCCTGTGGCTTCATTGTCGCCACCAGCGCATGTACAGCCTCACCACTCCACTCCGCCTCCTGCTCGACCAATTTGCTATTACTGTGGCTACCGCGGGCATATCTCCCGGTTCTGTCGATGGCGTCAACATGATGAGCAAGGTGCTTATACATTCGAAGAGCGAACAGACGTCTGTTTAGCAACGGGCTACCACAGAACCTCCTACCGCTCTTCATTTCACCGATCCTCCTCTCCTCTGTATATCCTACCAACCCGCCTCTGAATTCTCGAGAATCTCCGTCGTCGTTCCGTATCACCTCTCCGATCTGCTTCTCATGTCCCGAGCGCTCACTCGGAAAACTCTCCGGTGCAGTTTTAGGAGGGGAAACTGCATCCACCGGACAGCCTACAATTCCTCCAGAGACGCCGTCGAACTTGTTGTCAGCGGTTGCGGAAGGTGTGCTCGTCGAAGCGCTCATTGACACAGGTGCCGCCATTTCGATTATTTGGGCAGACTTTTGTTCCCGCATCCAGATAAGGATGATGCCTTATTGTGGCCCGTCTCTTCGCGGAGCGACCAACGCCGTTCTTCGTCCCAACGCAGAATGTACAGTTCGAGTATTCATTGACGGAATACGTCATCACATTGTTTTTGCTGTGTTTCCCGAGTGTTCCCACGAAGTGATTTTCGGATAGGATTTCTTGTCTTTGGCGTCCACTGCCATCTCTTGTCGTGAGCGACTCGTACACCTGAATGCCCCCGGTTACTTTGTTCCTGATACTGAGGAACGCATGCGCCTCGTCACCTCCTCCGATGATGTTCGTTGGCCAACAAGAGAAGGAATTATGTGTCGATTCCAGTGACATTCGGGACGGCGACGTTCCCATTCTTCCCTACGGTCATACGCTATCTAGAGGAACTCTTATTACTCCTCGCCTTTTCGCTTCTCTCATTGCTTTGTATTCCTCACCGCATTAAACCAAACTACCTAACCTCGACTGCAACCCCGTGGATCAAATGTCATTTGCACTGTTCATCATCATCATCATCAGCCTGGTTACGCCCACTGCAGGGCAAAGGCCTCTCCCATATTTCTCCAACAACCCCGGTCATGTACTAACTGTGGCCCCGCCGTCCCTGCAAACTTCTTAATCTCATCCGCCCACCTAACTTTCTGCCGCCCCCTGCTACGCTTCCCTTCTCTTGAAATCCAGTCCGTAACCCTTAATGAACATCGGTTATCTTCCCTCCTCATTACATGCCCTGCCCATGCCCATTTCTTTTTCTTGATTTCAGCTAAGATGTCATTAACTCGCGTTTGTTCCCTCACCCAATCTGCTCTTTTCTTATCCCTTAACGTTACTACTATCATTCTTCTTTCCATAGCTCGTTACGTCGTCCTCAATTTGAGTAGAACTCTTTTCGTAAGCCTCCAGGTTTCTGCCCCGTAGGTGAGTACTGGTAAGACACAGCTATTATATACTTTTCTCTTGAATGATAATGGCAACCTGCTGTTCATGATCTGAAAATGCCTGCCAAACGCACCCCAGCCCATTCTTATTCTCCTAATTATTTCCGTCTCATGATCCGGATCCGCTGTCACTACCTGCCCCAAGTAGGTGTATTTCCCTTACGACTTCCAGTGCCTCGCTGCCTATTGTAAATTGCTGTTCTCTTCCGAGACTGTTAAACATTACTTTAGTTTTCTGCAGATTAATTTTTAGACCCACTCTTCTGCTTTGCCTCTCCAGGTCAGTGAGCATGCATTGCAATTGGTCCCCTGAGTTACTAAGCAAGGCAATATCATCAGCGAATCGCAAGTTACTACGGTACTCTCCATTAACTTTTATCCCCAATTCTTCCCAATCCAGGTCTCTGAATACCTCCTGTAAACATGCGGTGAATAGCATTGGAGAGATCGTATCTCCCTGCCTGACGCCTTTCTTTATTGGGATTTTGTTGCTTGCTTTATGGAGGACTACGGTGGCTGTGGAGCCGCTATAGATATCTTTCAGTATTTTTACATACGGGTCGTCTACACCCTGATTCCGTAATGCCTCCATGACTGCTGAGGTTTCGACAGAATCAAACGCTTTCTCGTAATCAATGAAAGCTATATGTAAGGGTTGGTTATATTCCGTACATTTCTCTATCACCTGATTGATAGTGTGAATATGATCTATTGTTGAGTAGCCTTTACGGAATCCTGCCTGGTCCTTTGCTTGACAGAAGTCTAAGGTGTTCCTGATTCTATTTGCGATTACCTTAGTAAATAGTTTGTAGGCAACGGACAGTAAGCTGATCGGTCTATAATTTTTCAAGTCTTTGGCGCCTCCTTTCTTATGAATTAGGATTATGTTAGCGTTCTTCCAAGATTCCGGTACGCTCGAGGTCATGAGGCATTGCGTATACAGGGTGGCCAGTTTCTCTAGAACAATCTGTCCACCATCCTTCAACAAATCTGCTGTTACCTGATCCTCCCCAGCTGCCTTCCCCCTTTGCATATCTCCCAAGGCTTTCTTTACTTCTTCCGGCGTTACCTTTGGGATTTCGAATTCCTCTAGACTATTTTCCTTTCCATTATCGTCGTGGGTGCCACTGGTACTGCATAAATCTCTATAGAACTGCTCAGCCACTTGAACTATCTCATCCATATTAGTAATGATATTGCCGGCTTTGTCTCTTAACGCATACATCTGATTCTTGCCGATTCCTAGTTTCTTCTTCACTGTTTTTAGGCTTCCTCCGTTCCTGAGAGCATGTTCAATTCTATCCATATTATACTTCCTTATGTCAGCTGTCTTACGCTTGTTGATTAACTTCGAAAGTTCTGCCAGTTCTATTCTAGCTGTAGGGTTAGAGGCTTTCATACATTGGCGTTTCTTGATCAGATCTTTCATCTCCTGCGATAGTTTGCTGGTATCCTGCCTAATGGAGTTACCACCGACTTCCATTGCACACTCCTTAATGATGCTCACAAGATTGTCGTTCATTGTTCAACAATGAACGACTGTTCATGCACAGCCTAATGCAGTTCTTGCCCTTTGGACTGTACTACCAGAGTCAATGTCGTCGCTACTCTCTGCCTCTTCCACGCCGCTCACGGCAACCATAAGCCCTGACTTGACCCCTGCCCAGAGTCACGATGTGCTCGCACCATTAGAAAAACACCGTTCCTTGTTCGGCATCAATTCTCCAGCCCTCGGTATGACAGCTGCTGCGACTAACCGCATGCACACTGACGGCTCCCGCATTGTTCACCGGCGACCATATCGCGTGTCTCATGAGGAGCGCGAAATCATTGAGGAAAGTGTATTGGACATGCTTCGACGGAATACAATACGACCTTCCTCGAGCCCCTGGTCCTCTCCAGTTGTTCTAGTGCAGAAGAAAGACGGTTCAGTGCGTTTTTGTGTTGATTACCGTACCCTGAACAAAATCACGCGCAAGGATATTTACCCTTTGCCACGGATCGACGACGCACAAGGTTCTTTACAGGGTACCGATTTTTTTTCTAGTCTTGATGTTAGATCCTGCTACTGGCAAATACCTGTCAGAGTGCGACAAGGAGAAAACTGTTTTTGCCACCCCATATGGGCTATACGAGTTTAATGTGATGCCCTTTGGGCGCTGCAGTGCACCTGCCACCTTCGAACGCGTGATACATAATGTCCTGCACGGTTTAAAATGGAAGACCTGTCTTTGCTATCTCGATGACATCGCAGTGTTTTGGGATCAACCGCGTTCCCAAAACGCAGCTTCTTCAACAAGTGCTAACCTACTTCGCAAACGCTGGCCTACAGCTCAACACGAAAAAATATATCTTCGCAGGAAAGACTGCCAAAGTTCTGGGGCACTTAGTCAGGAAAAGTGCCATTCGACCGGACCCTGAGAAACTTTCCACCATCTTTGAGTTTCCTCATCCTCTGCGCCCAAAAGACCCGTGCAGTTTTCTCGGACTGGCATCATGCTTGCGGCGCCTCATACGCAACTTCGATGCGCTGGCGTCTCCGCTTCATCAACTTCCCTCAAATAACGCGCCCTTCGTTTGGTCCGCCGATTGTAAAAGTGCCTTTAAAAAAAAAACTTACAGTGCGCAAAACAAACAGGGACGAAGAAAAGGAGCAAAACAAAGGACTGGGTAGCGCTGTTCCGCTGCATTCTATCACAAGTTTTATGTGCGCTATGGGCGTGTTCTGTTGACTAGATCGCGCAGATCTGTGGGTATTTAAGCAGGTGGCTCTTCAAAAATAAAACCAGTTGTTAGGAAGCGCACGTCCTTGTGTTGCTTCTGTTCTTCGTCCCTGCTTGTTTTGCTCACTATAAATTTTAAGAAAATGAATCTGTTCCAACTAGGCCGACTCGAATTTATGCCTTTTTTTGTCGCTCAAGCAGGCCCTGACGTCCGACCCGGTACTGTGCCACTTTGACCAAAGTGCAGCTACTATCATTCACACTGACGCCAGCAATCATGGTCGCCGTGCCGTTCTCCTGCAACATGACACCACCTTGCGTGAACGAGTCGTTGCTTACGCCAGTCGGACGTTGACTGCTGCTGAGAAAAATTACACCATCACCGAACAAGAGTGCCTTGCTGTTGTTTGGGCAGTGCAAAAGTTTCGGCCATACCTCCACGGCCCTCACTTTACAGTCGTCACCTACTGTAACGCACTGTGCTGGCTACGGTCACTAAAGAAGCTATCGGGTCGCCTTGGTCGCTGGTTGATCTGTTTACAGGAGTAGGATATCGATGTTAGGTACAGGTCTGGCAAGGGTCAACAAAACGCAGATACTCTATCTCGTAGCCCTTGTGGGGATGCGCGACTCTCACGCGTCCCCTGATATGTTGTTTTTCCACACGGCTCGCGTGGCTTGGCGCCCGCGGCGGTCGGAGTGGTTGAGGCGCAGTACGAGAGATGGCACGAGTGTTGCGCTGCTAACGCCGCCGACAGGCGGGGTTACTTGGGCGCCGAGACAAAGCACTTCCTCTTTGGTTCGGGACAGAAAGCAGTGCGGACGTGCCGTGCCGCGCGTGCGCCGATCCATGCTTCTGCGAGACCGTCTCGCGTGGTCGCCTTCGAACGCGCCACCGTTCGCGTGACCATACGCGCGAACGACCAGGTGTTGGGATCCAGCATGGGGCGAACATATTCGCTCGCTATCCGGTCGCGGTGAGTCGGACTTCCTAGATTTGTCGCGCGCCCATCGGTATGCTTTGTGGATAGGAACTCGGCTAGCAGGCATTGATCTATGAAAGGTGCAATAAATGCCCTTGTGATTGTTTGCGCTATTGTGTTGTCGTTCCTTTGTCCCAAGAGCATGGGTGTGGGAATCCCACACCCTTTGCGGAGCAATACTGACTCAGTATCGCCTAATCGTAAAGATGTACAGCCCGAGCCCACTTCTTCACCTCTGTCCGTCTCAACGCTCGATTGGCTGAAACGTAATCACCAATCTGTCCTTGTTTCCCACCAACGTGCCGACTCATACTGCCAAACTATTCTCGACCGCATGCAACGCTCTGCTTCACCTCCGAACGTCCGACTGCGTCGACAACCTGAACAATTCAAGCTTCACGATGGCGCTTTGCATCGCTATATTGATCACGTCGATGGCAACAAATGGGTACCCATCACATCACGTTCTCTGCAACGTGAGGTGCTTGAAGCGTTTCATGATAAACCGACGGCAGGCCACCTGGGACACCACAATACGTACGACAGAATAGGAAGTCGGTGCTCTTGGCCTGGCCTCTCTTCTGCCGTAGCCAGGTACGCCGCATCTTTCGCTATTTTTCAACGCCACAAACGACCTACGACTCCTCCCTCTGGTCGTTTGCAACCTCTTCCTTGTCCCGCTTCGCATTTCGAGGGTCGTCGGAATTGACTTGTACGGTCCTCTTCCCAAGAACCCCAATGGCAATCGCTGGATTGTT
This sequence comes from Dermacentor albipictus, assembly GCF_038994185.2. Taxonomy (NCBI): domain Eukaryota; kingdom Metazoa; phylum Arthropoda; class Arachnida; order Ixodida; family Ixodidae; genus Dermacentor; species Dermacentor albipictus. The sequence goes on from NC_091826.1 coordinate 115,343,640, forward strand.
ACGGCCGTATACCATACGACACGCTACACCGAGACAGCCTATCTACAGTCTGGGAGTGCCACTGAAGTCGCCGATTTCTTTCTACACAGTATCCTCTTACGTCACGGAGCTTCGCGCGTTCTCCTCAGCGACCGGGGCAAAGCCTTCCTCTCGTCTCTTCTTACCGAAGTTATGCGCGTCTCAAACACCATTCACAAGACCACTTCGAGTTACCACACGCAGGCCAACGACTTGGCAGAGCGCTATCATCGTACTCTATCGGATATGATTGCAATGTACATCAGCCCCAAACACATTGTGACATTTGCATACAATGCGGCTGTACAACACACCACCGGCTTTTCTACATTTTTCCTCGTCTATGGCCGCTCACCTGGTGGACGTCTCTTTCCTTACGGCTCCCGTGTCCTCAGCAACGCCTTTCACAGAACAATTTTGGCTCACCTCGAAGGCTGCCGTCATCGAACCGGCATTAACTGCGACATCTTTTAAGATGTGCGGAAGCATCGTACAACTCGACTCACCGTGTTCTCATATACTTCCCTGGTGGCGAAGTTTTTCTATGGACTCCTGTGTGCGTTCCCGGTTTATGCGAAAAATTCTCCAGTCGTTTTATTGGACCCTACACGGTCGTTGAGCAGACATCTCAAGTTAATTACCACATCTCACCTCATGGAATTTCTTCGTACCACCATTGCCGTGGTCCAGAAATTGTGCATGTATCTCGCTTAAAACCGTAAACTCGGCGCGTTTCATCATATGCCGCGCCACCAGACGGTCGCTTGCACTGCGGGAGGGAATTAGTACGAGCGCGATCCATGATTGACTGCTTCATCTCTACACATCATCACCACTTGTACAAATTCCTCATCTGTAATTATCATCAGCCGCACAGCTTGTTCTTTTTTTATTGAAATGAAAATAAAAGAAAGAGACGTAGTCACCTTATACTGGCTGTGCAAAGGGGGTCGGCAGGCTGAAAAGCCCCGTTGCCATCGCGTGGCTCATACCCAGTTCGTTCACTGGCTGCGCCCTAGCTGCTGTTGCCGCGTTGGCAGTCCGAAGGGACAGTCCAGAAAGCGGCGTCATCACCTTTTCTATCTTGCGGCAAATACGGGCATCTATCGCTGAAAGTGCAGCGCCGGTGCCGACAAGTGCTAGCGTCAATGTTCCTTCTATTGCGATTTCAATACCGTTTTTCGGGAAAATGTGAGGCCTTATAAATTTCGCAGACACCGCAGTTCTCGCCTCCTGAACTGCGATTTTTAGTTTTCCTGGCGCAGAGGGCTCCGCCAATGGTGCATGGGGGAAATGGAGTGGTGGCGAGGAGAAGGTGAACGGCGACCGGAGAATGCGGTGTCGACGGCAGGAGATTCAAAGGTCTCCGAATAGTTGCGTAGTTGCGGCGTTGTTGAAAACGTGCCGCATATGGACGCACATTGCTGAGGACGTTCGGTGTAAGGAGGCGACAGTGACGTGCTACGTGACCAGCACGGCCACAGTAAAAACAAATCGGACGAATGTCTTCCGTGCGCCAATGATCTTGAGGTCTTGCGTACTGCACCAGTGGCCGGACTGGAGCGGATACGGCAGGGCGCAAAGGCGGCCGAAGGGGACCGTAGGTCCGTGGTGCAGGCCTCGAAGCGACTTCGGCATCCGTCAAGGGAGCGGCAACCGGAGCCTGCTTGAGAGAAGGTGGAATGTGGTCGGCTACCTGCTCCTTGATGACAGATTGGGGAGCGGGCGCCAACGAAGAATTCGACTGGCCGCTTGTAAGGGGAATCAGAGAAAGCTGACGAGCCACCTCTTCACGAACGAACTCCTTGATTTGTAGCAGCAGCGACGTGTTGTCCGGGGAAACAGCCAAGGTCGACATTGAAGTCGCCTGAGGAGGAGATTGGCGGGTGGCTATGCGTTGTTTGCGGAGTTCGTCGAAGCAGAGACTGACGAGTTCAGAGTCTGTCGACGGATTTTTCGCCAACAGCATCTGGAAGGGGTCATCTTCAATGCCTTTTAAGATATGGCGGATCTTCTCGGCATCAGCCATTTTGACGTCAACGCGGTTGCAGAGGTCGACAACATCTTCTATATAACTGGTAAATGTCTCCCCTCACTGTTGCGCACGACTGCGCAAACGTTGCTCGGCGCGAAGCTTGCGAACGGCGGGGCGCCCGAATACCTCCGTCACGTTAGTTTTGAAGGCTGCCCACGTTGTGAGATCACGTTCGTGGTTGCGGTGCCACACGCTGGCGACACCGCTCAAATAAAACGATACGTAATTCAGTTTTTTGGTGTCGTCCCAGTGGCTGTGGATGCTCACCCGGTCGTAGTCAGCGAGCCAGTCGTCTACGTCATGGTCTTCGGTAGCGCTGAAGATGGGTGGGTCGCGTTGACGCAACAGGCCGGGGAGGACCACGGCAGTCACCGGGGCAGCGGGTTGTGGTTGCGGTGGTCTTTCTTCCGGCATAATGAAGACAGGCTGTAGTGTTCGGTTGCGAAGTTCCTGAATTCCTTTTGTACCCAGCACTTCCACCTATTGTAAATGGGTTTATTCGGGTCGTAGAGAAGCAGCGACCAACGCGGCAACAGCAGCTAGGGCGCAGCCAGTGAACGAACTGGGTATGAGCCATGCGATGGCAACGGGGCTGTTGTTGTTGTTGTTGTTGTCCCTAGTGGCCGTGGCACATACCCACAGTGGGGGATTGGCCAAGAATCGGGCGGTTTAATTAGGTGCCTAAAGATAATAATGATAACAAGGGAGTTAACAATTTGGGCGTGCGAGTTTAAAAGTAAACGTATTGTGTTTGGAGAAAAAAGGAAATAATCAGATGAAAACCGGGTATAAGATAATAATAATAATAACAATAATAATCAATAAAAGATAAGAAATAAAAAAGAAGCTATGGTTGGGAGGGAGAACGATCAACCTAACATGGAAATCGATTGGTTTCAATGAGGTAATTTTGGATCGCCAAGCAAACATTTCTGTTGCTGAACCCAAGAATGGAGGCTCCAAAAGACAGGATCACAGGCACTGATAAAGTTAGACCAATACAGCGAAGCGGGATTTTGAGTAGTCGTTTTCTTATAATAGAAAAACGTCTGCAAGACAACAAGAAATGGTCGATTGTCTCCGCTTCGCCACAGAATGAGCATAAAGGTGAGGGGACCAGACCAGACCTGTGGAGGTAGAAGTTCAATGCAGGTATACGGCAGCGCAGCTTCGTGATGGACACTTCAATTTTCCGTGTTCGGCAAAAATCTCTGTTCCAAGGGTGCAGGAGATGTCCGTAATCCGCAGAGTTAGTAATTGCGGAGCCTGATACTGATTGTATAATGATACTCCTGCGAAATCTAGCTGCAGTAACATAAGCAGTCAAAGGGCAGCAAGGAAGAATCGGGCCACTTATCGATGCCTTGGCTAGAGAGTCTGCAATTTCATTAATGATTAGTCCTTTATGGCCAGGCACCCAAATCAAACGCACGCTTCTCAAGTAACCAGGTACCAATGATTGAAATGTCCTCATCACGCGAGAATCACTAGAAGCAGTAAGAGATGAGCACAATGATAAAGAATTAGTGACTATCACGGCTGACGTAATTGATGGTCCTAATTTGCGTAATGCCAGCACCACGGCCATGAATTCGGCTAAAAAAATTGGTATGAAATCTGGCAGCCGAAAAGAAAATGTCCAATCGAGAATCGGGGAAAAAATTAGCCTGCCGATCTTCTTCGTCAAAGCTGGATTAAACGGTTCCTTATCAAAGTTATACCTAAGTGTACTTACTGAAAGAGCTACTGGTCCCCAGGCTCGTCATTTCTTGAAGAAGGTGAATAAGCGTCTACAGGCGTTCAGTCACTTAATTCCACCCCGACATTGTTTGCTTAGTGGCTATGTGTTGGGCTGCTAAGCACGAGCTCGCGGGATCGAATCCCGGCCACGGCGGCCGCATTTGGATGGGGGTGAAATGCGAAAACACCCGTGACCCAGATTTAGGTACACGTTAAAGAACCCCAGGTGGTCCAAACTTCCCGAGTCCCCCACTACGGCGTGCCTCATATTCAGAAAGGGGTTTTGGCACATAGAACACCATACTTATTTACTTGATTCCATCGATTTATTCGCATAGCTATTTGAGACGACCGTCACGTGGGTTACGTCTCACAAGACGAACGAAAGCAGACAACCTGCGCGAAAGCTTGCATTCCGCCACCGACCTAATTTCTCATTCCCGAGCACTACAAGCGGTAGCGTCGTAGTTTTCTTTACATCGAGGCTGCTCCATCTTATAGATTGGCCCAGATCCACCAGTAATTCCCTCTTAGTACTCGTGGATGACGCTACCAAGGCACTGTGTAATTTCTTAGCGCTTTCTGGATCAGACATTGTCGTAACGAAACAGGCTGAAGCGTTTTTTCGCACGAGTAAAAACTGTCACCTTGCTGTCTCCACCATGGTATCAGCATCGTCATTGTCGGCGTGTTGCTCTTGTCTACTTACAACTGTTATTTTTACACAGTTACATCAAACCATCTGACAACTCCTTGGAGAAGTCGAAGTGATGCTTGGACCTCAACCTGCAAAGCGCTTCTCATAGCATCGATTCCTATAGTGCGTATTATTTGGGATCCGTTTTAGACATTTGTTTCATTTGATATCAGGAAGCGTGTAATTAAAATATTAAATAATGGACGCGTCAAAGGCTGGCAGAGCATTAGAGGTGTAAAAATTTTGAAGACGCTTAAGCTTCGCCTTTAATAGGTGAACGCGAGAGCTTTCAAAGATCCTTGACTGCTTCACACGCTTCCCGGCAGCTGCGCCTTATGTAACCGTAATAAACGCCGGACGTGGGACGCCGACGCAGAATTTTCTGCGACAAGGGGCCCTTAACGCTTTCGTGTTAAAAGCTTGGTTACGGTGAGGTAGGCGGGTTCGATACAGCGGCGATAATTACAGGTACAGGAAAGTGCATTGCACTCCCATAACTGTTTGCGAAAAGATAGAACTACATAGTAAAGCAATGGAGCGTCTAAAGACAAGCGATGCCCATCGAACCAGAGTTTGTGCTGCATCTTGTGCTGCAGAACTGCGCTGCAGTCTTGTGCTGCATTGAATGGGCATCGTATGGGAGCAATGAATATATCCGTAACCAGGCCCAGAAAACATGTTGAAAATTAATTCTTACGAAATATTCGGGTCGTATTCACTCTTGTGCAGAACGTACCCTCAGCCTGCGAAGGAATGAGGCCGGGATACACAAAGCGGACGCTCTATGGAACTACCAAAATTGTCGCCGTGTCCCAGCTGACCGATTCAGTCTGTTCTACCACCACTCCGTGACTGTGGCTGATTGTGGTGTTCTCAGTGCCTGTCGTGCCGACCGTTATAGCACTAGGCATTGTGACACTGGTCGTTGTTGCCGATGTAGCCGTCACCTCCACGTCATCGCTGATAACTGTGGTTGGGCTGGTGGCGTTCGTGTCAGTAAACCTGGCACGCCTGCGGTTCGACACGAGCATACCGATGACGATGACCAGCATGAGACAGATGATCACCGCGCTCCCAATGATCGGAAGGATGACCCTGTGGTAGGGGCGGGCAAAGAAGAATCGATTATGTTGAGCTGAATCGCGTCGGGTGGGCTCTTAAGCTCAACTGCGGCAGAAGAGGAGCGAACAACAAGCACTACGTTATTCTAGGTGTTTTCTGCCGTCCAAGCGACTGAGAGTTTCGAATTCTGTTTAAAAGGGGGCTAGTAACACTTTTTTTACGTGGTGGGGGAAGCTTATCAGTGCTTAGGCAATCTGTTATGAACGTCTGAGCCGTGCATGTAGCAAATTTTACAACTGCACTCAATACAACAGCCACTATTTTTAATCCGACCCGCATTCTATAGGGACTTCACGTTCTTTTCGGCGCCATATTTCTTAAACCGTTTCACGCCAACTTGGGACACCTGGTATGTTCCACTGAGTACCTTCTCAAATAGACAATTTTGGAATAGGCAATTTGGGCAATTGAGAATGTGCAACAGGGCAGGCGGCGCTAGGTGTCTGACCGAATAGACTACTTTGGCCGCTGGGTATGTGCAACAGAGCATGTGACACTTCTTAAACGTGAACATTCTTCGTAATTCCTCTAGAAAGGGCTTGTGCCATTGGTTTCGCGTCTCAATAGGCAAGCAGGACGAGAGGTAAGAAGTGAGGAAGTTGGCAATATAGGAAATTACAGTATCAGCTAGAGAGCAGTTAAAAATTCGGCGTCAAATGTTGCTGAGTTTGCAGAAGAGTGAACAGGATGGGCCAAAAGATTGCATTGAGCAGTTTAACTATGAGGAGTGAGGAAGATGTGTGTAAAAGGAAAGTGAAATCAGCTGCACCGAAGTGAAGACTTTGGCAATGCGGTCCGTCGCTGCTCTGCGTCGACACTAATTGCAATAACGTGCTGGGTTCCGCCGGAGTTTTTTGAACTTCAGTAATAATTAACGATATCATGTTCGGTCACTACATCCAGGTCTCGAAGAATCAACGACCGCACCGTTACTCATGCCCTTAAGATCGGGGGCCACGTCGGAATGCCGGCGCACATAATCTAGAGACACAGATTTAAAAAAAAAAACCGGTGCCATCGTAGCCGGAGCACAACGGCAGAGCTCACGAAGCCCGCTTTGAACATAGTAACGAAAGAGGTAGTTGCAAGAACGCGACAAAGGCGCATAAGCGCCGATGTGACCCAAAAAAGGTGAGGCCGCCTTACCTCTTCGGTCCCCTCAGTTCGGTCGTGGCAAGGGTGTTGTCGAACCCAAGTGCCGAGACATCTCGTGCCGGTGGGTACGTGGCGAGCTGGCCATAGTGCGAAGAGTAACAGAGTTTATTTCACCCATTCACTCGAAACTGCTAGAAGACGTGAAATTAAATTATTAATTAAATTAAAACCAAGCCTAACTGAGATGAAAATTAATTATATGAGCTATTCCCTTCTGAAGTTCCTTCTACTTCCTTTTAAATAACAATGCTGAAGTTCCGGTTGAAAGTTTTTCAGCACTTTTGAAATTTTATGTTCATGCAACATTCATTTCATATTGAGGATGAGCTGTTTGTGCAGAATAATGGTATATGTAGAGCATCATGTGTGGCGCCTGTGTGAAGCAACACTTCCCTTGCAAGCATTGACCACCAAATGGAAACCGCTTTTTTAAAGCACAAGGTTTTACAGGTGTTTAGGTATGTCGATGACTTTTTTATTGTTTTGGAGAAGGAACAGGAGATCGCGCACACTGAGTGTGTTACGGGCGTTTTAGACACTTCTTAAAGTACATGTACAAAGACTCAAGCTTACCCATGAGCTTCCTAATATTGACAAGCGGCATTTTTAGATCTTCAACTCCCGCTTCCTGAAACCCATGTGTGTTGGATGTACAGCCTCCGCGCACAGAAAGAATTCTTCCCATTTCATTAAGTTCATTGAAACACAGTCAGCAGAGCGATTGCCAGTACAGGCTTGCAGTAGACGTACGGTCCTGTTGGAGCGCATACGGCAGACATACTCAGATCCTTCCTGGAAGCTTACCATTATAACTAAAACGACAAGTGTACAATGGATGTATTCTACCGGTGCTAACATATGGGGAAGAAACTTCGCGACTTACAATGAAGCTCGAAAAGAAGTTAAGAACCGGAGAAAGAGCGTTGGAACGAAGAATGATAGGCGTAGAGTTAAGAGACAGGAAGAGAGCGGTGTGGATCAGAGAGCAAACGGACATATCTGATATTCTGATCAACATTAAGAGAAATGGAGCTGAGCAGGTCATGTGCTGCGTTGGTTAAATAACCGGTGGACCGCTGGGGTTTCAAAATGGGTGCCAAGAGAAGGGAAACGCAGTCGAGGACGGCAAAAGACTAGGTGGGGTGATGAAATTAAGAAACTCGCAGGCGCAAGTTGGAATCGGTTGGCGAAACACAGGGGTAATTGGAGATCGCAGGGAGAGGGCTTCGTCCTGCAGTGAAATTTAAATTGTCTGATGATGATGATGATGATGATGATGATGATGACGACGACGACGACGACGACGAGGTCCTGTTCCCACGTCATTCAGGAAAGCTTCGATTTGCAAATTTCTAGGCTTCTATCGGTGGGCTTCTCAACTTGTTTGTTATCTTCAATCGGCGAAGCCTTGTTGAAGAAATTTCTGCGTGAGCAAAACAATGCTTGAGAAGAAAGCAAAAAGAAAAGGAAAACGCGCTCCTGTTGTCGTTCCGGAAGCACACAGAGTGGCTCACTCGTTAAAAGATGGCGCTTCCAGGTATGATGTCCCAGTAGTGTTTTCAGTTTCCCGAAAAGTTTCACGCATTTGTGCTCGCCTCCCATCTGTACAAAGTGCCGAGTGTGTTCAGAAGCACGCAAAGTGCTTTTTTTAATGTTCAGCCGGGGTCGTTTATGAGATTTCTTTAAGCTTCGGCAGGGCATACATCGGCAAAACTCGCCGTTGTATGAATGATCGCTTGTGAGAGCACGCATTATCAATCAGAAATGGGACAGGCTCCCATTTGCAGTATCATCGCACGGTGTGCACGTGTGAAGGTTTGCTGGTAAACACATTTGTACTACGGAAAACCAGATATACGGTGGCGCGGGAAGTAACAGAGGCCATATATTAAAGAAAGTTTGGAGACTGGTATGTCCGCGTTCCGTCGTTGTTTCTTTACGGGAATGTGTACAGTTTTCTTGCGGAGAGGATGTCATTAATTTTGGTATTATTGTCACACCAACTCATTTGCTCTTGTTCTTGTTCTTGTGCGCATGCCTGAGAGTATATGAAAGGAAGTACCGAGAAAAATGAAAATCAGTTGCAGGTGTGCGCCTGTCCATGACTGTTCTTTGTCCTTGTGTTATTTCGCGCGTAAAACCATTTCTAGCCATGTACCAACTAGCCCGCCAGGAGACGCTGCTAAGTTCTTGTAAGAACACGGGGAATATAATTTTTGATTTTCCTGTAAACAATTATAGTAGCAGTGCAATATAAGCCAAATATTTGCTAAGGTGCTCACGTATGCTTCCTGCACACCTCGAATGCGCAATGCATTCGCAATGCAGATACCAGCAGATACTGCTGGTATCTCTAGTGAACCAAACTTCTTTTTGTAATCCATGACAGTCATACAATGCGGTTGTCCGTACTTCACAGATTTCTCAATTACGTGGTGGATAACGTGGATCCGGTCCACTGTTGAATACCGCTTTCGGAAACCAGCGTGTTCGCATGGTTTATTGAAATCAAGTGTTGCCGAAATTTTACTAAAAATTACATTGGTGAATATTTTGTGCACACCGACAACAAGGCAATGTGCCTGCCATTATTCAACCTTTTCGCGTCTCCATTGTTGTGGGTGAGCATCATGTTGGACTTCTTGCAACTCTCGGGTACATTTGACGTCACGTGGCATTGCAAATAAAGGGTCGCAAGCTTTTCGAATTGTATATCTACTCTGTCTTAGTTAAATTGATTGTTATGCCCTCTTCTCGTGCCGCTCTTCTCCGCAACATGTTTTGCAAAACCCTTCTCAACTTATCGGCCGTCACACGCGGAGCTTCTCTATCCTGTTCGTCACTACTTTCATTGAAGGTTACCTGTCCTGTCTGGGGACTGAGCAGTTCACTGCAGAATTCCTCTGCTTCCTTTTCTGTTTAGTCGAAATAGCTGATGGCATTGTTTAGCTTAGCTTTCACTGCATACATCTCGCTCTTTTCTGTATTAAGTTTTATTCTTACTTCCCCAGATCTTACGGTCTCCACACTCTTTCCAGATGTTATATTTTGGAATATTATTTGTTCTTTTGTCAGCTTTAACACTTCAAGCAGTTCTATCCCTACTCTGAAGTTAGATACTTTACTGTTTCGCGTTTATTAGGTCCTTATTTACTCGCGGGGATTGCCTACTTGTTTCATTGGTGCCTTATTTCCAACTTCAATCGCGACCTCTGATATTAGATTAGTTCAAGTCTAATAATTTTTCTGTTATGTCCATCTTCGTGTACCAAGCCTCATTTGTTTTAAACCTTCCACTTCCTTATTTCACATTTGTTCCTCTTACAAAGAAAGGGGGAAGATGTTCGGATAGGAACAAAAAGCTACAAAAGTGACATAGTTAAACGCGTAAATACCACTGAACTTCAATCCATTCGTATAAACAACATATTCTCGAGCGCTAGGTTGAATTCCTCTGCTTGCACCCTGCTACGTATACATTGGGTGATTTTCTTTCTTGTCTAATTTTGCTCTTTCTTTTGTCAAACTTAGAGAAACCGCTTGCCCACTAACTTTTGTTCACTGCATCGTACTCCACGTAACACGTCGCCCTCTGGCAAAACGCTGCGGTCGGCACACGATATAATATATAATTTTTTTTCTTTTTTCCCCGTCAGGGATTTTCCAGATTCACCTCCCATTATTGCGCTTCGGAAAAAAAAGTAATAATTATATGCAAGCGATTCCTTTTCGTGAATTCTGCCAACTTGTCTGCTCTGCTATTTTTTGTCGGTTCCATAGTTGACCACTGCCTGATACCTAGCATGTCTTTCTGCATTTTTGCATTGAAATTACCCATGACTGCAGTATGCTCCGTTTCTCTTATCTCATTGGAAAATGAACGGCCTTATACAGAAGTTATAACTCTGCATTGCCATGGCAGGACTTTGGGACGTAGAGTAGTAGAATCTGTGATTGATATCTTATATTTAGCTTTATTACGATGGCTGCGACCATTACCATAATGCTGTAAAAGTTTCGCCATGAGTGGCAGGAAAATCGATTCCGTCACTGAAAACAAGCAACCTGGCGAGGCGAAAAGCACATTTTGTGCGATAGCGAAGATATCTCGCACGGTGATTTCTCAAGACGATTCTTACGTCTGCAGGTTTAGGTGCTTCAGGAGCACCAGGAGGGGGCGCAGCCGGAAGCGCATCCGGGGTAGTAGCCAACTTTCCAGCGGAAGGCACAGGCGGTTGGGAAAGCTCCAACGGGCTGTCGATGGGAGACAACGGTGGTGGCACTGAGGTTCCGCCGCCGTTCTTGGCCTTCGGCTGTCGCTTTGGTTTCTTGCTCCTGGCCGACGGCGACTCAGCACCGCCCTCAGGAGTCCTGCGCGGGTGCACCGCATTAAGCGTGGTTCATGTGGACACGCCAAAGCCGCGTTTTATAAGACTGCAATTATATGCGCCGTCCAGAAGAATTCCTGTGGTCGTCATCGCGGTTGGCGTCGGCGTCACCGTCACCGTGAGGTTCCAGATAACGTTCAAGTTCGATAAGATCGCGGTCGCGCGCCGCATGCTGCAGGTACGAGGGAAAGTCCGAAAGTGAGGCGAGAAGGACGGTGGCGTGATGCGCACCGTCTTCTCGCGCGCACAATGTAGAGGAGGGGAGGGGTGAAAACGAGTAGAATGCGAGCAGTCATCTCGTGCGAACGAAAGCGGGAGCGGACAAGTGACTGCGTGCTGAGGGGATCAGTAGGGTTAACACACGAATGAGGTTAGCACACGTCTCCGTTTCTAGTGCGCTCGCGGGTGAGAACGGCCTTACGCGCTGTATCTTTAAGGTAATAAGCGGAATGTGCAAAGTTCAGGTGAACTGAGGCGGCTCATGACTTCCTATGCGTTGTGTTCTCATGGCCTATTTCGCGTTGAAACGAGAGACTGCGCCAAGAGTAATTCGCTCGCCGCTGCTCCCGCTCTGCTTCACGCCAGCGTTGTGACAGCGACCGGGCGTGGTCCCCGAGCAAGATCGGCTCATGTCTTTCTGTGCATCCGTGACACCAGTCTTGTTAATTTAATGAGTAAACTAATGCAAGAGTAGAGAACTCAGGGCTGGGCTAGTTGGTAACACGACATGCCCCTAAAGCTCTTGTGGTGACTGGATATTCTGTGTCCCTTTGTTTGCGCTCTTTCGCAATGAAATAAGCTAAATGCCAGCTGCGATTTGTGCGGCCGATAGAACTAAGAAACCTTGCATCGTGTGTTTGTCTGTTCCCTCGTTATCGTTACAAGTGTTTCGTATTTCGGGCAATACTGCAACTTGCAGGTATATTTGTGTTGTTTTCAGTCGCCTGAGTCAATAATGAGCACAGTGGTTGTATAGAAATGCGTGATTAAGTGTTTTGATAAGTTCCTGATCAGTACATAAAATATCACAATGTCTCACTGCATAAAACAAATAAAGACGCAAGCAGCCTCCACTACGGCTGCACCTGTGTCTCTACGAAAGAAGACGAAAGCTCTGGTAATCGGTGCCGCACCTCTCTTTTGGAATGAATGAGTGCATGAATGAATGAATGCTTTATTTTCTTGGTGACGCCTAATGCCGGTGTGGGTCCCCTTTGCTCACGGGACCGCTTGGTTGCGTGCTGTGGTTTCCTGGGGGCAGCATGGGCATCAATGGCATGTGTGGGGTCCATGTAGCGGGCTTGTCCTTCCTTGCGATGGGGTACTATATGTTGCTTCATGTAACCGATCAATCTTGTCTTGTCATCCTGTGTTAAGAGTGCTGTCACGGTCTCTTATCCTCAACCTCCGTTTACATACGCCTAAGACGAAATGCTGGTTTAGCACTCCCTGGCATGTAGAGCATCGTGGAGGCGGTATTCCTTGGTAGAGGGTCATTCAAGCTGGGGTTCTAGGGGGCCAATTTGTGGCTGCCACAGTAGGACTTGTTCTTTCTTGGTAGGCTGTGCGTGTGGCTTAGCGCAAACTGCCAAGCTGTGCTAGGTCTTTTAGTCTGATGGGATTTGGCGTGGTCAAATTATTTAGAGAAGATTGACAACTTTAATGTGGCTAGTGATCTACTGATAGGTAGTGTCTATATATGTTAAATTAAATTGTAGGGTTTTACGTGCCAAAACCACTTTCTGATTACTAGGCATGCCGTAGTAGTGGACTCCGGAAATTTAGACCACCTGGGGTTGTTTAACGTGCACCTAAGTACACCGGTGTTTTCGCATTTCGCCTCCATCGAGATGCGGCCGACATGGCCGGGATTCGATCCCGCGACCTCGTGCTCAGCAGCCCGCTACATGTATGATATATAGATTTCACGTTTTATACGATGATTATCATGAAGAGAGACGTCTACCCAGTGATGAAAGTTGGCGACAAAGATGTTTATGGGAGAGTGGCACATACCGAGTGACGCTAGAATATCAGCTTGGGCTTGTTGGTTTTCCATCCTCGTGTTAGCAGCGCCAAACGTGGACGGGACACGAGACGAGGGGACGACACCACAACGCTTGTGGTGTCGTCTTGTCACCACGTGTCCCGCCAACGTTTTGCGCTGTTGACACCAGGATACCCAGTGACGCCAACCCAGTCCAACGTTTGGAGCATCGGGGCAATGCTATTTAGGAGGGGGACTTGACACGTGTACTCATCTATCCTTTTAACAGGGACCGTATTTCAGCCGCTAACTTAATGTTATCGCTCAGCGCAAGACGCGCCTGCATGATTTGGAACTTAGCGGAGTGTTCTCGTTGATTGTTTCTGTTGTGTATGTTCTTGCCGAACTTTGTCTAATCAGATTCCATGCGCGACACAAATGGTGTAGTACTTTCTGGAAGGCGCACGGGCACCAACGATTACGCTTGAACGTTCGACGATTGATGCGTAAAAACCGACGCGCTTGCACCGCCGATCCCACCGATTGCCGCCGACTGTGCTCGCCGCTATCGTTGTGCTTTCAGTGCAGCCTGTCTTTCTGGGCACAGGCTCGTCCAATAAATACTTTCGTGAGCCTAAGTTTTACAGCAAAGTTGTACGCCTCTACCTCCCAATGTATTTGGTTTGTCCAGGGACAAAAATAACTTTTTTCGCTAGCCGATCCCGGAGATAGTGCAATACCGGGCCGACCCGTAAAGGAGGTGAAGCAGACTTCAAGAAATCCGTTCCTAATGAAATAATATTCACGAACAGTAAATGCAGCACATAAATCAAGATTTCTGTGTATTTTTTATGTTTGTGCGTCAACAATAAGAACGGGGTGAGCATAGGCCGATCCTGGTCTCACTGCAATGAAGCATGCTTCAAGCACTTCACCAATAATAATAATAATAATAATAATAATAATAATAATAATAATAATAATAATAATAATAATAATAATAATAATAATAATAATAATTGAAGTAGATCAATCGAGATGCATTGTTTGAAATCGGAGGGTATACTGTAATTGTTTGTGAAGAGCCCATGGACTCACGAGCAGGAGGCATTCCCATATACGCAAAGGATAAAATGTTTGCACTGTCATAAATCCTTGACTTGCTAGAGGACCATGCCACAGACTGTGGTGATGTATCTGCCGTACAAATAAAACAGAACTGTGATATTCACTGTGTATTTATATCCAGGCACACCCAAGTGTGATATCTAGAAGTTCATGACAACTAACTTTGAATATTTAGCCGTGATGACACAACTCCTGTTATAATCGTTGGGGACTTCAATGTGGACATTTTAAAGCCAGAAAAAAAATTTTTCACTGATTTGCGCTAGAACAGCTTCGTTTGAAGTGCCACACAAATCCAAGTCACTCAACTACCCAACAAAGGTTGTGTATATAAATTTAATTTTGGCCTAGGCTCTGTCTAAGGTTGTAAACGAAGCAATCACTGTATATCGCAGCAATCGCAACGCTATCGTCACTACCATTACCAAATGATAAAAATAAATACATGTACCCTCGCATACCCCTGTGCAACGTGATACGATTTCCTTGGTCATCCACCTTCACAGAGTGGAATGGCTCCTCAGTTTTCTTGTTATTTTGTTCTTCATCATCCCTACAACGAGACAATATTGATTCAGCGCTAACGCATTACCGTCGACAGTCCTTGTGTGACAGGCTTTCCCGCGATGTTTTCTTTTTCAGTTTCGGTAACGAGGCATGTTCTTGCCAGCATTTCCCGTGTACTCTTATCTAAACTTAAAACTTACACGGAGGCAGCGTGTACTATGTCTACACAATCTTGAACTTGACTTTTTGCAGGTTCGAAATTTTGTTGCCGTTGGTATTTAAGAAGGCACTTTTCCAACTCCAACGGTTACCGCTGGACTCGAGCGCTCAATAAAACGACTACAGGAGCGAGTCCCTAACAGCTGTTGCTGTAAACAAAACCAAGGGTGGCGTCTCACTTGCTGTCTCTGCGGTTTGCGTCGAGGGACTTGGCGCGCTTCTTGGTGCGTTTCTTGTTCGCCTTCTCGTAGTCGGGTGACGCGGCTTGCCCCGCATCCGCGGGGCCACTAACCACAACCTGCGCTGATGTTTCGACGCGGCTTTGCTCCGAAGCTTGTTCCTTGCCGCCTTGATTCTGCATGGGGTTGTCTTAGGGCAGTACTCTTCTTCTTCTACTTCTTCCTTCAAAATCGTGGCACATACCCACGAGGGTGGGGGATTACCCATGGTTCTCAATGAAAACATAATATGACCTTCTTGAATCATGTTAACTGATTGATCTGTGCTATATATATTTATTAATAGTGATTTGAAATTATTCTTCAGTTGTTTTCATTTCTTGAATAGTGGTCATGCCATTTTTGACGAAGATGCTATATTATGAAAATAACGCGATTCAGCGTTAATATTGAGGAAAAGCTGTTTAACATAGGAGTCTCGATGTAGCAATGACGTAGTTATACACAATTTGACACACTTCCTTTCGGGCTCGACGACGGGTGCTTGCCCCAAAATATTGCTACGGAACAGTGTTTACAATGACGAAGAGGCGAGCAGTGAGAAGACGACGACGACGATTAGAGGCTAGCGCGGGCTATTGCCTCTTGGCCAAATGTGGCGTATTCCCTTGTAACTATACTTGTACATAGCTTTTCGTCTGCGTTTTTCTACGTAACATATCTGGTGGAGGTGGACGTTCCCTGTACTTCGTCACGGAGCTTCGCAGTGGACGGTACGCCGAGCCTTCCTTCACGGCTCCCGGCGACGACAACTCAACCCCGCCGGCTCCGACACCTGCTGCCACTTCGACGACCTGCATCACTCTCCCCGCTCCCCGTGATCCTGGCGTATTCTCGGGCAAAGATGTGGAAGACGTTGATGACTGGATCAACCTGTACGAACACGTCAGCCGCAATAACCGGTAGGACCCTACTATCATGCTCGCCAACGTAGTCTTTTACCTCGGTGGCACACCTCGAGTTTGGTTTCGGACGCACGAAGATGAGCTCACCAGTTGGGATTCACTTAAGCAAAAGCTCCGACACTTGTTGGGCAACCCATACGGTCACCAACTTGCCGCGCGGAAGGCATTATCCGGCCGCGTGCAGACGTCAACGGTCTCCTACGTCCGGCTGCCTTCGACTCCAGCCCCTCCACCGCACCTGCAGTCACGGTTTCTGTGATCCCTGCAGTTGCCCGCCAGGAATTCGCAAACATTGGCCTTCACACCATCTGCTCGGCCCATCACCCTGATAACCACCCGGCTTCATCGATTCCGCCCCTTCCCGCATCTTATTACCCACCACGTTTCCGCAACCCATCTGAGTCGCGCACTGCTGACGACAAGCCCTTTGTTTTCACTGCCGTCGAATCGGGCAGATTTCTCGGCACTGTCGCAGTCGCATTAATATCGGCGATGCCCCTCCTATTCATCGCCGCTCGTATCGAGTGTCACCGGCTGAGGGTCAAGTTATTCACGCATAAGTTCGCGAAATGCTTGCCAAGAACATTATTAAACCGTCATGTAGTCCATGGGCATCACCTGTTCTACTGGTAAAAAAGAAGGATGGCTCATGGTGCTTTTGCGGGGATTATCGGCGGTTTAACAGGGTTACCAAAAAGGACGTGTATCCTCTACCTCGGATTGATGACGCCCTTGACTGCCTCCACGGTGCTCGCTACTTCTCTATTGACCTTCGCTCCGGCTACTGGCAGATTGCCGTGGAAGATCTCGACCGTGAGAACAATAATAATAATAATAATAATAATAATAATAATAATAATAATAATAATAATAATAATAATAATAATAATAATAATAATAATAATAATAATAATAATAATAATAATAATACTTTATTCCACAAAGTCACAAAAAGCAGCTTACATAACAGGACTGCCAAAGCCACACAGGGCTTGAGCGGCGGTGCCTGGCAGGCAGCGGAACAAGCAATTATTCAATTGACATGTACTTTTCACATTTAAAGTAGTATATGAGAAAAAAATAAAAAACAAAAAAAAAAACTAATGATTCCCTGAGGCGACTAGTCAATTTGCCTGAGTGCCTTTTTTAACTTGTATTTTGTTCGAGCGCGCAAGTCGGTTTTAGACAATTTGTTAAAAAATACGGGAACATAGTAGTCTCGCATTCTCCTGCCATATCTTGTACAACGCCTGGGTACGAGGTAAAGATTCTTAGGCCGCAAACAACGTGAGGGAACGTACTTCACCCTGAAATTACTTTCCCAGAAGTGTTTTAGCACAACAGTTTCCAGCAGTAGTTGATTAAAGTCTGGCATAAATAAGGTTTTGAAAACGTCACTTTTCTCATGAAGATTTAAATCATAGCTGGTGTTCTTTAGTATAGAACGGAGAATAGAGTTGACCCTAGTTTGCCAACGAATTGCACAATGACCATAAACAGTTATGCCGTACCTTAATACACTATAACACAACGCATGTACCACAACTTTTCGAACAGAGAGGGGCATATAATATCTCAAACTGTAAAGCACACAAGATACCGCACGAAGTCGTTTGCATACATAATCTAAGTGGGAGTTCCAGGAAAGATCACTGTCAAAGTACAAACCGAGGTATTTTACAGAAGTCACATAATCTAAAGGTTTACACAGACACGGAGAACACATTGAATTGTGTAGTACAAATGGGTAATCAATGTCTATTTTTTTCAGAGGATTGTGAAAACAAATCAGTTTTGTCTTTGATGTATTAATATTGATTAAGTTAGCACAAAACCAGTCCATAGCCTTAGTATCCATTGCTTGTAAGGAAGTAATAGCATGCCTAAAGTTTGTTGATTGAGCTATAATGACAGTATCATCTGCATACTGATACAATCCTACAGGTACCATATCAGCAAGGTCATTCACATAAATATTATATAACAGTGGACTGAGTATAGACCCCTGGGGGACACCAGATTTTATTACAAGGAAATCACTTTTAGCCAGCCCTAGTGAAACCTGCTGGCGCCTGTGATGCAGATAGTTTTCCAGAAGCGTCAGGAATGTGCCACAAAATCCTAATATTGAAAGCTTGGTTAATAGAATACCGTGACTCACGCTATCGAAAGCTTTGCTGACGTCAAGGAGGACGGCACATACGACCTGATTACGTTCGAAAGACAAGTTCAACACGTCAGAGAGATCTTCAAGGAGCGATTGGGTACCTTTTCCAGGGATGAAACCATACTGGGAAGAGGATAAAATCCCGTGTTTATCCAAGAAACTTGTCATTGTTAGTAATAAATGTTTTTCCGATACTTGAGATAAGCAGGGCAACACAGAAATTGGGCGATAGTTTTCTGTTCTATTATGTGCTCCTCCCTTATAAAGTGGTATTACTACAGCAGTTTTCATATTTAATGGGACTGTACCACTGGAAATGATATTGTTAAAAAGCGACAGCAACATATCCTTGATGACACCAAAGATGGCACGCAGGTCACTTACGTGAATTCCATCTATACCTAGTGATTTATTACACTTTAGGCTAAAGATAAGTGACCTAACTTCGTCTTCGGCTAGTAAAGGCAAGTGAGTGGACTCCAACGTACTAATATGCAAAGTACACGACGGTGGAAGCGGTGATGCATTACCCGACACTCGAGAGAATGAAGTATTAAAATCATTAGCGAGAGTACGGTCATTAGTTCCAAAAGAAGCGAAATCACATTCGCGATTTCGGTGCTTATTAGCACCTCTAAGGTTATTAATTAAGGACCATGTTTTTCTGGTGTCTATCCGAGCGGATTTAAATTCATTCCGTAAATGCATTCGCTTGGCGCGACGAATCATTGCATTTGCCCTATTTCTGGCTTCTTTGAATTTTGACCGCATCGCTTCAGAGGCGGGGTAACGTTTAGTTTGCGCCCAGAGAAGGTCCTTTTCATTTAATGCAGCCAGAATTTCTAAAGTCATCCATTTATTTTCCTTGTTACGCTGTTTGACGAGTACGATGCGTGTGGCCGCCTTCTTAAGCCGGTGTAATACCTCAACGAGCCTGTCGTAGATATCGGCTGGTGCAACACTTTTTAAAAACGCGTCCCAGGCATAGTTTGATACTAGAGTAGAAGGTTTTTGAATCACAGATGGAAACTTCTTTCTTAATGGAGGCCACTGAGGAGACAGATAAGCTAGATTGCCGAGTCAACGAGCAACAAACAAAGTAATGATCGGAAAGTTTTCTTTCCACAACCGCAGATTGCAAGATCAAAGCTGGAGCACGAATGTTTATGTGGTCAATGTAGAAAGCGGTAAGCCGGCCAGATAGGTCTTCTTCACGCGTTGCTTTTTGAACGGTAGTCTGCAGTCCCCATTTCGACAACGTATCAAGATAATCTGCGACCAAGCCAACTGCAGGGCGTAATATATCGATATTGATGTCGCCTATCAGGCAAACGCAATCTTCGTGTGACTGAGTCGAGAGTGTGTGATCGAGTTCGGCTAAGAACAATCGACCGTTGAAACAAGGAGGCCGATAAATAGCGAACAGAACCAATGACAAAGTAGGCGTATTTACTCGGAGGGCAATAACTTCAGCGTGGTGAAAGCTAAAACTTAGCTTTGTTACGATCAAGGTATCTCTAACAAATACTGCAACTCCCCCAACCCGTTGTATTTGGCGCGTATAGGAATGCAACCTGTAACCAGGTAACGTGCAATGCTTCAGGCTGTCTGCTGTGACATTCATTTCTGTTATTACAAAGACATCATAGTCGGAACGAGTAGATGCCGTGACTGCACAAAATTCGTCCCAGTGTTTTCGAACGCTGCGAATGTTAACATGTGAGGCACGAAAAGCATCACCTTTGCAAGTATTGAAAAACTTTGAAACTTCTACAAAATTATTGCAAGTCAGAGTGCCAGTGTCTGCCATCTTAGCTTATCTTATCCAGGTCCGACTCCTTCTCTACACAGATGAGGGATGCGCCCTCACATTTCTTGGCGAAAATCTTGCCATTCCTTGTCCAAATGAACTTGAAGCTCTTTTCCCTCCCTTTCAGACGAGCCAGTCTGAACAGATCCTTGTTGTGGCGCGTCAAATTTTCATTGAAATAAAGCCGCGGCAAAGACCCTGCTTGAACCAAGCCCGAGAGACCCCTTCTTGCTCTAAGCCATTCGTCTTTTGTTGCAACATCGCAAGTCTGGACCAGTATGGGCGGAATGGAATCCGTTCTACTGGGCAGGCGATGTATAGTAGTGATCATATTAGGTGTAAAGTCTGTTATACTTAAATGCTGGGCCAACTCACCCATAAACGACCTCAAATTCCCATTAGGCGTGAGCGGTAGCCCATGCAATTCAAAATTGCACTTCCTACTATATTGTTCTAGATCATTTACTTCGCTTCTTAGTTTGTCCAGCAAGTCAGCCTGAGTGACAGCAGTTGGACAAAGATGCCACTTGAGATGGGTCATGTCCGCTTGGTTAGCTTCCATGGTGGAAATTACGGTATCATACTTATTAGACAAAAATTGAATTGAAGACTGAATTTCACTGACTTTTTCAGCCATCTCTTCCCCCGTAGCTTTAAACGTAAGCAGTTCTTCTACCTTAGTAGCAAGTGCCGTAACTGTTGTCGTCAGTTGATCTAGTTTAGCATTTACTGCAGAAAAATTATTGGCGAATGAAACGCCATCACGGTTTGAGCCTGTGTCTGGCTGACTGTTTTCGACACGTTTGCAAGAGGGACAGTGGGGATTTACCAATTCAGTTTGCCAAGAAAAAGCCTGGCTCACCCGTCTACCATTTGTGCTGGAAACGGTTTACCGCGAATAATAAGCAGTGTATGTTCGACCCGGTTACCGAGTGTGGGAAAGAACACGTGCCATCGCCATCATACAGCGATGCAGTAGATGGTGCAGAGTACAGGTATCTGCCACAGCACTCACTAGCCAGTTGACTAACCCAACACTAACTGCCGGCTATAAAAAAGGCAGGGTCAGCGCATGCAACCTGACGAATACGCCATTTATGTTCATCAAAAATGGAGGCATTTGCAATAAACGTGCGTCTTTAGGATCTGACATCAACACACATGAACCTCATATTGCAGCCTTGACCGCAACATGGCTTGGACCGGAAATCAAAGACCACTAATTATTTGCAACGTCGTGCGAATTTTCAGTTTAACGCCGGGACCGCGATGTACCCCGAGGTGACGGCATGCCCTAGATGACCTCTAAAGTTGTGCTTTACGAATATTTTGCCACAATTTACTGGCTACAAATAAGGATGGGTCTCTGTTATCTGCGATCTCGAGATTGTATGGGTTGTCGTAGAGCTAGCTTACCGGAAAAGAATCATGATCATTTGTAATCGCTCTCCTGAGTTCAAACCTTTGTGGACGATCTGTCCGGCAGTGTTCCATCTTGTTATAACACGTTAATGTTTTATCAGGCAATTTTTAACATGCTATCATCGTGTCGACAGATGACCCCACCCCCAACTCTGTACACTAAATCTTACTTGGCAAAAAATTTTTTATAACTATGCAGCGTCTTTTCACTGAGCCAAATGTCGACAGAACCAACCAGAGTGACCCCATTAATTTCTACTTCACTTGACTTTATTACATCGAAGCTGTTAGCCTTTAGTTGGACGGGATTTTTCATGCGCTCGTTGTGTGCTCACTCGCGTTCCTGTATATGCTCCCGCAGGGGTTAGAGTTGCGCATAGGTCCGGCATTATGTTCCAGCTATGCTGTGAAGCCACTCCTCGCGCGAGCAGGAGGCAAATGCCGTGCAATGTTCCATTTGCT
Organism: Dermacentor albipictus; assembly: GCF_038994185.2. Taxonomy (NCBI): domain Eukaryota; kingdom Metazoa; phylum Arthropoda; class Arachnida; order Ixodida; family Ixodidae; genus Dermacentor; species Dermacentor albipictus. Next base: position 115,365,641 of record NC_091826.1, read on the forward strand.
TTTTTGTCTGCTGGTCTCGAGCTACATGTGGCCATTGCTCGTAAGTGCTGAGCAAGATGGCACTTTTCAATGTAGGCTATGCTGGAACCATTAGTGTATACGGAGGGGAGCAGTGTTCCAACCCCCAGAAATTTTTAAATCGTGTGTGCATATACATACACACGCACATACACAAACACACGCACGAACGTGCGTATACGGAGTAGGACCCCCCTCGATCTCCCAAGATAAAATCCTGACTACGCCCGTGGCTGAACAGCTCGAAAGTTTGCCAGCAAACACGCAGCACTTCGCAACAAAAAGTGGTGGAACGCTTTTCAGCATGCATATGAAGTTTTCTCGCCGAGGCCGGAAGGCAAGAAATGCTTTGAAGAATGTTTAAAAAAAACTTCACACCCGTAACGTGGACAATTATGTGAATTTGGCTCCCGAAACCAGTGGAATAATGATCGTCCCCAAGCGAACTATCGTAGCTGCAGTTATGTCAGTGACCATTAAGAGAGCGTCGTTTATCCCTCAGTGTCGTTCACAGCAGCTGCAGGCTTTCGATATATGCGGTGCATACACGTACATTTAAACGCATTTCAAATGGTGACATGCGCACATCTTATGCAAAGTTTATTTCTACTATTCATTCATACCGCAGAGGAAACAGCTGCTTCGTAGCAGCAAATCAGCAAGTGGAAAAAGATTCAAGGTGCAGGAGCTTCTAGGTCAAATTTATTTCGTACAAGGGAATGATTCACCAATGGATGCTGGAAGCAGGGCAAGAGTGCTGGTTCTTGGAGCCTTGGGAGGCAGAATTCAAAGCAACTGGAAAGGCAACAAGCCATTAGGAGTAACAAAAGCTTATTTATATTGCACTATATACTCACCAAAATGGTAAACTTCCAAAGTAATTATTCACACATTACAGACTGCAATATGAGAACAGATTTTCCTTGATCTCTTCATACTACTCAAATAAATTTACTGCAACACAGCGGCTATTAAACATACAGGCCGAATTTTACATTCCTCATGTCGGCTAAGGCCGATCTAACCAGCAAGATATTGTTGGTGGTAAATATTGAAGCCATCACAGCTGTCTCATAAGTGGGAGCTGGCGAGGTTCTCGCTTACTATACAAAACTGAACCCAGGCACATCAGTCAACATTACGCGAAAATTTCAACGCCGACAAAAAATAACATAAGAAAAATAGAGGAGAGAAAAACCAAGGCGCAATGGGCAAATAGTATCTGCTAGCATTTATTCTGTTTTGAACACGCTGTTCTAGACCCGCATAGTCAGAACAACCATGCAACAAACACAGCGAATTGGGCGTATTGGTAGGTTAACATTCTTGGCGTACATGTGCAGCGCGACACAGACGTGTCGTTCATTCTTTGTCCCGCGCCTGTGTCGTGCTGCCCACATATGCCAAAAATAGTGCAAGTGAACAACCTGTCATGCCACGCGTACGCATGTCGGCATGGGTGTTACTCGAGATAAATGTTGATTTATTGCAAACAAGGCGAACGCACCTCGGATATCCTTCCCTTTCGGAGCCGGCCGCCCTCGTCCCATGCGCAGTAGCCATACCAGTCGCCGGCGCACATCTATTCTTCCGCACGGCACCTCGTAGAAAGCTTTGCCACCTTTCGTGAGGTTTGTGCAGTTTGGTGCACTGCACCCCGTCATAGTCGAATACAAGTGTTAATGTGATGTGTTGCGCATTACTTCACCAAGGTCCTTGACTTAATGTCATCGAGTACTGTACCTGGCACCCACAGCCGACGAATGCAACGCACGCTCGACGATCCGCTGACTGCAATGTCGATGGCACTGACTGAAACGACGACTCGGTGTCGTGCGCGTAAAGTTGGCTTCGCACTGACGCCGGTTCAGCATTTGAAGTCATTTTGCACCAAGTGATTGCGCTCGGCGAATAGCGATGCGAGCGGCGTCGGAAAAATGAACAACTATGCTCCCTGCGGGAGCATATACAGGAACACTGCTCACTCAGAAACAGTACTGCCACCTAGAAAAATAACCCCGTGCCTTCTACAATGCTGCACGTCGTCTGTTTTTTAGCTTCATTACAAGGGACAAAACAGAGAGAGAGCAGCTCTGCATGGCTTTTGCGCTGGCTTACATGTACACGGCACATTTACTACTCGTTTTCCGAGTTTAAAATGAATCAGTTGCTATTCAGCAAGTAGTAGTAGTAGTAGTAGTAGCAAACGACTTTATTGGAGTCCTGAGGAGCTAGGCGGGTACCTGCTAGGTAGGTCCCTACCCATCCGTTGGCTAGTCCCATGTCGGAACAGAGAGGCCATGCCTCTCTGCTCGTTCACGGGCCATCTGGACAGCCAGGAGCTGGACGTCTTGTTTCGGGTCTGTGATGGCCTTCGTCCAGTCTTCTTCTCGTTTAAAATCCTGTAAAACAGGGCACTGCCAGAGCATGTGAATTAATGAGCTAAATTCAGTGCCACAATCTGGGCAGAGCGCATCAATGTCCGGGTCGAGCATGTTCAGAAAGCCCCTAGAGGAGTAGGACCCCGTCTGGAGCATGCGGAGTGTGCTAGCTTGTGGGCGGTTGAGCTTATGATGGGGGAAAGGAAAATTCTGCCTATTCCCTTTGTAACGAGGTGTGATTTCATGAAAAGTACTTCAAAAAACTATGTATTTATCGAAACCATTACAAAGCTGGCGCGATCGAGACAGGAAGACGATCGAGACAGGAAATGTACAATAAATGTTTCATTCATTGTTTTAAATAAATACTCCTGGTTTTAGGTAGCATAAGATTTGTATCTTTTAGTTTAGTGTCTTCACAAACTTATTTTCAAGAATGGGATAGGTTTTCGTTCATTCTCTTCTTTTCTTTCTTTTTGTTCAGCGACACGGTGCATGAACACACTCGCCGCTAATAGTAGGCGCCAGAGTTTGACAAACTTTCCTCGCCGTAACTTCACTTTGGAGCAAAACAAAACACCATGAAACAAAGACGCAGGATGAGTGTAGCGGTGTGTCGCCGCACGATCCTGTTTTCAGACGAAGCGTAGCGCAGCGTCAGCGATGCTCCTTGCAATCTTTCGTCGCCGGATCACGGCTGAGAATGAATGCGTGCGGTACGAATGGTGCATCATAAGCTCGCAATATATATTTCCGACCTGGTAGACCATCACAAGCAGTTCGGGAATTCATTATGGTGAGGGGCAGACGCACACGACTGACGCGACTCGGCCCGGTTTGAAGCGCGGGCGGCCATCTTCTCCATCGACGGGGTCGCCGGCTGTCCGGCTCGTGACGTCAGTCTAGAGTGCGCGCCCATTGGTGGAGGCTCGTGTGCATCCGCCTTAGAGGAGTACACGCGCCCTTTTTTCTAAAGTTGCACCCGACCATAGTTAACGCGTGCATGGGTTCCAGAGTGTTGGAGGAGCGGCGTCAGAGGACGTTGCATTGCCGATGCCTGGCGACATGCTTTCTCCAACGTAGTCAGTTTTCTTCCTCCATGACAAAACTTGATTGGTGTTAGAAATAAAGTACTGATATTTCTCAATATATTGGTGCATTTTGTTAGCCAGTTATATTGTGTGATCCCAAATGGTATCGGCTGAATGAGAGTAACACTTTATCCCCGGCCTGCTGACACTTTGGCTGCAGTGGGGCCTGAGGTTTGTACTCTTCTTCCAGCATGCATCTCAAAGCGAAGATACAAAATACAATCAAATGGTAGTTTATTGCCGAAAAATACTCCTAACATACTGACAAGAATATTTGGACCAATATTTCAGACAAGTCCTTTATGTCTCGTTTAGGCGAGCATGTAGACTGTCTCGATGAAATATTCCCCTCCCCTCTTGATATACCAGTCATTTGGACCCTTCAAGTATTTGGGGCTGATTACGGGAATAACAAGGCACCAACGTCATCTTAGCCTCCACGTGCCGCATGTTACCGCATCTGTTAAAAGCCGCATCTGTTACCCTCTTATGCGGCGTGTAATCGACGCCGATAGCGTTTCGACCGCGTGCATGGCGTAGAAGCACGTTACATGTGGGAACGCCTAGCCGCAATGCTGGAGTACCCGCACAGTGAGCAGCTCTGTCGGTGTTGTCACGTGCAAGCTATTTGAGGAGCGCTTTCCTGCCCCATCCATGCAGGCTGGGAGACGTCTTCAGGTGCGCCGCTGTAAACGTAAAGCATGTACTCATTTATGGGTCGCATATCCAAATGGCAATAAGGAGGGCATATAAAAATATATCTTGATCCTTTATGCCGACCAATCATAGCGTTAGCATGCGAAAAGTGCCAACAAGAGCCCAGCTTAGCTGTGTCGGTCTACAGCCACAGCCTCATCATGCAATCATTTAGTTGATTATGCGAATAAATACACTGATTTTAGTGTGGATAAAAGCAAAGGAAAAATCCAACCAAAATTTATTTTAAAACCCAACGTTTCGGAGCCGGCTCCTCCTTCAGTGGTGAGATGGTGTGAGACATAGCAGTGCTCATATGCGTTTTAGCGCTTTGACAGGCGCACGGACACAGGCGCCCACGTTCAAATAACGTTGGCCAAACCCCAAATTTCAAGTTGGACAAACCCAGATTTCAAGTGGGCCCACTTGCAAATTCCATGTTGGCCCACATCCAAATTTCTATTTGGCCAACTCCCAAATTTCAAGTTGGCCCACTTGCAAATTCCATGTCGGCGCAACACCCTAATGTCATGTTGGCCTATAATTTGGTGTCACGTTGGTCCTTTGCATACTTAGAGTTGGCCCACCTTGAAATTTAGGTTGGCCCACCCCCAGGTGTGAAGCTCGCCCACCGCCAAGTTTAAAGTGGCCCACCCCCATATCTAAGTTGGCCTTCCCCTAAATATAAGTTGGCCCATATCCAAATTTCCAGTTAGCCCACTTGCAAATTTCATGTTGGCTCAAATCAGTTGACCAACCCCAAAATTTCAAGTTGGCTCATCCCCCAGATTTTTATTTAGCCCACTTGCAAACTTCAAGTTGGCCTACCCCAAAATTTAAGTTGACCCACCTGCAAATTTCAAGTTGGCCCACGCATAAATTTAGGTTAGACCACATCGCAATTTCAAATTTGTCTACCTCTGAATTTAAAGTTGGCACAGCGCCAAATTTCAGGTGGACCACCCCAAAATTTCAAGTTGGCCCATCTCCAAACTTTAAGTTGGTGCACTCCCAAATTTCAATGGGCCCACCCCTGCTACAACCTTCCCCATGTATTTTCTATTGACCCCTATGTATTCCTGTGTCTGTTCTCTCTTATCAATTTGGTTTCTTTGTTGTTGATTTTTGTTTAAATTGTCCCTTATTGCTTATAAAGTTGCTAACCATCTACAATTACACTATTATAACGATTAAATGCCTTAACTTCGCAAATTACGCATTCTTGTGCAGATACAAGACACTTTTCGCGTGACAGAATCGGAGTACTCGCCCAAGGATGCTCACACCCTAAAATGCTTACGCATTGAAAGCTCACAGCATTCTGCTATACCGCTGCGTTATCTGCTTAGGTGGTGAAGGTGATTCTTGTGTTCACGAATTCTTGCCGGGAAGACTTTAATCTCTCCAATATACGGCGTGGGGGATTCGGTGAAGCTAATGTGGTACATAATGTCCTGCGCCTTTTAGAGAACGAGGCCAATATCTCCCGAATGTTTACCCTTTTTCTAGTTTGTGAAGGCAGCGCATTGGCGTTCGGCTGTCCTTGAAAAAGCACTCGTATGACGTCGTTCCCACAAATCAGGCAGTCGCGTCATCATCCGTGACAACTTGCCGTTTTCCGGAGCCCTGTGTCTGTGGCTCCATACGTTCAAACATGATCAGAAGAGTCACAAACAGACAAAGGGGATTGAAGGAGGACGATGCACTGACGCTCATCCAGGCCTTCGTGACGTCGTGCATCGTTTACGCGGAGCCGTACCTCAAGCTACTCAGCAAAGACAGGGACCAGTTGAACGTCATTATACGGAAGGCAACCAAGATGGCGCTGGGCATGCCGAAACATTCTTCGACCGACAAGCTTCTTGGCATGGCCAAGCACAACGTCGTCGAAGAGTTATAAAAAAAGAGTTAATAGAAGCTCATCTGTCTAATCGAACAGTTCGACTCAGTCAAACATCGGCAGGACGTCGCGTTCTTGCCAAGTTAGGCTGACAGGAGGCAGAGCGGAAAGAAACGGGGCCGTTACCCAGGTTGTGGGCGCATAAAATCCACAGTAAGCCACTTACTAGAAACATGAGGTCGGGTCGTAACGACGGCCACAGAGCGGCTCGTACAGCGGCCTTGACGGAGACTTTGGGTCAAATAGTAGCAGATGAAGAGGGGGTCACTCTCTTCGCAGACGCTTCGTTAGCCAAGTTTTCATCGAAAGCCACGCTGGCAGTTACGACGCGGGATGTTCTCGTAACCTGCGCCTCCATCAAGACGTCTTTTCCCAAGGTGGCAGGAGAGGCCGCGATAGCGATAGCACTCGCGCAGCCCAAGGTGGGAATAATTGTCACCGACTCGCAAAAGGCGTATAACAACTACAGAAAGGGGTGGGTGTCTGTTGCGGCACTAGATATTTTCAAAAGTAAACACGATGTATCTGAAAGGAAAGTTGAGTTAATATGGGCACCGGCTCACTCTGGGCTGGAGGGCAACGAACTTGCTCACCAGTTCGCCCGAGAGATGGAACACCGGGTTGAGGAAGGTGAGCCACAGTCCATATTTAGTTACAGAGACATTACGAACCATTATAAGACGGAGAGGCGCCGTTACCCCGATCCTCACAAATCGCTTAGCAGAGAACAGCAAGCGATCTACAGGCAAATACAGGCAGGATCCTTCCCGCACCCTTACCTTCAAAACAAGATGTACCCGGAAAGGTACGAGAAGGATTGTAATTTCTGCAAAACCCAGTTAGGCACGCCCCAACACGTCATTGGAGTCTGCGATTTCATCAAGGCAATCCGCCCACCTCTTACCTGCCCCACTACCCTACCACATTCCTCATCCACCCTTACCGAGCGATGGGAGACCTTGCTAACCAGCACTGCCCTGGAAGACCAGCTCGTCCTAATCTCCAAGGGCCAGGCGGCTAGGGAAGCATATGGGTCCCGTGAAGAGGGAACCACTTCCATCGACGGCGTCTAAGGTGATGTCGAGCTCGGCTCAATAAAGTTGCCTCTCTCTCTCTCTCTCTCTCTCTCTCTCTCCATACGTTACATTGGCTCATGGCTCTCTAGTGTTGGTGTTCGTGAGCTCCGTCATCAGTAAAGGATAGCAGTTCTCATGCGGCAATTCATTTCCCCTGTACTGTCCCGCCCGGAAACGAACACCATCATCTCGACTGACGTCAGCATATCCACAGCCGAGTAAACTTTTTAACCCAGTAGCGACGTTGTACCGGCCATACCAGACGTGATGAAACAACGATATATTCGTATGTGGCTGTGGCACTGCCTGCAGCGTTTATTGTTCGACAGTGCGGCGGCCCCGCAACTAGGTGCTCAGCAGCATGGCGCTGGTGCTAGCAACATCGTCGCTGGCCGTTTGCTCCGACGGCTGCCGGATGGCGGCGCAGTCGTCGTCGCTGAAGTTTTCGTCCACCAGCCGCCTGAGGGCGCGAAGCTCGCTGAAGTCGCCCTCACCGCACTCGCCACGGCCATCGGCGTACTCGAGATTGAAGGCGGCGAGGGCGTAGTTCACCGAGCCGACTCGCGCCTTCTGCAAGCACAGCTGTCGAAAAGAATGAGAGAGTGAAGAACTACTTCCTTAGTCCCTGCGTACCCAATCGGGTTCCTTGCTTTTATTTCCCTTCAAAAAAGAAGTCAGAAGCGATTGTGTGGCATATTCTTCGCAGATATGAAGGCAGATAAATGCGGAACTCCGTCGAAGTGGTTTAATCCCATTGTTGCCGACAATTTCTTTCGAAAATTTCCGCCTGTTTGGTTTGTACAGTTCTGTCGTCACAGAAAACGATAAGCACGCCTTAAGTGTATTTTGAATGTAGCGAGTTGACACGCATATTCAGGATACAGCAAAAAAACGCCAACATACCACACGTTGCTACACCTTCGTGTCTCTATTAGTATCATAAGAACAGTTCTTACGGTGACGATTAAGAGGTGACTGCCATTTTCAGCATCTAACCGGAATAGTCAAGCAAAATGTGGGGTCTTCTTATTCGTGACTCAACAGTTGGTAGCAAGAATCTACTTGAACATAAGTACCTATACCTGACCTGCCTTGAGGTATAGGCAGCATAGAGCGATGAACAAAAGTAAACTCTTCTGAAACGTTTTATGCGCATTTCAATATTTCTACATATTTTCCAAATAATTCTTACAAAATCTATGTGAATTCCGTATAACCTGCATTTAATTTCACTAAGAATTGTACGATAAAAAATATCGAACTGTTGGACTGCGTACGGACTGCATCAGGAGGGAAACATGGCGAAGTGGTGCGCAAAGAGTAAAAAAGAAACGAAAAACAAAGGCAGGAAGAGAGGAAAGACGAAAATGCGGGCGTGGCGGGTGTAAAAAGGTCGCTTAGTATTTACAACCTACCAGTACTCTGTACAGAAATGAAGCAAGACAAAATACATTTGGCGTGCAACGAAATACAAAATTGTGCGACTTCTCAGAATATCACGCCATTTCCCGCAAAGCTGTTACCTTAGTACAGCGTCATTTAAATATTCAATTGCCTGTAATCAAACCACCCAATTTTGAAATGTTACCAGCATATCAGGTACCCGTTTGAGACAGTGTCCACAGACAACAGTTTCGAAGTTTCGAGCCCTTCCTTAAGGTTATCTTAGGAAAGGCCGTACTTCTCGCACACGAATTTATACTCGCGTGCACATCTGCCATAATTTTATTATTTATTTATTTATTTATTTATTTATTTATTTATTTATTGATACTGCGGTCCTGTTACCAGGACCTTAGCAGGGTGGATACAAAGTGAAAAACATCCAAGTAAATATACAGCGATACATAACATAGGTCACTCGCGATGTACAAATGCAAGCAGTTACTGAATAACACAGTAAATCACTCGCTACATAAACATAGGTGCGATTCAAATAATGGCAATGAGCATTGAGTTACAACATCATTAGTAAGATTATTCCATTCAACAATAGTTCTGGGGAAAAAGGAAAATTTGAAGCAATTCTTTTTAGTAATTAACGGTGTTATTGTCTGTGAGTGTCGATGACGTGTAGCATAACCAGTAGAGAAAGTGATAAATCGTGATGTATCAATGTTGTAGTGCCCCTTTATGAGCTGAAATAAAAACTTTAAACGGCATGTTTGGTTCCTTTGTGTTACAGGTGGCAATCCACTTCTCCTGAGAAGCTCCGTAACTGAAGTGCGACCATACGAATTATATATGAATCGTACTGCCCTTTTTTGAACTTTTTCTAGTTTAGTAATGTTTCTTTTAGTAAAGGGATCCCATATGACAATTGCGTATTCCAACATTGGTCGAATGATGGCATTGTAAGAAAGAAATCGCACAGGAGGCGTAGCGAATTTTAGAGAGCGTCTTAGGAAAAATAGTTTTCGAAGGCAGTTTGCCGTGACACTGTCAACATGTTTGTTCCACGAGAGAGTGTTAGTAATCCAGAGGCCAAGGTATTTATATGCGGTTACTTCAGAAAGCATGATGTTTTCGGTATTGTAGTTGTACAATAAAGGCTTGTTTTTTAACGATATTCTCATAAAGACAGTTTTATCGAAGTTAATTTCCATTTGCCAGTCATTGCACCATGTTACTATGCTTTTAAAGGCATCATTCAGTCTAATTTGATCGTCAACAGAGGAAATTTTTTCGTACAGAACACAGTCATCAGCGTACAGCCTAATACCCACAGAAATGTGATCCACAATGTCATTTATGCAAAGTAAAAACAGAAGCGGACCAAGAACTGATCCTTGGGGGACGCCGGAATCAACGGGCACCTTATCTGAACTGGCTGAATTTAGTGTTACAAACTGACGTCGGTTAGTCAAATAACTCTTTATCCAGGCGAGTAGTTTGTTATTTTGCAGAATGTAGCTTAGCTTATGCAACAATTTGTTATGCGAGACTTTATCAAACGCCTTACGGAAATCCATGAAGATTACGTCTGTTTGTTTACCCTCGTTTATGGCTGCTGCAAAGTCATGAATGATTTCTGCAAGTTGAGTATTAGTTGAAAATCCTCGCCTAAAGCCGTGCTGCATGCAGGTAAGTAGCTTATGTTCTTCAATAAAAGCAGTTATATGTTTGTGAATAATATGCTCTAATATTTTACAAGCTGTCGAGGTTAGCGAAATTGGACGGTAATTCTGAATGAGTGTTTTGTCACCAGATTTGTGCAAAGGCACGATTCTGGCATCCCGCCAATCATCAGGTACTGCAGCTTCGTTTAAAGACCTAGTGTACAGAACATGTAAGTATTTTGCACACCACTCAGCATAACGTTTCAAGAAAGCATTTGGAATATTGTCCGGTCCAGGAGATTTTTTTACCTCAAGGTTCAACAGCAGGTTTAAAATGCCATGTTCACTTATTACAACATCAGGAATAGGAGGTACGGACACTTCAAAAGGCGGAAGACGGCCGTCATCTTGCGTAAATATGTCTCTGAAATTTTTATTGAATGCCATCGAAGCCCCTGCGTCATCCTGCACGCAGCCACCATAAACTACACGTCCGTCGTTAGAGCGAGACTTCGGGCTCACCAATCTCCAAAATTTTTCAGGTGACCTTTTGATAATGGATGGCAGTGTTATATCGAAATAGTTTTTCTTATCATGCGCAATCTTGTTCTTCACCTCCTCCGATATCTGTTCGACCATTAGTTTCAAGTCAGACCTGTTTGTCGTTCTCGCCCTCTTCTTTAGGCGTTTGAATTTTCGCTGCAGCTGCAGCGTTACTCGACTTATCCATGGATTTCGAAAGTTATGTTTTTTAGCTATCCTTGGCACGAAACGCTGAATGCATTCGTGAATTACCCCCTTGAAGAAAAGCCACAAATCATTTACCGAACAAGTGCTTTCACAAATTCACCCCTTGCCCTTTTTTTTTACGGCAAACAGATCTTTGAGGTTATTATACCCATTCTGGTAGAGCTAGCTATACCCTACGCCTTTCGTGAAAAACGCTTATAACGCTTTGGAAAGGTTCAAAAGTGGGTTACAAGAGGCGTAATTATTTCTCTGAACACTGCCTCCATATTACCCGTAACTTTCCCCTATTTGCCCCAAAATATAAGAAGGCACCGCGGTCACCTTGTATAACGCATGAAAAGGCTGATGATACGAATGTTTAGTAATTATTTGCAAAGCTCATGCTCAAGCCAGGGACGTTAGTTTTTCCACGTGTTACATTTACAGTTGACGCTATTCGCACAAAACGCGAGCTCCGTGTTACACAGAATTCTCTAGGGTCACTGTAAAACATAGCGGATAACCGTTGTATAACACATTCAAGCGCATTTTTTTTTGCACAGGAAGTAGTTCATGCACTTACATTTAACGACGCATACACATTCGGTGTAATGTTGCCCCCCCTTTCCAGCAACATTGATCTGAGTGGCTTTTATTGGTACAACAAGACACTGAGCCGTTCCTAAAACACACCACGCAACGAAGCACTCAAAGAAGTAAAATAGTACAAAGGCTGTAGTGAATGCGCAAATGGTGGACTTTTTCCGAACATCGCCAGTAACGTTTTCCATATTTTCCCCACATATAAAGAAGATATTTCGTTTAATTGGGCAATACTACTGTGCACCTTACTAAATGTCGTGTCTTTCTTTTTCGAGGACGGTTGTCTTAGCGCATAGTAAAAAAAAAAAAACTAGCACAAAATTTATAAATATGAATGCAACACTACGCCTTGCAGGATTCCACACTGCACGAACGAAAACTACGTTCATTTATTATTTCCAACCACCCTAATTAAGACACAAACGTAAAATTTTTCTGCGAATGAACAGTGCTTAAGAATGAAATACACGAGTGCTGTGTTAACTTGAGCGGGTTATAATAAATTTTTCGAAGGCTGTTCTGTCGCAAATTATGTACCGACCAGTCCAAGTTAGCAAACTGTTACCGACACTCCGACACGACAACAATGAATGCCATGTCTGCATGGTCGTGCTTGCAGAGTTTGCAGCTCGTGTCTGGGTATTGTCTGGAATTTACTCTATTTATTCAATGGATATGCGCCGCTCTTTAATGAAGCTCTCGCCAACTTGGATCAATGAGTGCGGCCACGCAAGGGAACAATTCATATGTTCAATTCCAATGGCGGAGTCGGAGCAAGTTTTTTTGCTCGTGTCGGAGCAAGTCGGAGTGTCGGAGTTAGCAAACTTTCACCTCAATTTTTTTTCTGAACACGACCTCGGTTTGCAATAAATGAGTCAAGCGCAGTTATTCTATAGCACTAGAAAGCATTGCGCATAACAGCAATATATTGCTTTCGAGCACTTCAGAAAGAATCCTTTTCGCAGTGCCCTAAATGCCCGACGCGTTTGAAGTTGGGCCCCACTCATCAGGCATAAAACGCGCCAGGTCGAAATTGAGGGAGGTTGCGTTTTTAATGAGCAGACATTATTTAGGTACTTCACGCACTTTCCGAGGACTATGTCTCTTGGTAACTGTGTTTCTATGTAACCGTTTTCCCGCCTACCTGGGTCATTGGGCAGGAATTGTGGCGCTCTGGAACGACGAAATCAAGACGTTATTTTTCTCCGATGCTAGCGAGATTTGAGCCCACGTCACAAGGACAGCAACGCGACCCACTAGCAGGCTGCGCCACAAATGAACTGGCTATGTGCCGATTCTCAATGAGCGCCTTTCACGTGAATGTTTTAGGGAGCAGCGCCACGAATTCCTAGGGACGGACGGAAAAACTTTATTGAGAGAAGCACTTGCGAGGTTGCCAGCCCGGGCTCATGCCACACGGGTATTATGTGCCGTGAGGCAGAGCCTTTCCGCCGCTGCCCGGGCCCACTGGATTGCCCATAGTTGGTCGTGTAGTTAGTCAGAGTGCTTAGCCATCGCTCCTCGAGAAGGTCCGGTTCTATGTTGTCCTCTACGTATATTGATCTGATCTCTGTGCATTTCCACAAGATGAATGCCATGTCTGCATGGTCGTGCTTGCAGAGTTTGCAGCTCGTGTCTGGGTATTGTTTGGAATTTACTCTATTTATTCAGTGGATATGCGCCGCTCTTTAATGAAGCTCTCGTCAACTTGGATCAATGAGTGCGGCCACGCAAGGGAACAATTCATATGTTAAATTCCAATGGCGGAGTCGGAGCAAGTTTTTTTGCTCGTGTCGGAGCAAGTTTGTTCCAATGACAGAGTGAGGGCGGGAGTAAGGCGTTCCAATGAGAGTCGTAGTGGATTCAGAGCGGGAGTCACTCCGCGGAGTAGAAAAAAATGCTCCGCCGAAATCGGCGGAGTGCACTGGAACTCTGCACGACGTATTTCCTTTACCACGTTTGTCTGCTGGGAGGCGCCACCGGTCACGACTCGCAAGGAAGCAAAAGCTGCTGCACGCTTGACGAGATATCCATTCTGCACTTTAAAAAGAACAACAGGTGAACGGCACTGAAGAGACAAGTGACTGGCGCGGCGGTGCTGGGAGCGAACAGCGGAAAGAAATGACAACGCGCAAGGCATCATGGGTAACTCAGCGATAGAATTTCGGCTGCCGCCACGGAGGAAGGAAACTAAGGAGAGGCCCTGACGTCACTTTTTGTCAAGCTAATGTGAAGCCGGAAGTTGGCGTTGCTCATGGCGTTGCTCCGGCTATCGGGCTAGCTCTCCTCTCTTGTGTACATTTCTCGCGAAACCACAGCGCGCTGCGCGCAACCGTGCTGCTCGGACCCGCGCGCTCCGCAGCAATACTAAGCAATCGTTAACACGTCAGCATGATTCCCCGAAAAAGGGCAAAATTTCCCGCGGATATTTCTTCGTCCGTAGCCATTGTCGTGGCGCGGTACATTGCGTACAGCGTTGCATGAGCGCTCATTTCACTAATTTTAGTTCCTCCTGGTCCCACCTGGCCACAGCAACATCCAGGAGAGCACGGTCCAGATAACGCAGCGCAACAAAACACGAAGACCAACGCAAACCTGCCCGCACGGCGCCTTTGCCACGGTACGAAACCTACAGAGCAACACGTGTGAGCGCACAGAACCAAAACAAAGCCACCATTGTGGCCCCAAAGGCGTGGCCGCTATGGCAAAGAAATGAAAAATCAGCAAAAAAGAGGAGAACGTACTACGTCACTTCCTCCACACTTTTCTCCTAGCGCGCAGAGGGGGTAGGGCCTCTCCTCACTTTCCTTTCTCCTTGGCTTCCGCCTTGCTCTGACGGCGCAGGTTGTGTTCCACTTGCGGATTTGAAGGCGTTGCTCTACGCCAGAGTCGAGTGCTCGCTGGCGGAGTCCGTTGGCTGCTCCGACTCCGCCATTGGAATTCAACGTCAGTGTACGCATGCAGCGGCCGAGACGCTTCTCGTCTCTGACGTCACGTCGGATTTTGCGGCAGTGCCAAAGATGGCGCGAGAGAGCAACCCAGCATAAAGTCCCTTGATAATTTGAAAGCAGCGACACTCTTTGAACTCTGCCGCCACCGCGCAACCTCCTCGGCTCCTCCTCACCCCTTGCGCGTTCCCTCGCGGCGACCAGTTTTGCCCCCGTTTTTCTGCACGACGATTGGTCTCCCTGCTGTTGCCCTTGGAAAGGCGCGGATCTTGGAGAGAGAGAGAGATAAAACTTTATTGTGTCCTTGATGGGGTTAAGGGGTGGCGGGGGTCGGGAGACTAACCCCCAATCCCCCCTTGGAGTTTTGGAGTTTTGCTTGTGTTTTTCTTACTCGTTCGCGCCATTTTCCTCCAGAGCACGGCTGGCTCGGTGCTTTAGCTCGGCGTAGCGAACGTTGTGCGCAGTGTTTCTGGTCTATGTGCTAGCGCTATGCCAGGCTGTTGCGCATATAACTGCAGCAAGAAGCCTGAAGATGGTTATGCCGTTTTTATGATACCACAACGAAAGCGTTACGGCTTGCGCAGGAAGCAGTGGCTGCATGACATTGGCCGAAGCAACTTTGTTCCGACAAAGAACAGCGTTTTTTGCGAGCTGAGGAGTCTTTCTTATAGCTCGTAGCAAAGCATCCCGTAATGCTGCATTTTTTGTCATTCTTCCGGCCTGCTCACCACCGTTTTTGTTGCGGTTGTCCTCATTATGCTTAATATTTTGGGATGGCTCCATCACTTCACACGTCGCTAACTGTTGCTATTCAGTCGGAAGCGCAGTATTATTGATTCTGCTTTGCGCCCTGAAAAAATTAGTGGCAAGTATCCCCGTAGTATTGTAGGTGATGAGCGTTAACTAGTCAAAATTGAGCTTTTCTCTAAGTTTTAAGGCGAAAGCCTTTAGACCTTATGTTTCAAGGTCGCGTTGTAAACTGGAAATATCATGTGACCCAAGGAAGGCCAGAGGGTACCCAAAGCATGTCCACCCCTATATAAGAGAATGACTACCCAAGTTAATTAATGAATCATTAGTGGTAGACATAAGGTGTATTAGGGAGGATTAAGGTTGATTAGAGTGTATTAAAGAAGATTAAGGTGAATTAGAGTGCATTACGAAGGATTAAGATGCATGAATAAAGATTAAGGTGCGAGGAGCAGTATTAAGGCGGATTATGGTGGATTAAGGTGAAGTGTTGATGAAAGGGCATTAAGACCGATTGGGGTGGATTAGGGTGCATGAACAAGAATCCAATCACTAATCAATCATTACTTTGGTAATCATTAATCATCTCTTATACGTGGCTGCACATGCTTTGGTTCGCTTCCCGACTTCGTTCGGTCAGGTTTCATTTTCTGTAGCTCACAACGGGACATTGAAACAGAGGTCTAAGGCTTTCGCTTAATAAGCCACACACAAAGGGATGTGTCACAAGCAATACTAGACCAGACGCACGAAGTAAAGCATCTGATCATGAGGTAGAAAAATTGTCTGGAGTATAGAACTCGCCTGAAAGCTCCCTTTAAATCAGTATACTCCGTTCATACGGCTTTAAGAAAAAACCGACCTCCTCATAAACGTTGCCTCCAGCATTATCAATGCTGTTATTAGGATTTCTCAAAATTTTCAACCCCACTGGGGCGCGCAACTGGCCCAAAATAACACACCTCCATAGAATCCTGCGGCCCGTCCGCGGGAGCCCAGGAGGAATAGCGTGCCGTGCGCAGCCGGCGGGCGAGGAGAATCGAGGAGGAAAGCGCCGTGCGGAGGAGAGTGTCACTACTTTCAAATTATCAAGGGGCTTTAACCCAGTAGCCACAAGACGCGTTTCTCTGCGTTCGCATACGCTGGCGCGCCATGCATTTCGGAGGCAACGTGCAGGCGTCGTGGCAGCGGTGCTTGATGGCGCGGAGAGTTCTTAAGAACGCGCGAAAAAGAAGTCGCGCTGCAGTATGCGCCTCATAATGAATTCGCTTCATCGGTGGCAGTACATCGCGTCGCTACATTGATTCAATGCTAACGCATTACCGTTGACAGTCAATTCATAAGAAGCCAGCAAACACTGACAGCAAGGACAACATGAAAGAAATTACTTGTGCTTAATAAATGAAATAAAGAAACGATAAATTAATGGAAATGAAAGTGGATGAAAAAACAACTTCCCGCAGGTGGGGAACGATCCCACAACCTTCGCATCTCTTAGTCATGAGTGGGTGGCTGCTGGCTAACATTCCCAGGGTTCTACTAGGAATCATAAACACCCAAGAAAGGGGATGGGGAAACGGCGCCGCGATAGCTAAATTGGTAGAGCATCGCAGGCGAAAGGCGAAGGTTGTGGGATCGTTCCCCATCTGCGGCATGTTGCTTTTTCATCCACTTTCATTTCCATTATTTATCGTTTCTTTATTTCATTTATTAAGCACAAGTAATTTCCTCTATATGTTGTCCTTGGAGTCAATGTTTGTTGGCTCTTTATGATATGAGTAATAAAAATAATACTCCTCGGTTAACCCCCTTTCTTCTCGTTCGTTAACATAGTGAGATGGGTTCTGTCACAATTTTTTTTCTTTTGCATGGCATTCACCAA
Source organism: Dermacentor albipictus (assembly GCF_038994185.2). Classification (NCBI taxonomy): domain Eukaryota; kingdom Metazoa; phylum Arthropoda; class Arachnida; order Ixodida; family Ixodidae; genus Dermacentor; species Dermacentor albipictus. The sequence continues at coordinate 115,382,774 of NC_091826.1, forward strand.
ACTTCCTACGTGGTCCGTAATATAGGTTACTAACGCTCTGGAACGCTTCAATAAGCCTTTCTCTGCAAAGCCTGTGATTACCTCATAAAGCCGAAACTCTGATCATATTTGACGCATTGCAAGTACGTCACGCAGACATCAACAAGATGACTCGTTTGGCTAGTTTTTTTTTTTTTTCTGGCACCGACTTGGTTGGCTCGTCGAGGTGACCGTGAGGACTAGCTACGCATCTTGTATGAAGCAAGACAGAGAAATTGAGTGCTCATAAATTAAATTTACGGTTTCTAATTACCCTCCACATCTTAAAACATTTGGTGCACAGGACCCAAAAATGACATTTACTTTCTTTATATATAAATTTACTATTGCTATGGGTTCTTCTTCGGCAGCGGGGAAACTCCGTAAGCGTTTTACATAACGCATCCAAAGAGGGAGAAAACGGCGGTTCAGCCTTTTTCATTTAGCACTTAATTAACCAAGATACTTTAAAAATTGCCTGCACATTGTCAGGCAGTAGTGACGGTGAAGAAGGCAGCAAAACTGTGATTATGGAAACTAGCGTTTTATTGGGCGAACTTGTGCCCTCAGAAGCAGGCTACACTCAAAAGAACAGCGATAGCGGCGAACACACTCGGCGATCGTCGAAAATCTGATCAGCGGGTCAAGCGCGTCGACTTTTATAGATCAGTCGTCGAATGTTCCAGAGTAACCGCTGGGACCCGCGTGCCTTCCACAAAGTTCTACGCGATTCGCGTCGCGCATGCATGCAATCAGATTACACAAGGTTCGGCGACAACAGACAACGGATAGAAGCATCGATAATATAGAAACCTCCGATACATGTAGACGCATAACATTTCTTAGACGGTAAAAGCGCTCACCCGCAAAAGATAAACGAGTTCACGTGTCAATATAACCGTCAGGATGCTCCCCATCTTTTTAAATATAGTTACGTGAAAGCACAGTAAAGAAACTATTTACATGGCGTGCTTACAAGGGTAGCAAGCACTGGCCAGTATGGAAGCTAGTCATGATCAAGCGAAATACTTCGTCATCATCATATCAGCAGTGGCAGCTTATACGTACGCACTGGTAAATGTCAACATCATCGTCTTCTAGGAGCACGTACCATGACCTCCGGCACCACTTAGGACCAACAGCAGAGGCAGGGTGGCAACCCTTGAGTCTCGAAACGTGGACGTCACTTGCCAACGGAACGGAAGATGCAATGGAACTGGCTCACCCTATCTCATACGTGACGTCAGTCACTAGTCGAAGTACGCGATATGGTCCCGTGTAACGAATACGGAGCTTTGTAGATAGGTCGACGCACCGGGAGGGAGACCAAAGTAGCACGAGGGCACCCGGAGCAAAACGTTCGTCGCGATGTCGGTGGTCGTAAAGGTGCTTAGTCTTTAGCTGGATTAAGTCTACTGCGGGCTATCTGTCACGCGTAATAAGCCCGGGCAATGGCGACGCGTGCATATTCGCTAGTGGAAGTTGCAGGGGCAGAAAGAAATCTGTCCAACGGTAAAGTTGGTTCGCGTCCGAATAACAGTAAGACCAAGGCAGACAGTGGTTGGGGTGTCGTGAAACGCACGAAGTACTGTGGCGCACAGACGTGATGGTATAACGAGGATAAGGAACGTCAAGGTACACTCTACGCCGGTCCTTCAGGGTGAACATGCGCACAGAAGTGTCGCTAGGAGAGGATTCCAGGCGCTCGGTTATTTCTCTTAAGTAGGCATCATGACGCTGTTCGCTGGCGACCTTCATCAACTGGGTCACGGAAAGGACGCAATCGAATGATTCAGGGCACGAGGAGCTACAGTCGCCTGCGGGGTAGTGGGGCAAACAAACCGCATTTTTATGTTTTGTATACGACCGCGTAGGTGTTCTAGGCGCAGTGTCCATCGAGCGAGTCTGCCTTTGGGATCTTTCAAAGAGGCGATACAGCAGAGGGCATGGCGGTCGAAAACTACCGTGAACGGTTGGCCAAATAGATAAGGGCGAAATTTTGCAACTCCCCATACGAGAGCGACGCATTCACTTTCTTTGAGTAAATTCGCTCCAATGCCTGATGGCGTGAAGCTGTTCTCTCCACGTTGACGCTTGGCCAAGACAGCACGTATGCCGTAACGCGTCAGTGTCAACTCCGGTTTTGGCTGACGGGTCGAAGTGGGCCAAAATGGGAGGCGTTGTGAGCAGCGTGGGTGTGGGCAACTCGAAGGAAGCCGCGGCTCGTGCAGGACCCCTGGTAAAAGGGACGGCTTGTTTAAGAACATCTGTGAGCGATTTCGCAATCCATGCAAAATTCTTCCCAAACGGACGAAAATAGGAGCAGAGCCCCACATAGCTGCACACGTCTTTGGCAGACTTGGGCCCATGAAAATCTGCCACGGCTCTGATTTTCTCTTGATCGAGGTGTACGCTTACGGCGCCCGTGGCATGGCCAAACACCGTGACGTGGCGACGGGCAAAACGGCACTTAGATGAATTCAGCTAAAGTTCGGCACGGCGGAACATGTCAAGGATCGCTGGGAGGTGTTCGAGATGTGTGTAGAACGTAGGCGAAAACACAATTCCATCATTTAAATAACACAAGCATGTACTTGAACCCATGAAGCACAGAGCCCCTCCATATCATCATTCAAAAAACAATAAAAAATATACTTTCTTGGATGTACTTATTTCATTTTAATACATACGCATATATACAAGTGTGCATACACGTGCCTATTCACTTATGCTCACGTTTAATGTGCACGTTGTAACAACGGTACCTTGATTTATTCTTGCTCTAATTTATTGTTAAGGTATATCTGTTTTCAATTAATATATGTTTTTTTAGGTGATCCATTTCTATCTTTTGCGTTGCTACTAGTTTCCTGTATATTTTTATCTTTATCTTACTAGCTGTTTACAATGTTATTTTGTTTTTGTTTTTCCTTTCTTCTAATGTCATTGTGCGGTGAATGTACAATTTGGTGCTAGAGGCCTAATCAGGCGACCCTTAACATCGCCTTTAGTCTCCTGGATCAAGGCAATCATCTATTGTCAAATAAATAATGAAATGAAAAATTATTCGTTCGAATGTGACTGGTGCATTACACAGACCTAAAGGCATGATCTTGAACTGGTAAAACGCATCAGCAAATACAAAACCCATTTTCTCTCGCTGCATAGGGTCACCAGCAATCTTCCAATATCCAGATCGAAGGCCAATAGAAGCAGCACCATACAGAGAATCGAGGGCATCATCAATTCGCGGTAACAGGTAAGCGTCTTTCTTCGTAATGTTATTAAGGTAGCGATAGCTGAAGCATCTTGTTGACTTCCTGCTGGATCACATAGCTGGCATGGCGTGTGCGTATGCGGTGCGCGACAATGGACACCTGGCCCAAAGGCCGATTACCGAAGTCGAAAATGTCTCGATACGAGTCGGGAACACGTCGGAGGGTGTCAGTGTGCTCAGACAGAAGGTCATTGACGATCATGCTGCGAATTTCGCGGCTGCCACTAGTTTTCGGCGTCGGAGTGCCCTTCGGAGGACATCTTGCATGTATTGCAAAAGCTTCTAGCTGAAAGTCTTGCAGGTAACAAAGGCGGGCTAAGGAAAGCCCCCTCCGAAATTCACCAGTAGAAGGCAGGTTCCGTTTGCCGCAATGCTGACGACCGTTTCGCGTGCATCGACATCGTGCGTGAGCAGGACGTCAGTAAGCGGTGTCACGTAGTAGTCGCCATCTGATACATCTGAACATGCTAATTCTACACGTCACGGTCTTGCAGCGGTATTCGGCAGATGCTCGAAGTGAGGCGGGGTGGGCCGGCATTCCGCTTGCTCTAGACGACGGTACTCTAATCGCACTGTCAACGGTGTTCGAGTTGATGAAGACATGCTGGCTGAACGCGTCGTCAGCGATACCCTTCAAAATGTGGGCGAGTTCGTCAGCCTCGGTCATCATCGGGTCAGTTTGTAGACACAAGGCCAGCAGGCCCTGTGTGTGCGACAAGGCAGACTCCGTTGACGTCTGTGTACGTACTGCTAGTTTGTTTCTTGACGGCAGGCTGTCGACCAAATGGGTCGCCGAAGAGGTCGAGGAGCTGCTGCTTGAACGTGTCCCATCTGGTGAGATTGTCCTCGTGGGTCCGAAACCAGACGCGAAGGGTGTCTTCGAAGTAAAATATGGCGTTTGCCAGTATTATATTTCGATCTGAGCCATTTTGTTTGCTGACTTGCTCGTACATGCTCAGCCATTCACCCACGTCAACGATGTTTAGCCCGGAAAAGATCCCGGGATCGAGGGGCTGTGCGAGGGCGATAAACTGGGCAACGGTCTCACCGTAGCTGGCAGCGACGTGTCATTACGTGGAGGCATGACGGTAGATTCGAGGTGGCGTCCGCTGCGAAGCTCCGTGGTCAGAAGTACCCAGCAACTCCCCCAAATAAATCTTACGTGAAAGCACAGTAGCGAAACTATTTACAGGGTGTATTTACAAGTGTAGCAAGCACTGGCCAATATGGAAGCCGCTCAACATCAAGCAAAGCACTTCGCCGTCATCAAATCAACAGTGGCAGCTAATGAGCACGTCCCACTAAACGTCAACATCATCGTTTTCAGTAGCACGCAGCAATATAAAATGGATGAGTGGCCCAGTTTTCCTTTTTCAGGACCTTGTGATAACACACACATGACGTTGTCGAGCACTTCCAGTCACACTAACACCGTCGCTGCAGAAGGCGATACTGACTAAAACACACAAAAGGCGGCCATGATAACATAACACTAGGTATCTAGCTCCCTCTGATTACATTATTATTGTAGATGACAATTAATGAAGTATGCTCAATATAGAAAGCCGGTCCTTTCTTTCGCGCTATTTTCGAACTTAATGGAAAACCTTTTGCGAAATTCAGTCGTAAGACCTGCTGCTGTGTACTTAAAACAATGTTTTCCTGGCGTCTAGCTTAAGATGGCGGAGTAGGGTACCTTTTTCATATTAAAATTCATAGTAAGCTTCTCTTGCACTAAGCCATTCCTTTCACGAAATAATTTTTGATATACAGCCACTGTGTGAGTTAACCAGAATAATGAAAGTAAATTTAGAAGTGCTTGAAAAACCCGGGTTCTGAGGAGCAAACATTGAATGGTTTGGTAGGAAAACGCATTAACCTAGCACCCATTCAAGAAATTCCAACCAGGAGTCTCAAGCATCACCCAGAGGAAAAATGAAAATGTGCCTGATGTTTGTTCACAACAAAGTTTATGGTAACTATACGAAAAAGTTGGAATAAATGAGTAACAAATGAACACTACAGTGACTTGCATATTTAATCAAAGTTATAGTCAGTGCCATCACGCCGAAAAAAACGCTACACTCTAAAATCAGCCTTCGAGACCTTCAACCCACCTTTTCGCGCAATGTCGTTGCGGTGTCGAATGTGAAGATCCTTTCCATGTTCATGTCGTAGCAGTATTCAGAATGGTGCTCCGTCGAATATACCCTGCTGGACCACATGGGCAGCCGGCACGCCTGTTGATGTTCCAAAATTTCAGAAGCAAGTATAAAAAAGTTGTAAGAGAAAGCACTAGGCGCTAGCTACCAGAAGATAGCACACGTTCCGCACGACTAAAGGCCAACGAAGTTTAATACGGTCCACTGTTAAAGGGAAACGAAAATGAAAAAAAAAACATATTAAGCTGTAATAATAAATTACCTTTCTACAACGCCAATAAAGCCAACGTTAACCAGAAGCAAGGCTTACACCGCTTGCACAGGGGCAAATGGGTGCCCCCCATTAAAGGAAATTCTCTTTCTTTACACAAAATGACCCCTTATCAAAATAACCCTTTGCGACACGCATTAGGATATAGTCATCAGAAAATTTTGAAACTGCCTGTGTGCACTCTTGATGAACAATATTTCAGTAAAAAACCATAAACAAGCCGGTACCTTAGGTACTTAATAAATTAGGTCGCGTCCTCATATGTACACACTGTGACTCAATACAACTAAGTCAGCAAAAGTCAACCGAAGGCTTTATTGCATGAAAATATTGCAGGTAGAGCGATAAAAAATTCCTGTTTGGTCATCAGCTGATCAGCCTTCTTGCTTACTTGGTGTGATATTCATAAAAACAGTCATTAGTGGCGGACAGGCACAAGAACACTTCGCACTTCCTGCACCGAACTCGTGATTTGGAATTGCATCCAGGCTTCCGGCAACGCTGTGGGAATCGTGCATCCACGTGCTGAGGCCAGTGCGCTTTACCATCCAAACGAACAGTGTTTGTAAGGAGGGGTCCACTATTATGAGGTGCTTTTGATACCCTCTGTAAGCTTTCCGCACTTGGTCGCCCTCGCTTCTTCTCCAAAGGTTTCTCGGAAACAAGCAGGCTCATGGCAGTATCGGTTTGAAACTGTAGCATGTCCATCGTGTTCTTTCGGACAAGGCCTTCAGCAGAAGCATCTCTTAAATACTGCAACCATGAGTTTGCAAGCGCAAATGAGGTGAGGTGTGAAATTACCCTTACAGGCCATTTTTTTGTCTTTGCTCTGATGTGATAGAGCGACATGATAAAATCCAACTTATCAACCCCACCCATGTGGCGATTATACTCTAGTATAGCCTGTGGGCATTCTACCTCGATGCGCTCCTTTTTCGAGGAGCTCCACCTGCTCACAGCCCTAGCTTCACCAGTGGAAACCTGTGTTGAGGTCACCGTGACCAGATTGTTGTCCTTCCATCGCACAAGGGCAACGTCTCCTTCCTCTGTCACCTTGACATCGGTGCTCCCACGCTCCTCCTTTCGCATTTCTTTTTCGCCCTTCAGCTTACAACCCAGCAGCCTGTTGCACCTGATCGTACCCGTGGCAAGGATTCCAATACCTTTTAGCTCCCTCAGAAGCAGCACGGACGTGAAGTAATTGTCAAAGAACAATTTCAGGTTGCGGTGCTGTGGGAATGACTCCACAAGTCTCATTACCACACAGCCCCCTAGACCAAGGTAGGAGAACTCCCGGTCTACTCCTGTGCCTTTGCCCTGATAGAGTTCAAAATCATGCGCCAGACCATCGGTGCTGCATCGCACAAAGATCTTCACACCAACAGGGTTTGGCTTACTTTTCACCACCTGTTTTGCTGGGACCCTTCCTGTAAATGCCACCATCTGCTCATCAATGCAGTTATGTTCAAGCTCTTCAAGCTGAAGGCACCGGGACCTAATGACATCGAGGAGCGGCCTCACCTTCCAGAACTTGTCCACACTGGATGCATCCCTTGGCTCATTCTGGTCAGTTATGTGCAATGCGCTTCGCAATTTAAAAAATCTGTTTACCGCCATTGCATCTGCAATTGCAGAAATTCGGGTACCGCTTTGCCAATACATGCGGACACGTGGGAATTTCAGGACACCCATGTAAATGAGAATTCCAAAAAACACTTTCATCTCTTGCACGGAGCACGAAAGTTCGTTTCCTGTGTTCTGCAAGGCATAAATATTTGTGTACTTCGTGAAGTCCTCGAACACTTCATCGGTGAAATACTTCATGAAATACTTTAGCGGTTCTTCTGGCGTTGATCCGCCAAGCGGGTGGTAGGTGCAGCGCGTGTCCACTGGATCGAAAGGTTTGGAGAGCCACTTGACATGCTTCACTTTTTTCGCAGGCATCTCATCACTGTCACTGAGATCACCCTCGTCGTCTGCAGGATGCATTTTAGGGTCATGCTCCTCATTCGATGCAGTTACCTGCAAACGTAAAGGCAAAATGATGCAACTGCTAACAAGAAATTTCGCTATTTGCCACTTACCGCTTGAGCTGCCTGTACATCGGCGACTTCATCGTCAGAAAGATCGGCGTCTGACACATCTCCATTCATGATGGCGTCAAAAAGCTGGTCTACTGACGAGTTCGGAGTCTTGCGTCTTGTTCTCGCATGAGTCTGGATGCCTATAAAAGGAAAAAAAGGCTCAGTAAAGCAGAAAAGCGACCTTCGCCGCAGTTACAGCAGGATGAACCGGCGGCCGCCTAAACGGTGCATTTGTGACACGTTGTGTACAAATAGACACGCCATCGTAAACATGACCACCGTTTCCTAACCAGTAGTACAATAAAAAATAATTCCGTATTATTCTTATCTATAGCACTTAGTTATCAGGTCCACAGCTTTAGTTCCAGCTTAATCAACGTTTTAAATAGGCAGAAAAGATAAAGCCAAGAGCACCTACTTGACGCGCCGTAGAACGTCGAGGCGTCCATCTTGTTTTCTTGTTTTGGTAATGCATTTGGCGCGGCAATCACGAGATGGCAGCACCGTCCGGTAGAGCGGTAAATTCGAATGCGGCTCCAATGGCCCAAGTGTTGATGACGACGATAGAAGCTCGCAAAAAAGCTCGTGAAAATCGCGTGTACAATTGTACACGCCGTGTCGCAAAGGGATAAGTTTCGCCGAAAATTACGGCCAGCTTTCTTCATACGTTTTCGGTGACCGACGCAGCAAATCACATGACGCTCTTTCTTTAAACTGGTACTTACAAAACTTTAAAAGACAGCGCACCTTGTCAATGCAAAGTAAACAGAAAACGGACGAGTTCATTTGTCCTATTTGTCATGACAACAGACAGTTTAAGGTGCGCGCCCCTCATATGTCGCTTTTTCAGGCAGGGTAACTGCCGTGGGTTTTTTGTGCGCCGGAGTACTCTCAGCCAATAATTTGCATTCCACTTGGATGCAAACATGCAACCTCACTAAAGGGAACTCTGGCGCTGGGATCTTTCGGCTGCCATGACTATGTCGGTTAGCGCATAGATTTCGTACTTGTCGCTTGTAACGATTCTTGCGGCTTTGTGTACTACGCTGTAACTTCCTTCCTTTGCCCCAAGGTTCAAAGAAATCCTACTTTTCAGAACGCAAGAGAGAATATGACAATGCGAACTCACTGGCACCTGTCGCGCTTGCAACGCACTGCTTTCTTGAAAATGATCAAGCACATTATCGCAGCCGTTCAAAGCCAGGAGGACGACGACTAGGCAGATCCACATATCGGCCATGCAGGTGGAACCCGCCAAGCTCTCAGCTCCTGTAGACACTAGCGTCACAGTTCCCTCCAGTGCTGTTTGTAGGAAACTCTTCTATGGCTGCAAAGGTTCAATCAGCTCGGCAGAGAAGCGAAGACAGCGTTCTGTCCTGATCGATCTGCCTTGCGGTACTGGAATGAGTGTCGTACTAGCGCACTAGTACAATATCGTTTCTGTTGTGCAACTGTGTGCAAGTTGGTAGGAGACGTTGGTCTGAATGGGCATTAAAGGCCGATCTAAAGAGATAAGCACTAATCCTTACAAAACTAAAGGACCACGCAAGTCACGCTGTCCGCGTAAACCGGAAGCGTACAAGGCCAGCGAGTGACGAAGCTGCCAAACGCCGATATGTCGCAAAGGCGGCAACCACGCATTGCGGCAAGGGCTAAGGCGGTTAGGGTATGCGTATCGCTGCGGTAACATTTTACAGCCAGACAAAGCGCCTCCCTCTTAGGTGCAAAATCGTTTCTGCAAGTACTCAAATTACCGCTGAGACAGCAGCATGTTTTGTCAAGTTTGCTATTCGCTAAAGAAAAGCTGCATATCTGCGTATCCGCAAGCGACACTTACAAAAGAAGCAAACGCTCCTTTGTCGGGTCACCCCGCATGATCGCCTTTCTGGCGTATTTCCCCTAATACAAAGGCCTTCGCAGTGCTCGTACGTCAGGGGTAATAACAACACGAATAAACGCAAGAAAGAAAGACGAATAGCGACACCGCCTCGAAGTTACCCGCATCATCTCAGCGTGGCGTCATGCACTTTGATGGCCCGTTCGTTCTGGTCTAACTCTCCGTTTTCGGCGCTAATGCACTTTGATCTACTGCGACACTAATGTCGGCTGCTTCGAGCCATCTAGTTCAAGTTACGATCCAGGGAACAAAAACTAGGACGCATAGGAAAACAGACGCGCACTATACCAGTCGTTCTGCCTACATGCGTCTTGGGTTTTGCGAGCTGCGGTACATAGGAACTTAAAAATCTCGCCCAAATCTCAATTTTATTCCTGTTCAAAGATTTTGATTGTGTCGTTTCCCCACAGAACAATTTTCAAGTTTTTCTTGTATAGTCTGAGAAAATTCGTTTGTGTACTCGCTTTCATTCCGCTTCTTAAAGGCCCCCTCCTGTAACAGAAGTGTTATTACATGAATACCGACATCACGCATCGCGTGACACTGCTGCTTCGTGCGGCAGTGTTCTTTACTCGTATGCAAGCGCAGTCAAGCCTGAGATTTGGTGAAGCCACATGTTTTTCTTTGCTACATATTTGCAAGACTTGTTTCATCAGCCATCGAACTACGTAATGTAATGACATTTAATTAATGATGATAATCAGTCTAGCATCAGCCTAGCATCAGCTAACTCTGTGAGCTCTCTTGCAATCACAGCATGGGTCGTCGTGGTCGTCTTCGAGCTGCTACAGAGAACGCGAGGCGCATCTGCTTCGTTACATTGGCCCAAGGTGTGAAACTGAGCCATCCTGGCGACTCAAGCCTGTTTCACATGATGCGATTTTCGTCGCACCGAAAGTGCGGTTTCCATCGTTTGCGATGAAAATCGCAGTCGCAGTGCCGACCCCCCGATTTTCAGCTGCGACCAACCGGTTGGTCGCACAGTCACACCGTCGCCACGATCACCGCCGATAGCTATTTTGCCGGTTTGTCTTGGGAGACGGCGTCAAGCTCAACAAGTGCAAGGCGCGGAGACGTGGATTGCCGAATTTGGTACGTAAGCAAAGGGAGCATAAAAAAACTGTACCGCAGATTGCAGTCTCCCATTCCTATGCATTCACTGACACGCTACGCAGCAAACGAAGTGCATTTTCGCGTTTGCTTCGTACACCTTTGCGAGTTGTCAACACTGCGAGGTGTTCGACTCCCACGAGACGACATGGCCTATTGGGGTCCTCACAATTTTGTTTTGTTGAGTACCATACAAATGTCACGCGCACGTAGCAGCTTACAAAATTTCAATCTCGGCAAGGGCAAATGACAAGACAGCAAAGTACCCAAAATTTCACCGTTGTGCTGCAAGCGGTACCGTTCAGTTGCATTTTCTTGTCGGTTTTCAAGCGTGAATTTCCCGATGCATCTTGAAAGGTTATCTTGCCTCACTTACTTATTAAATTTGGGAGAGGAAACGCGTAGGCTGAAAGGACGAGACGTCAGCACTCCTGATGCCAGCAAGGAAAAGCCAGCTTTATTGTCTTCTTAATTAAGAAGAATCGCAGTGAATTTTCTACGATAGCATTAACTCCATGGCTTGAATAAACAGGGTCGTTAATTTGTTTTCGAACACTTCATGCACATTAAGTTGCACCTCTTCCCTTAAGTATTTTTTCTTGCACAGAAACCAGAACACATTGAATATGTTGCGGACTTTGTGTCCTGACTGCACCTGTGTTAACATTTGCTTTGAACGGTAATTAACTCTACAGTTAGTAAATTAAGTAAATTATTCGCTTGCTATAGTGGCACAGTGACAGCATACCCTCTTGCACTGTCATGTACAACTCATGCAACAATGGGAAAAGCAAGCTAACAACCTGTTCTTGTGGAGATAAAATAGCAGAAGATGGCACGTTAAAGAAACGTAAATCAAAACTGTGCAGTGGAGTCAGCCAGTTTCACCCCTTCCTGTGAATCTTGGAATCTTTTAAGCACAAACGGTTCTTGCTTCTTCGCACCTGATCGAATGTGCAGAAACATCAATGCCTTACCTGTTTTTAATAACAGTTTCGAATAAGTTTGTGATTACATATATTAGGGTGTAAACCCATATAACGATATCCGCTGTGATTACTACCTTTATAAGTAATGAAATACCATGCTACTTGCAAGAACATATCACCCTGGGATTTAAAAAAAATGTCTGCATTTCTACTATACAAGTTTTGCCTACATACATGCAAGAAAAAAGAAACAATGGAAAACAAAATTGTTGTTCAATTTATTCACCTCCCACTGTGGCTATAGCAGTCTGCCGCCAACACAAGGCGAGGGGTTAAATTGCCAGCCATGGCAGTCGCATTTCGATGAGTCATAGATAAAGAAAGCTCTTGCACTTAGATTTAGTTCATCATTACTTATTGAACCCTTAGACTTCCAAATACTATTGCATAGGGGGGCATGCTTATGCAAAATGTAACACCAACCGAAAGCAAAGGGCACAATTGTAAAACAAGCGTCTTTTCTGATACTTCGTGTGTGTAAACATTCATTGCATTAATATGTATTGTTCAACAGCACTGCACAAATAAGCATAAACAGACACAGCAAGTACTCTATCAGCACGCTGGTTCTACAGATGTATAAATGTCAAGACATGAATGCTCATACCACATCATGCACGAAGCACAAAAACACGAAGAAACACAGACAGTTCTGGGTGAAGCACGTGTAGTACTGCCGGGCGAGGAGTGACCCGGTCTGTATCTGCCTTGGCATGACGGCCTCCTCCCAACTGAGTGCCGGGTGGGGAGGCTGCATTGACCGTCGAGCTGAGCGGTAACACTTAGTAACTTCGCCATAACTGGCCACTCGGTCCTTGGTTTCGAACCACCACACGGAACGGTCACTCTCGGGGGCGCGGAGGGTAAGCGCTCGCGCCGCCGAATGGGCCGTCTCATTGTGGTTTGGTGAGGATGCACACTCGCCGGCGTGCGCCGGGAACAACTTCATGCAGATGGTGCTGCCGCGGTCTTGGAGCTGGAGCTTGCCGATGATGGCGGCCACCGACGCACATACTCGCCCCTAGGAAAAGTTGCGCACGACACTTCTCGAGTCGCTGAGCACAGTGCGACACTCGGCCTCGAAGATCGCCAAAGCGATGGCAACCTCTTCGGCATCTGTGACGTCCGTGCACCGCACGTTCGCTGCCGTTGTCGTAGTGCCGGTAGCCACCGCAACGACCACTGCCGCTTGTATTCCGCTGCGTCCACGTAACGAGCGTGCCGGTCTTGGCCATGCTGTTCGGTGAGGGCCTTGGCCCGCGCCTGTCGCTGTTCTTGGTTGTACTCGGGGTGCATGTTCTTCGGGATGGCGTCCACGTGGACGTGGGCCAGCGCGTCCTCGTTGATGTCGCATGGTTGCCGGCTGGGTGCTTGGGGGTTGTAACCCAGGGACGTCAGTATACTGCGGCCTGTCTTGGTCGTAGGGAGGAGCTCCATTTGCGCGGTGAGTTGCGCTTCAGCTATTTCTTCTAGGGTGTTATGGACGCCGAGCTGCAGTAGCCGAGCCGTACTGATGGTCTGCATTAAGCCAAGCGCCATCTTGTAAGCCCGTCTGACCAGCGTGTTGATCTTGGTCCTGTCAGTGACCTGCCAGTTGAGGTAGGCCGCAACGTAGGCGATGTGACTGATCACGAATGACTGGACAAGGCGCACGAGACTGTCTTCGCGCATGCCTACCCGTCGTGTCAAGACTCGGTGTATGAGCGGGACGGCGTCCATGGCCTTGGTGGTAAGCTTGTTGATGGTCTCGTCTTTGCGGCCGCTCTTGTTTAGCAGCAAGCACAGGACCCTGATCTTGGTAACTTCGGGGATGCGTTGCCCCGATGCAGTCACGACCTTGGTGTGATCGCATTCCCGAGGGGAAGCGCGTTTCCGTACCGGTCGTAGCGGTGTGAGGACACACGGCTCGGATTTGGTGGGCGAGCACATTAGGCCTGTGCCGTCAAGGTGCTGCTCGATGGCTGTAACCGCCACTTGCACCTGTTGCTCGATGCTGGCGTAGGTCCTGCCGGCCGCCCACAGGGAAATGTCATCGGCGTAGATCGTATGCCGGACACTGGTCCCCGGTACTGCCCTCGCTACTTCGATTATGACGAGGTTGAAGTGCAAGGGCAAGATTAACGAACCCTGTGGGGTATCCATGCTGCCGAGCTTGCGTTCGGAGAGCTCGAGGTCTCCGGCTGCAGTTCCACCATGTGGTTGGTCAAGAAGTCTTGGACGTAATTGTAGCTCGTTATCACCATGTTGAGTCTTGATACTTTTGCTAATATGGCTGAGTGTCTGACTTTGTCGAATGCGCTTTGTAAATCGAGCCCCAGAATTACGTTGCTGTCTTGTCTCTTGTTGTCGATGATTTCTTGTTTGAGTTGTAGCATGGCATCTTGTGTACTGAGTTTGTGCCGGAAGCCAATCATCGTGTCGTATAGATGTGCAGGTATTCCTGCCACCGGTTGGCTACCACGTGCTCCATCGCCTTGACCACGCAGGACGTGAGCGAGATGGGACGCAGGTTGCAGATGTCCGGTGGTTTGCCCGGTTTCGGGATCAGGATCGTCCTTGCCATTTTCCACTGTCGTAGTAGCCTGCCCAAATACCAGCATTTGTTAAAGTGATGGGTTAGGGCCTCGATCGATGCACCGTCGAGGTTGCATAGCATCTTATTGATAACGAAAATCGGGGCCGGCTGCTGAGCGGGTGTTGAGCTCGTGCATCGCTACCCGTACCTCTGACATGGTAATGTCTCGGTCAAGCCACGCGTTGGGCAGCCCCCGGTACAGCGGGTGGGTTTCCGTTGGCGCGTCCGGCAGATACTTGGCATCCAGGCTCTTGATAACAGCGTCTTTTCCCTGTTGTTGCAAAGTGCTGTGCATGAGGCGGGCCAGGCGGTCGCGCTGGTGTGACTCGGTCTTACTTTCGTTTAGGTGGTGCCGAAATAGATTCGAGATTAAAGCGCGATGCAGTTCCCTGTCAGCTCGGTCGCATATTTCGTTCCACTGCTTTCGTTCAACTGCTGACGGCACAGGCCCTTGCAGCGGTGTTCAATGGCCCTGTTCAAGTCAGCAACGTTCGTTCTCAATTTGCGATTCAGCCGTTGCCGCTTCCAGCGCGCCTGTATTGAACGCTTGGCCTCGATCAGATGGGCCAGGCGGCTGTCCATGGCGACAACGTTCTCATCCGTTTCGATGGTCTTGGTGGCCGAGTGCACTGTATCACGAAGCTCTGCCGTCCAGATTTCGATGTCTGTGATGTCTTATGCTGTAGTGGGGCGTCCCTTACGGAAACCGTCCCAGTCCGTCCACTTGTATATAATGGTGTCGCCGCGAAATTGGTTGGGTATCGTAATTTAGAGGACGTAATGGTCGCTGCCCAGGTCGACGCCGGTGTTGTGTCATGTTACTTTGCCCGTGTGCTCGTTTTTCAAGAACACAAGGTCTGGTGTGGTGTCTCGTGCTACGGAATTTCCGATGCGGGTGGGATGAGCGGGGTCCCTGATCAGGGTACAGTTGTGGTCCAGGGTATTCTGTAATAGGTCTCGTCCCTAGGCCATGTCCTAATCGTAACCCCACGATCGATGGGTGGCGTTGAAGTCCCCTCAAACCAGCAATGTGTTGTTTTTGGCTTGGGTGCTGGCTGTGTGCAGTAGGGTCTTGAATTTCTGTTTTTGGTGCTTGGGGTTATTGTAGATGTTGGCGATGTGCAGACTGCATTTCCATTGTTTGCTTTGGGATGATTTCGGTCAAGATGTATTCCACCCTGCTGCGACCGTGTTGGAGTTGGTGTTCGATGAACGTGAGCCCTTTGCGGATGAACGTGCAGACGACCCGTCCCTCCGCCGGGCTAACGCGAGCGCGATACCCAGGGAGGGTGGGAGTCGCCGTCACCGTTTCTTGCAGCAGGATGATGTCGGGTTTCTTGTTTACTGTGGTGATGCGTTATTGCAGCACTGCTCTCTCGTAACAGTGGCAGTTCCACTGAGACATGGTTGTGCCGAAGTTGGGGCCTGCATCTGTTCTGGAGGTATGGGTGGTTGGCGAGTTGTGCCACAAGGATGGGGCTGCGTAGTGGCTTGAGGGTCGAAACGCACTTGTATGGTGCGGAAGGACGTGGTGATCAGCGATTGGTCGGTGACGGCATCCGTGCTGGTGAAGGTGTTGGCGATCGCTTGAATTTTGACTTCGAGCTGAGTTTCCAATTGGGTCGGGCCCTTGTAATGTCGTGATGGGGTGCGTGCTCGTTTTTTGAGGGTTGGGTCAGTGGTCTTCTACTCCTGAGGCTCTCCTTCGGTTGTGTCCATTGATTGTGTGCCTTGGTGTGATGGCGTGTCGGCGTTCTGCTCGGAGATAACGGCGGGTGTAGGCGTCTCGGTTGACTGAGCTGAGTCAGTCACAGCTTTGAAGGCTAGATGAAAATTAGTGCTTGATTGAAACAAATATAAATAAAAACGCTACAGAAAGTAAGTACAGAAAATTCCAAGTGCAGACAAATAATCATTACAGTCGCCAGTTATGCATGCCAGTACCTTTCAAGAAACACTGTTCTTCTTCCGGTAGACAGACTGACAGCTTGCTTATGCAAGCACAATCTTCCAGTTCCATGCCATTGGAAAAAAACTTGTTTATTGGAAGGTAGTCGCATGCACAGTTGGTGATCACAGAGATTTTTGTTTCCTGGGGCGCAATAACGTAAAACTATTCCAAACTTTTCTATTCCATTTCTGCTATCAGCCCTTCGCGATTGGTCAAAAACTTTTTTCGACCAGCCCCACTTCACATGTCTGTCCCGCGACGTCACGAAAACCGCAATACCTCCCCATCTGATATGATGTGTACACACTGATTATGCATGATTTGACAAAAAAAAAAGAAAAACAGTTATTTATGATTCGACCCCTTTTCGCCATTAGCCCTCGGCTATTGGTAAAAAGTTTTCGGGCTGCACCCACTTCACCTGCCTGTCACGCGACGTCACAAAACCGCACAAACTCACCGCGTCAAAGTGATGTGTACGCGATAAAGATGCATTAATATGCCGAACAAAACTGAATTTTTTCCGGAATAGCCGCAGGCTGCCCCGTTCCGAAAGGAATAAAAGATGGCTGTCGCCGATCGCTGAGACGCTGGCTACTCGCACCTGCCGGAGAGCATGGGTGTATTTGGGTATAATAAAGCTTCTTGCGTGACCGTGTAACATTTTCAAGCACTTTCGGCACGTTCACTACCTCATTCTGCCAACTCTTCCTTACTGAGGGTCAGTTTTAACATCATCCTTAAGCTTCCGTTGCATGCCGCCGCGATTTTCGGCCAGCCATCACTAGCTAAGTAAGGGAAAGCCGACCAATCGCAGACGCCGGCACCACCTTCTTCATCCGGTTATCGATTTTCAGTGCACTGGCTCTGCCCCAGTGAATCCCTCTCCACTTGAGCGTTCTCCTCGCCTCTTGTCAGCCAATTAGATACGAGAAGCAGCTCAGTGTAGGCAAAATTATTCGTTTTTAAAGCAAACAAAAGTGACCTCCTATGAACGAGGAGAGCATTTGATTGGTCTGTTGAGACAACCCTGTGGGTGACCGCCCGGTGCTTGCGTCGGTGGTTACGCAAATTTGACGTCAGGAAATTGGAATAGAAACATATCGGAATAGTTTTACGTTATAGGGCCCCTGGACTTGTATAATTATTTGTACTTTCTCTCTTTCCAATTTTTCATTATTTGGTTTCATCAGGCCTGGTTTTTATCAGGTTTTTTTGCTGTACTACTTTCTGGTAACCTTTATAAATCACTGCATTTCCACAATAAACCTTTTAATTAAAGGTATATCGTACCCTAGTCTTACTACGTCCCACTGTAGGCTCTTGCGACATTGCCCAAGTAAACAAATTTTCTAAGGTACACAGAAGCATCATAAGGGCCATTAAAGTGACTTGTTTCAGTCTCAGAAATATAGAATGGCATGGCTGCAAATACGACTAGAGAACACATAGGACGAACAAGAAAACCGAGATGATCTAACAACTGAATGTGCACGCCGAGTAAATGCTGTCCGAAAAGCAATAAACCGAACATACACACAAAGCAGAAGCAACCATTAATGTGCGTTTCCTCGCAGGAAATGCATCCATTTCTAACAGAGGCCATGCTGACGACATCTTCCAGAATTTCTCTAGGCAGTATATCTGCACAGAATGCTAGCCTGTTCCTCTACCATGCAAGCTAAGATGTCCAGAGTGCACTTTCAGAGTTTCCTGTTGGGATCTGTACGGACACACATCACTTTATCCTTCTCCTCTCTGTGTAACTTTGATTCATTGCTTGTCAACTAGCATTTACTCGCCGTATTCATTAAACTTTCATTTGTTAGTGCACCTTATGATCGTCTTGGTGTCCAACTAGAATGGTCTTCATTCTTTCTACAGCGAAGCTGTATATGCCTAGGCGAAACACTCATTGTCCGACCACAGAAACCCTGCTGCGGGGGTATGATCCATTGTTTAGGGGGGTATGAGTCATTGCACTCGTCTTACGTGGCAAAGGGAAAAATTTCTCGCTGGGTAGGCATAGAAATATCTATGCATTTAAAACATGTACATTTATCTACGTATTATTGCAAGGAAGAAACACAGAGGGGGACGGGGTTAAGACAAAATCACGATGACATAATTATCTCGCGGCAAAGTTGTGGCGGGCCATTGGCTACACCGATAGTGAGGTCGTTTCTCTATCGCAGCTGGGCGCGCGTGGAGCAGTTTCTCTGCGACTTCGCAATGTGTTCAAAAATGTCTCTGTATTTAATTAAATGAAGTTGGCAGACCCAGTGTGCCACTTGGTAATACAGTGCATAACCGAGTCATAAATACTATGATTAACGCATTACGAAACACAAATGCGCAAGGTGATTCGGGAAGACTTTGATTAACCCTCTGCATTAGCACAATCAACCACTCATTGCAGCCTCCATGGTGGTGATTATGCCAAGCGCGATAAGAGGCATTTCAAATAAATCATGTGATAAACCCAGGCCGAACGTGTGCGTAACCTCATTAGAAACACAGACGTCACCAATAATTGAGAAATACTTTAATAAGCCGTTGTCATTAACCCAGTGATAAACACCAGGGCTGCACATTTACGCTTCGTTGGTTTACCATCTGTATAGGGTGTATGGGCAGTAATTTTTTCTGTTATTGTTTAAGTATTGTATAATGTTCTGCCAGTAAAACACGTTGTTGGGCTAGTTGGTACATTGTATTGGCGCTGCTTTTTTGCCGGTTTCTTTTTTCTTAATGTTGTGCCATTCTTCCATTTGTAATTAAGTTTTTATTCCCCCTCACCTAATACTCCAACCGTGCAACCTGCGAGGTATATAAATAAATAAGTACATAAGCACATGTCGTTCATTCACCTGCATAAACCTCGCACCATCCCTTCCTGAACAAACGTCACTGTGTTGATGTCTGGCAGTGTGCATCTACATTAACGGCCGTTTGCATTTTCGTATAGTTTGTGAACAGTATAGTGCATAAACATTACATGACATTAGTTATAATGTTTCGTAATGTGCAGACCTCTTCCTTTTAAGTATTACATGACGTTCAGGTTGTGGCCTATTCGGTGCATAAACAAACCTTGCAAAACATAACATGTTGGATTGTTGAAAATAAGTCCAATTTTATATATCGCAGTTACTTTAACAGTATTTAAATGACCACTTGAGAAAAACTTCACTTCGCATAGATTCCAACACGTCCACTGAATCTGCAACTTTTGCGCTCATTAATGGGGTCGTTACTACATGGCCACATCTTGTAGATTGGAAAACAACGTTCAATAAATTAGTTTGTTGCGATATATTTTAAAAAATGCGTACATCACTGCGATTGCAACACCAGAACTTGATACAAACACGCTCACTATAGGATGCGGAAAATTCTCAGTAGAAACTGCGGAATGTTTGCATCCTGATACTAATGAAAGTGAACAGTTCCATTCCATGGCTGTTAATGAGACGGAGAAAGAAAACGTAACTGTGTTCATAGAACAAAATCGCATGGATAAGCTTAGAGATATAGTGATTGCTTAACACTTTCGAAATGAATAATTATAGCTTCCTATCGACATTGAAGCAGCCTTTCGACACCAAAAAAAGGAATAAGTTTTTCCAGTTTAAGCATTGAATCTCAGGCAATGCAAGTGGGCATAAAATTCTACAAGTATAATCTGTTTAGGAATACAAGATAGGAATAAACGTTGAGGCTTTCGTTTGTACTTTTTCTGGCTGAGCAATCTAGTTTGAAATGACTCCCATATGCGTGTCGTAACAATGTCGATCTAATACATGTTAAATGCATGACTAGCTTAAGAAATCTGGATGATTGCTATAAATTACAGTGAAATAACTATAATACCTAATCACAATAATAATATAATAATAATATTTATTTTCCCAAAACAGGCTAACCGTGAGCGGCGTGCGAGGCTGAACAGAAAGGTGAAAAACCGTATGTCAAGAGCGCCTGCCGTGGGCCTACGTTCCTGCATTATGGATAGCGCGTATTGATATGGTCTTGTTAGAAGTTCAGAGTATACTGCTGGCGCGAGACACAGGACAGCAAAGTGGACAAGAAGCTTGTCTTTTAGAATGTTATGGTACAATGTACAGGTTTCTACAAAAGTGACAGTAACTGCCTTAAAAAATTGATGCGTCGGCTTTAGCGCCTTTAGAAATATTCAGAGAGGACACACACACACACACACACACACACACACACACACACACACACACACACACACATATATATATATATATATAGATATATGCACAGCACACGCACCGCGATGGATGAACAAGGCTAGTGCTAAGGTTGAATTTCACAACACAATTTCCATTGCACGTTCAGTAACCACACAGATCATTTGCGGCTTCGTTCAGGGGCAGACGGGAACTTTCGGGCTGGTACTTGTTGCTGCGTTTGGTGCAAGAATATGGCTATGAGCAGGCATCGCATATGCGCAATCACGAGCGATATACACACACCATTTCTCCAGAAGCTGACGCTGAGCACGGGTAGCGCGACGAATTTGTTGGGCTGTCACGACGACTTCGTGGCAGCTGAATTCCAAATACTGGATATGCGGCGAGGGTAGCTATATGGACTTGTTGATAGATCATCTTGTAGATTGCTGTAGTGCAGGCAGAACTAAATGGTCATAGAAGGCAGACTAGACAACACAAAGCGCTGAACCAGCTGGGAACAGCTGTTTGCGTGCGCCGGGTCTCATCGCACTGAACTTCAGAAACTGCCGTTGCGCACTCCAAAACAAATCTTAACTTCAACACGTTTTTAAATTACAAAACACGCATATTATTTGCTCCAAATAAAGAAAAGTCAAAATACTATAATGTAAATGTTTTATTCATTACAATAAAATAATTATGCACCGTGTGCCACGAAACCTGGCAATAAGCAACCCTGGGCGTCGCACCAGTCGCATTGTTGAAATCGCAATCAAGTGAAATGGGCCCTCTAAAAATCGCATTGCGACGCGTGCTACTGCACTGATTTTCGTCATTCCCGTCGCAGCATGTGAAACAGCCTTTAGGGAGCATACAAGATGAGGGCGTCATAATATGACTTAAGGCGGCTAACGCGCACTGTCTCGCGGCCCCGACAACGAAGGTCCAGCGATGGTGTGACGGACTCAACGATATAGTTCACAGGTGATGTGGCGTCGATGATCAGATACGCACCGTGGCACCACGCAAGTAGTTTAGAAGGAAGACCAGGGGTGTGAGGCGCATCCATAGCCACACAAGGGAAGCGGTAAGGAAGGTGGGCGTGGCCTGATGACTGTCACGTCTTGTCTTCTGGCGCCCCTGCTCGTCGCTGGTCAGCGAGCGAGCCAGCTGACGGCAACCGTAAGCGTATCGGGCGACTTCTAAAATTGTAGTGCACTCGGAGACGTGAGGTCGGTAGGGCAGGAGAGTATCCAGTGGACACGAGGGTTCGCGTCCGTACAAGAGAAAAAAAAATTGAAAGTCCGATGGTCGCTTGCGTCGCGGAGCTATTGCGAACGTAACGAAAGGGAGTAAGGTGTCCCAAACGGTGTGGTTCGGCGAGAAGTGCATGCTCAATGGGTCGCCGAGTCTTCAGTTGAAGCGATCCGTTAGACCATTCGGTTGCGGGTGATACGCGGCCTATTTCCGGTGAAAGATCTTGCACTAGAGAAGGAGGGATTGTATTGCTTCTGACAAGACACGACTCCTATCACTGAGTAGTTCTCGAGGAGCACCGTGGCGAAGGACGAAGTTACGAAGAGCGAACATCGCAATGTCAAGCGCGGTCGCGGTGCGAAGGGCCTCGGTCTCGGCGTAGCACGTGAGGTGATCGACGGCAACAGTAATCTAGCGGATTCCACATCCGTTGTATGGGAACAGGCCATAGAGGTCGATGCCGACGCGGTCAAACGGTCGAGCAGGACACGGTAGCAACTGTAGTGGGCCAGGATGGCGCTGTGGAGGGGTCTTGCTTTGTTGGCCGGCGGTGCGTGATCGAACTTACTCCTGGACAAACTGGTTCATTCCACGCCGGTAATAACAGTGACGTAGCCGTGTTAAGGTTTTTAGGACGGCGGCGTTGGCGGTCGGCATGTAAGTACGCGCCGATATCGGCGCGCATGTGACGAGGGATAGGCTGACGCCCTTTCCAACCATCAAGCATATAAGTTGGAGTGGTAAGGGCGTTCTCTCACACGGAAAATTAGGCTGCTTGACGATGTAGCGTCCGCGTTGAAGGAATGACCGATAGAGTGGCCTACATGTTTGTGATTGTGTGTACCTGTATGTGTGTGTGCGTGTGTACATGTGCGTGTGTGCGGGCGCGTGTGTACCTTTGTGTGTCCACATGTTTGTAAGCGTGTGTGTGCACCTGTATGCGTGTGCATGTGCGTGTGTGCACGCGTGTATACCTGAGCGTGTCTACATATTTGTAAGTGTGTGTGCGTCTGTGTGCGTATAAGTGTGCACGTGCAAGTGCGTATGTGCGTTTGTACATGCACGTGCGTGTGTGTACGCATGTGCACCTGAGTGCGTCTACATGTTTGTGAGTGTGTGTGCCTGTTTACTTGTGCGTGTGCGTCTGTACCTGAGTGTGTCTACATGTTTGTGAGCGTGTGTGTGCCCCTCTATATGTGTGCATGTGTGCACGCGTGTGTACCAGAGCGTGTGTACATGTTTGTGAGTGTGTGTGTACTTGTGCGTGCGTACCTGAGGGTGTCTACATATATATGAGCGTGTGTGTGCACCTGTATGTGTGTGCATGTGCGTGTGTACACGCGTGTGTACCTAAGCATGTCTGCATGTTTGTGAATGCGTGTACGTGTATGTAATTGTTTGTGTGCATGTGCGTGTGCGCGCGTGTGTGCCTGACTGTGTATACATGTTTGTGCGTGTGTGTACGTGCAAGTGCGTACCTGTATGTGTATGCTTATGCACCTGTGTGTCTGCGCGTGTGCATACCACAGTGTTTCTCCATGCTTTGTGTGTGTGTACGTGAAAGTGTGTACCTGTATGTATTGACACGCGTACTTATCTTTATCGGGCGACCACGTTTCGCCACCTAACAAATGTTATCGCACAGCGCGGGACGCGCCTGCATGCATCCGAAATTTCTGGAAAGTTATCGATGCTTCTATCCGGTTGTCTGTTGTCGCCGAACCTTGTGCTATCAGATTTCATCGCGTGACGCGAATGGTGTAGAACTTTGTGGAAGGCACGCGGGTCCCAACGATTAGTCTGGAACATTCGACGACTGTTGTATAAAAGCCGACGCGCTTGACCCGCTGATGAGACTTTCGACGATCGCTGACTGTGTTCGCCGCTATCGTTGTGCTATAAGTGTAGCCTGTTTTGTGGGCACAGGTTCGCCCAATAAAATTTAGTTTTGTCGCTCACAGTGGTGCTACTGTGTTCTTCAACGTCCCCACTACGTGACAGTATGTGTATGTGCAGGTGCGTGTGCGCGCGTGCGTACCTGAATGTGTCAACATGTTCGTGCATGTGTGTACGTGCAAGTGTGTATCTGTATGTGTGCACGTGCGTGCGTGTATCAGCGCGCGTGTGTACCTGAGTGAGTCTACATGTTTGTGTGTGTGCCTGTGTGTACCTGTATGTGCGTGTGCATGTGTGTGTGTGCACGCGCGTGTGTACCTGAGTGTGTCTACATGTTTGCCAATGTTTGTACCTGTATGTATGTGTGTTTGTGCATGTGCCTACGTACATGAGTGTGTATACACGCTTGTGCGCGTGTGTACATGCAAGTGTGTACCTACCTGTATGTGTGTGTGCGCGCGTATGTTCGTCTGCGCACGTGTGTACCTGTATATATGTGTGTGCAGGCGCGTGTGCGCGCGTGCGTACCTGAGTGTGTCTACATGTTTGTCCTTGTGTGTACGTGCAAGTGTGTAGCTGTATGTGTCTGTGCATGTGCGTGCGCGTGTACCTCAGTGTGTCTACATGTTTGTAAGTGTATACCTGTATGTGCGAGTGTGTGTACGTGCAAGTGTGTACCTGTATATATGTTTGTGCGCGCGTGTGTACCTGAGTGTGTCTACATATTTGTGCAAGTGTGTACCCGTGCGTGTGTGTACGTGAAAATGTGTACCTGTATGCATGTGTGCATGTGCGCGCGTGTGTCGGCGCGTGTGTACCTGAGTGAGTCTACATTTTCATGAGTGTGTGTACCTGTATGTGCGTGTGCATGTGCGTGAGTGTACCTGAATGTGTCTACATGCTTGTGAGTGTGTGCGTGGGTGCGTACCTGTGTGTGTGTGTGTACCTGGGTCTGTCGACATGTCTGTGAGTGTGTGTGTCCGCATGTTTGTGAGTGTGTGTGCGTGTTCGCGTTTGCACACGCAAAATACACGCAAAATTACCACATGTCACGGCTTGTCGCCCGTTCGCCGTCGGCGCGAAGTCGTCGACGGGGTACACAAGCCGGTTGGTAGTTCTGTACTCAAGCGAGCACAGCGAAGGAGTCAGAGTCGGGAGACTGACAAAAAACATATTTATTGACTGACAATGACACAAAGATTAAAAGAAACACAAGAACACTAACACATATGCACTTAATGTAGATCAACGATGAATACAAAAGAAATACAACGAACAGTTAACAGTAAATACAGAAATTAACACTGCACAAAACACACTTAGCGGTGGTCAACTAAACAGAGTTCAAAAGAAAACAAATGATGGCATACGCATGGCCGGGCAGCTGTAGCAAGTCCATAAATCGTGGAGTCGACGGCAGAGCTTGCCCGAAGAACGCTGGCAAGCCGATCTCGTTGCGGTGGATGCGACTGCTTGGCTGGGTTTACCGGGGGTCTAGGTATGACGTCTTCCCTCGAGCAGGTTGAGCTAATGTGAGAGGAACTACCGCGAGCTTCGTTGCAGAGGTTGGTTTGTCGTCTCTTACGTCAACTAGTAACTCGCAGTTCAGACGCGGCTAGGCGGCCCAGGCGATACTGGACGGCGGTAGCTCCTTGACACTTCTCAGCAGACTGCAGGCTCAGCTTCTAGACTCTAGACTGCCTAGCTCGGTCTGAAACCTGCGCCTAAGTAACTTCTTCCTTCCCTAGTGCCCTGGGTTGGAGGACGGCATATATTGGTGACGATCGAATCAAGTTCACCCACTTGCATACTGACCCCTGCCAAGGTCTTGGCCGGGCCCCTTTTAATTGGGGGCGAGGGAACGGGTGCTTCCTCCCTGCTGATAGAGTTCGCGCACTCGTATTGCCCCACACACGCACACGCTTGTGTCCGTGCCGGGCCTCCATAGTCCGTTCATAAACATAGGAGAAATGACGGCAGCCGGCCGTATGGCGCTGTCAGTACACATACACTGCAGCACTGCGTGGACACAGGATCGCACAGACACCACATACTTCGGAGTATTCGCACCCCCGCCTTCTTAGCTTCTCTATGCACTCGCGGGGCAGAGAATACAGAGGCGTTCCTAGGAAAAGCTGTCGGGGCGTCACGGTCGCGCCGACGACAAAAAGACGATAATCCGTAAACCTGCGTTCAACCCTTTTCGGCCACTTGCACGAGTGGCCGGCAATAACCGTCTCGCTCGTAGGTTCCTATTGCTACGACGCTTCGGCGCCCGTCGATCGGTGCTTCGCCGAATCGAATGATGCCGCACCGTGACACCGCGCAACTGGCCGCTCGATGCACTTTGGGTGCATTGGCAGTCTTATTTCACGTTCTGCAAAACACTTGTATGTTGCACGTATTGAGCAACAGAAAGCTTCATCCGGAGTTTTTCGTGTTGCTCTACAATGTCCTCATTAACACATTTATTCTAAATTTAATATTTGACAAGTCGATTGAATAATTAACACTAATTATTAATTAGGACGAATAAAAAGAATAATCATAGTATCTCCAAGCGATGGCACACAACACCACCTTGTTTCTGTCCAGCTACGTGGAATTTGCCTATTTTAATGTTTGGCTCAAGTTACGTGAGACTTGCACGACCTCACACAATTATACATGATTATGGATGTAGGGCATAAAACGCCTACGGGGCTGTTTCCATCGAGAATGCGTGCACGTGCCGTCAATGGAAATGTTTGTATGCCGCTTCTCGTCCTGGAGCGCGTATCTCATGCGTTGCAATATTCATCGCGGACAGCGAGGCGCGCGACCAACCTGTGTGACGCTGCCAAGCTGCTCGTCGTCTCCGGTAGGCTCGCACATGCTGAACAGGCTGTAGCTGCCAGGCCCGCCCGCTGCGCCGGGCTCATTCGCGTGTCGGGGCTTGTACCAGCGACCGAACATGGCCACGGACACGGCCACGGTCAGCGCCGGAATGCCGACGCGCTGAAGCTCCTTCGCGTTGCTGTGCGCCGTTTTCTGAATGGAATAACACGGGAGGCTGGGAAATAGCGCAATGCCCCCTCCACACTGTCCAAGTCGAAACTAACCTGCCGTTATGACACCAGACATTTGTGCGTCACTAAAACATTCGAATAAGGAAAAAGACGTGAAGCACCCGGAGACATGGATTGGTGTTGCGCGCTGAACAACTGTGACAGTACGAAGCTACGCCACCCTGAAACAAGAATCGGTGTACTCAACTAGAGGTGTGGTATATTCAAGCACCAAACCTCGTCTGCTTGTCTTCGCCCGACACCGCCTCTCTAATTTAAACACAAAGGCTTTTCATACAGATATATACATATATACATATATATATATATATATATATATATATATATATATATATATATATATATATATATATATATGTCAACGCCTCAATACTTGATGGTTTCTACACAATGTAGCGTAATATACGCACGAACGTTAACGAGCGATTTGACCGACGGCGGCCGCAGCGACCGTAAAAAAAGGATCCAAATAAATCCGAGCGCTGCTACAAACCCAATATTTTTTTCTTAAACGTAGAAAGATTGGAAGGTAGAAACTGCATCACGTTTCACGATTCGGAGCTTAGCTCGACATAGGCTACCGATCGAGTTTGTTTGTTTGTTTGTTTTTGTTTGTTTGTTTGTTTTTTGTTTGTTTGTTTGTTTGTTTGTTTGTTTGTTTGTTTGTTTGTTTGTTTGTTTGTTTGTTTGTTTGTTTGTTTGTTTGTTTGTTTGTTTGTTTGTTGTGGTGGTGGTGGTGGTGGTTAATGCGAAAGCGTCAAATGATCCATTGAGAGAAAAAGCCGGCGGCGTCTGTAGCAGCGAAACGACCCCTGACTTCCCATTGGCTGCAACGCCATGCCAAGAGCACGCGAGGCGCGCCCGTGACCCTGGCTCGCGCTTGCTGGCTCGGGCAGCGCCTCTACGGTGCCTCGAGCATCGTCGGCAGCCGCAACCTCGGCAGCAGCGAATCGTGGCCGTGCGGAGCGGAGGAACGAGCGAAGAGGCGGACAGAGATGTCGTCGTCAACTCCCCCAATACACGACGGGGGGAACGAGCCTTAGCGCTAACATTACTCGCAGCACAAAATCCCAAGTGCCATTAGGCGACGTTCAATTGGACATCATTGCTTTCGCATTCACAACTCATGATATGTGCTTAGGTGTCCTCGGCTTTTTTTTATTTACTTTGCGGATATTCACGTGCGATACCAAATAACACAAAAAAATATTATTTTGTCTTATCTTACTTTTCATGCGAGAGGCGAGCAGTAAAATAATTGTGGGGTGTTGTGCCCGCCATATCCCTACAAAATGTTAATGTCGAGTCGTAAAGCAACTGTTCAAGACAATTGAAGACAACTATTGTGCGCAACTCGCTCATCCTTTGGGTGAAAACGATGTTCTGCACCTGCTAATGAAAACGGTGGTCATTGTAACACAGTGATCTCGTTTGTGCTCTCATGTAAGAGCAGGTTAATCTATGCAGATTATTCGCAGCGTACCTTGCTCATGAGATGGAAGCTCGGAGAGGAATGAAAGTCGATTGGAGTGCATACGGCAGGTATTGCCAAATCATGACTGGGAGCTTGCCGCTATCGCAGAAAAGTGTACAATCATTGCGTTCTACTGGTACTAACATATGGGGAAGAAATTTGAAGGTTAACAATGTAACTCGAAAGCAAGTTAAGGAATGCGCAAAGAGCGATGGAACGAAAGAGTATTAGGCGTAACGTTAACAGTCGGGAACAGAGCGGTTCGGATCGGAGACAAAACGGAAGTATAGGTGACGTCCTAATTAATAAGGTAAAAATATTCAGTAGGACAAGCTGTGTAATGCGCAAGCCGAATAACCGGTGGTCTATTAGAGTTGCTTAATGGCTGACAGGATCAGGGAAGCGCAGACGATGCAGGTGGAGAACGAGGTGGTCTGATAAAATTAATAAATTGGCAATTGTAATTTGAGGTCAGCTAGCGCAAGACATGAGTAATTGAAGATTGCTTGTACAGGCCTTCCGCCTGGCAATGGACATACAAATAGGCTGATTATGATATTGATGATGATTGTCTCGTTTATTTCTTTTGTGCTAAACCACTGGGTAGATGGTGGTGGTGGTAACAACTTTATTGACATTCTGCTCAGTTATGTTCTGGCAGGCCCGAGTCCTAGGATGGCCCCTCACGAGGAGCGACCCTTTCGGCCCAGGCAACGAGGGCTTTTTGTACTTTTTCATCCGGTGTTCTGAGCAGCTCTTCCCGCGTCTGTTGCGAGGGAGCTGGCAGGAGCGATCTGGGAGGGGGTAAGCCCTCGCACCCCCAAAGAATGTGATTTTGGGTAGCCAATGTTTGATTTGTGCAATTTTGACATATTGGGTTCCATTGCCCGTTGGTAATTATGGCTAGCCAATGTGGGCTGGGGAACGATTTAGTTTGGATTCGACGCAGGATCGAGGCTTGCGCTCGCGTGAGGCTTGCGTTTGGAGGCGGGTAGATTCGCTTTTTTTGCTTGTAATAGTTTGTTATTTCGTGGTATGTCGTCGGTGCCTCATCCATGGGATCCGAGTCTGAGGGGCACATCTCCCGGTTGATTAGACCTCGGGCTACCCAGTGCGCCTCCTCATTCCCTTGATTCCCCGAATGGGCAGGGACCTATACGAGTTCAACAGTGTTTTCATTATTAAAGTCCCGTAGGACTCGCGCTGCACAGACGCCTATGCTGCCTCTCGAAAAGTTTACTATTGCCCTTTTGGAGTCGCTTATAATAGTTTGCACGGAGGGATTCATGATGGCCAAAGCAATGGCAGTCTCTTCCGCTTCCACGGTGGACGCTGTTTTTTTGGTCGGGGCGTTGAGGATACTTCCCTCTCCGGTATCGACCGGCTGATGCTCGGGACTCCTCGGAGCAGTGCACCAAGCTCGGCCGCAGCTACCTGCTGCAGCTGCCACCAACACCAACCGCTTCAGTCAGTATTTGCTGCCTTAGACACAGGCTCCCCCACCCCTAAAGTTACCCCGGCAACGATGACGTCTAGCGGAAGAAAAAGTAAGCACCGGCACTTAAACTGTGGCCAGTCAACATCATCAGGTTTCAGACAACTTCTACCCTGATGCATTTGAGGACGTCGATTATTGGCTTAAACAGCAGGAGCGGGTTGCTAAGATCAGTGCAGAACCAGAGAAGGAAACCTCGTGAACATGTGTCTCGCTTTGTTGTGCCCAGCTCGCGCATGGTTCGAGAACAAAGCTGCCACTTCGCCTTCCTGCAAGGACTCCTATCAGTATCACAAACTTTTCCGACACATTCGCAAGCCTTGTTCAGTTCAGTTCAGTTCAGTTTTATTTCCTTAAAGACCCCTTTGCTAGGGGTATTACATAAGGCGTGGGTACAGTTGATAATGCAAATATAAACACAGGTATAGAGAAAAAATTGTACATGGAAGCTACATTTTCGCAAGTGCATAAAAACAGAAAGAATAACACGTGAAAAAGCAAGTTATTGATTAGCCAACAAGGACACATTTTCGAGAAACGATGTCGGGCAAGTGGTTGCAGCTACGTGGTGGGGAAGGGCGTTCCAATCTGATGCTGTGGGGGAAAGAAAGACGAGGAAAAAGTAGTTGTGTGGAAGCGTGGGCGTAAGACTTGTAATGGGTGCCCAGTTCGCAGCGATATGCGTGCGGGTGGTGTGATATATGGCTCGTGAAATAAGGTACTGTAAAAAAGCTTATGAAAGAGGCAAAGGCTAGCAGTAGCGCGGCGACGTGCAAGGGGCTGTAGATCAGAGTTTGCTCTTAAAGGGACCCTGAAACGCTTTTGACGATTTTCTACAAACGTACTGAGTCGTTAGAGTAGGTCCTTCTGATCATTAATTGACACATCTAAGTGCTCTGCGTAAAGCGTGTAATTTATTATAAGGTTTTAAAAATGCACATCGCTGCCGATCGCAGCGCACTGCTCGGCGGAATTTTAAGCCGCCCCTACCCATATGACCGAAATTACCCATATGACGTCAGTGGGGCGAGCTATCCGATTGGCTGACCAAGGCGCGTGACCGATAATTTTTCCAACTTTATGGTAAACAAATTATCTTCGTAATAGTTGGAATGTTAGTTAATTTGTTTTTATAAAAAGAAAGTAGCATAAAGAGAATGCACAAGAACAATTTTTCAGTACACTTAAGCACTTCCGGCACACAGCAAGTGTCGTCTGCTTGTGTTACAACGTACTCCATTTTGACGAGAGCTCCGCGGTCAGAGTTGGTCTCAGTCTTTTCGCGAGCACTATGATTCGACTTTGTTGCCTTGTGGACTGCAAACGTAGCGACTGGCAATATGTCAAGCTGCGACATCGTGTCCCTCTGCAGGGCAGCGTACGAGCGAACTGGCTGCTGCGCATCGGACTGCCGCTATCCGATCGGCGCCAGGATTTGCGCGTTTGTGGCCGTCACTTTACACCGGTAGATTACTAACGCACTGGCGTTTCGCGAGTCCCTTATTAGGGCAAACGTAAGCGAAAGGAGACAGGGTCTGGCCGCTTGACTGTGCCGTAACGGGATGAGCCGAGATGAGCAGAAGGGCAAATCTGAATGGTCTGCATGGTGCAGCCACCTGGTGGCATATAGCTGAACCATACACAGTAGCAGCAACGAAGCTTTATTCTTCTTTGCTGCTGGTCCGTATTTTTCGCAGGAGTGTAATCATCAACACGTTGTTTTTATAAATGTTTAAAATGTTTTACACTTGGTTAGAGCAATATTAGCGTATTGTTTGGCTGGTTAAGCGCTGCGCCAACAAGTGTCTGGACCGTGCAGACCGATCAGGCCGCTCAACGTACGTCTACGCCAAAGTTCCTGTATCAGCTTGAGTTTATGCCTCCAGTCATTTGCCGATATGACCAGCTTGCCTGTGGTTAACGGAATACCAGACACGTTCGGCGCTACGACAGAATGCTCGCAACGCACGCTGCTTCGATCGCTCTCGCTTGCGGTCGACAGCCAAGCGGCTAGCGGAGAGGTTTCGCGCGGGCGGGGGCGGGCTCGAAAACAACCGGAAGTGGACGATGTGACGTCGCATCGTGACGCAGGACCAGTGAAGGCGGAGCTTAGCCCCGCTCGCTCGGCGAACGAGTTGAGGAGGGAAAGCATGGCTGGGGAGGAGGGTAACTTCTAATCGCTTGTATTTCCATTAATACGTAACGCTTCACTTAAATTGTGGTGCGAATGTTCTACTTAAGCTGTACCCTACGCGTCTACAAAATTTGTCCGAACCGTTTCAGGGGCCCTTTAAGGATGATACGCTTACGTCGTATGAGTAGGATGAATGGATGTATCTGACGACGCGGTTTTGAAAGGACTCAAGCTCGCTAACTAGATAGACTTGATATGGATTCCAGATGGGTGATGCGTATTGCAACTTTCGGTCTATAAGGGATTTGAAAGCTAAGAGTTTTACGTTCTGCGGGGCGCCACGCAAGTGTCGTCTCATAAGCCAAATGTTCTGTTAGCTGATGAAAGTATGTTGGAAATATGCGTACCCCAACTGAGATCACGACAAAGTGTGACGCCCAAGTACTTAAATGATTCTACTGATTCTAAGGGAACGTTTACTATAGTATAAGAGGACAGGAAAGTGTTACGGCGACGGGTAAAAGATATATGTTTACATTTGTTGGGATTAAGAGTCATCAGCCAATTTTCGCTCCAAGACTGCACGTTGTTAAAGGGACACTAAAGGGAGAAATGATTTCTTTAGAATCAGTAAATCACCTTTCTACGACACCAAAAACACCCCTCTTACAACGATAAGACGTTTGGTAAGCCAGAAAAAGTGCAAGAACGAAACTCGGGTGGCGACGCCTACTTAAGTTCCCGCATCTGGGGGCTGTGACGTCTTGGATTTTGACGGAATCTTCTAGGGCCTACTCATTATATATAGCGGTACAGATTGACTACATTGTCTTCTAAAGGACCTAAATATTAAACATGGCAAGTTTCGGGAACCTTTATTCAGCCAACGCGGCCCAAATGCAAAAACATACTTTGGAATCCCTGACGTCACGCTGACGTACCGGCGCTGTGATTTCGGCGCTAAATTTAAATACCGATACTTGGACCTTCATTTTCTCATCTAATAATCAAACAATATTTTTGAAATGACTGCCTGCAGGGTTCTCAAACATTGCTTCATTAGTCTAAACTGATTGATGGTTTCGCTTTAGTGTCCCTTTAAGACTTTGTTGTAAGGTGTTTTCGTCAGTAGCATTAGAAACTGGATGTACTTGCACACAGTTGGAGGTTCCACACAGTTGCACATTGAATAGCATTTTTTTTAAACAGTCGCAGTCTCGCCCGAAAGGCGAAGTACTAATTACGATAGCAAATTAGTAAATAACTGTACGAAGTAAGGATAGTTTTGTGGGCCGCGTTCGCTGGCTCACCCCCGCAAACTTTCACTCGCACATACAGCACACGGCGCGCAGCGACGATTTTATCGTCCTGGGATTATATGCACAACCTCACGGCGATGGCAGAAATGCACCTGGAGTGTACATATAATCGCTATTCCAGTAAAACCAAAGCGTCGCCATGTTTTCGGAAAGCATGGTCCTCTTGGTTCGCGGAACGGACCCCGAGAGATCTAAAGCCTGGAAACTGCGACACTCACGTGAAGCGTCAAGGTGCAGCTGCTCGCAGGCCTTTCACGCAATCTCAGCAAGCTGTCGCAGAATTTGTCAAAGAGCTTACCGCATTTAAGCGAGCACGCCAGAAACGATGCCCGAAGTGTGATTCACCAAACTACGCTTACATACCGGCCAAGACTCATGGCGATCGTTCAACACTACGTTCGGACCTGTCACGATTGCCAGAGACAGAAAGTGCCACCCGCCGAGCCAGCGGGCCTCCTCCACTCAACTTCGACGCTCGGAACTCTGTCGCTGTAGTTGGAATGCATCTTTTAGGTCCTTATTCAATTTCTTCTGCGGGCGGGGCACACATGCAGTGTCGTTGCCGCAGTCTACTGCACTCGCTACGGTGACACCAAGGCTCCTGTATGTGTCAGAGCGGTCGATTTTTAACGATAATCGACAGGCAATCTGCATTCACAGCCGAGCTGTGGGACACTGTGCGGTGACATAGTAGCACAGAACACCGGCAAACAATGGCGTACCACTTCAAATAAAGCAGATCAGCAGAGCCCCTAAACAGGACACTCGCGGAAATGTTTTATACATACTCTTATGTGGAACCCAAGAACTGCAATTGTGCGATAAGATCTCGGCCCTATGTGCTCCGTTTGCAAGCACTAAGGAAGAGACGACACAGATGACACCATTCCGTCTTCACCGAGGTAGTTAAATCAAGACAATGGCTGGCGTACGAATGAGTTGGCACGGAGACTCACGCAGAAAACTTCAATGAGGGAGCTAAAGAATTCACACAGCTTATGAGAATCAGCCGGTGCGCATGGCAATATGACTGAAGGCGCTACTAGCTTCCTTATCGAAGCCTAGTCTCGTACTAGTCCGTACCATGGGACACTAGTCGCTGACAAGGAATTTTGAATAGGAAACCTGTCAGCTGTCGACGCCTCTCTGTGCAGTGTCGGTCTCTCGTGTAGCTGTCTTTTTTGAGCTGTGTCCTTTTTCCAATGAATCACAAACAAGCCCAAGCTTTCATGCTAAGTAACTCTCTGAGACACTGCATAAGCGCTATTTCGGGCCGTACAAAGTTTTCCGACGCCTTAGTGACGTCACCCACAACGACTTCCCGTACAGTCATCACTATTAGAGGCATGAAACTTTCAGAAAAGTTTTCACGTTGCACAAAGATGAAACACAATTTTCCCATAGACTTCACAGCACTGCAACATGTGCAAACAATCGAAACGATACGAACTTTGAAAAGAGGTTAATAGCGCTTTTTAGGAGGGCTGCTTCTTAAGTGAGTTGCAAATGCATACTGTGCTGGAACCTGGTTTGCAGACAAGGATAGAGTAAGGCACTCCCGAATGTTTATTGGTGCGCCTTACACTGTTCTTGTCTTCAAAGCGCACCCAGCCGCAGTAGGCGCTCTTTAAGACCACTGATAAGGGCAGCTGAGGACATTGAAACGAACAACGCGGGCTGTGCTCATCATATTTCGGGTGAATACGTAACTGGCACGGACGCTCCCAGATGTATCGAACCGCAGTATTGTTCGATTTTATCACGATGCGACAATACCGTAGTAAATAATGGATTTACACTCAGGGTGCATTAAGGTGGGAGACCATATTCCAAGTCAATTTTCTCGCACAAGATTGAGGT
The DNA here is from genome assembly GCF_038994185.2 of Dermacentor albipictus. NCBI lineage: Eukaryota > Metazoa > Arthropoda > Arachnida > Ixodida > Ixodidae > Dermacentor > Dermacentor albipictus. The sequence goes on from NC_091826.1 coordinate 115,417,813, forward strand.
TTTGTTTTTTGCATTTTTATTTATGCCCAAAGATTCGGAAACATGTTGCAAAAAAGATACTTTCATGTTGTGATTAGTTTGTGAGCAACTCCGAGTTTCCTAACCCATGCCCTCGTATTGCGAAACCGAAATCACTCTGCATTGGTTGCAAAAATGAGTATTATTTCTTTTTATACAAATATTATTCAAAATACCTTTTTTATTTTATGTTGTCGACAAGCAGCCACACAAACTAAAAGAGACGGGTGCATATCATGGGAGCCCATGTTTCACATGGTTTGTAACATTTGTTTACGTTTTTATCAAAACAAGATTAGCTTAACCTTATGCTACGCAAACTTTGATAACTTTTTCAGAATATATATATATATATATATATATATATATATATATATATATATATATATATATATATATATATATATATATATATATATATACATTGCACAGTCATTCCAGACATAAAGATGTGTGCAACAAAGTAGGACAAAAGAAATCGATGCAATATTTTTAAACATAAATTTCATTTTGCAAATAAATTTGGTCCAAATGAGCTTTCTTCACTTTGTTTGGTTTTTCAAACATCGCTTCGTTAACACTTATCACATTATATTCATTTAAATTCACTACGTAGGTCCCACACTAAGCTACCTGAATGTCAAAGCTTCGCTCAGTTCAGCGATGCATTACTTACTTATCATAGCTGTCCCGACTAGCACATCTTAGAACAAAAATTACCTGCCAACATATACAATGAACCATTTTTCGCCCTTTAAATGCTCGGGTAAGTTAAATAATACATGCTTATTCAATAAAAAATTACATCAATCGTGGCTTCCGATTTAAACATGTGCGCGTGCGTTTTTGTGTGTGTGCGTGTGTGTGTGTACGTGTGTGCGTGTGTGCGTGCGTGTGTGCGTGCGTGCGTGTGTGTGTGTGCATGCGTGTGTGTGCGTGTGTGTGTGTGTGTGTATGTGTGTGTGCGCGCGCGCGCGCGTGTGTGTGTGTGTGTGTGTGTGTGTGCGTGTGTTTGTGTGTGTGTGTGTCTGTGTGTCCTCCCACTTTAAGTTAATGCGCATTAATAAACTGGCGGAGCAGCAACACATTACTTGCTATTTGTTTCTTGTTAACGGCACCTTCGCGCGGTTGATTCTAGAGTGCGCCGGCGCTACTGCACACTACTTCAAATGATGTGTCATCTTTATTCCCAATCAAGACTTGCTTCCTACCACATGCATCTTCTGTAGTAAGCTGGCGTACTCTTACGTGATCGATCAAACAGTATATTGGTCAATAATGGCGTGTAAAGTACTAACGCAATAGAGCGGACCTACGTCTGGTCACACCAAGAGCTCTAACATGGGCGCAAATCGTGATAGCCGAGCATTCTTGCATTCGACCCTTACAGAAATACGGAAGCCACGTCCGTGAGTCTAACCAGCGAGATTGTGCTCAGAAATAAAACACCATATTCAGTAAGCCACCATCAGTCGGGTGAAGAAGAGAGAGAGCGGGATATAAGAAAGCCAGGGATGCTAACCAGTCAAAAGTCCGGTTGGCTCGCCTACGCTGGGGGAAGGGAGACGTGGAAGAGAGAGGAAAGACAGAGAGGGGATAGGAGACGTGGACGTGTCAAGAAGATGCATAACAATGAGTGGCGTAGATAGTTATCTAGATGATGCACCAACTGTTTTGTTTATTTTCTTCACCTGTAACAGATAGCCTAAAGAATCACCTTTTGGAGATTGTGGAACTTCATCTCGTCAGATGGTATGCTTGAACATGCAGCAACTGCATAACAACAATGCGCAGTTGGCCAATTGATAGGATCAGCCTGTTTCAAGTAATCCGGCAGACGTTGAAATTACGGAACGGAAACCAATCAGTCCTAACCCACAGCCATGCGACAAAAACTGCGGCAAGAAGACCACTTTCAGAATGTCTTTATACATGTGTACATTGCGGTTCCCGCAATCCATTTTATAACAGTCTTTCTTAGGCACTGTAGAAATGCAAGCGAAGAGAGCCGCCAATGGATGTCTCAGGACTCAACGATAAATCTCATAACAGGTGCTATACTTAATAGATCGACTGAATGAAAATTTTTCAGTACACACCAGTTTGAACTGCTTTAGAAACATGGCTACTACATTACGTCATTAACGACAATCGTAATTAATCGAAATTTTCTTATCCCATTCGACGCTTTCGTCTCCTGTTTGTGCAAGCGGCGTCCACATCTCATCAAGTACTAAACACTGGCGAGACGAAATTGTGCTATCTGCCATAGACGAAATTGCTGTCCCTGCAGAGCAAGAGAAATATGTTGTGGGTGTACTAAGCCTCACACGACATTTTCAAACCGCTTCAGAAGGTTTGCTCTAATGTCAAATTATCGAATTAAACGTCCCGAAGCAACGCAGGCACTATGAGAGAGGATGTAGCGGGAAGCTCCTCATTTGCTTTGACCGTCTAGAATTCCTTGACGCCCAGGTGCAGCTGTGGACAAAAGTAAATGGAACATAAGAGCTTTCGCCAAAACGCGCACCCTCCAGTGCCTTCTAACAGCCTCGGGGCCAGTTACAAATTCAATCGTGCATGCTCCGAAGTCGGCGCTCGTAGCCAGTAGAAACTTGTCTATCTATTTTTTTTTACCCGCCGAAAGCAGCGTCGTTCGCAACTTCTGCGACTGAAAGCTCGCGAGCGCGATGGTGCTAACAGTGTTGCTGCTTCTGTAGCTCACATGTGATGGACACGCCCCCGCCAGACAGATGGCTGTAGCTATGTTGCCAGCGGCATAACGCTAGCGATTGTTCAGCCGCAGAAACTCCGAAGGACACTCCAAACCATCGGCAAGGAAAGAGATCGAGAAATGTGAGCTCGCTATGGGCGCTGGCCTACGGGCATGCGTGATCTAGTTTGCAGCTTGCCTTCGAAGCTGCTAGAGGGCCGTCGGGTGCATTTCCGCCACGGGTCCCGTGTTCTAGTTGCTTCTGTCCACACCTGTACATGGCAGTGCGCGAGTGTTTCTGCGACCGGAAATCAATCCCGCGAGCCGAAGTCTGTTGCTGAATGACGTTATATGTGTACAATATATATTTAGCTCGTGAAGTTCGTACGAATTACTGCTGTCTTCTATTGGGATGTGCATAATATGGACTATTCGGGACGAATATCCGCCGTCAACGCAGCCGGGACGTTCCGTACAAAGTGCAAGTGCGATGAGGTCGCGGCCCCGTGCCGTATGCTGCAGATGCAAGAGAGACCCTACGGGCGAGCAGAAAGATGGGGGCTTCACGCGCGGTGTAGAGGGATGGCGCATGTTTCCTCCTCCAGTCCGGCCGCATGCGTATGGCGCGGCAGCGCGCGTCCTATCTTGGAGGTGATGTGCTGTGGGTGAAAAGATCGCGAGCCGAGATGGCCAATGGATTCGCATGCCCATGCGCTCTCACGCACATAGTTCGCGTCGAAGCGAGAGGCACACAAATGAAGAGGAATGCGGTCGCCACTGCTGCCGCTGTTCACCACGCCTGTTTTTACAACAGCTAGCGTTCGCGGTCATCGACTGAGATCTCTTGGTGCTCGCCCGTGCGTGCCTGACCCCCTGCTCGTTAATTTAGTTAGTAAGCGAATCTGTAGTTTAATTTACATAACTAAGAAAACTACGAACCTAGCTTCGTGAGATTTATTATTTTGATGTCACAATCAATGCACAGCCTTTCGAAAGGAACTGTTGCACGTCTTCAGGCACGTCATACCTCTACAATGTGGTGTAGAAGTTACATAGGCCAGGATAAATAGCCTCACAGAGGTTGGCCAACGTTTCAACAGGTGGACATATCTGCCAGATGTAATGCAACTGTTAACAGTACTGTCAGAGGTAATGTAACCTGTTAATGTAACTTGGATACCACAGTGTGCTACGCCGCCTGTCGGCCCCCTTCTATATTTTGGATTTCTAGACCTTGAAAAGTTATGATTACCGGTTGAAGTGGACATGTTGATGTGCTTACCAGCGAAAAAATATACCCGCCGGATTCCGGCGGTGTGTCGAACGTGGGCGGAACGATCTGGCAGTCAGGCCATGACTGGTCTTCGGCGAAGAAATGCCCGTAAAGAATCAGGAAATCTGGTGCGAACACCGTCCTGCAGAGCCAAGCAGTGGCGCTATAACTGTCAACCGGTACCTGCAGATTGCAAGCACACTGCACGGCATGTTTTGTGCCAGGGTCTCTGCTTGGCATCCCACATGGCAGTAGCATAACCGTAATAGTATCAGTCAGGAACATCGCAACACCGGATGTTGCTCAAAACATCATGAAAAAGTTATATTCATAAGAAACAAAAGCTTATTCCAAGAAAGGCATTTTTAGCACATTAAATTGACCCTTTCTAGTCTCCATTTTCCAGCATGACGTTCGGGCAGTTATGCTTAAGCAAGGTGCTACGCGATACAAACATGGGCTGCAAGAGCACAAGGACGGGCGCAGATGACAGCTGAAACATAACAGTTCCGCGCGGGTGCTTGTCATCTTCTCGTCCATGTTTGTATAGCGTAGCACCTTGCTTAACGATGTACGACTGACTCGCCCAACAAGATGCAGTTAGGGTTAAGTTTTCGCTTCATTGACTACCTACGAAAGCGTTTTGCAACAATGCGCTTCTACGCACTTACTTGAATAGCGTGGTGAAGTTGTTAAACAACGTTTCCGTGTACATCGAGGCTGTGAATGCCGTGTATAAAGGCATGTTCTCCGTTTCTTCGTGTTCCATTAGTGAGTCGAATGCCTGCAGAGAGAAGAAAGTAAATGCTAGATAAAGCCGAATGCAAATAACTTCATGGTTTGAGCAATTGCAACAACGAGAAAGTACTCGGCCTAAAGCACAGTCTGAACCTGTCATTGAAATCTGTATATTAAAATCTAATACATCAAAACACAGCTTTTCATACATGAGCAACATTCAGAATTTCTGCATGCTGATATGGTGCGAGTGACAGAAGTCTATAAAGCCATCTGTTTCGCTGACCACTGTAGTTCTACGCAGACGACCCACGCTAACACCCTAAGGGGCAAGCTGACTTCGTTATATGAAATTTAGTTTTCAGGAAAGGCGACTCGGTATTTCCGGAATTCGGTAACTTAGTAAAGTGGTAACAATTCAAGACAATATATGGCAGCCGAGAGAAAAGTCGTACTTGGTACTATTCCCTAGTGTTATGCTATGCACATTTTAAATTAATTCCTGCGGAAGCGAGCGATATTTGTTGAGGTACTGACGAGTAGGTATTATAAAATTAGTAAGTATAGTAGTAAATATGTTTAGACTATTTTATCCCAGTGTGTATTCACCTTTAGCAGAAAGAGGTTACTCATATGTTCACAAAACTAAAGCAAACTTTTGCGTTCTTGAATCCCATAGCCAACCGCGGCGCGGATGTCATGTCCGTGTGATATATCATCAATATCATGATCCTTACGAACATTTCAGCTGGTCTTGTGGAAAAATGTTTCCGCGTGTGATTAGTTCCGAGTTTTGACGCACTGGCACCCCATTTTTATTATTAGCGAACTAGTACCGATAAAGCTATCTGAAAATCTGAGACGTCACGAGATGCTGGCACGATAATTACTAGGCAAAATCGACACATAGGCTTCCTTTCTGTTTCCTTTTTAATTTTACGAAAGTCCGGCTCAAGGTAAGATTGTCCTTTTCGCAATCGCAGACGTGAAACCTCCCAATGTAGCCAGATGTTTCGTTTCAGTGTCCCTCCAAATGACAAATTGTCAACGCACATTTTCTCTTGTTGCACTTTAAAAAAGATGTTCTGCCGAGGAGAAAAGTTCCGTGAATTTCAGGGTCCCCTGGGTGCACCAAAGCGACTGCCATCAATAATCTTTCATTGCAATGGCATTTTCGCCCTTGTAAATGTAGCAAGCCTTAATGCTTCTCACTACATCTGACTCATCGTTACGTGGAAATCTCCCCGTCATATATTTAAAGGGACAGTAAAGAGAAAAAATAGTTTTAGCTATGTTAGTAAGTTACACTTCAATATAAAAAGTACAAAAGTGCAATAAAAAGCACCCCTAGAGTGAGAAACGCACCGCAAATGTCCCACGAGTACGTGCCAGAAGCGTCCCAAGAGTACGTGTGACATCCCCACAAACGTTCCTGTTAGGTGACCTTTCAAGAACGTAAATGCAGTATCCTGGGCCGTCGTACATCTGCTATGGGCTCCAGCGTCCTAACCACATTTTCTGCTCATTATTGACAAACGACCTTATGCTGGTTTACTTTTTCCAAATTACCGTACATTGTCAAAAAGCTTCATTGAAGGTTAAATTGAATACCATGTAGTCAACTTCAATCAGATACGACTCATCGTTTCTACATGGGAACTACGAAATATTTTTATTACACTACTGCTACATGGATTTCAGTGGAAGCTGCTACATTTCAATTGAACTAAACTATTGCGGATAAGAAAGCGAACATCTGTTGAAGTGTCTAACTCATAGAACGTTGATTTAATCGTGGTTGTCTTCATGATAAGACTACTTGGTATGATAAACGTAGTGATGAATCGCAATGGTAATAGGAAACAAGACGCGATCATGCGAAAACACTAACGCCTTTCCTATTGCGGTGTTTCTCGGAAAACGCTGGCACGAAATTCAAACCTAGCAAAGGATGCCGACTTCCACGGTTTTATAAACTGCGCATTGCAGAGCATGTTATGCGCATATAATCAACGCATCAAATGCGCGCTCTATAGCACACTAGTTACCTGTAAATGAAGAGGTCTAATTCACAACCTTTAAAACCAAGTCTAAAATGCAGGCTAATATTGTGCTGCAGATTAATGTTGGAATATTTTATTTATTTGCAGACGTAATATGGGTGTTCTTTTTGTCTATATATTGGGTAGATGGGCTAGTATTGATCAAAAAATTGTTGTAGCCTACATCAAGCTTGTCCAAAAATATCTGTAAAATTCCGACTTCTTACTGCAATGTCTCAAAACTTATGTACAACAGACTCGCAACTCAGTGAAGACACAAAAAAATGTTGCTATTAATGGCTCTTCTTATTTACCAGTTATATTTTAACAACTGTTGCCTTCGCTGTAAAATAATAAATCCTTCGTCCGCTTGTTTATTATTGAATGATAGGAAGACTTTCTCGCATCAATGACTTCTCCCAAAATGAAGCAGGGTTGTTCGTTCTCACGTTTTATAGTTTTGAAATTTGAGAGTAGAAACTAGGTGCTATGTTTCTTTTTTCACATTGTTTTAGACACAAGTCTGTCTGCGATGACAAGGCTAAAGGCAGAAATATTCTACCTGGCGTGGGCCCTGCCACCTGCACATTGCTCAAAACATAGATGACATTGCAGAAAGAGAAAACATGACATAGTAATCGACACACGGCGAGTACATAAGAGGAGATATACAAAACAAAATGAGACATGGTACAATTCTGTAAACAATGCGCCTGGCGAATTCGAAGTAAAACAATTATATTAAAGCAGACATTATGCAAATTCTACAGACGCAAAGATAACGAAAAACAAAAAGATACTGCGACTTAGTTTACAAGGAATTTGATAAAATATTGAAAATTTTTGAATATTTGTCGACGAAATCTTATTCTAAACATGATGTAAGAATTAATTTCATTATGCTTTTGAAACCAAAAGGCGATTTCCATGGTTTCATAATATCAAGCGTGCTTGAATGTGGACTTTCAAAACTTGGAATTATGTACCGAAGTTGTTTAGTACCATAGCTTGCCCGGCAGCGAGAACTGACAAAATAGTGCCTAAAATCACATTGACGTTTGTAAGAGATGCATGTTTCAAAGAAACTAGACTCGTTTTTAACTATTTCTGCCCGTATATGCGTAGCGAACCTTACATATTTGATTAGCCTTTAATATTCCTTGCTTTAAGAAGCAAGGAATATGATGGCCTAGATTTTCAATGCAACGAATAGTTCGTGTGAAAAACAATTGTTCCGTCCATTTCGTATGTATGCGTGCGTGTGTATATATATTATTTCGGAAAACGTTCTCGTCGGCTCTTTCCTGTACATATTATATATATATATATATATATATATATATATATATATATATATATATATATATATATATATATATATATATATATATATATATATATATATATATATATATTGTTCCGAAGAGTTGTGACGAAATGGTGTGCTATAACATAAAACTATTCCAAACTTGTCTATTCTAATTCTGCAATCAGCCCACCGCGATTGGTCAAAAACTTTTTTGGACCACCGCCACTTCACCTGTCACGTGACGTCACGAAAACCACGATATCTCCCTATCTGATATGACGTGTACACACTGAATATGCATATTTTGACCGAACAAAAGAAAAATTTCCACCCACTTCACCTGCCTATCGCGCGACGTCACAAAACCGCAAGAACTTACCGCGTCAAAGTGACACGAACGCGTTATAAAGATGCATTAATATGCCGAACAAAATTGAATTTTTCTTCTCAATAGCCACAGGCTGCCCCGTTCCGAAAGGAATAAAATATGGCTGCCGCCGATCGCTCTGGCACTGGCTACTCGCCCCTGCCGGAGAGCATGGGTTTATTTGCGTGTAATAAAGTTTTTTGCGTGGCCGTGTAACGTTTTCGAGAACTTTCGGCACGTTTACGACCTCGTTCTGCCAACTCTTCTTTGCTGAGGATCCGTTTTAGCGTCATTCTTAAGCTTCCGTTGCATGCCGCCACGATTGTCGACGAGATACGGAAAGCTAAGTAAGAGAAAGCGGACCAATCGCAGACGCAGGCTCCACCTTCTTCATCAGGCTATCGATATTCAGTGCAGTGGCGCAGCCCCATCGAATCCCTTTCCACTTGAGCATAATTTACACCTCTTGTGAGCCAATTAGATAAGACGAGCCGCTCAGTGCAGGCAATGTTATTCGTTTTTCAAGCAAATAAAAGTGACCTCCTATGAACGAGGGGAGCCTTTGATTGGTCTGTTCAGACAACCTTGCGGGTGACCGCCCGATGCTTGCATCGGTGGTCAAAAAATGGATGATGCTCGTAGCGTGATGGTAGCGCAGTACGGCCTCTCCAACTCCTCGTTGTCTTCGTCTACTCTTCTTTCTTTTGTCCCTTCCTTTAGTATCCGTTACATTTCCCCTCAAGCAGACGAAGCCCGTGGGGTGAGTCACGATGGACAAGCAGGGTAGAAAGGCTTCAGGCGAGCGATAAGAGTCAGCTGAGTTCTGCTCGATCGCCGACCATTGCACAGGAGGCGAGCTATGACGTAAGTGAGTTCGCTCAGGCGGTCTACAACTACAAATGGGCCCGAATATTCTGAGAAGAGCTGTTGGCACAATCCACGCTTACGTTGCGGTGTCCAAAAGAAGGACCAAGTCACCTTTTCCGAAAGATACTTGTACGTGACGGTCGTCGTATCGCTCTTTCGAGCGACTTTGCGAGGGCAGAGTATGAAAACGAACTATTCGACGGGCTTCTTCGGCGAGACACAAAGTCTTCGATACAGAATCGTCATTGTGCAGAACGAAGGGTAAGAAAGTGTCCAGAGGGCTGCGCGGTAACCTTGCATACAAGGGATAAATGGGTATAGTTCGTGGTTTCGTGTTTCGCTGTGTTGTAGGCGTAAGTGATGAAAGGCAGCACGTCGTCCCAGTTCTTATGATTGGAGATCTACATGGCAAGCATGTTGGTCAGCGTTCTGTTTGTCCTTTCAGCGAGACCATTGGTCTTTGGATGTTACGGCGTAGAATGACCAAACTGTGAAGTGCACAAGCGAAGTAACTCTTCAATGGCATCAGCAGTGTACTGGCGACCACGGTCGTTGATGATGACACGTGGTGGGCCGTGACGAAGGACCACCGAACGCAGCAGGAAGACCGCCACGCAAGCAGCGGTGGAAGAGCGTATGGCTGCAGTTTCTGCATACCGTGTAAGCTGGTCTACGCAGACACTTATCTAATGGTTCTTGTTAGATAACGGGAATGGACGCAAAAGGTCAGTGCCTACTTGCTTGAACGGCGTACTGGGTGGTGTCAATGGCCGAAGGGGACCCGGGACTGCGGTGGTCAGTCGCTTGTGACGATGGTACGTTTCACAAATAGCGACATAGCGCTTCGACATTTCGTACATCTTGGGCCAGTAAAGGCGTTCCTGCGTGCGGTGCAGCGTTCGTACGAAGCCGAAATGGCCGGATGTCGCATCGTCATGCATGGCGCGTAGAACGTCAGAGCGGAGACTCTCGGGGACAACAAGCAGAAAACGCGCTCCATGCCCGGAGTAATTAGCTTTGTAGAGTAACTTATCACGGACGGCAAAGCGACCACTGCCTTGAGAAGTACGAGCGGTGACAAAAAGCGGATCGAGGGTAAGATCACTCCGTTCTCGCTGAAAGCCTGCCGCGTCAGGGAACGGAGAAGTAACAGCAGCAAGACGGTCGTCAGAATTCTCAGCATCGCAGTCGGTAGTCACAAGAGGAATCCGAGAGAGGCAGTCTGCGTCAGCGTGACGACGGCCACTTTTGTACGATACCACGAAGTCGTATTCCTGGAGCCGGAGCGCCCAACGTGCGAGGCGACCAGAAGGATCACGCAAACCGACCAGCCAGCATAAAGAATGGTGGTCGGTGGTAATCTTGAATGGCCTACCGTAAATATAACACCGAAATTTCTGTACGGCGGAAATAGCTGCCGGGCATTCCTGTTCCGTAACCGTAAAATTGCGTTCATATTTGCTCAGTCAACGGCTGGCATACGCGACAAAATGTTCTGCGCCACTGTGACGTTGCACAAGCCCCGCGCCTATTCCAATTCTACTAGAATTAGTGTGAACTTCAGTCGGGCAAGATGGATCGAAGTGACGCAAGAGCGGTGCTGACGTTAGTATAAACTTCAGTTGAGAGAATGATGCGTTACACTCCAGTGTGCAATTGAAGGCCGCATCTTGTCGCAAAATACTTTTCAACGGGTAAACGATGTCGGTAAACCAGGGAACAAAACGACGAAAATAAGAGCATAGGCCAATGAATGAACGAAGTTCTCGTGCTGACTGCGGTGGCTTGAAGGAGCTCGCTGCTTCAATGTTACGAGGATCGGGTCTGACGCCATCTTTGCTGACTAAGTGTCCCAGGACCAGTGTCTGACGTTCGCCAAACCGACATTTTTTTAGTCTAGAACCAGTCCACCTTTCTCGATGCAGTCGAGAACAAGGCTGAGGCGCTCGTTATGTTCTTCAAACTTGCAGCCAAAGATTACAACATCACCGAGGTAACACATGCATATCTCCTACTTTAGAGCACGTAGTACTGTGTCCATGAATATTTCGAAGGTGGCAGGAGCACTGCAAAGGCCCAAAGGCACAACACTACATTTAAATAGGTCATCTGGAGTCACGAAAGCGGTCTTTTCCTTGTCGGCAGGCTCTATAGGCATGTACCAATAACCCGATCGCAAATCAAGTGTTGAGTAGTAAGAAGCAGCGCGTATGCAATCAATGACGTCATCGATTCGTGGTGGCGGATAGACATCCTTCTTCGTCACTGCGTGTAGACGTCTGTTATCCACGCAGAATCTCCAAGAGTCATCTTTTTTTTTCGGACCAGGATTACTGGGGCTGCCCATGGACTAGATGACTCTTGAACGACACCTTTCTTCATCATCTCCTTGACTTGCTCTGCAATAACTTTGCGCTCGGAGAATGACACTCGGTAGGGCTTATAGCGGATAGGGTTTGCTGAGCCGGTATCGAAAATGTGACTAGCGCGGGACGACGGTAAATGAAGGGGTGCATCTTCATGCGCGAAGTCGAATGCAGCCTCATGCCTGGCAAGGACCTGTACCAGTGCTTGAGGTTCCGATGTACAGAGAGCCTTGCTAGTTATGCCAAGCATTAGCTATTCAGAATGGCAATTATCGCAAGAAGAGCAAGCTATAGAGGCGTCCGAAGTTAGTGCCGCTATTGAGCTACATGCGGCTTCATCGAAGAAAGCGATTTTCATACCGCGAGGAAGGACAACCAGCGCGGTGAAACAGTTCAGCGCCCACAATGTGGCCACTCCTTTCGTCATGCACATGGCAAAGCAGGACACAAGTATATCTTCAGCACAGTTTATGAGGAGAGACCTAACTACAAGGTGAACACAATCAGCGTTAACAGCAGTTGCAGAAACACGAACAGGCGTCAGGCACCACGATGGTGCAATCACTTCAACAAGGACACCGAGTGTATCTGTGTCCCTGTCTTCGCCACGCGAGCTTTGTTCGGAATGTGCTGATATAAATAACTTGTTCAACGATATTTCGCCACAACCACAGTGCACGGAAGCACCGCATTGTTCAAGAAAATCGATACCAAGAATAAATCGTGCGAACAACGCGAAAGAATAAGGAATTATGGCACAAACACTTTCCCAGCCAACAAAACACTCACAGCACAAACACCAAGGGGATGAAGCCACTCGCCGCCTACTCCACGAAAGGTAATACCGTCGTTCCAAGAAAAGATAACTTTGTGGCCTAGACAGTTTCTGAAAGCGAGGATCATCACAGACACAGTCGCCCCAGTATCAAATAACGCCATGGTCTATATTCCGTCAATCGACACAGTCACTTTGTTTTTGAGTATCACGACAGGCAGAGGTTTTCTTGCAAAGACCGTCCGGCGACCTCACCTCCATTGGCCGAGGATGCGTTTCCCGGCGGCGGTGACGAAGAACGGCGCCGAGGGGATGGAGCGCGACGGGGATGGTTAAACTCCGCTCAGATGCTGGCGAATTGCTGCGTCTGCACTCGTGCGAGAAGCGGTCCATTGGATGCAAATCGGTCGTCCGCAAATCATATGAAGTACGGGTTCCATGGAGCGAGAACATCGGTGGTGTCCTTCGTGATTGACGGCCTTGGCGACAACACCGAGCTATATGGCCTGTGGACCCGCAGTTGGAGAACACGGGAAGGTCGCTGTTCACAGCATCTTCCCTGCAACGAATTCCAGGCTGCTGCGGGCGGCGCGAAAGTTCGTTGTCTTGTAGATAACGTCTCTGCTGCTCGCTGAAATCCGTTATATTGGTCATAAGTCACGTCGTGGTAGTAAGGTCGGTGCTGTTCTTGTCGCGGCCTGACAGAAGTGAGAGGGCCTAGGGGATAAAAACGCGGCTCGTTGTGGCCGAGCGTCATAAGTAGGGCCTCTGTCGTAGAGACGTGGCTGCTATCGGGACGCGAGTTTATAATCCTCAGTGCTCCTCACCGCAGGATACGGGCAGAAGGATGTCACGTTTGGCTCGAAATCTGGTGGTAGGTGGAAGCTATGAGTGCCTGGACGTGTCACTTGCGCGTGCAGGCTGAGCTCTTCCCGAACTATTTCTCGGATCGTTGATGCAAGATCGAGGGGCCGGTCGCTATCTATCCGCTTGCAACTATCGTCACATTGGTTAGCCTGCCAAACCTCGGCATGATGCCCTCGTCTTCAGTTGCTCAAATCTGTGACAGTGCCGAATGATGTTGGCGACGGAAGCCAGGGTATCTTTTGCGATGAGGAAGCTGTAAACATCTTCGGCAATTCCTTTTAGGATGCGCCCGACTTTGCCTTTCTCAAAAATTCGAGAGTCCCTCATGCTACACAGTTTTATTACTGCCTCAATGTAGCTCGTGCAGGTTTCGCCTGGAACTTGCGCACGTTGCAGTTTCTTCGTGACTGTCGAACTACACCAACGCAGTATTCGTTAGAAAAAAGACGACGTTCGAAAGCTGAGAAGCGCTGTTCCACTTGTTGGTGGCATTCGCCCGGTAATAATGGATGAGCCATTCGTCGAGAGAGACCGCCAGGGGGCCGAGGAACACAGTCGTACCTCACATGGGCTCCTGCTTTTCTCGCTATTTTGTGTGGAACATTCCCTGGAAACACAGCGAATTTGGGAACCTCGGATTCCAGAAGTTGCAAGGCATCGTTTGACACCAGCCACGACGCAGTGAGTAGACCTTTACTCGAATAATCGAACCCTGAACATTCTGTGACCGTGCGCTCCAAGATAACCCTAACGCCGGGGAGACCAGCGGCTCGCGCCTGCACGCCCGCGGTGCACGGGCACGGCGCTCTCGCAGTAGGAGTGAATCACGCAGAACCAGCAACTGAGGCGAAGCGCGCCCGCTTTTCTGGAAACAGATGGCGAACGCTTTACAGGAGCCGACAACGGCGCGAATGGAGGTGACCGGGGCTAACTCCGACACCATACCACAGTGGACATACGACGCGAACAGCGGCAAAACGACGGGTAAAGCCCACATCAAGTGGCTACAAGTTTCTCGTAAAGGCAGATCAGCAAAAGAAGACAATAAATCTGCCGAGGAAAGAGCCATAGAAGTCCTGAAACCACACGCCAAACCTCAAGCACAAGCTCTGCCGCAGCGTCAACGCATTCTGAGGATGCGACCCTTCCCTACTGATGACTTCAAAATCCTCTTCCGCCCTCAAGCAGGACTTGACCTCTCGAAGCACACACTCATCGCAGTGACACATGCCATCGGAAGATCCAGCGGTTTGGTCCAGCAAGACTTTCACGATAATGCCCGTGTACAAGTGCAGAAACTAGAGAATGTGATCATCGCGAGCACGGCAAGTACGGAACGAGCTTCCAAACTGCAGCACATCAACACCATACAACTCGGCGGAACCGTCTATGAAGTAAATCCCCACATTCGACACCCAGACGATGTGTGCCGCGGAGTGATATACGGCCTCGAACCGGGTACAAGTCCCGCGGAGATAGCTGCCGGCCTTCGAGTGGACTCAAGATACACGGTTCTCGGCGCGCGCATGCTAGGATCTTCAACAGCCGCGGTTATCACCTTCGACGGACAGCACGTCAATTATTACGTAACGTACCAGAGCGGTGACTACAGATGCAAGCCCTACCGAAAATCCGTCCAATACTGCAGAACCTGCGGCGCCATCGGACACCAACAGGATATATGTCCTCAGCCGAGAGCCAACTTCTGCTACACATGCGGGCGCGATGGAGTCACGGAAGAACACGATTGTCACCCGAAGTGCAAGATTTGCGGCGGAGACCACGAAACGGCAGGCAAGGAATGTAAGAAGAAGCTCCGTAACAACCCGCCTCCCTACCAAGTAAGAAGACAGCAGCTTGACAACGCTCGCGCCCGAGAGAATCACTGGAGCTCGAGCACCGAAGACTTCCCCGCGCTGGTTACCACCTCGGACAGCTCACGGGGGCCCTCGCCTCGACAAAGACCTAGCCGGAGCCGCTCTCACTCTATCCTAAGATTGGGCTCTACATCCCGCTCTCGGTCACGGTCTCGCTCCGTTAGGCGAATCACTTACGTCGCCGCGGCGAACGGAAGCAGCGCCTCGAATTCCTCACGCAACCCGAGCAGTTCGGGCGAGACAGCGACGATACGGACTCTCGAACATAAAGTACAGAATCTACAGAGGACGATACGACAGCAACCGGTAGCCGAGTGCAACACGCCAGAACTCGAGGAAAAAGTAGCGAAGAGAGTAGAAGAAAGCGTACTAAAACAGGTAGAAGCTAGAATAATGGAGCGGGTAGACGAACGGCTGCAAGCACATGAAGCGAAGATTCTTGACCTTGTTGAACGACGCCTTCAAGTCTTCGAGCAAACCCTCACTACAAAACTTCTCGCATCAGCAGACAGAACCATACAGACAGTGGTAACTAAAATCATGGAAAAGGTAGAGCCACTCACCCGTACGGTCACCACACTCGACGCCAAACTGGATGGCTTCATGGCACAACAACACAACTTCATGACATATGCTTACAAGAATTTCGTGACTCATGAACATCTGGCGGAGCAGTTAGGAACCAAACGCAAAGGACGAAAGACAGCACGAGTGGAATCCGCAGAGGATTCTAGCTCGACAACACCGAACCACCTACTCCAGGTGGAGGACAACTACCAACATGGCGGCTCCCCAACGTAGACATACCGAGCAGCTTCCCACCCTCCGCATTTGGCACTGGAATCCTATAGACCCCGCTCAGCCAACCTGCAAGAATATCTCAAAGCAAACAATCCGGACATGATCGCGCTACAGGAAACCAACACCGGAGGCGGTCAACATCATCGAACGGTACCTCAACACCTGCGGCCTCCACTGTGCCCCAGATAAATCCGAGCTGTTAGTACTCGGGGCACGCACTCGGGGCCGGCCCCCAAGCCACGACGCACCGGACCCACAAGTACTTCTTCAGGGAGTCCCGATACCGAAAGTCGACTCACTTCGAATTCTCGGAGTCCATATACACAAGGACGGGTCCGGCTGCGCCACACTCCCTAGGCTACACAACACCGTGGCACAGCTTACTCATCTGATACGACGGGTGGCCAATCGCCGCAATGGCCTCAAAGAGCACGACACCTTGCAAATGGTACAGGCCCTCCTTTACAGCCGCATTACATACGGAACTCCTTACCTCAACCTGAAGACAGCCGAGAAACAAAAGCTAAACCTCCTAATACGAAAGGCCACGAAGCTCGCCCTAGGACTGCCGACAACCGCCTCCACTGACCGATTGCTTCGCATGGGAGTTCACAACTCCTGGGAAGAACTCGCGGAAGCGCACCTCATCAACCAGATCGAGAGACTCAAGCTAACAACCACAGGCCGAGCAGTCCTCCGACGCACAGGATACGTAACCAACCCAGAACACGATGGCGAATGTAAAGAAAAGGTCACGTCGAAGATCCGAGAATGTCTACAAGTTCTTCAAATACCTCGAAACATGCATCCAGAACACCATCGAGGCAGACGGCTCGCCAGAGTAAACGCCATCAGACGCAAGCACCATAACAACCCGCAGGCGCGCTACGTGGACGCAGCTAAGTATCCGGGCCGAAATGCCTTCGCCATCAGCGTCACAGACCACAAGGGTACGACATTGGCGTTGGCGACCATTCTCGCCAAACGAGCCGACACAGCTGAGGAGGCCGCTATAGCACTCACCACCCATACAAGCGAGCATGCCATAGTGGTCTTCACCGACTCTCAAACAGCGGCACGTAACTACATGAAGGGCAGGACCTCTACAAAAGCGATCAAGATACTGAAACGTGGCGATACTCCTCCCCCCTAAACCTGCATCATGTGGGTTCCAGGACACGAGGGACTCGAGGGGAATGAAGCGGCACACACCGCGGCCCGCGCAAGCGTCCACCGGGCCTCCCCGCACGAGATTCTAGGCTTGTCCCACCCACCCAAATCAGCGGAAGAAACGGCAACAATACCGCTAACCTATCAAGCACTACTGCAGCACTATCGCCTTGGACGCAGGGTATACCCTCCACCACATCCAAAACTAACGAGAAACGAAGGCACTGACTACAGGCGACTCCAGAGCAATAGCTTTACCCATGGAAGCTTACTGCATCATTTCCACCCGACGCTATACAGCTACACCTGTCCACACTGCAACGTGCCAGACAGCCTGGCGCACCTCCTACTGCAATGCAAGAAAACCCGAGAAACTACCACAGCGGCACAACTAGTAGCCCCAGCAGACGCAAACCCAAACCTCCTCGCTGAAAGGTGGGAGGCTGCGATCTCCAAGCCTGACCTGGTTGACCAGCGCGAACTCGTCGCCCGGGCCCGGAGGGCGATCCAAGCCAGAGGGTTCCTGGAATAAGGGACCCTCCCACCTTGAGTGACAAGTCACTGATTCAAATAAAGGTTTCGTTCTCTCTCTCCCATTCGTCGACGTCTTCGTCTGATCTTCCGGCGAAGGGACGCGCATCTCTCAGTTGTTGAAAGGAACTGGTCGAAGCAGCAGTTGGAATGGGCCATTGTTCCTCTGCATAGTGGGACATATTCAACTACGGTGGAGTCGGTG
The DNA here is from genome assembly GCF_038994185.2 of Dermacentor albipictus. Classification (NCBI taxonomy): domain Eukaryota; kingdom Metazoa; phylum Arthropoda; class Arachnida; order Ixodida; family Ixodidae; genus Dermacentor; species Dermacentor albipictus. Next base: position 115,435,732 of record NC_091826.1, read on the forward strand.
GGAGTCCAGCAAGGCGACGGCTCCGTCGAAGAACTTGGGGTTCAGCCTCCGTCTTCGGGTGTCAATTACGCCGCACTTTCCACTACAACTGTTACGAAGAGTTGCGAAGAAATTGTTTGATTTACAGAAGATGGACGATGCTCGTAGCGCGATCTTAGTGCAGTCCGGCCTTTAAAACTCTTCGTTCGCCTCGTATACTCTTCTTTCTTTTTGACGTGTCACAGACAAGCCGGTGTCGTCGGAGTCAGCGGCGTTGGCTATGTGCGATAAATCCCAGAAGGCACTTCATAAATAAAAAAACATCTTGCAAGATCGGCTGGTAGGAATCGAACCAGGGTCTTAGGAGTGGGAGACGCTACCACTCAGCCACGAGTTCGATCGTCCGAAACTGGACAAAATCGCCTCTAGTGAATGCGGTGTTGCCTTAGAAACGTGCCGTTGAAAGTTATACTGCGCTGTATATCGGTAATTATGACATGTAAATTACAGAAGTCGCTGTTTCACGAGTAGCGGAGTACGTTTCCGCAACATTTCTTCTGCGCTCTGCGCAAACGCAGAGCCATCTTCCGGCAAACACAGAAGACCCCCTCCTCGCAATGTACGGCACTGCCCCGACACGTGGCGCGCCACTCACCCCATCATCGCGTCCGCCTTCATGGCGCGTCGCGGCTCGGCCCGTCGCGTGCCGATCGCGACGTTTGGCTCGCGTAGATAGTTTGAGTAGGCGGTGCGAACGAGCTGCGAAAACGCTATCGTGTTCCACTCTTGAAGGCGAACCTTAAGCGTCCTGAAATTTTTGTACCTGTCTTTCGTATCCGTTACAAGACATATATATATATATATATATATATATATATATATATATATATATATATATATATATATATATATATATATATATATATATATATATATATATATATATATATATATATATATATATATATGTGTGTGTGTGTGTGTGTGTGTGTGTGTGTGTGTGTGTGTGTGTGTGTGTGTGTGTGTGTGTGTGTGTAAGGTGTCCCAGCTAACTTGGACCAATATTTTAAAAATACCCAAGAGCTCTAGAGAAATCGTACCGACTGCATAGTAGCCGTATGTGCTTGCGGCCAGTATTTTTTCATAACCAACTATTACTTAATTACTTTAAGTTAGTCAATTTTTTTAATTATTGCTTGAATCGCAAACATATCAATTACAAAGCTATTGGGCACCCCAAATAACCTCCGAATGAAGCATTTGTTTAGTGCTCAGTCTTGCCTCGTTGGTTTTTCTGAGAAAAAACAAAAGGGCGCGAAACATTCAAAATACGAAATAGATAGGCGCTCGCGGGTCGCTACTCAAGTGCTCACAAGCGAATAGCCACGGATACACGGCTTTACTAGCAGCGGCAGCTCGATACAGGACTTCACACTACGTGATGGTCGCGACATCAAGAGAACACGCCGCTGACGCATTGATAAGCCTTGCGGAGCCTTGTACAATGCGGCGATAAGAGAATGCAGCCGTATATCTTTCAATGGTTGCTTGTAGGCGCTCGAGTAGCGGCGTGCCGAGTGCGCATCTATTCCGTATTTCGCGTAATTCTAGGGCTTTTGTTTTTTCTTGGAAAAAACAACCAGGGCCACTTGAGCACGAAATAAATGCTTGATTCGGAGGTTATTTAGGGTGCCTTACAACTTTGTAATTGATATGTTGGCGATTCAAGCAATAACTTAACAGTTCATTAATTAAATGGTATTAAGTAATACTTCGTGCTGAAAAAAATGCTGGCCGTAAGTGCATACTACTACGGCTACTATGCAGCCAGTATGATTTCTCTAGGGCTCTTGGGTATCTTTGTAGTCTTGGGCCAAGTTAGCTGGGACACCCTTTTATATATGTATAAACATTAAGCAGTCAGCAAATTTTAATACTACTGTAAAGGAATTCTTTCTTTCCGATCTAACATGATTAGTCTTTCAAGAAATGTATAGTGATGTGAACAACTGGATCCAGCGTTGCTGTTACGCTTTTTTGTTGTTTCTATGTACGTATGTGTTTATGAATGTATAGTAACGTAAGTGTGAATGCCGGTGTACCCTTGTTTTTACTCGACACACCATGCACCAAATGTATATATAGCACATCAGTGTACATTCTTGCTGCGTTTAGTAAATAATAATTACATGTTACTGTTCTGCAAACGGCTAAAGTCACAAATGTTCAACCAATTGTTTCTGTGTAACCGTTTCATGTATTATCGCAAGCATGTATGTGTGCGGGCTGCCGTGGGAGGGAGGCCGTGGGTCTTGTCTCGGATACGTGCTGCCTCACTGGCGGTGGGTGGTGTGGGGCTCCTGTCGTGGGTGACACTTGGCAGTTTGGACAGCAACTAAGCCTTTTCGCTTCTGGGTGCCGATGGCAGTGTCGTCGACATACGGGGAATGGCGCGCGCCCGAGCCGGCGGGGGCCATGGTTGCTTCCCTCCTGCGGTGGTCTGCACCTTAGTTTATTGGTTTTTGTTTGGTTGCATTTCCTTCTTTCTTTTTCCCTTTCTTTCTGTTTTTGTTTTCTTTGTTTGATCCAAAACAAGAAATGATTGTGCTCGTGTCTGAATCGTTTAGTTTTTTTTGTATAACTGCATGGGTCCATAACAAGCCTATGGCTAAGGATCCAGACGTTGTAAAAAGAAACGTTGGGTGGCTGTTTTTGTTGCCGGGACGCCCAAGGTTCCGCAGTTTCGCGGTAACCTCAGAAAAACGTATAACGCGGGAAGTGGTCTTGTTTTCGACGCAAACGTTGTATTCACACGCGCGCAAAAAACTCACAGTAACCAGTAATTAAACATGAAACTGCTCGCCAACCATGAGATGATCTAATATATATTCTCCTTGCCTTTTAAAAGAAATGACATGCAAAAAAAAGGACAAGACAGAGAGGTGTTTGGAAATGCTTTTGGTTATTTGCACTTGTTGCAGTTGATACACGCACAGTCCGGAGGTCAGACCGTCGAATGGCATGGCTTTATTGTATGGCAAAGTAACCGGGCAGCAGTCTGGCTGCCGGTGAACTACTATAAGGTCAGGTGACAAGTGAGGGCATCAAAGCAGTGGCAGCTGCTTATGAGCACATTTTTGTGCAAGGGTGATGGCTGATCTGCCCGGCACAGGAAAACAGCATGTGGCGTTATCAAAGTTCGTCTCTGATATACCACATCTTCCTGCACTTACTTACGATTGCTGTAAGCATGCAAAACAGTGAGCCCGTAACGTTCCGCTGGCCGGCGTTGTCTAAAAGGGTATCGACGACCACTATCGGTGTCCGAGCCATTAGCGTGGACCGATGTTTGAAATGTTGCATCGTCACTGGTGGGAACACTTGGTTCTGTTGGCGGCGGCTGCTGCTGTTGCTGCAGCGTTGACTCGGCGCGTGTCCAGGTCGAGAAGCGCAATCAGCGCTGTGCTGTCACGCACAATGTGGTTATGATGTCGGACCCACTCATGAACACCACGTGGTCACATCACTAAGTCTGTACGACACTGGGCCCATGCGGACTAGCACTGTTGCATGCGACCACTTTGGCCCCGCACGGAAATTGCGTATGCGTACTTGATCGCCCTCACCAAAACACTGACGTGCGACTGCCTCGGCGCCGTGACTGCTGTACTTGGCTTTGCGCGACGTGTTCCTCAGCGGAGGGCCTGGCCAGGTCAAACCTGGTGCGGAGTAGCCTCCCCGTGAGCAGCATGGCAGGCGCTTCGCCTGTAGTCGCGTGTGCGCATTGTGATAGGCCAGAAGAAAACCCGCAAGGTCCGACGGTGACATACATAGGCTTGACTTTCGAAGCGCTGACTTCAGAGTCTGGACTAAACGCTCGGCCAATCAATTGTTGCTTGGGTGGTAGCTAGGGTGCGGTTCGTACGTGCCTCGTGCCGATTCCCTGCAGATGAGGCTGAAACTCTGCAGATATGAACTGGGTGCCATTGTCCGACACTAATGTCTCTGGGAACCCAAATCTACAAAAAAGATCGTGTAGACAAGCAATTGTGGCTTGAGCTGAAATTGTGCTCATTGAGAACCCTTCAGGCCACTTCGAATGTACATCTACAATAATCAAATACCAAAGTCCCTCCACTGGGCCGGCAAAGTCAACGTGCACACGCTGCCAAGGCCGCGTAGGCCAGGCCCAAGGATGAAGTGTTACTTTGACCGGCAGTTTTTCATTCGTCGGTTGGACACCGTCCGTCTCTGGTGATTACGTGTCCCAGATATTGCAGCTCATTTTGAAAAAAAATCGCATTTCGATAGTTTCAAACGAATTTCTCGCTACAAAAGCCTTTTTAAGACAGCTTCAAGATTACGTAGGCGCTCATCTTGACTACGACCAGTAATCAAGATATCGTCAAGGTAGCAAGTCACTCATTTGAGCCCTTTTAGCACATAGTCCATGCGCTGAAAAATCGCTGGCGCTGATGCAATACCGAATAGTAGACGGTTAACTAAAAAAGACCCTTAGGAGTATTCAACGTGAGGTATTGTCGATATTCTTCGTCCAATTCTACTTGTTGGTATGCCCGGCTTAAGTTAATCTTTGAGAATTTCTTTCCTCCAGCAAGCACTGCAAATAACTTACCATGCAAGCAGGTACCTTTCTATGTCCAGTATAAAATATACGGTGGCTTTGTAATCTTCACAAATTTGGATTGAACCATCACGCTTAATGACTTGTGCTATTGGCGCATCGTATTGTTGGCAACTGGGGAAATTATTCCTAGCTCTTCTAGCATGAACAACTCTGCTTCCACCACTGTTCTCGAAGCAAATGGAACGCTACTTGCTTTACAAAATTGTGGTTTCGTGTTATCTTCGAAAAAAAATTTTTTTTTTTGCTTTTTCCCCTTGAATGGGCTCGTCCTTGAACATGTCCGAGTGGCGGTTCAGCAGACTTTGTAGCTCGGAAGGCTCCGTGCTGGCCGTTTGTGCTCGCTGCATATTCCGAAGGCCGCATACTTGAGTCCAGTCAAGCTTTATCTGCTGCAGCCAGTTGCGCCCGAGAAGTGGCGGACCGTTCTGGCGAAGCACGTAGAGAGGCAAACGTTGGCACTGATCATTGTGCTGGACAGTGACAAAGGCGACGCCACATGGCTTGACGGGTTCGTTCGTGTACGTTCGCATTGTGAGGCTGGTTCTGCGCAGAACAACACTCGTAAATCGTGAACGAAACAGCGACTCTGATCTCACCGATACGGCGGCACCAGTATGAAGTTCCATGCTTAAGGGGTTTCCTTCGACTGTGACATCGAGCATAATTGGCTCTTTAGTTTCATTGCCTTGACGGTCTGCAATCGCTGACGCGGCGCGGCTAAGGTTTGCATTTGTAGTCTTGGTTTAGACCAAATTTTCTTTGCCATGGCGGCGGCAGCATGCGCGCTGAATGTGTCCCTTTTTTGTTACAATGAAAGCATATCGCACTCGACAAGAGCTCGTCCCTTGTTTTGTTGACCCACAGCGGACGCACGAGACAGGCGTTTCCTTAATTGGGTGTATCGTTTACACATCGGACCCTGCCGCTGAAGTTCCTTGCGTAGCCGATGCATTTGTCAGCGCGGTTTCTAAGGCTATGGCTCGATCGACTGCTTGCTGAAAGGTTAATTTCTTGTCTTCATAGAACAAGTGACGTTGAACGTCTACTCGCAGCAGAACGCAGACAAACCGGTCTCTTAGAGCCTCGTTCAGAAATGCGCCAAACTCGCAAGTTGGCGCTAGCGTCCCGAATTCAGCAGCATTCTGCGCAATTGTTTCTTGCTCTTCTTGAGAGCGGCGGTGAAACTACGCTGTTTCTCCGATAACGGAAGGCTTAGGAGATAGGTGATTTCGCAGCTGCGTAAGCAGTTCTTCGAACGGTTTATCACACGGACACTCGAGAGCAGTTAGAGATTTCGATAAGGCATCATAGGTATTCGGCCCTAACACGTTAATGAAAACGTCAACTTTAACCTTCTCTTCCACCTTGTTAGCTCGCAAGAAAGCCTGAATGCGCTCTTCATAACTTGGCCAATCACCGGAAGAGGCTTCAAAAGTTTCTACTTGTCCTAGCTGCACAGACATGAGGGGCGTTGTTCTGGCTCTGGCGCGTCGACGTCTCGAACGGGCTCTTCCTCGCTGGAGTATTCGTTAGCTCGTGGATCCTTGCCGCCGGTGAAGCCTGAAGCCGTCTACCAGGATCCCATCCTCGTCGACAGTTTATGTTGCGGTTGATACACGCAGCGTCCAGGAAATCAGGACGACGAATGGCGTGGCTTTAACGCATGGCAAAGTAACCGGGCAGCAGTCTGGCTGCCGGTCAACAACTATAAAGTCAGGTTACAAGTGAGCGTGTCAAGGCAGTGGCAGCTGCTTGTAAGCATATGTTTGGGCAAGGCTGATGGCTGATCAGCCCGGCACAAGAAAGCCGCATGGGGCGTTATCAAAGTTCGTCGCTGATATACCACATCACTTTTTTAACAAAATAGAAAAAAAACGCAAATAATGCACACGGGTATACATCGCAAGAGGCGTGATGCTTTTCCTTGTCTTGCACACCTTGTTGACGTACGTTTCCATATATATTTTTAGCATTTCTTTGTCCATGTTAGACCTGTCTGGCGTTACGTCCTTTTCAGTTGTCCTACATTACTGGTTGCGGTCATGCACTCTTGTAACCAGTTAATAGAATAGCAACTAGCAGAACCAACCACGTTTTGAAAGTAACGTAGTTGCGTAAACATCCTCTAAACATCACGACTACCATGCGACTGTAGATCGGCGTCAGCACGGCGTTAGCTTTCGAGCTAATTATCTCCCTTTGCATGTACATAGGTGCGCGGAAAACGCGATTCAATGCGCCACTCCCATACAAATGTGAAAGTGGCTCATAAATAAACAAGGAGCTTTCGGTCACTCAAGGCCGGCAGGCACCAGATATGCATACCGGTGTTTGAATGTTAAATGGAAGGAGGCATACACAGCGTTATTATATGCAGAACATTAATTAACATCATATACCTTGACCACCTGCTCACACAAGGTGGGCGGCGTTGATTAGTTTTTAACTACATTTCTTATTATATTTTACGAAAGGGCCAACTTCGGGGACAAACCGGGTTTAACCCGACTTGTACAAAACTTGATTGGGCGCGAAAATCGGAAATAATCAGACTTTACCTGAAAACAAAGTGCCCTAAATACATGGCACGCCACACCTACTCGTAAATATCTATAATAAGAGCCCTCACTACCAGTCTCTTCTTTCGGCTTCGAATGCCAACTTTGTGGGCGGTGTTACCTTGAGCATCTTCAGCACTTGCTTCACTTCTGTGGTCCACAGCGGCGTTACGGGCGTGTTGATCACTCCGTAATGGTGGATGCCGCCTCTTACCAGCTGCTGAAGAATCGGGCTTGCGTGATCGGAATTCAAAAATTTTTCGACGTCCGCGTAGCTCCTAGTTGTTTAAAGAAGGAGGAAAAGAAGACCAAGCTAATAAGAGCATCATGTGACGAAAGTACGGAAACTTTTCCAAGTCTCGCTACTGTTTCCGCAGGTACAGAAGTCCTCATTGCTGGCTATAGAGCGCTAGAGCGATGCGTTGCAGCGCAAGGAAAGCGTGATAACAAAGCCGCTGCTATATATTATTTTCATTTATTTACAGAATACTGTAGACCGAATCGGTCCAAGCAGGAGAGGGTACATACATTTGTTAGTAAGCACTGTGCCTTAGGATCAGCAACAATGGTGAAGTTACAATTTACAACCAGAAAATAAAATAACAAAACTAAAAAAGGTTAGAAAGCAAATACACTTTGTGGGAGTGCATGCCCCAAGCACAGGAACATAGACAAAGAAGCACACTATGCACAGGTAAAAAGTAATCATCATTTCTAACCATACAGTCAGATATATACGCTCTCAAAAAGTTGAAGAAAGGAGAGCTGGGTCATGCGGCAGGGAATTCGAGTCGGATATTGTTTTCGGGAAAAATGAATATTTGAAGAAATTCGTGCGGGCAAATATTGGCTTGATGCTATGACTACGTTTATGTCGTGAGGGTCTCGTTGTGTCCCTTTCGAAGTAGTCCTGTGGCTGAATGCCTAGTTCTCGAAAATTCAAGGAGTGAAAAAAGCGCAGCCGGACAGCCTTTCTTCTTCCAGCCAATGGCTCAAGGACTGCCTGATGTAACATGGCGGACGGAGAGTCCCTTCGCTTATACCGGTTATATATGAACCTCGCTGCTAATCTCTGCATTTTTTTCTAATTTATCTATGTTGATTCTGGTATATGGGTCCCATACTATGTTGGCGTATTCAAGAGAAGGTCTAACAAATGACTTGTACGCTTGAAGTAAGTACGCTTGAAGAATTGCCTAATTTATGCTTTAAGAAACCTAGCTTTTTCTTTGCAGAGGAGCAGATGTTGGAGATAGGCGATTACCAATTAAGATCAGGTGTTAAAGTCACGCCCAGGTATCTGTATTCTTCCACTAGACTAATTATGTTGTCGGGTACGACTCTTTGTTGCAAAGAAGGAAAAGCTACGGAGGCAAGGTGCGCAATAGTGAGATCATGCCACCCTCTGAACCGCGTTAGTGTGTGCATTCCGTTAAATTCTGATATAGGGAAGAAATGCACCCCCATTTTGCGCCTTTTCTATAGACTCATTCTCTAGTACATGCTCTCGTTGGCTCCGCTTTCCATTCATAATAAAACGACATCCACGAGATCGCCAGCTGCCGCAAGGGCCACGCACGACGGGGACCGAGTCCCCCACGTTTAGACTCGCTTGCCACACGTAGCTGCCTCGTGAGAAAGGAACGAGCGTATTTTTACGTCAACGTCCTGCGCCATCAGGAAACGCGTCGCAGAGTCGTTCCGTGGACTGGCACGCGCCGTGCACGTCTTTGGCTACTAAGCAAGGCCGCGCCACTGAACGCCTCGTGTTTGCATGATCTGGAGCTCTCTGCCTGCTTGACCAGCGCCCGCCTACGTTAGGTGCACCTCCTGTCTCCGGACAGATATTTATGAAGCTGCTGTGCGGCTATGCACTGATCAGCTGGCCTCAACCGCGGCGTCATAACACTTTGCGGCACAGCCTGCAATGAAATCGCCTATAGGAAGTGCAGCCAAATGTGCCCGCGGTCGCGCAGCAAGTCTTCTTGCGTCTTGTACGTATTCGTTGATAGCAATACACGGCAGATGTTCGCGCGAAGAATGCACCCAAAGCATCTCCAGCTTGCATGCCCACGCGCGAAGGACGAGCCTGTCTTCCGATTTTCATTCTGGATCAGCGGACAGGACCTGCAACTTCTACCGCGCTGTTGTGAGCTGCTGATGTAGAGTACAGGTGCTGTAAGTAAGCTCAGTTCAGTTTTATTTCCTTAAGGGCCCCCATCTCAGGGGGTGTTACATACGGGGCGCGATTACACTTCGAATAAGAAAAACAGCTAAGGTTATTTAACATTCAAGATTATCATATTTAAGGGGAAGCCTTAGCTCGGGGGCTTCTATCTAAACACATGGGAAAGAATAAACCTTTTTTCTCGGAAACCACTGCACCAAATTTGATGAGGTCTATTGCACATAAAAGAAAAAGTTAAAATGTATTGGCTGTCCGTAGCGAATTTTCGGTATAAGTCATTATGTGGAAAATCACGAATTTTCAGAAAACGAAATTATCATGTTTACAGCTCTGTTAATTGCATCTAATATTAAATCTAAAGTAGAAAAATTGCATGTTTTACATGGCTCTCAAATGTACCACTAATATGTGAATAGGAGTTTTGAAAAGCCCTTGTAGACAATGTAACAAGTTCAAATAAGATATACTATAATACACCGAATTCGTTAGCTTTGGATGATCTAATGGGTGCAGGTTACAGAACTGCAATATATATTCTTGCTGCAAAGCAACACGTTTCTAAGCGTCTTCCTTCTATTTTTCCACACTTGCCAATGTTTTAAAATTCCTATTAAAGAATTCCAGCTTTAAATCAGAATTCGCCCTCGAACAATCAATAAAGTTTACTTTTCTCGCTCAAACGCAACAAGTTTCATTATTATCAGCCAACTAATTATCTCAGAAAACTGTTTCTACGTTTTATATGTATTTGAATAGAAGGCATCGGAGTTGGGCTTAAGCTGGGGCTTCCCCTTGAAGAAATAATAACAAAAAATACCTACTCGAAGTCCAGGCCAACGCCGAAATTTGTTTCATTGTGTTCCATCGCTTTTTCCTTGAAGTATATAAAATTTGGTGAGCTGTCGCCATCCAGCTTGTTCGTGCCGTTCTTGTAGAGGGAATCGAAAAATATGTAGTTGCATAGGCCGTCAGGTGGGAAAACCGTTGCGGAGTTTAACTTCGTGCCAAACGTACATATCAGAGATCGTGAAAGATTTCTTTCGTCTGCAAGGAAGCAAGAAGAAGCGGTGCAGTAAGAAAAACAAACAGCTAAGGCTATTTAACATTGAAGATGATCGTATTTATGAGAAAGCCTAAGCTCGGGGTGTCTATCTAAACACATGGGAAAGAATAAACTGGTGGACAAGTAGGCATGGTTCTGTACCAAGGGTAAAATCATAACGCTGATAGGTGCCAAGCTTAGACGTACAAAAGCCATGTATGTCTTGAAAACTCGATGTGGTTTCCCGACTTCGTGCGTTGCAGGCAAATTGCGTAGGAGTGGAGCGGAATAGGCTATAGCATTCCAAGTGAGAAGAAAATTCTGCCCATTTTGCACTATGTAAGTAAAAGCTCTTCCGATATTATCTTGGCATATGCTCAGACGCGATGCTTCGCCTAATAATGAGAAGTGGTGGACGAGACGGTACGTTTAGTTATTAGCAGTTACCGCAGCGTTTTGATATATGTATAATTGAAAAAACGAACGTATATGTTGTTAATTGTGTGCACGTTAGAGCACTCCTGAGATGGTCAAGGCTAAAAGTTGAAACTGCATCCTGAGCTGTAAAACTGGGCGACTTGGTTGGTGTTCATTATAACGGCAGCGCAAAAGGGATGGCGACACACAGAGAAGCAGCACACGGGGCCTGTATGTACACAGGACCAGCACTTGCCCTGTGTGTCACCGTCCTTTTTACGCTGCCGTTGTAATGAACATCTCCGTCTTAAGACATGCACTCCAGCAAGTAGTGTCTTAGGCAGTGTAATATATATATATATATATATATATATATATATATATATATATATATATATATATATATATATATATATATATATCATCATCAGCCTGGTTGCGCCCACTGCAGGGCAAAGGCCTCTCCCATGCTTCTCCAACAACCCCGGTCATGTACTAATTGTGGCCATGCCGTGCCTGCAAACTTCTTAATCTCATCCGCCCACCTAACTTTCTGCCGACCCTGCTACGCTTCCCTTCCCTTGGGATCCAGTCCGTAACCCTTAATGACCATCGGTTATCTTCCCTCCTCATTGCATGTCCTGCCCATGCCCATTTCTTTTTCTTGATTTCAACTAAGATGTCATTAACTCGCGTTTGTTCCCTCACCCAATCTGCTCTTTTCTTATCCCTTAACGTTACACCTATCATTCTTCTTTCCATAGCTCGTTGTGTCGTCCTCAATTTGAGTAGAACCCTTTTCGTAAGCCTCCAGGTTTCTGCCCCGTAGGTGAGTACTGGTAAGACACAGCTATTATATACTTTTCTCTTGAGGGATAATGGCAACCTGCTGTTCATGATTTGGGAATGCCTGCCAAACGCACCCCAGCCCATTCTTATTCTTCTCATTATTTCTGTCTCATGATCCGGATCCGCCGTCACTACCTGCCCTAAGTAGATGTATTCCCTTACGACTTCCAGTGCCTCGCTGCCTATCGTAAATTGCTGTTCTCTCCCGAGACTGTTAAGCATTACTTTAGTTTTCTGCAGATTAATTTTCAGACCCACCCTTCTGCTTTGCCTCTCCAGGTCAGTGAGCATGCATTGCAATTGGTCCCCTGAGTTACTAAGCAAGGCAATATCATCAGCGAATCGCAAGTTACTAAGGTATTCTCCATTAACTTTTATCCCCAATTAACTTTTATCCCCATTTTTGAGCAAGGTATGCACCTTAGACACGAAAGACGTCCTTACGAGGATTTGAGTTCCGTATGGCAGTCTTTGTTTCTTTTTCCTTCCTATTTCTTAATATGTTTTTTGTTTGTTGGTTTGCTTCTGTAGTGCAACAAACGTGAGCGAAAGTTCTCAATTACAACACCTGATGCCTGGTTGCGTTAGGTACTTCGTACTTAGCCAGCCAAAGGACTTTCACCTTCTACGCGTCCCGTGCACCTAAGGCGCATTTAACTTTTCCCAATAGCGCTTGTGTCAACGAGATGTTTTAAAGTAGTCTCTACCAAGCTTGTTAGTACGTGTGTTCTGTGTATGTTGTTGGTCTGCGATGCGCACTTTTCGTATCATTACGTTCCTCATCATTTCCATCTGTAGTACCATGCTAGTAGTATCATGCCAAGCTCTTCAGAATTTAGTAAAGACGTCCCTCGCCATCTACTGTTAATCTTTCAGTTTATTTATCTGACTTCTCGTACCGCACGCATTCGTTCATTCATTCATTCATTCATTGCTATTATATACACAGCAAAAATTTTCAACGCAGGCCTCACCATAACTACGCCCTTGTGTCACCAAGTGCTCTAGTGTTGCCAGGTCTAATGTAACGAGCTGCAGACCCCACCCTTCTATGATCAGCCAGGCTAGTTCCTTATGCAGTACGCAACACTCCTCATCACAGGGCTCTTTGCAGAGGCTGCCTGTGGTTTTTTCCGTGTTGATGGCTACACTAATGCGCACTGGGGTAGTGCATTGCACTGAGTTTATATGGATACTTTATTCTCCAAAAATTCAGTCCCTTACAGCAACCGTCGCGCTTTTTCAACCCCTTCCTCGATTTCTACTTTCCTCTTGCAAGCGCGCACTTCCGCCTAAAGAGTGTACAAGAGGAGAAGCCAACCTCCCAGTGGGAAATTATCGCATATTATGCGCACACTACAAGAATGAACGGGCAAGAACAGCCGCAGCGTTCATAGAATCACCTCTTCGTCCATATCGATGCTTTGATTTTCGGCGGTATTGTTGTGAGCTACTTTGCAGAAATAGAATGCCGACATGGCCAAGCTTCCATTATTGGAACTAAGAATTGGTTAATCACGAGTGTGCATTAAAACTTGACTACGCAGGCCTCGGGCCCACTGAGCACGACACTCCGGTCCTTTCAATGAGAAGACGCGCTACTGCTGATAATATTGCAGAGTGGCCTATGTAAGCTATTCCAGAGGAAGGAGAAATTAAAATTGTCAGATAAGGCCTAAGTTAGAACACTCTAGACACACACACACACACAAATATATATATATATATATATATATATATATATATATATATATATATATATATATATATATATTGCGATGAAGTTTATTCTCGTTCACGACGTTGTGGAACGCTAGGCAAAACAAGGCACTGCAAGGGCTGTCCGAAGCACGGGGTCGCTCGAGATCACGGCACGGCCCTTCGTCTTCTTCTTCAGACGGCACATACACAGGGGCGCGTCTGCTTCATTACAATGCCCCGGGAGCTAAGCGTAGCCATCCTGGCGACTCAGGGCGCGGAGAAGATGAGCGGGTCGTAGTACGGTTTCAGGCGGTTGACATGTACTGTCTCTCGCCCACGACGACGCAGGTCTGGTGACACGGTGAGCGGCTCGACGATGTAGTTGACCGGTGAAGTGGCCTCGATTATACGGTATGGACCGTGATAACGCGCCAGGAGTTTGGAAGAAAGGGACGGAGTGCACGCGCCTCGTATGGGCTCCGTATATTTCAAACTCTTGTGGCCAAACAATCACCGCTGGACCCAAACTAACGTCGGAACCAGCTTCCGGAAGTGGTCCGCTACCGATCAAGACCAGTCCCGACGCCAGGGACCCAGGACGAGGGTTTCTACGACCACAAGATTGCTAACCCTAACAAGACCTTCAGCTGCTCCGTCTGGCCGAGAGACAGGTGCGCCGCAGCTACGAAGGTGCGCGGCGTCGCTGTCGCAGTCCTGGCTCCCGAGGACTTCGCCCAACGACTCGCACCCTCGTGAGATCAAGTAAGTGCAGCCCCTCCCCTCGTCATGGAGGTAGTAGAGGTTGAAGGCACGAAAATAGCCCCCGAAGAAGTTTCCGTTGAAGCAGGGTGGCTTGTCAGCCACCGTAAGCAACGACAGACTACGCAGGCATCATCCCTACTCATACACGGATCCCTCCATGCAACAGCAAGCGCACGTACCGAGAGTACCGAGCAGCCCGCACTACGCCGACGCGCACCACGGCAACCACGACTTCCGAAGAATGATATCAAGATCGTCATACGCCCAAGAGACGGTTTCAACGTGTCCAAACTAGGAGACGCCCAGATACGCGACTCAATACTAAAGATCACGGGCATTACAACCAAAGAAGCAGAGGACGACATTTACCGCTCATGCACGGATAATAATGTCATTGTAGTTAGCACGCCAATGATGTCTAACGCCGAAAAATACTGTCGCATCCGCAGTCTCCCCATCGGAGCAGTCCGCTACGCTGCCACAGCATACGTCACACCGCCGGAGGACACAGTCAAAGGAGTCATACATAACATCCCTTCATATGACACGGACGAAGACATTACCAACAGTCTCATTTACAAGAAGAACCCTACGATTCTGCAGGCCCGACGCATGGGCAAGACTAATTCAGTGCTCATCGTATTCGACGGAAAGCAAGTACCGTACCATGTCTACTACCGCGGAGCAGAATACAAATGCTATCTACATAAGAAGCGCATCGAGGTCTGCGACATTTGCGGGACCGTCGGCCACAGGGCCGATGTATGCCCCACTCCAACCCAGAAGAAATGCAAGAGCTGTGACACAGTAAATCCACCGGATGATCACCCCTGTCACCCTTGCTGCGCGCTCTGCGGCAAAGACCACCCGACTGGTGATAAGTCCTGCCATCGCCGCTTCCAGACACCACACCTCCTACTCCAACGACGATGGGAACGCCTACGACTGGGACAACAAGGAGCTGACCAGGAGATGGGGCCATCGACTTCTGCAAATGGAGACTCAGCTCTGCCAACACCGAAGTCAACACTACAACCGCAGGCTCCCGAACGCAGCAATCCACGAGGACGCAGTCGGTCTCGTGGACGCAGCTGCTCCCGAGGTCGCAGTCAGTCACAAGGACGCAGTCACTCTGGGAGCGGACCGGATTCAACACCGCCGCAGCAGCAAGGAAACACAAGCCTTAGAACGACCACAGTCAAAGTGCAAGACGCACCCCCCAAGGTAAGCTGGACCAGCATTGTCTCCCACACAGGTCACACCACACAACCTATAGCAACCCCAGTGAACACAGTTAGTGACGCTACCATGCACAGCTTCATGCAGGAGCTCCGATCCTTACGTGCTGAGATACAAGAACTCAAGACAGAAAATGCTAATCTCAAATCACAACTTGCAGACACACAACCCAAACATTTACCATCAAATGCAGACATCCTTGCTGTTCCTGCAATAGATTGCCGGCAAACCACCCAACAACCAACCTCGCACAAACGCAAAGCTCTCGAACCAATCTCAAATGCGGCAACACCAGCATACCCTTCAGAAGGAAATGTCAACTGTGAGGCCATCACTGAGCTGCAACAGCGGATAGAACGCAACCTGAACGAAGCAATAGATTGTAAGCTTGCCACATTGCTCGACGCCTCCATTGCAAAAGCTCTCGAACGCGCAATGGACAACCTCCTTACGGCGAAACTAGAAACGCTACTACTGCCCAGAATTGAGCAAGCCTTTGCGGCAAGAGAACAACAGCGACAGGAAAACATGGACGACACGCGCAAAGTGCTTCAAGACATGGTCGCAACTTTGGCTCAAAATCACAACACCCGTTTGACAGAATTGGAAAACACCCTACTCCGTCCCAGAGCAGGTCCCCTGAAGAAGCCGTACTCGCGTCCCGACAAAGATGGCTGCGAGTAATCCAGAACGTGTTACCTACTGCATTTGGCAGTGGAACTGCCGGGGCTTCCGGCGAAAGCGAGCACATTTGGAGCAATACATTACGTATCTCGCACCACATACTTCCCCTGATGTTATCGCATTACAAGAGACCGGAGAAGCGGCTAAGCTGTCGGGATACGCGGCATACACCGCAGTTTGCAATGATAACCGCAGGCCCCAAGTAACCACACTAGTTAAGCGAAACATTCCGGTTATACAGCATCACACAGGCATTGATACAGCAGCCCACATTTTTCTGGAGATCATCCCGTCTGCAAGGCGCAAGCAACAGAGCCTCTTCATCCTAAATGTGTACAGCAGCCCCAGAGAACAACATAGGTTTCTACGACTTTTCACCAAAGCAGATCAAGTAGCTAGGGGAGCCCCCCTGCTCATCGTAGGGGACCTAAACGCCCCTGCGGTGGCATGGGGATACCCAATGGACCGCCGCAAGGGAAGACAACTATGGCTTGACGGGCAGAATCTAGGTCTTACTCTTGTCACGGATCCAACTTCTCCCACTCGTATGGGAAACAGCGTTAGCAGAGATACTACTCCGGACTTGACATTCGCAAAACGAATTCCACAAGCAGACTGGATCAACACACAAGACAACTTGGGCAGTGACCACTATTTAATCCAAACAACAGTTCGAGCGGGCCCGCGAAAGCCTAAGGGTCGTGAACTCCACATAACGAACTGGGACGCTTTCCGGCAGGCCAGAGCCCTCACCTCTTTCTCGGGTACCCAACCCCCTTTCGAAGATTGGGTCGCATCCTTGCTGCAAGACGCGAGCAAAGCCACTAAATTGGTGCCTGAGGAAGCCAATCTGCAGGAGGCAGATAGCAAGTTACTGCATATGTGGGAAGCCCTCGCCAGTCTGCAACGCAGATACAAACGCAACAAGCTCAACCGAACGCTCAGGAAACGTATTAGCACTCTCACCCTTGAAATCGAAGACTACGCACAACAACTTACTCGTCAAAATTGGCACAGCACATGCGACAGCATGGAGCGGCAACCAAACCTGCCCAAAACGTGGAATATCCTCCGTTGCCTCCTCGATCCGGCTAACAGCAAGAATACACAACAGCACAACTTGCAAAAAATTATTCACACCCATTCTGGCACGGACGCACAAGTTCTTCAAGAATTGATAGACCGATACATAGGACCTCAACCTACTACACCCGCTCCACCATACACAGGCACCGATAACGACCACCTGGACGTGCCCATAGAAGCAGCAGAAGTACGTGAAGCCATCCTCGCACTCCGCCCTAACTCAGCCCCGGGACCTGATGGCATTACTAATAAAATGCTTCGCAACCTAGATGAGGATTCTATACTAGCCCTCACAGCTTATTTTAACGAATACTGGGAAACTGGAAACCTCCCCTCACAATGGAAAGAAGCCAAAATTATTATGATTCCCAAACCCGGGAAGCGCCTCCTACTCGAAAACCTCCGCCCTATCTCCCTGACTTCATGTGTCGGAAAAGTCCTCGAGCACGTCATCCTCACACGCTTACACAGACATATGAACGACAACGACCTCTTCCCCAATACCATGATTGGCTTCCGCCCGAAACTTTCTGCTCAAGATATCATGATTCAGCTCAAGCACCAAACTATCGATGGCGACAAAACCTCCAGGCTGGACACCAGAGCCATCTTGGGGCTAGACCTAACCAAGGCCTTCGATAACGTCACGCATGAGGCCATACTGAACCAACTGGCACAACTCCAGGTTGGCCATCGAACCTATAACTACGTAAAAAATTTTCTTACAGGTCGCACGGCCACCATTACCATTGGAGGGTTGCAGTCGCCAATTATTCACTTCGGCAGTAAAGGCACGCCGCAAGGTTCGGTTCTATCCCCTTTTCTGTTTAACGTGGCCTTGCTCGGACTACCGCCTGCATTAGCTAGCATCCCCAACCTCAAGCATAGCCTCTACGCAGACGATATCACCCTGTGGGTCACCGGGGGCAGCGACGGGGACATCCAAGACACGCTGCAGCAAGCCATCAACCAGGTCGTTGCATACGTAGAACCGCGCGGCCTGGCGTGTTCCCCACAGAAATCGGAGCTCCTTCTGTACAAGCCTAATTGGGGAGGTCGACGTCCAGACCCTCACCCACCCGAGATAGAACTCCACGTGCACCAGCAACGCATACCTACAGTACCTAGCATTCGTATCCTTGGCTTACGCATCCAACAAAACGGCAGAAACACGGAGATACTCAAGCAATTAGATAATCATGTACACCAAACCACTCGCCTCATTGCACGCATCGGAAATCGACATCATGGCATGAAGGAAAGCAACCTTATACGCCTGGTAACCGCCTACGCCTTGAGCAGGATCACCTATGTCGCCCCGTACCTTAGCCTCAATGCAACTGACAAGTCCAAACTCAATACGATGATCAAGAGGGCCTATAAACAAGCCCTACATCTTCCCATCACCACCTCTAACGAGAAACTGGACGCCCTAGGCATTCATAACACCATAGACGAGCTTATTGAAGCGCACCGTATTAGCCAATACGAACGACTTGCCAATTCCACCACGGGCTGGCACATTCTAGGCACCCTAGGCATAACCTACACCACCCAATTCGGACCAAAAGTACCCATCCCTCCAAACATTCGTGATCAGCTAGTTATCCCACCCATACCTCGCAATATGCACCCTGAACACAATCCGGAGCGACGTGCAGAAAGAGCTAAACAACTACAAAAGCGCTACGACCAAGCCGCTGACGTAACCTACGTGGACGCAGCAGACTACCCCAACCAAAACGCCATGGCGGTAGTCGCAGTCGCGGGTTCGCAGTACCACCTCTCCGCGGCCGCATCAATCTTCGCCACGCAACCCGAAGTAGGCGAAGAAACGGCCATCGCTTTAGCCTACGCGGCTACCAATGCACACTGCATCATCAGCGACTCAAAAACGGCCATTCGTAACTACGCAAGAGGACTTATAGCACCCCAAGCGCAAAAGATTCTCTCTGGCACTCCTCTCCCAAGGCAACGCCGCGTGCAGATCATCTGGGCCCCTGGTCACTCGGGTCTGGCTGGAAACGAAGCCGCCCACGATGCCGCCCGAGCTCTCGCACACCGGGCGCATCATCCTTCTCCTGCGTCTTCCGATCCCGACCAGCCCTCTGTTCTGCATCGCGGTCACGCGCGGGACCGAATGGTCACGTTCAGAGAAATTCTACTGCATTACCGCAGAGAGCGGTTACGCTACCCCCCAGCACACAAAACACTGACTAAGTCTCAATCCACCACTTCGCGACTCCTTCAGACACGAACTTTTCCGAACCCCGTGCTTTACAGCCGCATGTACCCCGATGCATACTCACCACTCTGCAAAGCGTGCAAAGCCCGCGCCGACCTCAATCATATTATTTGGCAATGCCCCAAAGCCTCACCCACCAACACCTCCCGCACTAACACACGCATCATTAGTACGGCCGAGCAGTGGGAGACATTGCTGCTCAGCTTGGACCCAGAGGAGCAGCTCTGGGCCGTCCGGATGGCCGAAGACGCCGCCAGGAAGCAAGAACTGGCCGCCGTCTGAGGAAGGGGGGGATTGGGGGTTAGCCTCCCGACCCCCGCCACCCCTTAACCCCATCAAGGACACAATAAAGTTTTATCTCTCTCTCTCTTGGAAGAAAGGCCAGGAATGTTGGCTGGTATCCAAAGCCACACAAGTGAACCAGGAACAAAGTTGGGCGTTGGTTGATGAGCACGGTCATGTCTTGTCTTTTGACGTTCTTGAGTCTCACTAGTCAGGGCACGTGCCAGCTGACGGCAATCTTCAGCATATTTGGCGACTTCGGAAAGCGGAGTATACTCTGTAGCGTCAGGTTGGTACGGCAGTATGGTGTCCAAAGGGCATGATGGCTCACGGCCATACACAAGGAAAAAGGGGGAAAAGCCGGTGGTCGCTTGCGTCGCGGTGTTGTATGCGAACGTAACAAAGGGGAGTACGGTGTCCCAGTTGGAGTGGTCGGATGAAATATACATCCGCAACATGTCGCCAAGTGTGCGATTGAAGCGCTCGGTAAGACCGTTGGTTTGGGGATGGTACGCGGTCGATTTGCGATGAATTATCCTGCACTCAGCGAGGAGCGCTTGGATGCCCTCCGACAGGAAGACACGGCCCCTATCACTCAGTAATTCTCGGGGAGCACCGTGGCGAAGGACAAAATTGCGAAGGATGAAAAAACCAACGTCACGGGCGGTCGCTGCTGGCAGTGCTGCAGTCTCAGCGTAGCGAGTAAGGTGATCTACGCCGACAATAATCCACCGATTTCCACGCCCGCTGCATGGAAACGGGCCGTAGAGGTCGATGCCGACGCGGTCGAACGGACGAGACGGGCATGGCAGCGGCTGCAACGGTCCTGTGAAACGCTGTGTAGGTGTTTTGCTTTGTTGGCATGTAGTGCAAGACTGAATGTACTTTTGCACAAAGTTGTACATGCCTCTCCAATAATAGCGCTGACGCAACCTTGTGTAAGTTTTGAGGACGCCGGCATGAGCGCTTAGGGGGTCAGCGTGAAAAGACGCGCAGACGTCAGAGCGCATATGACGAGGTATAGCGAGGAGCCATTTGCGTCCGTCGGGCATGTAGTTTCGGCGATATAGAATGTTGTCCCGCACTGAGAAGTGGGTTGCTTGGCGACGCAATGCTCGTGTCGAAGGGACATCAGACGGAGCAGCAAGGTAGTCGAGTAACATTGCAAGGGATGGGTCCTTGCGCTGCTCTGTGAGCATGTCAGGGATGGTGAACGGTGACAGGGTGGACGAGGAAGCTGACAACGACGCCAAATCAGGCGTCAGTGGGGAGCGAGAGAGCGCATCAGCGTCGGAGTGCTTGCGACCAGAGCGGTACATGACGCGGATGTCGTACTCTTGCAAGCGAAGCGCCCAACGTCCCAAGCGTCCAGACGGGTCTTTCAAGGAAGAAAGCCAACAAAGGGCATGGTGGTCAGTAACAACGGCGAAAGAACGGCCGTAAAGGTATGGGCGAAACTTGCTTAATGCCCAGATGATCGCTAGACACTCCTTTTCTGTGACGGAGTAATTTAATTCTGCTTTCTTTAGAGTACGGCTCGCATAAGCGACGACGTATTCATCATAGCCAGCTTTCCGTTGCGCTAAGACCGCGCCAAGGCCAACTCCGCTGGCGTCAGTATGGACTTCCGTGGGAGCATCAGGGTCGTAGTGGCGAAGAATCGGTGGTGAGGTCAACAAGTGGCGCACTTGCTGAAATGCTGCATCACATTCAGGTGACCATGCTGCTATGCCGTTACTGGCGGAAAGTAAACTTGTCAAAGGCGCCATGATGGATGCGAAATTGCGTACGAAGCGACGAAAATAAGAACATAAGCCAATAAAACTTCGGAGGGTTTTGATAGACGTGGGCCTTGGGAACTCTGCAACAGCGCGGAGCTTGTCTGGATCCGGGAGGACGCCGTCTTTTGAGATAACGTGACCCAATATGGTTAGCTTGCTTGCAGCAAAGCGGCACTTTTTGAGGTTAAGCTGTAGACCGGCAGAGGCGAGACAGGTCAGAATGTCATGCAGTCGAGCGAGGTGCGTCGGAAAATCGGTTGAGAAGACGACGATGTCGTCGAGGTAACATAAACAGGTCTTCCATTTGTGGCCACGAAGGATGGTGTCGATCATACGCTCAAAAGTAGCAGGCGCGTTGCACAACCCGAAGGGCATGACGTTAAATTCGTAGAGGCCATCGGGTGTAACGAATGCGGTTTTCGGACGGTCAGGCTTGGCCATGGGAACTTGCCAGTACCCGGAGCGCAGATCCAAGGAACTGAAGTATTCTGCGCCTTGTAAACAGTCGAGAGCGTCATCGATTCGAGGCAGAGGATAAACGTCTTTCCTCGTTATCTTGTTTAGGCGTCTGTAGTCGACACAAAAGCGAATGGAGCCATCTTTTTTCCTCACCAATACGACAGGTGAAGACCAAGGACTTTGAGAGGGACGGATGACTTTACGTTGGAGCATGTCGTCCACGTGCTCCGTGATGATTCGGCGCTCTTCGGCAGAGACACGATACGGGCGCTGTCGCAAGGGGGAGTGGGAACCAGTGTCGATGATGTGAGAAACACCGGTGGCACGGCCCAGTGACGTCTGATGACAGTCGAAAGAAGAGACAAACTTGTGAAGGAGAGCGAGAAGTTGGCGGCGATGAGATGGGGAAAGTGCAGGGTCGATGGCTTTGTCAAAACCCACTGAAGGTGATGAGCCGGAGACCGAAGCGATGGCGTCAAGGTGACGGAGGGAGGCGGCAGGAACATCGAAGTCGTCGACGTAGTCGACCGCTTGAAAGTATCCTACCGTCTCTCCACGCAGTAGGCTGATCGGGTACTGGTAGTAGTTGGTGACCAGCATCACAGTTGAGCCAGAGGTTACAGTAAGCACGGCAAACGGAAGAACAATGCCCTTGCGTTGAGCAAACACATCGGACGGCGTGAACACTACGGTGGCGTCAGATGCGGAATCAGACGACAAGACAACAGCCATCGACGACTCAGGAGGTACGGTTGTGTCGGCATCAACAGTGAGTTTGTCGGCAAAGTGAGGAGAGCTGGTCGGCAGTGATTCACATAGTGGTAAAAGCGACACTTCTGCACGTGAACAGTCAATGACAGCATGATGACGTGACAGGAAATCCCAACCAATGATGAGGTCGTGAGAGCACGATGGTAGCACGAAACACTCGATTATGTACAGAACGTCGTTGATGACGACACGGGCCGTGCATACAGCTGAAGGGTGGATTCGCTGCGCGCTGGCAGTGGCGAGCACTAGGCCAGAGCGAGCTGTAGTCACTTTTCGTAGCTTGCGGCAAAGGCCCTCGTGAATGACGGAAACGGCTGCTCCGGTATCGACTAGTGCCACTGCTGGTACTCCCTCTACAAAAACGGTAATTACATTTTGCGGCGAAGATTGAGGTCTTGAGAAAATCGACGTATTTGCAGTTCTTGCCTCAGGAACTGCAGCAGTCAGTTTCCCTCTTCAGTGGGAACTCGACGACGCAGGGGCGAAATCGAACGCCGACGAGGGGAAGGGGAACGCCGAGTTTCCAACCGGCGATCAGTGTCGAGACGTCGCGGTGATAATGGAGGCGTGGCGGCGTATTGTGGTGCGTAGCGGGGCCTGTCAAAGCTGGTACACGCAGTTGAGGCGCGGCGGCGACAGAAGCGTGCCACATGGCCAGCAATGCCGCAGGCGAAGCAGATAGGCCGGTTGTCTTGAGTGCGCCACGTCTCGGTGGGACGAAAAAAGTGTGGTGACGGTCGGGCAACTTGAAATGAAGCCGGATTCATGGGCGATGGAAAGGAAGCGGTCTGCGCAGGTGGCCGTGCAACCACGGCTGCATAACTGAGCGGCAGCGACGTAGGGTGGTTGGCAAAGTTGGTATGGGCCAGCGGCACACTCATAGGGTTGGGTGGGGGGGTTGTAGGAGCTGCAGGAAGCGCTTCAGATATGTGATTTCGGATGGCTTCCTGCAGCGTTGGAGGCAAAGCTGCCGTAGGTGCGTCACTGTGAGGCAGCAGCGAGAGCTGCCTGGCCACCTCTTCACGGATAAAATCTTTGATATGCTGCGAGAGGGTCGAGTTGGTGAATTCGGTAGAAACCGCGATGCTGGAGACGGAATCGGCGTGCTGGATGTTCTGGCGGGCGATGGAACGTTGGCGGCGCAGCTCGTCAAAGCTCTGGCAGAGGTTAATGAGGACGGATACGCTAGTTGGGCTTTTGGCCAGCAACATCTGGAATGCGCTGTCCTCGATGCCCTTGAGGATGTGTTTGATCTTGTCATCCTCTGACATGCTGGGATTGACCCGCTTGCACAAATCGAGAACATCCTCGATGTAGCTGGGGAATGTTTCTCCAGGCTGCTGTGCGCGCTGGCGTAGACGCTGTTCAGCGCGTAGCGTACGCACAGCTGGGCGATCAAACACTTCGGCAAACAGAGTCTTAAAGGCGGACCAGCTTGTAAAGTCTGATTCGTGGTTGAAGAACCAAAGTTTGGCTACGTCGGCGAGGTAGAATGGCACGTTGGTCAGCTTAGACTGGTCATCCCATCGGTTATGGGCACTTACACGTTCGTACGATGAGAGCCAGTCTTCCACGTCGTGTGCGGCGGTCCCACTGAAAATGGGTGGGTCGCGCTGACGAGGGACGCCGGCGCAGATGACAGTGGCAGCCGGTGGGGCGGGCAACGAGGTGGCGGGATCAGGCATAGTGGAAGGCGATCTTGTGGGCAGGGTTCGAGTGCGGAGCTCCAGGACGAGGCGAAGGATCTCAGCAACCTCCACCAAATGCGATGAAGTTTATTCTCGTTCACGACGTTGTGGAACGCTAGGCAAAACAAGGCACTGCAAGGGCTGTCCGAAGCACGGGGTCGCTCGAGATCACGGCACGGCCCTTCGTCTTCCTCTTCAGACGGCACATACACAGGGGCGCGTCTGCTTCATTACAATATATATATATATATATATATTATATATATATCATCATCATCATCATCAGCCTGGTTGCGCCCACTGCAGGGCAAAGGCCTCTCCCATGCTTCTCCAACAACCCCGGTCATGTACTAATTGTGGCCATGCCGTGCCTGCAAACTTCTTAATCTCATCCGCCCACCTAACTTTCTGCCGCCCCCTGCTACGCTTCCCTTCACTTGGGATCCAGTCCGTAACCCTTAATGACCATCGGTTATCTTCCCTCCTCACTACATGTCCTGCCCATGCCCATTTCTTTTTCTTGATTTCAACTAAGATGTCATTAACTCGCGTTTGTTCCCTCACCCAATCTGCTCTTTTCTTATCCCTTAACGTTACACCTATCATTCTTCTTTCCATAGCTCGTTGTGTCGTCCTCAATTTGAGTAGAACCCTTTTCGTAAGCCTCCAGGTTTCTGCCCCGTAGGTGAGTACTGGTAAGACACAGCTATTATATACTTTTCTCTTGAGGGATAATGGCAACCTGCTGTTCATGATTTGGGAATGCCTGCCAAACGCACCCCAGCCCATTCTTATTCTTCTCATTATTTCTGTCTCATGATCCGGATCCGCCGTCACTACCTGCCCTAAGTAGATGTATTCCCTTACGACTTCCAGTGCCTCGCTGCCTATCGTAAATTGCTGTTCTCTCCCGAGACTGTTAAGCATTACTTTAGTTTTCTGCAGATTAATTTTCAGACCCTCCCTTCTGCTTTGCCTCTCCAGGTCAGTGAGCATGCATTGCAATTGGTCGCCTGAGTTACTAAGCAAGGCAATATCATCAGCGAATCGCAAGTTACTAAGGTATTCTCCATTAACTTTTATCCCCAATTCTTCCCAATCCAAGTCTCTGAATACCTCCTGTAAACACGCTGTGAATAGCATTGGAGATATCGTATCTCCCTGTCTGACGCCTTTCTTTATTGGGATTTTTTTGCTTGCTTTATGGAGGACTACGGTGGCTGTGGAGCCGCTATAGATATCTTCCAGTATTTTTGCATAGGGCTCATCTACACCCTGATTCCGTAATGCCTCCATGACTGCTGAGGTTTCGACTGAATCAAACGCTTTCTCGTAATCAATGAAAGCTATATATAAGGGTTGGTTATATTCTGCACATTTCTCTATCACTTGATTGATAGTGTGAATATGGTCTATTGTTGAGTAGCCTTTACGGAATCCTGCCTGGTCCTTTGGTTGACAGAAGTCTAAGGCGTTCCTGATTCTATTTGCAATTACCTTAGTAAATACTTTGTAGGCAACCGACAGTAAGCTGATCGGTCTATAATTTTTCAAGTCTTTGGCGTCCCCTTTCTTATGGATTAGGATTATGTTAGCGTTCTGCCATGATTCCGGTACGCTCGAGCTCATGAGGCATTGCGTATACAGGGTGGCCAGTTTCTCTAGAACAATCTGTCCACCATCCTTCAACAAATCTGCTGTTACCTGATCCTCCCCAGCTGCCTTCCCCCTTTGCATATCTCCTAAGGCTTTCTTTACTTCTTCCGGCGTTACCTTCGGGATTTCGAATTCCTCTAGACTATTTTCTCTTCCATTATCGTCGTGGGTGGCACTGGTACTGTATAAATCTCTATAGAACTCCTCAGCCACTTGAACTATCTCATCCATATTAGTAATGATATTGCCGGCTTTGTCTCTTAACGCATACATCTGATTCTTGCCAATTCCTAGTTTCTTCTCCACTGTTTTTAGGCTTCCTCCGTTCCTGGGAGCATGTTCAATTCTATCCATACTATACTTCCTTATGTCAGCTGTCTTGCGCTTGTTGATTAACTTCGAAAGTTCTACCAGTTCTATTCTAGCTGTAGGGTTAGATGCTTTCATACATTGGCGTTTCTTGATCAAATCTTTCGTCTCCTGCGATAGTTTGCTGGTATCCTGCCTAACGGAGTTACCACCGACTTCCGTTGCACACTCCTTAGTGATGCCCACAAGATTGTCGTTCATTGCTTCAACACTAAGGTCCTCTTCCTGAGTTAAAGCTGAATACCTGTTCTGTAGCTTAATCTGGAATTCCTCTATTTTCCCTCTTACCGCTAACTCATTAATCGGCTTCTTATGTACCAGTTTCTTCCGTTCCCTCCTCAGGTCTAGGCTAATTCGAGTTCTTACCATCCTGTGGTCACTGCAGCGCACCTTGCCGAGCACGTCCACATCTTGTATGATGCCAGAGTTAGCGCAGAGTATGAAGTCTATTTCATTTCTAGTCTCGCCGTTCGGGCTCCTCCACGTCCACTTTCGGCTATCCCGCTTGCGGAAGAAGGTATTCATTATCCTCATATTATTCTGTTCCGCAAACTCTACTAATAACTCTCCCCTGCTATTCCTAGTGCCTATGCCATATTCGCCCACTGCCTTGTCTCCAGCCTGCTTCTTGCCTACCTTGGCATTAAAGTCGCCCATCAGTGTAGTGTATTTAGTTTTCACTCTACCCATCGCCGATTCCACGTCTTCATAGAAGCTTTCGACTTCCTGGTCATCATGATTGGATGTAGGGGCGTAGACCTGTACAATCTTCATTTTGTACCTCTTATTAAGTTTCACAACAAGGCCTGCCACCCTCTCGTTAATGCTATAGAATTCCTGTATGTTACCAGCTATATTCTTATTAACCAGGAATCCGACTCCCAGTTCTCTTCTCTCCGCTAAGCCCCGGTAGCACAGGACGTGCCCGCTATTTAGCACTGTATATGCTTCCTTTGGCCTCCTAACTTCACTGAGCCCTATTATATCCCATTTACTGCCCTCTAATTCCTCCAATAGCACTGCTAGACTCGCCTCACTAGATAACGTTCTAGCGTTAAACGTTGCCAGGTTCATATTCCAATGGCGGCCTGTATATATATATATATATATATATATATATATATATATATATATATATATATATATATATATATATATATATATATATATATATATATATATATATACACACACACACACACACCTTCAGGTAGCATATGTGGTTTTATTGACCAGTTGCCTTCACCCAAAGAGATCACGTTCTCGTGGCGCCTGCGGCAAAAAGGACGTTCCACGTCCGCCACCAAGGTCTGTGAGTGGTGGCGCTGGTTAACACTCCCAGGGTTCTACTAGGACGCATAAATGCCCAAGAAAGTGTACGGGGAAACGGTGCCGCGGTGGCTCAGTTGGCAGAGCATCGCACGCGAAATGCGAAGGTTGTGGGTTCGGTTCCTACCTGCGGCAAGTCATTTTTTCATCCACTTTAATTTCCATTAATTTATCGTTTCTTTATTTCATTTATTAAGCCCAAGTAATTTTCCCCTATGTTGTCCTTGGTGTCAATGTTTGTTGGCTTCTCATGATATGACTAATAAAAATCGGGCCCATCTGCTAACCACCTTTCTTCTCGTTTATATATATATATATATATATATATATATATATATATATATATATTACACGAGAAGAAAAGGGGGTTAACCGAGGGTCCCGATGTTTATTTATATAACCAGAAGCCAACAAACACTGACATCAAGGACAACATACGGGAAATTACTTGAGCTCAATAAATGAAATAAAGAAACGACAACTTCATGGAAATGAAAGTGGATGAAAAACAACTTGCCGCAGGTGGCGAACGAACCCACCTGCGAAAGTTGTGGGATGTTTATTTACAGATTTTTAGTTACAGGGTGAAACGAGGTCCAAAAGGAAGCCACAGGCAAGGCCCAGCCAGCGCAGAGCACCTCGAGATCACGCGCGCGCACTCTCCTTCTTCTTTCTCTTCCTCACTCACGCAGTGCTGCGACATTTCCCCCGGGGGCCGACGAAGCTCGCTGAGCGAGTTAAAGGGACTTGTGATGGTACTGCTCGAGTCTGGCTACGTGAACAAATTGCGTCGCACGTGAAAGCCGATTAATGGCCGTCACTTTGGCGACGACACAGTTCACATCACTCAAGCGAGTAAGTATAACGAATGGTCCAGTTTAAGTGGCGAGAAATTTGCAGTGCAATCCGTTTTTCTTTTTTTGCGAACAGGTGTCCGCAACCAAACACAGAGAGTCACTGATAGTAACACAGAGTCACTGATAGTAAACCTGACAGGGATATGCCGCGCATCGTAGCGAATCTTGCTGTTGCCTTGTGAGGACAACGTCCTAAGATGCGCCAGTCGGCGTGCCTCTTCAGCACGACACAGAGTTTAGGCAATTGAAGGATCTTCTTCACGTGACAAAGGTAAAATAGTGTCCAGAAAGCTCTGGGGAGCGCGTGCGTACAGCAAAAAGAACGGCGCATATCCAGCAACTTCGTGCTTGGTACTATCGTACGCGTACGTTACAAAAGGTAAGACGGCGTCCCAATTTTTGAGGTCAGCAGCGACATACATTGATAATATGTGTGTAAGGGTTCGATTCGTCCGCTCCGTGAGGCCATTGGTTTGTGGTTGTTAAGCAGTGGAATGACGATATGCAGATCCAGCAAGCCGTAAAGGTTCTTCAACAACGTCGGCGGTGAATTACCGTCCATGGTCACCGATCACAACCCGTGGACCACTGTGACGGAGTATGACGTCATGCAACAAAAATGAAGAGACAGTTGTTGCAGCGGAAGATGGAAGTGCCGCCGTTTCCGTGTAGCGAGTGCGGTAATCTACGCATACCAGCGCATCACGCATCTACGCATCCAGCGGTAGCCACCTGACGTTTTGGGAGCGGGCCGAGCAAGTCGCTGCCGACTTTTTCAAAAGGTAATGGCGGTGGCCTAACTGGTTGCGGATAGCCTGCTGGAGCCGTAGTCGTTTGCTTGTGCCGCTGGCAAACAGTACAGCTGGCGACATACTGCTTCGTTGTCTTCCAGGGCTTATGCCACAAGAATCCCTGGCGCAGTCGGCGTAGTGTGCGTGCGAAGCCAAGGTGCCCGGACGTGATATCGTCATGCATGAAACGAAGGACGGCAGGGCGAAGGTTTTCGGGCACAACTAGAAGCAAATGAGGACCATCAACCGTGTTTTTTTTTTTGTATAGCAAACCATTACGATAAGTAAATGGTGTTGTTCCTGCTGGCTCACGTGCAGCTGCCCGTAGAGATTTCAAGGTAGGGTCGTAACGTTGCTCACTGTCGAAGGTACGCAGATCTGGAAAGTCGGGAGAGATGGAAACTATAGGTAGTCATCGAAGTCATCATCGTCAGCTCTAGAGTGCGGCGAAGGGAGACGGGATAGGTAATCAGCATATATGTGACATCGTCCGCTCTTGTAGTTGACGGAAAAGTTGTACTCTTGAAGGTGGAAAGCCCAACGGGCCAACCGGCCAGACGGGTCACGCAGCCCAACGAGCCAACAGAGTGAATGATGGTCAGTCACTATCGTGAATGTGCGGTCGTGTAGATACGGACGGAACTTCTTAACGGTGAAGACGACTGCTAGACACTTGAGTTCAGTAACGGTGCAGTTTTCCTCCGATTTTACAAGTGTCTGACTAGCATATGCAATGACTTCCAGACAGCCACCGCAGATCTGAACAAGCACAGCGCCAACACCACTGGCGTCAGTATGCAGTTCAGTTGACACCTCCGCATCAAAATGCCGCAGAACCGGTCCAGAAGTCAACAAATATTTCAGCTGTTGAAACGCCGCTTCGCTATCAGCAGTTCACAAGTATGTCTTTGTCGACCAGAAAGCCAAGTATGAGGGCTTGACGGTCATCAAAATGACATTTCTTCGAGTTTATAATAACACCAGCTTGCTGGATACAGTCAAGAAGGACCGACAGGCGCTGAATGTGCTCGTGAAATGCCCGGCCGTAGATAATGACATCGTCTGAATAGCACATGCAAATTTCCCATTTGAGTCCGCAGAGCACGGTATCTAAGAATCGTTCGAATGTCGCTGGAGCGTTGAATAAGTCAAAAAGCATAACGTTGAACTCAAAAGACCGTCAGGTGTCACGAAGGCTGTCTTTTCCTTGTCTGAGGGGTGCGCGGTAATTTGCCAATATCTTGACCGTAAATCAATAGAAGAGAAATACAACGCGGAGTGGAGGCAGTCGAAGGCGTCGTGTATTCGTGGTAGGGGGTACACGTCTTTCTTTGTTACTTTGTTTAGGAGGCGATAGTGCACAAAAAATCTCCATGAGTTGTCTTTTTTCTTGACTAGGATCAGAGGAGCAGTGCAGGGGCTACATGATTCCTGGATCACTCCTTTCCGTAACATTTCTTCGACCTGCTCGGCGATGACTTTTCTCTCTGAATGTGAAACGGGATTAGGCTTCTGACTAATTGGCGTCGCTTGCCCTGCATGGACGCGGTGTCGCATACGAGACGACGGTGGTGCATGGGATGCTCGTTGCTCTTGAGCAAAATCAAACATTGTGGCGTAGCGAGCGAGCACTCCTTGAAGCGGACGCTGCTCACTAGAAGACAGCGACTTGTTAATCACGCGCTTGAAGTCAGCAGAGTTGTCATGGCTGCAATAGGGGTTGGACTTTTTTCTTCGGCAGTTGGCATTTCGACCGTTCCGACGCTGACAGTGGCTCGTTCGTCAAAACTTGCCAGCTTAAGTCCTAGCGGCAATGTTATGGATTGCCTTGAAAGGTTCATTGTCCACAAGCGAGTACAACCATCAGTGGCGACAGCGAGGGGGCGATCGACTATCACATTTTTCTCGAGTGCGTTGTTATATTAAGGCTCGGCTAAACCACAACAAGAAGCCGTACGAGGGCGAGAAGTGTTGACAGGTGCAAAGATTGCAGTCTCAGGGGGCAAACACACAACTTGCGACCCGGAGAGAACGGCCGCGGCATCACTGGTGTTATCAGCCATTGAAGTTCGCGCGTTGCGGCGAAGAGAAATCGCTCCAGCACGGCAATCCAATGTTGACCTCCACTACCGCAAGAAATCAATCCCTAAAATAAGGTCATGCGTTGTACGTGCAAGCACAGTAAATTCACTTCGGAATGCCTGGTCCCCTATCATAACTGAAACAGAACAGACCCCAAGTGGGCGTAACATCTTTCCGCCAACTCCATGAAAGGTAGCGTTCCGATCCCAAGAAAACAAAACTTTTGGTCCAAGACAATTTTTGAAGGACTTGCTCACAACAAACTGCAGCCCCTGTATCAACTAAAGCAAAATCATTCACAATTCTAACTGAAACACACACGTTGTTTTTAAACAAACGCCGTGTGGCGTTTCCTAAGCTTGTGAGCGTATTATCGCCTTTTCATGGAAAACCTCTCAGTTAGCGAACCCCTGACTCGCCTTACAAGAGCTGACACACCATTTGCGTGGACGAGTGAGCAATAAACGGCCTTCGCTGAACTACGTCAACGCATGCAGTCAGCACCCGTCCTGGCACATTTTGACAACGACACTGACACCGAGGTGCATACTGACGCCAGTAACATCTGTCTTGGCGCAGTACTCGTCCAACGTGAAGACGGCATTGAAAGAGTAATAGCTTATGCTAGCCACTCGCTGCCTCGTGCTGAGGTGAACTATTCTACCACAGAAAAAGAGAGCATGCGGTTGTGTGGGCGATCACGAAGTTTCGCCTTACGTCTACGGCCGTCCTTTCAAAATGGTGATAGGCCACCATGCCCTGTGTTGGTTGGAAAAATACATGATCCTTCAGAACGACTGGCAAGGTGGAGCTTGAGGCTACAGGAATTTGACGTCACTATCGTTTATAAGTTTGGCCGCAAGCACGAAGGCGCTGACGTACTGTCCCGTGCACCCGCCGAATCTCTCAATCGAGAGTCAGAGGACGATGACGGCTTCCTGGGCGCCATTACTGCATCAGACTTGATAAGATGGCAGCGTGACGACGATGAAATTCGACCTATCATCGACCACTTAGAGGGCAGGCCAACAACCATTCCACGCCATCTATGTCGCATATTGACGTTTTTCTGTATACGCGACAACGTGCTTTACAAGAAAAACGCCCGTTCGAATGACCGAGTCTACCTCCTGGTGGCCCAAAAGACTTGCGGGATGGCATCCTTCTCGCTTGCCATGACGAGCCGACATCCGGCCACTTAGGCTCTTCACGAACGCTTGCCAGAGTGCGCGAGATGTATTACTGGCCCGGGCTTTCGGCCAGCGTCAAACAGTATGTTAGAGGCTGTCGTGAATGTCAGCGGTGAAAGTCACCACCCATGAAGCCCGCCGGGTTGTTGCAACCTATAGAACCACCTCATAAGCCATTCGACCAAGTCGGCTTGGACATTCTTGGGCCTTTTCTACTCTCGACCGACGGCAACAAGTGGGTGATTGTCGCGACTGACTATTTCACCCGCTATGCCGAGAGGGAGGCGCGCCCACGAGCCCAGGTTTCTGAGGTCGCGCAGTTCTTCATGTGCCACACTGTACTGCGCCATGGTGCCCCGTCCACTGTAATCACAGACAGAGGGAGGGCGCTCACAGCATAACTCATGCACGACATTTTTCAGTTGAGCAACACTAGGAATCGAAAGACAACTGCTTACCATCCGCAGTCCAACGGACTTACGGAGCGACTAAACAAGACCATCACGGACGTGATCTCTGTCTATATTGACGTTCAGCACAAAACATGGGATCATATTTTACCGTACGTGACCTTCGCGTACAATACCGCCGTACAAGAAACCATGCGCTTTACACTGCTTCATCGTCTTGGCACTGCCGTGCCAAGACGACGAGCGCCTAACTACTTACGCCGAAGAATTTGCTCAGCGCGCTGAGGAAGCTCGCCAGCCTGCGCGGCAGCACATCGGTCAGCAGCAGCACGCAGATGCACAGCGTTATAACATCCGCCACAGACAAGTATGCTACAACCTCGGCGACCAAGTGTGGGTGTGGACTCCCGTTCGCCACCGTGGCCTTAGTGAAAAGTTGCTCAGCCGATATTTTGGCCCATACAAAGTGCTGCGCCGCATTAGCGACCTGAACTACGAAGTCATTCCGGACAGTGCTGCTCAAACAAAGCGTAGACAACAACCTAGCCCTGACATCGGTCACGTCGTACGCATGAAGCCATACGTTGCGCGTTCGTGATAATTACTTTTTGGTCATTTATTTATTTCCTATATTTGTGTTCATATTTGCAGCTAATGCGGTTACCTCTCCGGTTTTTGAGAATCTGCATGTCACGCGTCACCGCTGCTGTACTTGTGGCTTTCCTGTCGCTGTGACTGTGTTCTTTGCGCAAGCATCTGCCTTTACCATGTTCCTTTGGCCCCTCTTTTTCTTACGCCACTTCTTCACCATCGAGCCGATTCTCTTTTCGAGGGAGGGAGAAAATGCCACCTGCAGTAGTGGGCACAGTGCAAGAGAAGAGACAAGAACAAGAAGGAAGAAGCGCGCGTGCTACCCCCGCCTGCTCGATAGCCAGGTCCCACGCACTGCCGTTTTTCGGGAGCCAGCTGGCTGCACTAACTCCTCTTGAAGACACATAAATATCTATCTATCTATCTATCTATATATATATATATATATATATATATATATATATATATATATATATATATATATATATATATATATATATATATATATATATATATATATATACCGAAACAAGTGAAGGCGCATGTAGGAAAACCAAAACAAACATAATTTCAACGTTTCAAACGGGGTCAGATCTTCATCAAGAAGAGGGCGACTGCCGGAGCGACAACACTGCCTTGCATTTATACGTGTGTGTGTGTGTGTGTGTGTGTGTGTGCGTGTGTGTGTGTGCGTGTGTGTGTGTGTGTGTGTGTGTGTGTGTGTGTGTGTGTGTGTGTGTGTGTGTGTGTGTGTGTGTGTGTGTGTGTGTGTGTGTGTGTGTGTGTGTGTGTGTGTGTGTGTGTGTGTAAAGCGAGAGCCTATCCTTATAAACGCCTCGCGTGCTCTTCCAGTATTCCTTCTCGTTTCCCCGCTCTTCTACCCCACGCGGTTCACAGGCCTGTGTCTTTCGTTTTTGCACTCGGCCACCCTGCAAGTTCGATTACATTTTTAAAGCGCCTAACTTTCTTCTGCTTTTTCGCGCGTTTACGCGGTCGGACCGTCGATGCCAAGGATTCTGATGCAACCGAGTTGCGCGCCGTGTTCATCGCCGAGCTATTGTAGCACTATGAGGGCGTTTGACATTTGAGATGCTACGATGGCGCGCTCAAGAAGGACAGCCCTCCTATCGCCACCTTGTCTGTCTGCGGTGGCTGCGGCAAAGGAGGATGGCAGTCGTCTTCCACGCCGGAGCTCGCACCATTGGAGGCTACACACACACGACTAATCGGCAGATATGTAGGAGCACTTATACTACTGCTACAGGTGTGCTAGTTAGCGGCTGTGTTCTCTACGGAACTACACAATGAAACAACAAAACCTTTTAAATATTCTCGCCTCAAGAAACACACGTCTTTACGCTGATCATTCCTTTATTAAAGAGAATAACTTTTTAGAGCTGTTCGGCTATTCGTTTACAATAACAATATTCGCCCAAGCTTTCTGCAGAATTTTTTTGCATAAATTTTTACCAAATGTTTACAACTCCTGGAATCAGGTCAGTGGCATGTGTCCAATGAAAGACGGCAGCTGTATGCGGAGGAATCGGCTCAAATGGCGAACAACAAAACAACAGTTCCGAAAATGCGAGCGACGGCGCTTCTGGGACTGATGACCTTAGTGAATGTCTACTGTTTGTTTCTCTCCTTAATCGCTTGGCGTTGGGTATAAACAACGGCGTGCGCATGGGTCAACTGAAAGACTAACTCATAATTTATAGAAATCTCTTCTCGGATGTTGCGCTAAATGCTTCAACGCCGATCCATGCCCTTGGAGGCTGATCATGGTGGTACGGACTTACCAGGTGGCGACGTGACCATGTCAGAGTGGCCATGCCAAGTCCCTTCACTAGCAGGCTCCGAGATGGTAGATGAGTCACCCTCGGATGTGCTCGATGAGTCACCCTCGGATTCGGTCGACGAGTCACCCTCGGATGTGCTCGATGAGTCACCCTCGGATTCGGTCGATGAGTCACCCTTGGATTCGGTCGATGAGTCGCCCTTGGATATGGTCCATGAATCACCCTCGGGTGTGTCTTTTGGCGTAGCCTCGGTCGTGCGCCAGTGCCTGAGGATTACGGGATCCCAATCTCGGTCCTCCAGACTTTCCAAGTTAGCTGTGGCCAACAGCTCGGTTGATTCGGACCCTTGAATGTTCAGCACTGCAAAGCAGAGTCGTAATCGTTTCATAAATTTAAAGGTTCAAGCACGGGAAGTGTTATTACGCATCCACGTTATTTTTCATGTCTCTAACACGTACATGTCTGCATGCCTCCCCTTCCTTGTTATATCGCTTTTACGATAGTACACAATACTCAACGTATTGCTCTGTTGTTTCATGCTTTCATATTCAAATAAAAGCGTACTTAGAAGGAAAATGAAAAAAGGAGGAGTCCATGTCGTCTTCGTTTTTATTCTTGTCCAAAGTTCGCTCTTTTTAAACCTTTTCTTTCGTACTGTTTAACCGAACAGAATTAGCTGATGTCAGCAGCGAGCAACAACGTAACTGTTGAATGTCACGCAGATATGCGCATAGTGTTTTTGGCTTTGTTGTCGAGTGGCTTATTGGTAAAACAGTGAACGTAATAAGCGTTCTACCTCTAAAGCGCCGTGCAGGGCCACTATATATTGCCCTGGAGCTCGCACAGTGTCAACACTGAAAGAAACATTCTCGGAGCATTCACAATTTGTAACGTGCCTTTTCTCCATGATATGGAACCGTGTCATTGCTGAAGAACGACGAAGAGAGCCTTCGCTGATTACTCTTGAATACCACACATCAAGTTCCGCAATAACGTGTAGTTCACTGGCTGACGTACACAGAGGAGGTGTTTCTTTCTTTTTTTTTTTCTCGTTGCATGGCTGATCGATGATCACCCCAATGCTAGACTGATGGCACGCAAGTCACTGTTCGTGTCATCCCAACATTCTGAAAATATCGGGATTCTTGGCACGTCATCGTGAAGGCCTTCCGGTGTGGCGGAACTACAGCATGAACTCGGAGGGAGAGCAATAGCGGCCCGCATGTCGGTCTTGTCCCTCTGTTGCGCGAATTTACCAGCGCGCTCAATACGAGTGGCAACAACCGACCCTAAAACCGTGCCGTGTCTGTAGCGATGCTCTCGAGAAAAAAGTGGAGAGGTTGTCGCCGTATGAGTGAAGCGCACTGCTTTCCGTCGTCTGCTTTCTTCGCAGAGGGATAATGCACTATAGCCCTCCGAGCAGCTTTCAGCCCTTTGCGGATATAAAAAGAAACAAGAATAGTTACGAAACTATGTCAACGTGCGCCATGGCGACGTCACCATCATCAGCACCAGCAGCAGCCTATTTTACGTCCACTACAGGACGAAGGCCTCTCCCTGCGATCTCCAATTACCCCTGTCCCGCGCCAACTGATTCCAACTAGCACCCGCGAATTCCCTCATTTCATCGCCCCATCTAGTCTTCTGTCGTCCTCGACTGCGCTTCCTTTCTCTTGGCACTCATTCTATACTGTTAATGGTCCACCGGTTATCTAACCAACGCACTACATGACCGGCCCAGCTCCATTTTTTTCTCTTAAGTCAACTATAATATCGGGTACACCCGTTTGAAACCGCTCTTTTTCTGTCTCTTAACGTTATGCCTAACATTCTTCATTCCATCCCTCTTTGCGAGGTCCTTAACTTGTTGTCAAGCTGCTTTGCGAGTCTCCAAGTTTCTGTCCCATATGTCAGCACCGGTAAAATGCACTGGTTGTACACCTTCCTTTTCAATTATAATGGTAAGCTTCCGGTCAGGAGCTGACAATATCTGCCGTATACGCTTCAACCCATTTTTATTCTTCTGTGAATTTCCTTCTCATGATCAGCGTTCCCTGTGAGTAATTGACCTAGGTAAACGTACTCTTTCACCCATAGCAAAGCATGCTCTGCGGTAAGGGCTAAGAATTTGCGCGCTGCTTTGTGGGCCACTGTACTATCGCTCCGCGAAGAAAGCAGGCAGCGTAAAGCCCGGGGGTATGTACACTTCTGGAATGGCGAAACCCTCTTCCCTTTTTTCTATACTCCATTTCACAAGCTGGTTGCAGCAGGGTGCAAGCTACGATGCACGCGGTGGCGGTGTCCCGGCCCAGCGCCAAATAGAACGCTCATTGCACGATTGGTCTATCACTGCAGTTGGTATTGTTGTGCGTATTAATTTAGGACTCCCTAGGAGGCCTTCATATTAATTATCTTAAGCTGTTAGCTTTATTATTGCAGTTTCTTTTCTTTCCATCAAGACTATTCAAGAAATAGAACCTTCCACATTTGAATAGTATGCTGCAAATATGCCGGAATCAATCCATAGCTTCACCACTGATTCGAGCCTATTGTTCGCAAGGTACTGAGACCCTTTATGCACGCAGTTAAACGAACGTAGCATGTAAACTCAAAAAAGACGAAGGCTTCCTGCGAAGTAGTGCGCCGTCATTGGCGAACATATATCGACCCCCGGAGCGGTCGCGTCTTGTGCACGCCGTTCTTCCAAAGTGCAATGTTTCCCGAAAGAAGCGAAGACGTTCGCTTTAAATGTCTTAGAATCACTTCGAAATAAGTGTGGGGAAGAAGAAGACAATTTTCTGGTGAAGAGGGCAGCACAACTCACGGAGGTAAGTCAGCGGACGCTCTACGAATGGTCGTCGGAGAAGGGAAAAGGGGGACAGAGTGTTGGCACCGAAGAAGCGTTCTGGCGGAAGAGATCGTGAGTGCAAAAGAAAGCTAGAAGACTTTGACCTGGGGGTGTTGCGAACGGTCATGCACAGCTTTTTTCCGGAAACGAGATCCCTACTCTCGTCAAGCTGATGCGCCACTTTGAAGGGGACAGCGATGCTGCCATCCCTATCGACGGTAACTATGCACAAGAGGCTGAAGCTTGGCTTCCACTACCAGAAGTGGCCTCGGAATGCACTGCTCATCGAAGCGACGCACGTCGTGCAGTCTCACCATGCCGTTACCTGCATCAAATTGCGGAGTTGCGACGCCAAGGTAGGCACATTTTTTACGCGGACGAAATGTCGGTGAACCCCCGCCACACGAGTAGTCAAGAGTGGGTTGAGGAAACGGTAGATACACTGCATCCGGACTGTCCACGGGCCTCCAAAACCCCAGTGGCAAAGGTATTATTATTGCCTGGCTAGAAGTGCAGGATAAGTGTTTCGCGCAAAAAAAAGCTCACGCGATTATCACGTGAAGATCACTACGAAAAGTGCTTCACTGAGAAATTGCTGCCGCTTCTGCCAACTGAAAGTCTTATAGTTATGGACAATTCACCTTATCACTCCGTGAAACACGAAGAGTTGCAGGGAATGAGCAGCCTCAAAAAGAAAATACAGGACTGGCTTTCTGCAAGGGTGTTGCGTATGGGTAGGACATGGTAAAGGCTGAGCTCATGAAGCTCGCCGAAAACACTATCACGGGTGGAGGCCGATACCGAGTGGACTGTATCACTGCAGCATCAGGTCACTTCGTTGTACGCTTGCCACGCTATCACTGCCAATTGAAGCCGATAGAGCTGGCATAGGGTGACGTCAAAGGTTTCGCGGCCAGGGGAAAACAAGACATTCATTATGCATGACGTAGATCCGCCAGTATGGCAGGGGATGCAGCGAGTGCTGAGAAGTGGAATGACTACGCGTACAGCACGTCCTAGACGACGACTCGATGAAGAAAGTGGATCACATATCACATCATTCACAATGCTGTTGGCAGCCTGGACCCAGAGGTGGCAATCCTCGGAGAGGGCACAATGAGTAGTGATGGCACAATCTCCGCTGATGAAGACGACTTCGCGTGCGAGGAGGATGGCAGTCGCCTTCCACGCCCGCGCTCGCACCATTGGAGGCAACACACACACCGAATACACACACAATTGTGTGTGTATTCGGTGCATGTTACGCGTGTCTATTTAAGTGTGCATAACGTTCAAAACTATACCTGTCTTGTGAGGCCTTCCGCTCTGAAGGGCTTTGCAATAGGTTAGACAGCTGTAGCGCTTTTTTTTCCGCGGCGTGGTAGTTGTCGAAC
Source organism: Dermacentor albipictus (assembly GCF_038994185.2). Taxonomy (NCBI): domain Eukaryota; kingdom Metazoa; phylum Arthropoda; class Arachnida; order Ixodida; family Ixodidae; genus Dermacentor; species Dermacentor albipictus. The sequence continues at coordinate 115,475,427 of NC_091826.1, forward strand.
ATACTTGTTTGTTAACTCAAATAGGGGTGATGATAGGTTGCATGAGTACGGCATGAGGTGTGAGCCGATCTTATGAATGAACTTCGTCAAAAGTTTACGTAAATAACTGGTTATGTTCAGGACCGTCCTGTTAAGCAGCAAAATGTTTTGAACCCTCAGTTCTACTTAAGGGGGTTGTTTTCTCCTTTTACATGTTTTGAGTTGGCTGTTTCTGTGCAGACAGAATTCATGTTTATTACCAAAGGAACTGCAAATATTTTAGTGTTAATCAGCATCGACCGAAGTAGACGGTTCTTAAACAGCTTTCTGTGCAATAAGTAGGCCACCCTACAGACCACATTTACGTAATGCAGATAACTTTCTCAAAAGAGTCTGTGTATTTTATGTGCATCTTTCTGAAGTGCACAAATGAAAACCTGTCCCGTTGGGCGTTCTTCATCTCTGCATATGTTAGACAACTGTCTCATTGTTCTTCGTCTCCTTTCTTTTTCAATGACATGGTGATAATTGCTAAATAAACCTGCATGTGCAATGAAGAGGTATCCCGAATATATTAGGATGTGCGTTTCGCAGTGGCTTTGTAATGCTGCTGGAATAGCGTAGCGGCTGCTTCATGGGTTACGTTAAAGCGGCCCATGCAATTTGTATCAAAACTGCGACTGACAATTATCCATGGCACCAGCGGAGATACACATCCCCACAGTTATGTATTCATCGCAGCAGAGCCACATTACGCACACTACTGCAAAACCGACATCAACGACAGTGCAAACAGACACAACCGACAATAGCAAATCCACCACCAAAGTTTTCACACAGACGCCCACACGCCTGCCTGCAGACGGACAAAGTCAAACACAAACCGAGCTCGAATTAAGCCAAACATGCGGTACTAAACCTGCCAAACAAAAACACACCCCACGTCAATATACCCGCAAAAAGACAAGTAAATGACAGCCATCGCAAATCAGGAACTCTTCTCTGCCACAAAGCACCGAATTCCTACAGGCGGGAAAACTTACCAAAAAACATCCGAGCTACACTTCCCATCTGAAAACCTACACAATCTGCACAAGGAAAAATATAATCCTAAAGACCTCACACTGAAGGCTGTACCAGCACTAGGAACACTCCCACCACACAATCGTGCAAACTGGCAAACAACATTCAACAATGCCTCACTTTCACTTTTGAATATCCTCAAGGAACACTGCGAGGAACAAATCAAAAGTTTTAGACACAAACTTCTGAACATAGCCCTGACACAGGATGAGAAGAAACATTTAGACCATTACGACGAAAAACACTCTAGAAAATTGGTTAAAAAGCAAAGGAAACAAGCAAACTTTAATCAAAAGACAACCTTCCAGGCAAACAGCCACCTCACGTCAACAAGAGGGACCTCGAGTCTAGAAATACCAGATGTGATGGAAACTTCCACAAAACTAAATCAGCCCAATGTTGTAGACATTTCAAAAACATTAGGTAAATAAGAAATAGGCGCGCTCAGCAAAGGCCTAAACTTTTGTCCCACTAACAACGCAATAAATGAATTCGAGCTTCACAAGGATCTCTCATAATTTTCCCGACGAATGCGGATCAGACACTTTTTCGCAGACACACCAGACACCGGGACGACACCACTTAGAGCCCAATCCACTTGGACTCCCGAACCAGAACAAGCCATAGAACTTGACATATACCTTAAAACTGGCAGTAAAGAAATTATAAGCCAATCCAAAACATCTAAGCGACCTAAAAACGTTACTGCGTCGCAGAGTCATATCATTTCAAATCTTAGTTGCCGGAATCACATTGTTATTAAGGAGGCAGATAAGGGTGGAAGTATAGTTATTTAGCCAGCAGCAAAATACAAGCGCGAGGCTTACAGACAACTAAACAACCCAGACCATTACCGTAAGCTAGATAACGATCCGACATTATCCTACACAGGGACAATTACCAACAGGCTGAAATCACTTTTGGCTGATGAATTGATAACACCGTCAGAATACAAATTTCTTAAACAGAGCAACAAAACTGCCGGGCGTTTCTACCTCCTTCCAAAAGTTCATAAAATTCCATCCTCTGAACTACACACCACTATTATCCTAGGTCGCCCGATAGTATCAAACAACAACACCCCGACAGAGAGCATCACCACATTCCTTAACCACTTCCTTGGTGACTTTCCAAAAGCACTTCCGTCATTTGTACAAGATACGTCCCACCTGCTTAGATTTAAAGAGGACATTAATACTAAAGGCACACTACCCCACAACATAATTCTCGCAACACTAGACGTCAAGGCCCTGTACACCAACATTCCAATACCTGATGGCCTATTTTCGATAAAACAAACGCTGTCTAAACACAATGCACAACACTCTACTGAAGTCTACTTGTCTCTCCATGAATTAGTTCTAACACATAACTACTTCGAATTTGAGGAGAAAAGCTACGTACAGATACATATGGTACAAGCATGTGTTCTCCTTTTGCACAAACCTAAGCGAATATATTTGTGGGAATTATAGAAACAGATTTCCTATCGTGCTGCACTGACAAGCCCCACACATACCTACGATACATAGACGACATATTCATAATATGGGGACATGGTCAGGACAGTCTAGATAAATATGTAGCACTTCTAAACTCTTTTCACCCAACAATAAAATTCACATCAGAATCTTCAACTGAGCGCATAAACTTCCTAGACTCAACAATATACATCGACAATGTGGCACTAAAGACAACGCTGTATAGAAAACCTTTCGACAAGCAACAGTACCTCTATAGAATATACGAGCCACCATCCCAGAAATTGCAAACAAGGCATCTTTAAAGGCCAAGCCACACGACTACGTCCCGTTTGCGTTGAAAACCAAGACTACATAGATGGACTCGATCACATTAAAGAAACCCTATCAAACAGGAACCACCCAAACAGTGACCATCAAAAAGCCTACACCGCTCCAACCAAGCATGATCGAGCCGAGGTCCTCAAGCCCCGCCCGAGAATCACAAGAACAACCACGCCTCTTCTTAGTACTAAATTCTCAAACGCACCCCCAAACGTGAACAACATCCTCAGTAAATACTACTCAATTGTCCCCAGCAACCAGAAACAACAAGATTCTTCCGACATGCCCAGAATAGCCTACAGACGCAACACTAATTTTAAAGATATTCTTGTACATGCCAAACTAAGGACAAAGACGAAGTTGGGAACCGGTCCCTGTGGCCGCCCCAGATGCTCTGCATGCAAATATATTCAATCTACTACTACAGCAAAACGTACAGTGTCGAATTATTCACGCAAGGTGACTTCGGGTTTCACCTGCACATCAAGCAACGTAGCCTAGTGTCTAGAATGTGCCGCTTGTAGCAAACCATGCATAGGTGAGACTGGACAACAAATTCATGCAAGACTCAACGGTCACCACGCGGATACAAAACACATTTTACCTAAAGCAGTAGCCAGCCACTTCAATGAACATGGTGATATATTCGACAAAGCAAGGCTCTTTATACCACAAACAAATTTCCGTTCACTTCGCGAAAGGAAATATAGGGAATCATACCTCATACACAAGTTTAATTGCCTACACCCGACGGGAATTAATTTGGCACGTGGCAACTTAGGCTCTTTAAAAGCGGTAACTTAAATCTGAAACTCTTATATCATCAACCAAGGCACAAAAGACATTATGCCACCAGCTAACATTAATACCTTAAACTTACCTATTCCTCCATTTCGAACACTTTTTCCTGCCTACTACTCACTTCAACATACACTTTCATGTTTTCACGTTTATATCAACTGTTTTGCATTTATATCGACTCCCTTTTACCAAGTACACCTGCCCTGCCGCTTCTGCGCACCTCTACCTCCTATTTGTTTTTCCGGTTTCGGTTCCCCCCCCCACCTTTTTTGGTCTGTTTTAATTATATATATTTTTGAAACACCCTCACCAACACATTCCAAAGTCCCAGATGCCAGCATACCTTTTTCGTTGCCTCAGCCACACAGGGTATCGCCATTTATGTATACCGCCGTAAGGACGCCTACGTTGAGCTACTGGAGCTAAAGTATCTTGAAAGACCATGCCGCTGCCTTCCAGTTACCACATGCATTGCACTCCAGACTCCTTGTCGACATGTTAACTCCTTCAAAATTATTCGACGCATTTGCTGCTACGCTACTAAAGTCAATCTTTCAACTGATGTATTTTTGCGTCTTTTTTGTTACTCGCGTACTGACCGCCTGACCGGCTCTTCTAAAGCCACAAAAGCATGCCGCCAACGACACCCCTGAATGCTCCCTAACCTCTCGCTTCCCCAACATCCTCCCGTGCCCCCTTTTTTTTCTTTTTTCCCTCTTTTTTTTACTCTTGTTGTCCCCTCTTCGTTCTTTTTTTTTCTCTCCTTTGCTTTCTTTCCTTTCCTCCCCGCCTTCCCACTTTCCCGCGGTTCTTGTCTCCTTGTCTTGGGAACCACCTTCACAGACGTCAGGCGACGGCACTCATTCTCTTTGAAGTCTCTCCCTTTACAACCATCCGCCACCGACAACAACTGCACGTGACGTCACTGTACACCTTTAAAGCTAACACGTCGAGGTTGACGAGGCCGCCTTCCAGAATGATAGGTCCTCCTATCGAAACGTTGGCCAGCTATTCCATCTGTCGGCCCCTTTCTTGGTTTTGGATTGAAAGCTACAAGGCATTCGTGAGAAAGTTGGCTTTTCTGCATAGCATATTCTGCTGATGGACCACGCCTCGAAGAAATCCCGCGGTGTAAGCCATATACAGCTTCGCTGTAAAGCGACACAATACCCATAAAAACACAACCAACTTTACAACACAGGGGCTACTTTTAGATGTTTTAACGGCTTCCGCGAGTAGCAATCGTAGATCGCGGACACCCGCTAAGCACGCTAAGGGCGCAAACGAACAAATGTACTACGTAAACAGTGCGGTGCAGTGTATTTGGTGTTATGCAGCGACAAAAGACTAGCGTAAAAACAGAAAAAGTTCATAAAAAATTTTGAGCCAGACCCATTCGGATTCGAACTTCTCGCAGTACGGGCGTTCAACCGATTAGGCCACGGCTGAAAGCGAGCGCGGACTAACACGATGCGGAAGAGCTCGCCTTCCTGATTGGTTGAAATACGGCCTGCTTTCCCAGTGCTGCGACGAACTTGTGAGGTGGACGTATGAGAGCGTAGCGGCGGCCACGGCTCGCTTGTTGCAGCTCATGTTGAGCGCGAGTTGCGCCGCACCTAAAGGCCATGCGAACTCCCTACTTTCAAAGCACCATGCACTCATCTCTGTGGCCCAGTGACTATGACGCTGCACTGCTGAGATTGCGGTTCGATCCCAAACACGACGGTGGCACTTCAATGAAGTCAAAATGCAAAAACTCTCGCGTAGTTGGATAAAGGTGCATGTTAAACAACTCTGGGTGGTCGTTATAATTCCGGACTCGCCTCAGCGCACGGCCTGCCTCGTAATCAGGTACTGTACTGCCACGTGCAGCCCCAGAATTCTTTTTAATTCAATCGGACAGAGCTAGGGTAAACTTAAGGAATACCCACGATTCCAAACATCTTCTTCTAAATGCTTTCTGCAATCCATGTGCGAACCGGAACGATCGATGTGCCTTTACATGCATTTAGAAACAGTGCCTATGGTAATACGCGAAAGCCTGCGTCTAATAAACGCGTAATCTGCATACTGAAGGCAATACTTATCCTGTCCACGCACGACTTAGCAAGGGTGTACTTAAGGCACGAAGTGGCTCATCAGGTTTTTTTTTTTCTTGCAAGTTTAAAATGCTTGACGAGAAGCCCAAATCGCTCACTTTACAATTGCTTTCTTTTTTTCGGCTAAAAGTCATAATCAGCGGATCCTTATCAATTTAGTTGTTTCAGAGAAATGCGAGAAAGAAATCTCAGTGCCCTTCCACTCTATGAAAAAGGATGACCAGCGAAGCTCTGTATGTGGGCCCCTTAATATCGAATTGCACCTCCGCCGCGAGTCGGCCCGGCATTTCACTATCTTCGGAATCGGCCCACGTGTGGCCAGTGCTTAACGTCAACTTCCTCTGCCACAGGTTGGCCGGCGATTGCACTATCTTCGGGATCAGCCCACGATCAGGGAGTGCTTAACACCTGCTTCACTTCTGCCACTGGTCGGCCGGCATTGCACTATCTTCGGGATCAGCCCACTATCCGGGAGTGCCTAATACCTGCTTCACCTCCGCCGCAGGTCCGCCTGCATTGCACTATCTTCGGTATCGGCCCACGATCGAGGAGTGCTTAACACCTGCTTCACCTCTGCCGTGGGTCGGCCGGCATTGCATTATCTTCGGGATCAGCCCACTATCGGGGAGTGCCTAATACCTGCTTCACCTCCGCCGCAGGTTCGCCTGCATTGCACTATCTTCGGGATCGGCCCACGATCGGGGAGTGCTTAATACCTGCTTCACCTCTGCCGCGGGTCCGCCTGCATTGCACTAGCTTTGGGATCAGCCCACTATCGGGGCGTGCTTAACACCTGCTTCACCTCTGCCGCGGATCGGCCGGCATTGCACTATCTTCGGGATCAGCCCACTATCGGGGAGTGCTTAACGTCAACTTCCTCTGCCGCGGGTCCGCCTGCATTGCACTATCTTCGGTATCGGCCCACGATCGGGGAGTGCTTAGTACCTGCTTCACCTCCGCCGCAAGTCCGCCTGCATTGCAGTATCTTCGGAATCAGCCCACTATCGGGGAGTGCTTAATACCTGCTTCACCTCCGCCGCAGGTCCGCCTGCATTGCACTATCTTCGGGATCAGCCCACTATCGGGGAGTGCTTAATACCTGCTTCACCTCCGCCGCAGGTCCTCCTGCATTGCACTATCTTCGGGATCGGCCCACGATCGGGGAGTGCTTAATACCTGCTTCACCTCTGCCGCGGGTCCGCCTGCATTGCACTATCTTCGGAATCAGCCCACCAGCAGGGAGTGCTTAATACCTGCTTCACCTCTGCCGTGGGTCCGCCTGCATTGCACTATCTTCGGGATCGGCCCACGATCGGGGAGTGCTTAATACCTGCTTCACCTCTGCGGCGGGTCCGCCTGCATTGCACTATCTTCGGGATCAGCCCACTATCGGGGAGTGCTTAATACCTGCTTCACCTCTGTGGCGGGTCCGCCTGCATTGCACTATCTTCGGGATCGGCCCAGGATCAGGAGTGCTTAATACCTGCTTCACCTCTGCCGCGGGTCCACCTGCATTGCACTATCTTCGGGATCCGCCCACTATCGGGGAGTGCTTAATACCTGCTTCACCTCCGCCGCGGGTCGGCCGGCATCGCACTATCTCCGGCATCGCCCACGTACGGGGAGTTTTTTGCTTACGACACGAAACTTTTCTTTGAAGGTAGACGTATACAGCTTCTCTGTAAAATAAATTATGGAGTTTCACGTGCCAAAACCACGATCCGAATCTGAGGCACACCGTAGTGGGGGGACTCCGGAAATTCAGACCAGCTGGGGTTCTTTAACGTGCACCTAAATCAAAGTACACAGGCGTTTTCGATATTTCGTCCCCATCGAAATGCGGCCACCGTGGCCCGAATTCGATCGCGCGATCTCATGCTTAGCAGCCCAACAGCATAGCCACTAAGCAACCAAGGCGGGTTTTCTGTAAAATAGCAGCTTGGGCTTGTTGGTTTGCCATCCTGGTGTTAACAGCGCAAAACGTATACTGGATACTAGACAAGAAGACTACACCACAAATGCTGCTGCACAGTTTTGCAGCGCTTGTGGTGTCGTCTTCTCGTCTCGTGTCCTGTCTGCGCTGTACGTTCTGCGCTGTTACCACCAGGGTTTTCTGTGAAATGCACGTGGCAGTATATTTTGTTACTGGTTAGCTGCAGAACTGTTTAGCTCCAGGAGGCTTTACAGATCTATTCCACAGATCTAGTTCAATTGCCCTGTATCAGTATTTGAGGAAAGAGAATCCTGGCAATTGCTCGGCCTTCAGAATGAATACTCTCTCTGCGACATGACGGGTTGTTGAAGTCTGTATAAAATATATATTAATAAACCAAATCACTAATCCGTCTTCCTGACAAATGCGATGGGTCTACGAGGGCGTTCCTGGAAAAATCGTCCATGTGTTATAATGTCGACGCTAGCCGGATGAGAGGAGGTGGTGCTTCTGCGCAAGTCTGGGATCTGCATCGATTGAAAGGTTGACTCTTTCTACCGTGGTATATATTTAAGCAAACGTCGACAGTGAGTTAAACAGGTCCTTCCGTGACCGTGTCCTCACAGTGTTTCGTTGCGCGCCCCGCTGCACTCAGCCATCGAACGGACGCGCAGCCACAGCGAGTGAAACGAACGAAAACAGGAAACGGCCGCCGCTATTGCCGAGGGTCGGCTGTGCCTTGTTACGAACGGCCTGCAAGTGTACCGACCTACAAAATTTTCCCAGCCAGCCGCAGCTGCAGGAGTGGCGATATTCTGAGAACCAGACCTTGGAACACGCCCGGCCCACTGCGATGACTCGCTCTGGGAAAACAACAATATGCCACGTTGCCAAGCGAGCGCCGCTAGGATGGCTAGACGCATTCGGCGGGCTAAGTATATGTTAGTAGATTCACCGTCACCGACACGGCTTGTTTGAAGCGGTGGAACTCCTGGGAGAAGGTGTCCTGTGGCCGTCTCACGGGGCTTAAAAGTCATGGACAGACGCGGCGGCCATTGTCTGCGGAGTCAACACTGGGATGAAGAGGCGCCTGCTCGGGGCAAGACCCGTGTCTGCAAAAACCGTCTCACCTTGGTGTGGTCAGTGAAACCTGTGCGGAAGTGAGTGTGTAAACCCTCCCCCTCAAAGGCGGGTCGGCTACGATGACTTTGAGTGCTCCGAATCGGTAGCACGTTGAACGGCCGTTTTTCAATCCCCTAGGGATCTAGGAAGGACAGGGTGTTTATAAGCAGCCGTGGCGCGGCTGCTGGGTGTGCATTCCTCTTTGAGTCATGCTAGACTGATGAAATGTAACGTTCTCATGTATATTGACACGATTTCATCGCGTGACATGAATGGTGTAGAACTTTGTGGAAGACACGCGGGTCCCATCAATTAATCTGGAACATTCGACGACTGATCTATAAAAGGCGACGCGCTTGACCCGCTGATCAGATTTTCGACGATCGCCGAGCGTGTTCGCCGCTTTCGTTGTGCTATAAATGTAGCCTGTTTTGTGGGCACAGGTTCGCCCAATAAAAGCTAGTTTTGTATTCCACCGTACTGCTTCTTTCTTCACCGTCACTACCACGTGACAATATACTGTAAATAAATCAGACATTCCTCGTTCTAGATAAGAACAAGTCTCTCCCTTAAACAACGTCCTCAGCATGGTTAAGTTGGACGACGGCATGGGCCAGCTACCATCTATTTCATGTTCGAACCCAACCATTACAGCCTGACGAAAAGAGGTGAGGGTAAAAAAGCTCAGCGCCAGGTTAGTGAATGCCACGATTTGTTGACGAGTACGTAAGCGCCACGTCAGGCACCTCCGACTCGGCGCAGCCTTGCAGCCTTCGTGTGACAATGCACCCACCCACGTAAAAACAAAAGAACAAGTACGTCATCAATCTAAAAAATTATCGCTATAAAGAAATAGCCCTGCAAGGCACTCATCAACATGAATATGCTATGTATTTTTTGCTGTTGTTTCATCTTCTACCACCAGGTGGCACAGTAAGCGGCTGCACTCCCGCCGAGAGCGTGAACGCTCAGCCTGGCTCAGCCAGCTCAGCTAAAACACATTCTCTTTTTTTTTTTCGCTCAGCAGCTGGGGCGGAGTGGATGCGCGCGAGCGGAGCGGGCAGCAGAAAGCGTTCTGCTAAAACTGTCTAGCGTAATTTATTCTGCGACTGATGAATTCAAAGTAAAAACTGGGAGGTGAGGTTTACTGAAGGTTTGACTCTGGAAAACAGCTTCAAACTCTTAGACATGACCTTGGCTTTTCTCGACGATCGTTAATGTTGGCAATACCCTCCTAAATCATGAAAACATTAGCTGAACGCTTCCTTCACATTTTAAAGTTGCAAAAGAACGAAATGGCCACGTCGTGCCTTAAATCCGCCTTCGCTAAATTGTGCGCGCGCAAGGTACGCATGAGCTTCGTTTGAAGGATACGCGTTCGTGAGATGCAGGTTTTTCTCGTGTTTCTGATTGCTTCGGAAGGCTCCTAAAGGTACACTCCTAAAATAAATTCTCTTCCAGTTGGCACGTGCTAGAGAATCGTGGTCATTCCTTACATTGACTCGGTCACAAGAAAGCCGGGAGTCGATACGGGGCCCTCGTTATGCTTACGCCTGATAAAACGCGTGGGAAAATATGCCGTCGTCGAGCAAAAAAAAAAAATACCGGTTCAGAAATACATAAAAAAACTGTCAAGGGTCCCGTAAGGCAAATGTGGTTCGCAGAATGTCCAATAGACGTAGTTTATACAGTTCCTTTCCTTTTTTTTTCTTTTTGCTTTTTTTGCGATAGCTCCTATGTCGAGGGTTATTTCATTAATGAGAGACTACTGGAGCGTGAATGTTGGTTGACCGGTGGAACACAGGCTACAATTAGTTGCACTGTCGCGATAACCACTGTACTAAAAAATTTGCAGGCAGTGCAGTTTTCTCGAAACCTAATAGCGAAGAAATTCGCTTTGTGGTCGAGGCCTGGCATATTATCGATAGGGGTAGTACGCGCGTAAGTCAGCCTTCATTTATCGGACACAAAAGAGCCACGCCTTATCTTTTGCCAGTGCCCACACACGTCCACGATCAACACGTTGGCACTGTTTTTTCTTCAGCATGCGCAGATAAGTTTTTGTCTTATTTTCCATCATTGTGCGACCTTTCCGTTTTTCTTTTTAATTTTCTTTATTTCATCCATGCCGTGGACTCAAGGTCCACGCAGGGTGGGCCCTACAAAGAAAAATAAAACAGGAACAAACAACAAAACGAACACCCACAATGTAGCCACATTACCGTTACCTCGCAGGCTGACCATCTGATTTACTGAGGAAATTCCAGTCATATCTGTGATCCTTGGGAATAAAAGGAAACAGGTCAGTGCGTGAGAAATATGGCGTGAGTGCGTTTCATTGATGGTGTCGGGTGGCTGTTAAAGGTTCTAAATATGTTGATGAATTCAAAGCTAGTTTTCTATTGTGAAGTTCGGAGAAAAATTTTTGCGTAGACGTTTGCCTTCGTACTTGTAATAGTCGCGTGTCATTAGGTTCCATTAATTTAGAGAGATAGTCTAATGCAGCAAATATGTTAAATACAGAACCTCACAACCTTCCTCTAAATACGCTCAAGGCAGCCCATTTAGTATAAAGGTTCCCGACATTCATGGACATTCTAGTTTCCGTTTGTGTTCGGTCCTTCTCATTTTTCGTTTTGTCTTGTGTCCGTGTTTACGCTGTCTCCCTTACACTAACACGAGCCAGCTGACTCTACTTTCTATTCTAAGGAAGTTTCTTATGCGCATTCACTGCCTGAATGTCCTTGTCGACCTCTCCTCGAGGGCGGCCAACTGGTGCGCTCCACGGCTCGCAACAAGTTTGTGACCCCTGCTTGAAGGCAGGAATGCTTCACGTACCTCCGTGCACGACGAAGAGGCCGGCCACGACAAGCACTCCGAGGACCATGAGGGCCAGCGCGATTGCGAAGACCAGCTTGAACATCCGCGCTTCAGAGCTGTCGAAAGAAACGATCGAGCAGGGACCATTGAAAGAAAGAGCGGACGAAATAATTAATGAATTAATAGGGTTGAGCTTATGCATCAAGAAAACTTATACATTGAAGTGCGCAGAGAGGCATTTGGCTGAAGAGCCAAAATCAAAGAGGCCTAGCTCATAGTTTCTTTGGAAAAGAAAAACACGCGCTCACTTTCCCTCATCATCATCAGCATCAGCATTATCATCAGCCTATTTATGTCCACTGCAGAAAGAGGGCCTCTCCCTGCGATCTCCGATTACCCCTGTCCTGCGCCAACCTATTCCAACTAGCACCCGCAAATTTCCTAATTTTGTCCCACCACCTAGTCTTCTGCCATCCTCTACTGCGCTTCCCTTCTCCTGGTACCCATTCTGTCACCCTAATGGTCCAACGGTTATCTAATCTGCGCATTACATGACCTGCCCAGCGCCATTTTTTTCTCTTAATGTCTATTAGACTATCGTCTATATCCGTTTTCTCTCTTTCTGTCTCTTAAACTTATGCCTAGCATTCTTCGTTCCATCGCTGTTTGTGCTATCCGTCCATACACCTGTGAAAATGGCGAAGCTGAAATTATGTCGTGAAACTTTTTTTAACAGTAAGCACAAGCTTCATCGCTACGCACGATTGATTGATTGATTGATTGATTGATTGATTGATTGATTGATTGATTGATTGATTGATTGATTGATTTTATGTGCAAAACAGCAACGAATATGAGAGGCCCATCTTACCCCGCACTACGTCACCGTGTCGAGCGGGCTCAATTTCAACAGCGTCGCGCGTCACCGCTGAGACACTTGTCGAGAGTCCTTGTAAAATTTAATGAATAAAGGAACCCGGCATTGATTAACATAAATATTCTTGTCGATGTCTTCGATGCGGACTCGGGCGTTTTCTTTTTTCCTTCTTCTGGAATATTTTACATTCGCTCACAGTTACTCGCGATGCTCCAAGAGGTTCTGTGTTATCCGTTCTAGACCACAGCACCCGAAATCGTACAAAATACGAAGACCGAGAGAAGGCAGAGGATTTCTTGAAAGTCAGTGCCTTGGCGTGCCTCGCCTCCTCCGTCTGAGTCTTGGTTTTGCTCTACTGTTCTTAATTAATAGCCCAGATTCTTTAGGGCTGCGTGCATAGCTTGGAGCGCAGAGGCGCAAGCGATAATTCGTTTGAAAAGTGTAAAAGAGTTACAATGTGGACCTGCTGGTAGTACATCATGACGCACTCCAGTAGCGCAAGCAAACAGACACAAGACACTAATACACACACGAGGCGCCATTGTGTGTGTGTCTGCGTCTTCTTGGATGCGTGAGCTTGCGCTACATTTCATTTTTTTTTTTTAGCTTATCGTTTCCAATCTTTTGTAAGTTCTTGTAAGCGCATCTTACTTACTGGTCGTTGTCACCTTTGGAAGCTGAAACGAGATAAGCAAGTAGCAGCTTTTTTTTTTTCAGCCAGCATCGTTGTCCTTCGTCTTAGCACTCAGTGACTCGTCATTATTTTCTCCAAAAAAAACTCGGCGAGACCTAACGAATGCTCTGTTTCATATTGGCCATAGTTAACCCGTCAAATAAACAGGCACGCTATAAATAGGCACATAAAGTACGGAGATGTACAGTCTTAACGAAGTCACGAGGTTCGGTAATTGTGTAAGCTGTAAGGAGCATGGGTTGGAAAGAAAAGAAAGTGAACGGTGCTTCTTCGTTTCGGGCTCGGAAAGCTGGCTTTGACGTCAGCCTTCGTGACGTGCTCCACAATCAGGCATTTATAATAAGGGCACGACGGACGCAGGAGCACAGTACGTACAACACATACATAACCGCACATACGTATATACACACACACGTATGTGCACATACCTAAAGCTCTGTGTCAATTCCGCAGACATGTGCAACGCACAGGAAACCACCGGAGCGAAGGCTCCCGCGGAATCCCGAATCTGCTTCGCCCTTTTTAGCTCATGGAAACATTTCCACGTGAACTACTCTGCTTACATCTTAATGCGGTGTCACACGGTCTACTTTTCATTGCGAGCAAGGCCGAGTGAGATCGAATTTCTCGATCGCGAATGGCTTGTTTGCGCCAGCTGCGAGAGGAAGCCAATCGCGATAGAAAATTCTTATCTGGAGCGGGCTCGACCACGATGGACAGTGGCCGTTAAAGTATTAAGTAACCCAGATGCCACGGACAAGAACGAAAGAAGCTACGTGTTTACGCTTCTTTTGTTTTTGTTCGTCCAATATTTTTAAGTTATACGAACTCGCACAATATCAATTTTCAATATCAAGTCGCTGTAGGACAATTTTCCCCTTAATATAAGCGCTTAGCTTAGACTTTAGATACGTTCTTCAAGTCACACTAAGCCTTGTTTTGTTCTTCAACGACACGATACGGAAACCTTCAAATGTCACCAACGATTCAGATATGCATTAGTGTATTCTGCGCTTTCACGAGGTGAAACAGAAGTAAGTTTTGCTGACACAAGCCGCGAAAACATAAATTACCCCCTACCTACACAGCCAGGCCGCAGGCAGTCTTGTTTGTAATCGAGACAATTTAATTTCATATGGTAATTTCTTTGCTAAAAATCTTTGGCGCTCTGGTTTTATTCTCAACAGAATATATCAAGAAGACTTCCTGTTGGAAAGACCAGGATCCAACTCCCTATGCCAAATTTCTCAGAGTCGGGCATCGATTGTTCAAGGAAACGAAACGAATAATTGAATAATTAAGAATTTTATCAGTGAACATCTAACTGAATAATACGCGGTTGGGTACTCAAGGCGCATCTACTAATGCCAACGACGAACCACTTGCACTGGCAGTAGTGATGGTGCGGAATCATCAGAGTGTGCAGGTAGCACTGAGCGATCAGGCGTTTCGTGGCTCGTATTCCGGGATGTCAGATGTTCACGAAACAAAACATGAAGTGTCAGTGAGCTTAGAACGACAGAAAGCTGAGCTAGTTGGTAAGGATTCATTATGCAAAATAGAAGTGAGGCGTGCAGACAGGGCACAAGAGTAGAGAAGTGGACAACACGAAGTAGACAACACGAGCGACAAGAACGTGTGTGTGACGTATGGGTGCCAAAAACACCGCATCACAGGCAGCCGAGCATGCAAGAGCAAAGCACACGCTGCTAACTGTTCCGCAGCGTTTTGAGCACGAGAACATCAAGGTGGTACACCTTGATGTTTTACACCTTCGGCGGTGTAAAAAGAAGAGCGGATGACGCTTCTGCGAAAAAATAGAGCCACGTGCTGTTGTGCAACAGGTTGTACGCGCTTCTTTCAAGCTCGGCACACCAGTGCACCACGCATTTGCCGCTGTACGTCCACAAAGACTCCTCAGATTCCCGAAATACGTGTTGCTTCCTTTCTGTGCGTTCATTGCTATGCTGCCATGAAAGGTCTTCTGGAACTTCCGATCTTCCTGCAATGGCTTCTCGCCTGAGAGGCCGCAAACAAATTGCTGGAAGCAACGTTCTGAAGTCTGAAATGTGCGTGCCTCTCGACATGGCCGTGATTCGTCACAAACAGATTCTCTAGGCAGTGCGTTTTAGGAAAAATGCTAGAGGTTTTATAAGTAAGAAATATCACAGGGCAAAAGGACGACAAAAACAACCCACAGCCCAAGACGATTTCAATGGCGTTAGCATGCAGGGTTTCAAAGGGTCCCTTCACCATGTGTATCCCGTTTCTTGGGAACAAATACTGATGTTGGCAAGTGACAGATCGTCACCAACTGCTTCCCTATTGAATTAATGTTTCAAAACTGCACAAAAACGTCTGTCCTGCCACTTAACGAAATAGCGCTACCTACTGAGAATTATTTTATGGCTGAGCGAAGGCACGAGGCTTCTATTTTGTGACGTAGTACTGCAGAGCCCGCGCCCACCTTCGCTGCGATTCAGTAGTTTTGTGTACCAGACTAGCACCATGACACGTGGAACCGCGTCATTTAGAAGATCGTTTTACTGTAGAAGAGTTAACTGCTGGGCTAGTTGGCGATCTTGCATACTAAAAAAATTTTGTGCCAAAAAACAAAACACACAAGAAAGACGACGACGCCACGAGCTTGTCAGTTCTCTGGGTTACGGGTAAAACTTCTTTTTTTTACAGCGAAGTTGAGATGCGATTGGAGATCGTTGTTCACCGCGTTCCTTCCGTTAAGGCCGATCCACACGATTGACCAAATTGCTCTTTTGGACCGCGGTCCGCGCATCACATGATAGGACGTCCCCAGTTCGTGCGGACCGCCGTTGGCCAGCGCAACACCGCGGCCCTCGCAGTGCAACATATCGCCACGCCTTTCCCGCTTCAGTTTTGGCGGCGGACTGCATGCAAACCGCAGCGATTTTGGCGTATCCAACGCATGTTGTCCGGCAACAGAGTGTCTTCAGCCAAATCCAATCTAGCTTTCGGCTCAGCAAAAGCCAGCCGTTTCATGTCCACTTGCCCGTGCGGGCAGCAGATATATCTTTTAAACACCATGTCCTCTTGGAGTAACGAGGAGGTTTTTTTTATTTTGCGTTTCTCGTTGAGCAGTTCCCGGCTTTGTGGGACTCGAGTCGGAATGATAATGATAACACTCTGGCTGAGAGTGTAGCTGGTCGGTCTGCTCTGCCGTCGGCTATGGCAGTCCGCCGCGTGGATGTGCTCTGCGCCGGACCGGACCGCGGCGGGCCGTGACGTCGCATCAGGACCGATCGGCCCGCAGACTTGGTCCTTCGTGTGGATCGGCCTTTACCGGCGCGCACGATTGGCCTAAGCCGCGCCGACGTGCGCAGCCGCGGGGCCCGGCTGCGTTTTTGATGACGTCAAAATTACGACACGCTCCTGCCAATCATCTTGCAACCGAGTACGTCGTCTGGTAGCCGAACGCGACGAGCGGTGTGAAGTGGGAGCGATCGTACGCTCGTTACGAGACCGGCTTCGCGGGGCAGGTCTGATGGACTAGACTGGATCCAAACGGCGGCTGCGGCCACGGAACGGCACGCTCGCATCCAATTCTCTACTTCGAGAAAATGGCGATTGCGATGGGAGCTTCGGTCGTTGCGTTGGCATTGCGTAAGGAGTAAGAAAAGCGGTTGGAGGTGCGAAAAGCGTTCGAAGAGATGACAGAAAGCGAATTCCGGCGTCGCCTTCGTTTCTCGAGACAAACAGCGCGTTGGTTGTACGGTAAACTCGACCCCATCAGCGGGTGCCAGCGAGCCAGTGTAATGTTGTTGTTGCCTCTTGAAAAGTGCGCGACTGCTCCCGTCGGTTACATATTTTATTTTCCTCGCTGTGCGCAACACCACCTAGGGACCACGCAGCGAAACTAATAGTTATAAATTGTCATAGTCATACGTATTACTATTTGAGAACGTCTTTAAGCTTGAGAAGAAAAAATGCATTTTTTAATATAAAGATTTTATTAATTGTGAGACGAGAAATATTTCATTTTGAAGTACATTTTCTGCAAGCAGACGACAAACCAGGGAAGTAAACTTACGGGGAGTTCGCCGCTTTCCACTTGGCTGCTCTCTCCCTCCCGTTCTCACAAATTTTGCATACTGCCCAATTTGTGACGCTGCAGCAAGTGAACAAAACGCGTATCGAACAAAGATCTCGGATCGCGCTCCCGTTAACAGCATTTCCGCAACGGTTTTCGTGTAGAAAACGCCGGCGTGTGACGTCGTGGTCGATATTAAGTGTAAATGGAACTCAGCGTGCGTCGGAGCCCTGAATTTACTAGGAAACGTAATTTTCAATGAATATACACTAATAGTTATTTTGCGCATACTCAAACAGACAACTAACATCGGTGGTTTCCTTATGGCCTGCAATCCGCAGTTGTTGTTTCTCAGGTCGCATTTTACGGGGGCTCCGTTGGAGATAAGCTCTTGGAGTTTGTATACGCCTGGGTGGAGATGTAAACTGAAGACGTTGTCCAGCGACGCCGCCTGCATAGGAGCAGTGGGAGCCCCGGAGCAGGCGTAGAACCAGGGTGCCGATGAGGACACGTAGTCGAAGCCGGTAATTAATCATCACTAAGAACCGCCAATAAGCAGGCGTCTATATTCCGTCTAACAAGTCGTTCGCAGCACTGTGGAAGCTGCAGGACTCCTTAGCCAATAGAAAACTCGAATGCCCTTCGAGGTGCGTCCATCCGCGCCGCATTGTCTGCTCAGCGGCTGTCGAATTCGCGCTATACGACGTGCATCCGCGCAAAGGCCCTATAGCATGTGATGTGTCTCCGTAATGTGTCGTGAGCTAAGCAAAAAAGAAAAAAAACATGCTCGCTCATCCTGCCACGAATCGCACAGTTACGCCCGGAACCGTATTGCGTTGCGCAAATGTATTATTGCGCCTGCGTACGCCTGCGTACGTATTGCGCCTCGTACCTTCGGCAGCGCTGCGAACGACTTGCGAGATGGAATGTAGCTGTTCTGTGAGACGGGGCTAATACAGCTTAGCTGTCTTTGTTGCGTCATTCGCTCAGATTAGCACGCATCAGCGAAGAATTTTGGGCGCGTCTGTCCGCGCCCGTCCTCCCTGAGACGCCATCGGTGCACCTACAGAACACGAGAAATAAACCAAGCCGACGTATAGTCTGCTGCTCCACTAAGTCGGCTCTGTCAGTTAGCGAGGGTAGCGTTCCTGACTTCCGGCATCTGCACTTACGTTCCCGCCGAGCGGATGCGTGCAAATACATCGGTCTGAGCGGAGCAGACGGCGACCGCGCAGCGGCAACGCGCACACAACGCTCACGGCTGGCTGCCCGCTCCATCGGCTGTGTAGCGGAGCGTGGAAAGCGCTGCGAGTCCTGTGGACTCGCTCTGCTACGATCATTTTCGGCGATAGTATCGCCTCGCCCAACAAGCGCGCGCTGATTGGCTCGTAGAGCAAAATGGGATGAGACGATTCGCTAGCGGAGCACTACGTCACGCAAAGGCGATAGTATCGCCCAAGGGATCACCCCACAATACGTCACCAGCGTGCGTCCACTTGGCTTCTTTCTCGTTTTGCAGACAAGCTGAATGCGCGGCCGCTCGTGTCCTTGCAAGACGCACGCATCAAAGATGCGAAATTCATGTACTTCTGTGCAATTCCTCAAAGCGTCGAATATGACCGTAGCGAATTATAAGTCAGAGTTAAAACTATCTATTACGACAGCCGCCATACAAGACCCGAGCTGAAGTTAGTTGCAAGGACTACTGCGTTAGAACGCACACAGTGGCGAGCAGGGATAAAACTCGTGCAGCTTCCTCAACTGAGGCTGCCGACAACGAGGGTTGAACGCAGGTGACCTGTACGCTGGCGATACTTTCGCGAGCGTTGTGGCCGAGCTTCTTGATTGTAGCATTGAGGAAACAGGTCCGTTGTCGGTATTTGCAATTTCCTTAGTGTCAAAAGTCGTCTCGTGGGACATACTCTTAAAACGGTTGCACCTTCGGGGTGTATATTTGGCCCACAACAATAATTGTCACCTGCCTTGCTTACGTTTCCTTTCTTGAAAACTCGGCGCTCGCTGCTTTCCTGTCGAGAATGCTGTGTCACAGTGATAACGCGCAAGCCGTTCGTGACTGGGAAGTACCGGACTCGCAGCGTTAAACAAAGGAAACACGGGCAAGACAGATGACGATTATTGTTGCGGGACAAGGTAAGCCCCAAAGGGTGTAATTTTTTTAAGTGTGTAAGACACGATGGTATTTGAATCGTAATTGTAGCTAAATTTCGTAGTTGCTTTTCGTAGACAAGGCTTGAAAGAAAGCGTCTGATAAACGGTCTTGTGCACTCACCTGGACTGCGGTCACCTGAGCTTCGTTCGTAAGAAACAGAGCTGTCTCCCGACGGAGTCGTGTAGTCTGTCACATGCACAGATTAAAGAAAGTGAAGCGTCCGATTTAGAATAGCCACTAAAATGAATTCTGGGGTATTGCGTGTCAAAACCACAATCTGATTATGAAGCACACAGTAGTGAGGCGGATCTCCAAATCCACTTCTCACCACCTGGGGTTCTCTAATGCGAACACAATGCACCTTACGCAAAAGCCTTAGTAATCCGCCCCAGCACAACACCATAGCCACTCAGCTACACCGTAAAATCAGTTTACGGCCCTTGGAGCGTATCTTGTCGCCGAGCAATAATCGTCAGCTGTGTTGCTTCCACTTCCTCTCTCGAAAACTCTGTGCTTGCTACTTTCCTGCCAAGAACGCTACGTCACGCTGAAAACGCGCGTGCCATTAGCGACACGGAAGTACCGGACAGCATCATTAATGACACGAAAAGCACGCGAGATAGATTACGATCATTTTGGGGGGACAATATATGCACCAAATGACACAAAGTTTTTTTTAACGCACTGTCCGTGGTGGGTGAGTAGCTACCAGTAACAGACAGCAGGCGTGCAAAAAACATTTGTGTGTAGGCTGCCTACGCCTAAGTACCAGTGTCATACCGTGAGGTCGCATGAGGCCGCGTTGCGAAAACGTGCACACCAAAGAAGTAAATGCTAATTAAATACTAATTCAGCCGAGAACGAGAAAGGGAAACGAAGCGCCCGATTTTTTTTATTATCAAGCCCATCAAGCCAACCGATAATGAAGCTAAGAAAAGCTTATATAAGGTTATTTATAGCCTTAATTGAAATGTAGAAATAAAGCCAAAGCGAAGTGAAAATAAACGATAAAACAAACTTGCCATGGGTGGAAGCCGAACCCACATTACGCATGCGTTGCCCCAAAAATTGTGCTACGTCGGCGGCTGTTCCCACGTCCATATCCCTGGGTATTTATGCATGTGTACAAGATGTAACTCTGGGAGTGTTGGCCGGCTCCATTCATGGCCCTGGTGGCAGTTGTGGAAGATCCGTTTCACCGATGACGTCACGTAGCTTATGCTGGCAATGAGAACAGCGCGAACAATCCTTTGTTCCTTTCTTCGCTCCGTTGGTGGCGCTGCTTCAAGTCCAGATAACGATCATTTTACCGCACAAGCGCCTCTTGCCTGAATCTCCCGCATGTTTCCGGTAACAGAATGTAAAGAAAACTAGATCATCGTTCGAAAGGGCTCATGGGTGTCACTGAAAGAAACACTTAAAGGAAACCTTAAAGGAAACCTTAAAGAAAACTATGGTTTAAGATGTACTCGTAAATTACGCTGCTATAATATCTGGTGTTTCTTTCTTCTTTTTTTTTTTAGACAATACACAATTTTTTTTAAAATTGCATGTGCCAGATAACATAATTGTAGTCCTCGAGCTGCAGGTATACCGAAAGAGGCGGACAATCTTTGCACGAAGAAATCGAAATGCATGATTGACTTATCAACCAAAATGCATTATTTAAATGTTTAGTTCATTACTTTGCTGCACATAATGCAAATTACGAATAGCAGCCGATAAGTTCACGAGCCGTATCGACTAGGAATTAATTTTGAGAATGACACCAGTTTCGAAATATTCGGTCCCAATGGTACTTTTGTGCTTCAGTGCATAAAACGGCAGCGTGCGCAGAAATTGAGAGGAACAATAGCGTATTGTTAGCGCAAGTTTCACGCCGCCCGTCTCGAAACCTGCGCGATCCTCCAAATCCATTCCAACCGAATGTGCCTTGGAAGTTCACCAGCTAGAATTCGAGAACTGCAATCTGTACCGTCAAGTAATTAACTGAAATAAGTCAATTGGTGATGTTTCCTTATTCGTCGATTATGCATTTCAATTTCTCGTCCGAGTAGTGTCCGCCGCTACGAGCCGTCAAGCACAAAGACTACAATTGCGCTGTTCTGGCTAAGGGGATTTTTAAAAGTTCTCGACGGTCTGAGGAAAAAGTTACGCCGTATTAAAAAGAAAACGCTCTCACCGCGAGAGTCGTCTCGGTACGCCAGGAAAGCCGCAATATCGAAAGACGAGTGGCGACACCTCCTTGGAGAACCGACATCAGCTGACCGTGACGTAAGATAAATTGACGTCGCGTGCTTGGCCCATAGCTCTTATCGGGAGAATTCGACTACATTGTATGCTGCAAATTTATTTATTTAAATTCATTCGTCTCTTGTGTAGCGTCATTCTAACTTGAGAGTGTACTCATCACACCTTTTAAAACTCGTGCAGGTTGACGCCAACGCTTCCCCGCGTAACATTTCACATTGCACGTCCAATTGAGAGCAGCGGTGGATTAAAATAGCTGTCTGTCATACAAGGTGCGCCAACTAACGTTAGCCAAGCAATTAAAAGGTAAAAAAAAAGTAAAGACATGGTGCAAGATACGATTTTAAGGCCTATATATGGTGATCGGTCGTACGACCTACGACAACGGAACGCTGCAGGTTTTATAATCGTTCCTTCCTCCCTGATTTATTTCATATTTTTTCTTCTTAGAAGAGCTTGCCTAACGTTAGCTGGGACACGTGGCACAAAAGTCGTTCTCATCGACTCAATCCGTTCATTACGACACCCCATGAGCCAGCGGCCGCATAGAAAAACGGCGCTACCTTCATATCCTCAATAAAGAGAAACACCCGCCGTGGTTGCTCAGTGGCTATGGTGTTGGGCTGCTGAGCACGAGGTCACGGGATCGAATCCCGGCCACGGCGGCCGCATTTCGATGGGGGCGAAAACACCCGTGTACTTAGATTTAGATGCACGTTAAAGAACCCCAGGTGGTCGAAATTTCCGGAGTCCTCTACTACGGCGTGCCCCATAATCAGAAAGTGGTTTTGACACGTAAAACCCCATAATTTAATTTTAATTAAAAAGAAACACTTTCTTAAACAGCGACAACCATGCGCCTTGTCTTTGGCTGCGGCTGCAGTCCGCACTACGAGGCGAGCGTGCGGGCTCACGTAGAAAATCACATGGGAGGCGTACGTGGCTGTTGCGAAAGACGGGTTTGCATGTGACTTACCATGAGCTTCGGAGTGATCTGCGAAGACAGATAAAACGAAGACATCTTGTAAGAGGGCTCATTCTGGCCAATCTATACTTCAACTTTGACTGGGCACTGACTTATCATGCGTTTTTCATAGACGTGACGCTCTTATCAATAGACACACTGGTATGGCAGCGTCTTGTCGAATAACTATCAAATCAAATAGGTGGCCCACGCACTGAACGCCTTCCAGAATAACAACTGCGTTTAGAAGTAAAACAAAGTATTCCAAAAAAAAAAGAAACGACAGGACCAATCGAGGGTCGTCACTTGAAAAGACAAAGTCGACGCACGTGGTGGGTTAAATGAATATATGACTAAATGTTAGTTATATCTCTCTATTCTCTCTCTTACGTTCATCATCCACTCGTTTCGTATCTTATTCATATCGTATTTCACGCGCAGTTACGTCGACCTCATCTTGTTTAGCGTCGACACTTAATTGACCTTTTCCGTTTTTCTTTTCTTTTTACCAAGAGACCAGGGGAGGTATTCTGTAAGAGTCCACCTAGTGAACGACTTCTGGTGAAGTGCTGAATTGCTGTGGCGTCTGGTTGCTGCGGATGCGCGGCCCAGCCCAGCCAATGAGATCTTCAACAGCAGAATAAATGGACATGTCCACTAGGTGAACTCTTACAGAATAACCCCCGTGTAGGCTGACCTCGGAGGTAATGCAGTCTATGGTGACTAATTCTCGGCTATATTGGCAACTAATTTTCGCTTCTTGTGGACGCCGCGGCGAAGCCACTTTCCAGGCACCATTGCCTCGCGCGAGCGCTGCTTTGTACACGTGAACTCGTACCGTTACCTAAATGTATGCCGAACTTTGCCTCAACGTGCTTATATCTGCGGCGGTGCACTCTTTACAGTTGTATAGTGCAGTGTGTAATTGTTTACTGTGGTTACGCCCGTACGGCTAATTCTACCCACTATTCGACTAATTTTCGTTTTTTGTCTCACTAAGACCTACATTTCGATACATACAGACTCGCTACGACGCTTTGGTGACGCACACATACCGTTCTCTCACTTTTTTGGGGGGGGGGGGGCGAAGTGATTATAAGGTAACCATATCTCGCATATGCCAACGCCATGTGCCGAAGTTGCTGCTGCTGTTCTGCCTTATACATGTGAAAGAGTTCCGTAACGCGGACCCACCTTAAGCAGGCCGGTGTTTACATTACGTGGAAGAAAAACACTAAGGAGAGGCCATTAATAGTACAACAAGCTCGTGCTTGGTAGTTTAACGTCCCCACTTAACCACTAGGGCAGATAGGCGTCACATAAGATGTCAGTTCCAACCAGTTTGCTCAGTCGAAAGATGCAGTTGTTTGGTTGCTGACTAAAAACCTCAGCGACAGGAGCACGTCAAGGCGCATCAATGCCTTATGCAGAAGGCCCTGCCAACGCACCGAACATCTTCCCCCCAAAAATTTCGCTTTTTTACCACATGTCAGCTTTTCATTAGCTCCAACGTTAGGTCTTCCTTATTCAACTGCAAAATGATTGGAACAGGTGTTAAAAAGGGACAATTACGTCTGCAAGAGTGCACGGATGAGCTAGTTTCCTTGGCAAAATGCCATTTTTAAATTATGGGGCTTTACGCGCGAAAACCACGAGATGATCATAGCGCACGCCGTAGTGAGCGACTCCGGAAATTTGGACCGCCTCTGTCTCTTTAACGTGTACCTAAATATAAGTACACGGGTGTTTTCGCATTTCGCCTCCATCGAAACGCGGCCGCTGTGGTCGCGCTACCTCCCGCTCAGCATCCCAACATCATAGCCACTAAGCAACCACGGTGAGTTCATGCTATTTTTCAACTCATGGACGAGCCAACAGACGAGACAGGGAAGAGCGTAACAAGACAGAACAGAGCAAGACAAGACAGAGAAGTTGATAGCCAGTGCCAGCACTCACAAAATATCGTACGCTAGAATTCTTGGTACTAAGAAATTCCAGCGAATCCTGACACTAGAGTTGTTAGGGAAGGTTGGCCGGCCAACAGCAAAGAGCACTTAAGAACAAAAATTTCTGTGAATACGAGCGCAGATCGCTACACTGTCTCGTCTGCCCTGCTGTTTTGTCTCTGCATCGAAGAATAGAGCTAGGGATAAGGCTGACCGGCGTTCGTAGCAAAGTCTTGCCTCCGAGTGTGCGGCCAGCTGCCGCCGCGGTAAGGTCATTCCTAAGGTCCGTAGATAAAGCAAGTTTAGAAAGTAGCGACGCTCATTGTTCATTGCGCCGTCCTTCTCGCTTTCGCACTTACTCTCTTCTACTTAATTCGAGTCTGTTACTGGAGCATTGCTTACCCGTTATGTGTCTGCGAGGCTTGTGTTGGCTGGTGCTGTAAGAGGCTTCGTCTAAAACGTGGATATGGCTACACAAATAACGCGTTCTTAAAGCAAAATATTCAAGAAAGGTGCTCATTCACCCATATTGCATCTTCCAATGAAGGTTACTCACCTACAATACATAACCAAGCAAAGAAAAGCAAGAAAACGACAAACTGTTCCAAAGCACGCACGAATCTTGTCGTCTGTCTTCCTACTTTAGCGGCCCGCGGATACTTCTTAGGTTTTATATAATTGTACATGCAATAACAAGTTCTCATACTTAGACAAAATATGTTATTGTGTAATAATAATGATAAAACAGCTTTTTACGTGCTATTTTCGTAGAAAATGAATCATTGGGACACACGGAACGGTGCTTGACAGGCGCTTCTTCAAGGTGTCCTGGCTCTCCGAGAACGATGCCAATCCGAAGTCACAATATATTGCCATTCCCATGCATACCGCAGCGCAGAAGCGCCAGATTTCCCTCGAGTGAACGAGAGGAAAGGAGGTTAACCGAGGCGCCCGATTTTTATTAATCACATTCTTACTGAAGGATGAAAGAAGAGAAAGGAAGAAGACCGCGAGACGCTGGCTGCTGCGTGTTGTTGGTGGTCAGCCATCTTAACTACTCTGAGTCGTCTTGTATAAATATTGTAAATACAGTCTTCCTATACTCCCAATATCCCCGTAACAGTATCATGAGAAGCCAGCAAACAAAGACGGCAAGGACAACATAGGGGAAATTGCTTGCACTTACTAATTGAATTAAATAAGTGATAAATTAAGAGCCATGAAAGTGGAAGGAAAAACAACTTGCCGTATAGGTGGGGAACGCTCCCACGTCTTCGCATTACGCGTGCGATGCTCTAACCAATTCTCAATAGAAGAAGGGGAATGTTTGGTGTGAGTGATCACGCCGAATAGAAACATGCATGCTTTGGTAGAAATAAATCACATATAGAATTACCAATTGCTTAGTTCAAAGTATAAGATACACTACAGGAGGAAGAATAATGCGTGGTGTCCAACTGTAGCAACGTTGATATCTCGCCGCTTACTTGGTGTCGAAAAGAGGCGCGCGGGCCCATGTCTCGAAAGCGATCTGCGAAAGTGGCTCAGTGCGACGTGTGCTGAAGCTCTGTGAACGTTGTGTTCTCGCCGCTTCGTAGGCGCTGAGGCGAGAGGCATCATGGAATTCGCTCGCTGCTGCGGGCGCCATCTTGAAAGCGCTCGTCTCACGGGACGGACGGACGGAAAGATGTTTATCTCGTTTGGTAAGCACAGAAATGCTTACGCATTTTAAAGCATGCAGATCGCTCGCAAATGTGACAGTCGGTTTATGCGAAGCCGCTGGTAAACAGGCGAGACAAAATGGCGCCTCTCGACAAGAGAGGGGCAGCGCACTTCGCCGAAGAAATCACCCGCAACCTTCAGCCGAGATGGAGGAGAAACGCGACACAGTGCCGCAAATCACCACAGCATCTAAACCCGATGCCCGTGGCCTCCGCCGTGGCGATCTCGGAGGTAACCTGTCGCGCGAAAGCACGTTCGTCTCAAAGGGCCAGATGGCGCTAGCAGAAGTATGCTACCGATTGCGGCCGCACATTCCTCCGAACACGAAAGTAAGTTCCGAAGAAATCTAATCGCCTTAACGAAAAAAAAAACCGTGCGCTTGATTGCGCGTGTCTGCTGCCAAGAGGATATCCAGATTACGTTTCTCGTTTATAGTTGCGCAATCACGCAGAGAACAGAGCCGACCACCGACACATATGTAGGGGTAGCACGGATATCTACTCACATAAGGCGACCCCTTACAGGCGTGTTGTCCCATTTTGTGCTAATGGGCAAGACAGCAGCTGCAGCCACGGAAAGCATCAAAGAGGGCTCGCTAAAAAAGCAAGAAACTATCTGGGGCGCCCTTGAAATCTCGACACACTTGCATACCACGACTAAGAAATGACAGCCTTTATCTCCTTCATCGTTAGAAAAGATCGCGGGAAAACAGTTGTGAGAGGGTGAAGCTAAGTGATCCCCCTAAATGAATTGCCTTTCGCAGTGCGAATCGCGCGTACTTCACGCTGCAGTTTAATGCGAACAATCTGCAGCTACAAAGGCACTCACCCATGGTTTTCGGTCTCGGTTCGCAGGGACGATAGGTACGAAGCAGGCTGTGTGATAATCTGGCCTGGTATCAAGAACCCAAGGGGCCTATTCACGTGGTAGACTTGATTATGACAGTTGACGCCACGCAGATATTCAAGAAGAAGAAGGCGATGTTCGTGAACCTTGACACGTACCCACTACCGAGGAGAGATCATTGGCTCTATTATTGACATACATGGCGGCTCCGCGGCCGCCATTATCCACTATGTTGACTCTCTGATTGGCTGTCGAGAGCTCATGTGCCTTGAAGTTTGTGTCCAGAAACGAAACTTTTGCAGGCAATTTTGCGTTTTCATCAAGAGGACGAAACGTGACGTGGAGCTGCTAATTTTATCGACTGACTGTTTTTCTGGTCCTTGGCAGCGGTATTGCGAGTTTAGCGCTTTAAACAGAAAACAAGCGCTAGCGTGCAGAAGCACGTGCAATTCACCTGCAACTTCGCGAATATGCGGTGGTGCAGCCGCCATGCCAGACTGCTGATTCGCTGAAGGAATATCCCGTGAGGAGAGCCATTTCGTAAACCTCAATTTGACGTTCCATTGCGTTGAGCTGGGTTGCCGTTGCAGACATGTTCCGCCATAATTTGTAGTGAAACGAGCCACGCGAATTATGCTAATGGGCGGCCATATGCAATGGCGTTCGAGAGGCATGCGTATTTTCCCCGTCGTTCGGGGGCGATGAAAATTTTTTGTTCATAACGCGTCCTCATAGCATTTGTATCCCTCTCGAGTGCTGGTGGCATTTGTGTTTTGGCCATCGTTTCTGTTAGAAAGAGGCGTTTGTTTGAAATAACATTGGTTGAAGATTACAACCCTCCTGCGAGTCTTTGCACCTTTTTCTGCTGCGCTCACATAGTAATCAAGAATAAGGAATTGTTTGATTATCGGAGGTTATGACAACGGCACTTTTTCAATTATAAAAATACATGTACCCAAGGCGGCGCCTTGAAGTTTCCTGACGCGGTGCGGTTAAGCAGCGAAGTGAACGATAGATGGCAGCGCCAGAGCTTGCGTCGGGTTACCAGATACTTCCGGCGCGCGCAACGCTATCGGTGACATTCGGCCACTTCTCAGCCAGCCGAGTGGGGCTGAGTCACTTGCGTTTCACGAGAAAACCATAGCGCGGCCCTGAACGTGCGCTCATCACCACTGCTAGGTCACGTGTGGTGCCTCAAAGTAGAAAACGAGCGCGTTCGCGTCATTAAACAATGACTCATTCCATGTCCCGGAGACAGGCATCGTAGCTAATGAAGCAGAAGACGGCTTGTACGCAGCAGACGACGGAAGCGAGAAGCGCTTTCGACGGAACAATCGTACGCTTTGAGCTAGCCGCTTTATTTTCAATAAGCAGGAAAACTATTGTGCTTTATCATGCAGGTTGGGTTCACTGCCTTCATTTTATTTTCTTATAGGCACAACATCAAGTTTGTGTCACGTTACGAAAGCAAAACGGACCCATCAGCGTCATTTTGTACGCATCGCGGCTACGTCACGGCTCGAATAAAATGGCGTAATGTCCAGCGTAGCGGCTCATGAATCAGGTGACAGGCGGATATAACAAGTTGCAGTTTCGCCCGAAAGGCGAAGCATCGATTGCGATAGCAAATTAGTAGACAGCCATAATAAGTAAAGATATATAGTTTCATCGGTACTATAAACTTGTGAACACTCTGTTACTAACCAAATTAAGAAGCATGGTGTCATCGCGCACGGGCAAACATGCATACATCAGACTCGATGACCGCGGACACTCGCTGTCAGAGTGCTGGCATGAGGAAGCGCGGCAGCAGCAGGAGCGACCGAAGCAACCTTCGTGCTGTCTATCGCTTCAAGGCAAACTGAGCGGTGACGACATAGCACACGCAAAGGTACGAGCTGTCGGCCTATCTATACTGTGCTCCCAAAGTAGAAATCGCTTACAAGATAAAGCTCGCGCGACCGCGCGCGGCTGCTGAAGTAGTGCATTGCGTCCCCTGCTTCCCCTCCCCCCGGTGCCTTGCGCGCGACGGAAGACGGCGCGCTTCCTTCCCGCTTTCCTCCCTTGCGCACGCGACGTTGAGCCGCTATCGTCGGTTCAACCTCGCCCGCTCTCACTCGCACACAAAGCGTACGGCTCGCGGAGACGGTGTTATCGCCCTTGGACTTCTACGGAACATCACGGCGACCGCAAAGTGCGCTTGGGGTGTCGATGTAGATGCTGTCGAAATAATAATAATTTATCAAATCCATAATTGGTGCAAAGAAAGCAATAACGATGCGTAATTCTCGAGTCGCCCTGAACTGAATCTAAACTATCACAATAATAAAAAATCGAAGGATATCTCCTACTTTAGAGATTTGAGAGTACAAACAATTTCCAATAGGGGAGAGAGAAATTCCTTTATAACAAAAAGAGTGCAGATCCAACGCACACCTTGGAAGCTTCCGAGAAGCGGTTCATCAAATACTATTATTTCATGCACTCTCGCGCACCCTTACTACGGTATCTGAAAGGGGCGGCCACCATCTGAAAGAGTTAATTGGATTTGGCAGCGAGAGAAGTATACGTGCAATGGTAACGTGATGATTAGAGCATCGCGCGGCTGTGCTGGGATACCAAAATTACACACCACCATCGGGCATGTAATTGAATTTTCATGCGAAAGCACTGTATGCCCCATTAGGCGAAAATCCGTCGTAGTCGGCGCGACCGAAATATGGTAGCAACAATGCCCGCAGGCGCAATGAGCCCAAACCACACGTCAAAGAAAAGTATCAGACAGATGTCAAATTCCTCAGGGAGGTTGCTTTATCCAAGGTAAATTAATGGCTTTGCAAAGAGAACTTGTAAAATTTCTGTTGGGTAGGAATAAAACCTGGGCCTCCGGGGTGTGAGAGCAGCACGCTTCCCCGAAGCCGTAGAGGCATTTTTTAGTAGCACGAGCATCGAGTGATACTCTTGTTTCTTGCGCACCACTAGCGATTCACCTCCTGAGATGACTGGGCACGAAATTCAACATAAATCAGGAAAAAAAATTTAAAAAAATAGTACAGTAGAAAATGCATGGGTTTCATTGTAGATAAATCAGAGCATAAGTTTAGTTATCAGTTGAGTTACTGAAATGTCTGGAATAATTAGAATTAAATAGAAATCACTGATGCATCATCATCATCAGCCTGGTTACGCCCGCTGCAGGGCAAAGGTCTCTCCCATACTTCTCCAACTACCCCGGTCATGTACTAATCGTCCCTGCAAACATCTTAATGTCATCCGCCTACCTACCTTTCTGCCACCTTCTACGCTTTGGAATCCAGTCCGTAACCCTTAATGACCATCGGTTATCTTCCCTCCTCATTACATCTCCTGCCCATGCCCATTTCTTTTTCTTGATTTCAACTAAGATGTCATTAACTCTCGTTTGTTCCTTCACCCGATCTTCTCTTTTCCTATCCCTTAACGTTACACCCAACATTCTTCTTTCCATTGTTCCTTGCGTCGTCCTCAATTTAAGTAGAACCCTTTTCGTAAGCCTCCAGGTTTCTGCCCCGTACATGAGTACTGGTAAAACACAGCTGTTATACACTTTTCTCTTCAGGGATAATGGCAACCTGCTGTTCATGATCTGAGAATTCCTGCCAAACGCACCCCAGCCCATTCTTATCCTCCTGATTATTTCCGTCTCATGATCCGGATCCGCCGTCACTACCTGCCCCAAGTAGGTGTATTCCCTTACGACTTCCAGTACCTCGCTGCCTATTGTAAATTGCTGTTCTCTTCCGAGACTGTTAAACATTACTTTAGTTTCCTGCAGATTAATTTTTAGACCCACTCTTCTGCTTTGCCTCTCCAGGTCAGTGAGCATGCATTGCATTTGGTCCCCTGAGTTACTAAGCAAGGCAATATCATCAGCGAATCGCAAGTTACTAAGGTACTCTCCATTAACTTTTATCCCCAATTCTTCCCAATCCAGGTCTCTGAATACATCCTGTAAACATGCTGTGAATAGCATTGGAGAGATCGTATCTCCCTGCCTAACGCCTTTCTTTATTGGGATTTCTCATTCTCATTCTCATTCTTCTGATTATTTCAGTCTCATGATCCGGATCCGCGGTCACTACCTGTCCTCAGTAGATGTATTCCCTTACTACTTCCAGTGCCTTGCTGCCTATCGTAAACTGCTGTTCTCTTCCGAGACTGTTAAACATTAGTTTTCTGAAGATTAATTTTTAGACCCACCCTTCTATTTTGCCTCTCCATGGTTAAAAGGGTAAACAAAAACCCGGGGCACTTCGCCGACCAAATAAAGATTTAAAAGAAAAGAAGACATTTCGGCTCCCACACAGGAGCCTTGTTCACAGGTAAAATAATGCTCACAGGTCAGTGAGCATGCATTGCAATTCGTCCCCTGAGTTACTAAGCAAGGCAATATCATCAGCCAATAGAAAGTTCCTAAGGTATTCTCCATTAACTCTTATCCCCAATTCTTCCCAATCCAGGTCTCTGAATACCTCTTGTAAACACGCTGTGAATAGCATTGGCGAGATCGTATCTCCCTGCCTGACGCCTCTCTTTATTGGGATTTTATTGCTTTCTTTGTGGAGGACTACGGTGACTGTCGAGCCGCTATAGATATATTCCAGTATTTTTACACACGGCTCGTCTACACCCTGATTCCGTAATGCCTCTATGACTTCTGAGGTTTCAACTGAATCAAACGCTTTCTCGTAATCAATGAAAGCTATATATAAGGGTTGGTTATATTCCGTACATTTCTCTATCAACTGATTGATAGTGTGAATATAGTCTATTGTTGAGTAGCCTTTACGGAATCCTGCCTGGTCCTTTGGTTGACAGAAGTCTAAGGTGTTCCTGATTCTATTTGCGATTACCTTAGTCAATACTTTGTAGGCAACTGACAGTAAGCTGACTGGCCTATAATTTTTCAAGTTTTTGGCGTCCTCTTTCTTATGCATTAGGATTATGTTAGCGTTCTCCCAAGGTTCCGGTACGCTCGCAGTCATGAGGCATTGCGTATACAGGGTGGCCAGTTTTCCTAGAACAATCTGCCCGCCATCCTTCAACAAATTTGCAGTGATCTGATCCTCCCCAGCTGCCTTCCCCCTTTGCATAGTTCCCAAAGCTTTCTTTACTTCTTCCGGCGTTACTTGTAGGATTTCAAATTCCTCTAGACTATTCTCTCTTCCATTACCATCCTGGGTGCCATTGGTACTGTATAAATCTCTATAGAACTCCTCAGCCACTTGAACTATCTCAACCATATTAGTAATGATATTGCCGGCTATGTCTCTTAACGCATACATCTGATTCTTGCCAATTCCTAGTTTCTTCTTCACTGTTTTTAGGCTTCCTCCGTTCCTGAGAGCATGTTCAATTCTATGCATATTATACTTCCTTATGTCAGCTGTCTTACGCTTGTTGATTAACTTCGAAAGTTCTGCCAGTTCTATTCTGGCTGTAAGGTTAGAGGCTTTCATATATTGGCGTTTCTTGATCAGATCTTTCGTCTCCTGCGACAGCTTACTGGTATCCTGTCTAACGGAGTTACCGCCGACTTCTATTGCACACTCCTTAACGATGCCCACAAGATTGTCGTTCATTGCTTCAACACTAAGGTCCTCTTCCCGAGTTAAAGCCGAATACCTGTTCTGCAGCTTGATCTGGAATTCCTCTATTTTCCCTCTTACCGCTAACTCATTGATCGGCTTCTTATGTGCCAGTTTCTTCCGTTCCCTCCTCAAGCCTAGGCTAATTCGAATTCTTACCATCCTATGGTCACTGCAGCGCACCTTGCCGAGCACGTCCACATCTTGTATGATGCCAGGATTAGCGCAGAGTATAAAGTCTGTTTCATTTCTAGTCTCGCCATTCGGGCTCCTCCAAGTCCACTTTCGGCTATCCCGCTTGCGGAGGAAGGTATTCATTATCCGCATATTATTCTGTTCTGCAAACTGTAGTAATAACTCTCCCCTGCTATCCCTAGAGCCTATGTCATATTCCACCCTCTGACTTGTCTCCAGCCGGCTTCTTGCCTACCCTGGCATTGAAGTCGCCCATCAGTATAGTGTATTTTGTTTTCACTTTACCCATCGCCGATTCCACGTCTTCATAGAAGCTTTCGACTTCGTGGTCATTATGACTGGAGGTAGGGGCGTAGACCTGTACGACCTTGAATTTGTACCCCTTATTAAGTTTCACAACAAGACCTGCCACTCTCTCGTATAATACTGTAGAATTGATGTATGTTACCAGCTATATCCTTATTAATCAGGAATCCGACTCCTAGTTCTCGTCTCTCCGCTAAGCCCCGGTAGCACAGGACATGCCCGCTTTTTAGCACTGTATATGCTTCTTTCGTCCTTCTAATTTCACTGAGCCCTATTATATCCCATTTACTGCACTCTAATTCCTCCAATAGCACTGCTTGACTCGCCTCATTAGATAACGTTCTAGCGTTAAACGTTGCCAGGTTCAGATTCCAATGGTTCAGATTCCAAATCACTGATTACCGGACACCAAAGCACGGAATCGTAGACTTTAGAGACTGGCCACGTGAGCGCGACCTTGCTGAAATTCCTGGAAACTCGGATGTAGAAAGCGGAAGTAATGACGTCGCAAGAAGGTGGCATCACAATGACGCAAGAAGGTGACATGATATTTAACCGGCTAATTGACAAAAAATAGTTGCCTGGCTCAGACTGAACATCTGCCTAGCGTAGCGGATGTGACGTCACTCCCTCCTTTCTCGCTTCTCCTTTCCCGGCGCTCAACTGCTCGCTTGCTCCCAACAGCTGCGCGTGCGCATTGCATGCTCTGATGTTAGCACCGGAGAGGGCGCGTAAGGTGCGCTTCGTGCGCCGCTCGCTAGAGGGCCACGTCCCGCCACCTGGCGGGCGCTGCCTCCTTCGCTCCTTGCCCGCATAGCGTGCCAGGGGAAAGGCGTTCGCTCGCTTAACGTAAAGAACACCAATACCGAGGTGCGAGTGACACTAAGACACACCTAAATCAAAGATTAGGTTCATGTACCATTTTTTCTTTTATTGACATGGTATTTAGTACAATGAATAAAATTATGTATGCACAGAAACTATTTAGAACAATATAGGCACCAGGTGGTCATAAGCGATCACAGGTATACGGACAGTACGTACAAAAGAAAAACGTCGCACAAGGGAACATCTCCTATAAAAACAAGAACTTGTAAGAAGTTAAGCACCATATCAAAAGTTGATACCAATCCGGCTCGCATTCTTCGCGATTGTAAATGTCCTTTAAGTGCGTAATCATTTGAACGAAATGCGATATTGAGGAACTTGTTCTTTCTGCATTTTGGTCTTGCATACGAGTTTTCCATAGACTATAGATGCAGGCATGCAGGTATGCATGGTACATCATCACAGGGATCAACAAGATATCATATACTGCGGCAATTTAGACCAAAATGTTTTTGCAAATTTCTGTGGAAGACATCCCAGGATAAAATCTTGACACTTTTAGTCAAGTCCTGCATAACGTCCTTCGCGTAAGCGGTGTGTTATCGGCTCAGCCCACACCGCTTACAAGAGTACTTTCGAGCTATAATCATGCATGGCAAAAAGCGGCCGACCCGCTGCTCACGGCTGTATGCGGCCGATGAGCAAACGCGACGTTTATGTCCAGCCCTGCAAATTTGGCGCCCAAAGAGTTGAGAGAGCGTTTACAAAGGAAAAGCTGAAGCGGTGAGCGAGATGCTGTGAGAGAGAAAGAAAAGCGAAAGGAAGAAAGTAGAGAACAAGAAAGTAGAGAACAAGAAGACTGAAAAAATAAGGCGCCTTTATTTTAACCTGTATGCGTTGCTTTGATGGCGGAGGAGGAGGTAAGACTGCGCCGGTGGTCGAGGCGTTATCTGTCGGCGACAACTATCGTCATATATATTTGTACCCGCGACGTTATGCGACTGTGTTCGTGTTGGGCAGTCATCTGCCCGCGACGATGAACGCTCTCGGTGATCTCAGTGATGTTCAATTCCACCGATGTTACCTGAAATTGCAAGAAGTCGGCGCAACTTCGACAACTCGTGGGAGTGCGACCACAGTGTGACAATCAGCAGCGCTGAGCCTCCATGTGCGCTCGATTGTCGGGCCCTAGAGCGTGTGCCGTATAGCTGCGAACCAGTGGTCGATTCGGTAGGCTGATTTTTGCTTCCCACACTACTAATTGCTTAATTTCTGCCACTACATTATTATGAGCCGCCAGATAACGAATCCCGGCGATTTAAACATATGAACGTGCTGTACTTTGCTGTAGTTTTGGCTTGTGAAGTAGCTATACCTGCAGGCGTATAGTTCCATTTCGGTTTCCTCAAATTGCATTTTCGCTAGCCACATTTTTTCCTGCGTAGCCGGGCGTCCTTTGGTTGAAATTTCACGAGAGCTTGCATTTTATGGCACCGCTAGTCATCGGGCGTAGCATTTCTAACCATGAAATCTTCAGCTTTTTTTTTTATCCCTTCGTGGACTTTGTGAAATGAATTCATTGCATTTCGTAGTTTAGGTTTCTCGAACGACGGTATTATTTTGAACCATCTTCTGGTTTAAGCACTTTTCTTTGTGCAATGTGTAGATATGCGAGGGTCTCTGGCTTTCCTGTTCAATGCGTCGAGTTCACTAGAATTCAAAGCCCAATTTAGCGCGAAGCTTGCTCGACGCGAAAATAATGATTTAACTCCGACGCCGCAGCAGCACCGAAGTGTCGAATTGCGGTAGAACCAGAATTTGCCACAATATATCTTGCAGAGGAGCAGTAAGCTTGTTACTTGTAGAAGGGGCGAAGTTCTAGGCCACTGGCAAAATTTCAACGGCGCGATATCTCAAGTCGAGCTTGCAGTTTTGAAGTTTTATTGCAGACTGAAAATTTTGTGTACTTCAGTACTTGCATCGTTTTATACCACAGCATCGGTAAGCGAAAATCAGGCCCACAATGGCTGTTCATTGCAGTGAGCAAAGATCATATGCTTTTGATGAAACACGAAGAAAAAGCTGATATTTTGCCAGCACAAAAATGAGGTGGGGTGCAGAAAGAGAAAAGTATTGACAATATTGCTCGCATTCGGATAATATTGAAGCACTTGCACATGCTGTACTGTTACTACAGATAGACACACACTCAACGGACATCTCACACATTTCTGCTGATTTCACAAGAGCGGAAAGTCACTGGGTTTAGGCGAGTGTAAATGAATGGAAGTGCAGATTAATGCCAGTAAGTGTAAGGGACATTAAAGAGTACCCCCCATTGCCAGCTGACAATGTGGAAGAATTAGTTATTACCTGCAAGTGTGGAGAGATATGACTGCGAAATAAGCCATAAGCCCAAGCACATTGAGTTGATTTCGAAGAGGACAAGAATATGCGGAATGTGTTTCTGCAGAACGTGGAGAACACAAGTGAGCATATTTTTCTCGCTTTAGTTACTTTCTCAGAGCATTACGTGTGTTCTATTGTCATGACTTCGATCATTTGTTTACACTAGGTATGCGCTCACTGTATTCAGATTAAGTAGGTACGGATTTATATGCTAATAATTGCAGTTAAATTTCAAATACAGAGCTGTAACTTGAAAGGTCCAACACCCCATTGGCATATCGTTCACAATCTCTTGTGAGTTATGCACATGTGAAGTGTGATATAGAATGCTCTGCTTTCTGTAGTAAATTATCGACACCTACTTTTATAACGTTACAATGAATAGGCGGGCGTGTTGGTTGAGCATGAACTGATGTGAAAGGAGCGAAGGCCACGACGGACAAAGAGAAGCACATACACAGGGTGCCTTTTTTACTTCCAACAATGTTTATTCAAGTAAAAGTGCCACAATTTTATCCAAGGAGCGCTATCACAGTTCATCTGGGCACATTCGCGTTCAGGTAAAGCAGTTATTTTTGCGATAATGA
Organism: Dermacentor albipictus; assembly: GCF_038994185.2. Taxonomy (NCBI): domain Eukaryota; kingdom Metazoa; phylum Arthropoda; class Arachnida; order Ixodida; family Ixodidae; genus Dermacentor; species Dermacentor albipictus. The sequence goes on from NC_091826.1 coordinate 115,512,556, forward strand.
GATTGATGCAACACTCACGCACCTATCACTTGCCTCATTGATCCTTTTGGCGTCAATTATTAAGCGAACGTATGTGTCACGGCTTCCGACCACCGCAGCACAGGCGTGAAAATTTGGCTTACATTTGCAATATTTACAATGAATTGCTAGGTGGCCCTCTCTCTCTCCTTTCTAACATTGTTTTGGTGTTGGCTCGGCCAGTTACTCAGGCGCTGCTCGGTTTGGCCCGCGTACTTTCTACCACATGACAAAGGAAGTTCATAAAAGAATCCTGCCTCACAATCGACGTATTTGTTTTCCTCATTTGTGACACAGGCCAGTGGCTTGTGAAAAAGGATTGGCCATTCGGCAGAGCCTTGAAATCTTGCACGGGGCAGAAAACTCTGCCTTGCCTCAGCTCGCTTGTCAATCTTCAAATTATCCGGCATGCAGTGTATGTCGGGTATAACGGCTACCTTTCTTTTTCGCAAGGTCGCTCCCCGGCCAGTTGGCGAGTTCGCGACTTTAGGATTTTTTCTTATATAAAAACTAGCGCAAGTTGTGGGTAGCCTGCCTCTTCTAGTCGTTCAATCTGCTTAAGAAAACTCTTCGCAGCTCGCTGCGGACAGGACTTCTTGACAGCATTCAGCAGGTACATGTTAGAAATATTGCAGTTCGCTAGCTTGACTATAGATTGACTAGACTAGCTTGACTGAATTGTCCGTCGTCGTCTCCGCGCCTTCAGAACAGATCAGTATTATAATGCTGACATGTGCTCTTGGAGGAAGGAGGGACAAAGATAGGAAGACAGGCAGGTTAGCCAGTGTAAATACCTCTGCTGGGAAAAGGGTATAAGGGGAATGAATGGAGTGGAAAACTTTATTGGCTCTTTTAAGGTTTTAGCGGGTCGAGGCCGAAGTGTTCATTCTTGAAGCTTGGGTCCTCTTCAGCCATGGATGGGCCCCTAGTCCAGGGCTCCACTGAGCCGGGCCGCCTCGCACGCGTGCGCTATTAGAGCTCTTTGAGCCTCTAGCTCGCGGCTGGTGAGCCAGCTCTCCCATTGCTCAGCACTTGGTGTTTTGTGTTTGTGGAATGCCTGGTTTCTTTTACACTCCCATGTAATGTGGTATAATGTTGGTTTAGCTCCACACCACGGACAGGTTGCGCTATACTGCGTAGGGAACATCCTACTTAGTATGTGTAAGTTTGGGAAGGAGCCCGTTTGCAGTCTCCGCCATCCTGCGGCCTCCTCCTTTGTTAATGCTTTATGTGGTGGGGGATATTGATATCTTAGCCCCTTATAGAGGTTTAAGAGCTCTGAATAGCTGTTCCCGCAGTTGATCTGTGGCTCCCCTGGGGCCACAGGGGAATGAGCCATTTTCCGAAACTATAGCGCGGAATGGTGGAAAATAAGTTTAACGACACTAAGTTTCTTATTAAGGGGAAAAAAGGACCGAGCGAGAAATCGCGGAAGCTTTTTTTATCAAAAGATTGGCGGCCAACTGCGTCAGCAAGCCATGTATATTTCTGAGTGACGATGAGATTTGGTTTCTCGGAGGTTTTCTTTGGGTCTATAAAGTTTCAGAGGGACGAAGAAGAAGAGAACACAAAATGCTTTGTCCGCATCGGCTCCCGTTTTTTGGGAAATTTCTGACCGGATGTTTTGCTTGTGGGTGCCTAATTTCATCGTCGACGGATTCGTGAAGTTGTGAGCTCCAACTGGATACCAGACTGTTGCCAGTGAGTGGACTTTTTCAAATTTTACGGCTCTTTTCACTTCGACCGCGTCGCCGGTGGACCATAAGTGTTCGTGGCAGGAAACAGCTCTCGGCCTTTTGGCCGCTCAGCGAGACCTCTTATGGAATATACAGTGCAAGGGGAGGAGCTACCACCCGACAATTTCCTCGAGGATTCCGGCTGGCAATTAGCTGGCCGAAGACACCATTTGACGAAATCGTCGAAAGACAGGCCGGGCAATGGTGCCAGGCCTAACGCGGTGGCCGGGCACAACGATCATGGCAGGACCGGAGCTGGTGTCAAGAGCCGCATTATTCGTCGTGGAAGAATGCCGCCGCTTCCCAGGGAGGACATCAAAATTGTGATCAGAGTGAGGGGTGGCCTGAATATATCCAAGATAGGCCCGACTGTGGTGGCTGATGCTATCAACACCGCTGCTTGCATCGAAGGTTCGAAGCGTGAAGCCGACACGATCTGTCCTAACTATCAACAGAATATAGTCGTGGTCAGTACTCCCGAGGAGGAGAACGCAACCAAATATGTTAGAATCAAGAATATTTTGGTGGCGGGTCGCCTGCACGAGGTAGCGGCATACCGCACCACACCACATGCTACGTGCAAAGGTGTAATACGAGACGTTGCCCGTTGTGACGGGCCAGAGGTGTTGCAGCGCAAGATTGTTAATGCAAGAAACCCCCTGGCGCTGGCAGCCAAGAGGATTAAGGACACCGGCACCGTCATAGTTGCCTTTGACGGATACCGGGTACCTAACTACGTCAGATATGACAATGCATTGGTCAGATGTACTTTATATCGTAAGCAGATCGACATCTGCTACGTTTGCGGACGGCTTGGCCATCGTGCCGACGTCTGTCCGACACCCAGCGAAGCCGTATGCAGAGGATGTGGAGCCTTGAACCCAGACGAGCAGCATCAGTGCACGCCTAAATGCAAGTTGTGCGGTGAGGGCCATCTCACGGCAGGAAAGGAATGCAGACAACGCTTTAAGATCCCATACGTCGTTCGACGTCGCCGAAAAGAACGAGCCAGAGCCGAAAGGAGCCGGATGAGAAGCCCTACCCCGGATTACCGCGGTGCTGAGCTCCAGTTCCCGGAGCTCGACCAGCATCGGTCCCAGCATACAGCCCCCGAGGGAGGTCGCCGTCACTCGAGATCGCGGTCTAGGGATCGTGACCATTCCTGGAGTTTATCCCGGAGCCATTCCCGTGGTCGCTCCAGGGGACGATCTGCTTCCATGGTTCGCTTCGAGCCCAGAAGCCGGTCCAGGTCAAGATCCAGAGCCCGGGGACATGATCATCAGCATCAGGTGGTCCACAAGGAGGGCCGCCCCACTTGGGCAGATCGGGTCCGTGGAGGACCATCAGAGTTGATGTCGAGGTCGCTGCCAGAGCATGATGATAGTTTGGAAAAAATCACGAGATTAGAGCGCGAGAACGCGGCCATGAGAGAGAACATTAGTAGGCTAATGGCTGAGATAGCAGAGATTAAGGGCGCTAGGAACTCGCAACCCACCGCTACCGTCAACGCGGAAATTCTGGAAGTCCCGATGGCCGAGGGTAGCGACGGGTCACGACCACCGAAGAAGAGGGCAATAGCTTGTGATCAGGAGAACGTGTCGCGTAAAGCTAAATCAGAGGTGCGCGAGATGCTAACCGCTCTCAGCGAAAGTCTGAAACAGTTAGGTGATAGGATCGCTGAGATGCAAAGCAAGATGACGACCTTAGAAGCAAACACCAACCAACGGTTGGCCAAAATGGAATCCTTTCTCGAGTTTGTGGTGGGCCCGGTAACGCCACTGAACCTGCCGATACGTCTTTCTGAACCAACAGCTAGCAACGTAGCCCCGATTCTAGCCCCACCTAGGGTCGGCGTTCAGCTCGTAAGAGATGGCTCCGCCCCTTGAGACATTCCGAATTTGGCAATGGAACTGTAGGGGCTTCTCTAGGAAGAAGGCTCCCCTACAGCAATATCTACGCAATTGTGAAAAGATGCCCCAGGTTATCTTATTACAGGAAACCCTCTCGCCTGGCATCTCGATGGCTGGGTTTTGCTCGGTCGCCGTGCAATCGGGAGGGAGGGGGTTATGTACTCTTGTTAGTAAGAAACTCACTCATGTGACACATGATCTCAAATTGGCTGGTAGTAATATTGAGTATACTATGGTAGAGGTCATACCTGGTAGGGTCAACCGAGGCAGCATATATGTTCTTAGCATATATAGTAGTCCCAACGAAAAAAGGCAAAGATTTAAGACTCTGCTCCGCAAGGCCATAGACATGGCAGGCTCAAGCCCTCTTATTGTCGCAGGGGACTTTAATGCCCCGTTTCATGTCTGGGGTTATAAATATGATACTAATAAGGGTAAGCATCTCTGGCAGAATGCCATGGATCTGGACCTGACGCTGATCACTAACCCTAACTTTCCTACCCGAATCGGGACATCCACGTGTAGAGACTCTACCCCTGATCTCATCTTCGTCAAGAACGTGACTGAGGCCAAATGGAACAACTTGGCTGAGAACCTTGGTGGTGACCACTATATTTGTGAGGCCCAGCTTCCTATTGTGGGTAAAAAACAGCGCGAATTCTCGTACACGGACTGGGATAAATTCCGCAAACTTCGGGAGGAGAGGCCTCCCTCAGATTCCCGACCTACTATTCGCAACTCCAGCAATTCATGCGACACCCAGCGGCAGTAGGGAGAAACGAAATACGGAGGTCCAGTCGCCGTGTGTGCCGTAGAGGCTGCTGTCGCGGACGGAAGAATGAAGCTGCTAGCAAAGAAAAAGCGAACGGCCAAGCAGTTCTGCTGTGTTCCTCGGTGCGTGCCAGCGAGATGGAAGGACAGCGATATTTCCGTTCACGCACTTCCCTCCGAGTGGAAAGGCTGAAGCCGCAGAACCAGGTGGATCGCTAACCTCCACATCGGCAAGGCTGTGACGCTTACAGTGACTGTTTGCTCACGGCATTTTGCACCGGATAATTTCTCCTTACCAGGTGAGACACTATTGTGAACTTGTGAACTCGATCCTAATGCATGACCATTGTGCGTGGCCATTATACATGTCGCTGTGTCACCTTATGTAAACACGTATCGCATTGCGGGCACTGGCGATTGGGCTATGCATTATTTGCTGCATATGTTAGCCGCAACGCGAAATTCGAGCACAGGTTCGAGACCTGTCACAGCGGTTTCTCCGAGGAACGTCTCTTCTGCACTCGTTAACCACATTGGCTGTAATTAGAGCTCATGTTCGACGCTTCACAGCGGTTTCTGCGAGCAACGTCACCTCTGCGCTCGTTGGCTACACCCGGCTTTTGATGCCCAGCACGTCTCGCGCAACGTTGCATAGCCTTGCACACTCAAACCGTGCTTCATTTCCTTGCAAATGTTTTTTTTATAAATATTGTGGCCTTGTTTCTGAGGTAAAAAGAAAAAAATTCTGGGTGCAGCCCATATTGAGGCACAATAAAGCATAAACAATTAATTTATTTTTTCAGATGTAGCATGTCAAAGACAGCGGCTGAAAAAAATGCAGTACCAACTGAAAACCTGCCAAGGACGTCATGTTATGATGAGAACAAGGATGCTCATATGAAAGAGCTTTCACTGGCAAGACTTCGCCGACGTGTGTATCGGTCAGCCAGAGTAAGTTAATTTGACTACATGGTGCAACACTTATATGCTTATGGTACATACACCATGTCTACAAGCATGCAATAGATGTCAACACCTTTTAATGCATTACAGAATGAATCAAGCAAAGAAACTGTTGCCTCCCCATTAGAAGCAAAGGTGTTGCCCCATGCACCTGTCAGCACGACCACCATGGTAAATTGGCTGCCTGCAACTTGTGCACACATTGCTTCACCACTAATTCCTTGGGATTAAACTCTGACATTGCAGGACGATCTCCCATCCCCTGACCGCAACAGCATGGACCAAATAAGTGACAAAGGAAATATGGTAATTTCTTTTTGTATATGTATGTGTTGTGGTAGCTGTCTTTACCTAGACGGTGGCATGCTTTCTGGATTTACATCGTAAAAGCATTGTAGCACGTGGTGTGTGATGGGTGCACATTAATTGCAACTTGTGCACGCATTGCTTAACCACTGGTTTCTTGAACTGAACTCTATCTGACATTGCAGCACGATTTCCCATCCCCTAACAGCATGGACCAAAGCCTTGCAAACACCATAAGGGACAAGGGCATAGCAAATATGGCAATTTATTTTTTCTATATATTTGTGATGTGGTAGCTGTCCTTACCTAGCCGGCAGCATGTTTTCTGGATTAACTTCGTGAAAGGATTGTGGTGTGTGATGGGTGCAAATTAACTGATGCAAAAAGCCTGGCTTTCCTACTTCCAACATTGAATTTAATACATTGACGTGCATTATACAAAAAGAAGCTGCATTTCGCGTCAGAATTGTCAGACATTACAACTCTTGCTTTTGTTTTGTGACAGGAATGTGCTTGCCAACCTGGCCTCCGGACATTAATGGCAGAGTACTCAAGAGAAGAAAAAGACGTGGCAAATTTCCTACTAGAAATGGCTTCACGGACAAGGCTTACAGAAAGCAAGGCTGCCCAAGTGACATCGGGTACTTTTCCACAGAAGTTTGTGAACATGATAAATAGTAGCAACGTAAATACATTCACAGGCCTGCCATCATTCGATGTTTTGAATGCTCGTGCGACGTGCTACACAAAAATTCATCCACTTTCAGGACGGCACCAGTTATGTGTAAAAACAATTGCATTGACATTGGTGAAATTGAAGCATATTTCCACTGCATTCTTGAGTCACCTTTTTAACTGTTCTCTAACTACATGTAGCAACATAATTGCAGAGACTGCTCAGTTGATGTGTGAAATTTTAAAAGTAACTGTGGCTGTGCCACCAAAAGATGAATTCGAGTGGCACGTTTGCATATTCGGCATTAGGTGATTCACCTGAAGTCGTGCCATGGCTGGCGATATTGCAAGTAGCCTGTATTGCATAGAGGCATTTGTGCGTGTGACCTTGGCTCCATCAAAGTGTGGCGGCCTTGAGAGTAAGTGCGGTCTTCTGTTTGGAAATCCAGCATTTTTTATGTCACTCAGCCACTTCATACTTTTCAGACACGGTCGTTGCCATGTGATCTACATGCTGCACTTGTTTGCATTGGCCAAACCTGCAGACTTCAACTTCAACACACTTTTTGTAAATTAGCAATGCACATTCTTTTGCAACTTGTATTCTTCATTGAAGTGCTGATTTACACTACGCATTCTGATGCAAGTTTTCATCTTATGGTATTCCGAGATATTTGCAGTTCACTTATGATCTGTGTGCATAGAGTTGTGGTTATTCTTCAATGGCTGTTTGTTGTCCCTTTCCTTACTTGTATTTTTTCACAAAATAAACCACATGCACTCAATATTTTGTTCACTGTACTTGCCTCATACGTTTTACTCAAGCCCATTTTTGTTGCACTTTTTAGCATATGAGGGTATATCTGGCCAAACAGAACATGAGAAGTAACATGGAACAGTGTCAAACCTGCATACGATGAGTATTTAAAAAGTTTGGTCACCAGAGTTGAGTACTCTGAAAGAATGGTTTGATTCAAATGACCCCAGCTGGTATATGTACCATAATTTATGCTTCTTCCCAGTTTGTTGAATACAGTGCAAATGGCTGTCCTGGGAAGCATAACTAAACCACTGGTAATACAACATGGGGAGACACTTGTGCAGACTTAACATCAGTCAATGATAATTATTGACCTCCAGAGAGCATATAGAGCTGTCCTTACTATCAACATATCAATAAATGGAAAGTAAGTGACATAAAAGTTTAACATGCACTTAAAGCACTTAACAAACACTTAAAGGGGCACTGAAACACTTCCGACTGATCATAGTTACCTCACTACAAAAGGACACCGCCTGCTGCAAAAATTTTTCGAATCATTGAACTGTAAGCGGAATTAGTAGTTATTGCACTGATGCATTGCTTTCTCCTTTCGCCTCAGCTAGTGTGCTGGAAGCTACACGGTGCACGGCAAGGTAGCAATGTCCTGGTCAAGTTTTTTTTTTTTTTTACACATTGCTACTTGTGGTTCAGGCATGTGTGGCACTCTCTAAACGCGAGATGGACGCCTGGAGCTACATCACTTACAGAGACCTATAAATACACACGGCTGTCTGATCGTCCTGCGAACAGAGCTTGTGGTGGTCGTGGTATCTATATTATGCGGCATGCCAGTTTCAGGGCCCCTTTAAGAAGGGCACTAACAAAGACAACAAAAGTTGGTTTCATGAGTTCTGCCTGAGTCGCCACTGATATCACGCAGTTGCTCGAGCACAAATTGTGAAACAATAACGTATGAGCCATAGGAAACGAACAGTCATGTCGGCAAAAAAAAAAGCAGGATATGTATCGTGATAGGTAACTTCAAGCGCCACAGCACAAGGTGAAGCTAAGTTGCAGTTCGGCACATAATAGGATCTCTTCTGCTTACAACGATGCACGCACATGAACATTTCACTTTACTACGATCTTTGCAATATGAACAGCATTGAAACGCAATGTAGAGATGAAACATTAAAGGGACAGACAACTACACCAAATGTTCCAGGATAAGGTGCCAGGAGAAACAGCCGAGATGTGCTTGCACTTTTGCGACAATCCAGCAGTGCACGAACACTTTGCCTCCACGATCGATGGGTCCCGGAATGCGTCGGCGATTCTCACCACAATCTCGTGCGGGTCCGCTGTCACGCCGGAGGTTTGCACACACGCGCGACCACTTCTACTTAATTACTCTTTGTACCACTGGTACCGACTAAAATGAGGTGCTCGGCGTCCACTACCCGTTCTCCCCCAACAAAACAGCGCGAATTAACATCGCAGTGCAACAAACTTAAAGTTTTCACCAAGGAAAGCGTACGCGGGGACCTCCGTAAAGCCACCATACTGCACAGTGTAGCCAGACCGGGCCAGGCTTCGCAGCGCCCCCTAATGTTGATTTGAGTTGCGAATAGAGCAATGGATGGTTCATGTTCAAGATGACGTTCGGCGTGCAACCTCTAAGGTCTGCACCAACCTTCCTGTTGAGAAAATGGACAGCAGGCTAGCCCATCTGTTAGAGGCCAAACAGTCCATTCTCAACAGATGGAAGTGTCAACGACTTAATCGTAGGCTACGCAAAAAGATATCTGAGTTAAACAAACACATTGAGGAGCATTGTGCAACCCTCTCTAAACAGCAGTGGGACGAGTTTTGCAATTCGATAGACGGCCAAATGCGCAATGGTAAAACATGGAACTTGCTTAAGCATCTGCTTAACGAGACCAATACTAAGTCTAATGAGAGGCATGTCATTGCTTGAACCATACATGAGGCTGCACGAATGACCTCTGAGGACGAACTAATCCGCACGCTTGCCAACAAATATCTCCCAGTCGGCTCAGGGCGGTCTCCTGTACATCTCGATTACCAGGGCCAGGCCAATTCCTACCTGGATGCAGAGTTTGGCGTTGAGGAGATTCGTAGGGTTCTACATGGACTCAATGGTAGATCCGCACCAGGGCCGGATGGCATCTCCAACAAGGCGTTGAGAAATCTGGATGAAAAATCAATCGCATACCTCACAGAGGACATTAACAAAATTTGGAGGAGTGGAACCGTCCCATTACCTTGGAAGACTGCCCTCGCAGTACTCATCCCCAAACCTGGAAAAACACCTAGCGTTGACAACTTGAGGCCCATCTCGCTTACATCCTGTGTGGGTAAGGTAGCGGAGCACGCGGTCCTGAATCGACTCTCCCGGTTCCTGGAGAATAACGACGTTTACCCCCATAGTATGATAGGATTCAGACCAGGCCTATCCACACAAGATACCATGAAACTGATTAAGAATCAAATCCTAGACAACGACTCTAGCGACACTCGAGCCATTTTGGGACTTGATCTTGAAAAGGCCTTCGACAGCGTTCTACATTCGCATATCCTAGCCTCGATATCTCGGCTCAATCTGGGTGAGAGATTTTATAACTACGTTAGATCGTTCCTCTCGGATAGGAAGGCTACCATCCGGGTGGCCGATCTCGAATCCCAATTGCTGGAACTTGGCGAGAGGGGCACCCCACAGGGGTCCGTCATTTCCCCCTGTTTATTCAATATAGCCATGGTTGACCTAAGCAGAAAGCTTCTCGAGATTGAAGGCATCAAACACACTATGTATGCTGACGATATAACTATATGGTGCACAGGAGGCAATGACGGTCAGGTTGAGGGAGCCTTACAGGAGGCAATAGACACTATTGAAACCTATCTCGAACCCACCGGTCTCAGATGCTCCCCCTTGAAGTCCGAACTTTTGTTGTATAGTCCCAAGAAACGCGGTCCAAGGCCCAAGGGATGGACATCGTTAGAAGACAAAGATATTAACTTATGTACAAAAACCGGTTGTCGTATACCCAAAGTCGATTCAATCAAGGTCTTGGGCATGATCGTTGAGTCAGGGGGTACAAATGGCAAGACTATACGCAAGCTAATTGCTAAAACTGAAAGTGCTGTTCGTTTAGTTCGGAGAGTATCAAATCGGCATCATGGACTCAAGGAGGATAACCTCATTCGACTAATGCATGCCTTCGTTCTGTGCCACTTTAGATACGTGGCAGCCATGCATCGATGGAAACGGGCAGAGAGGGATAAACTGAATGCACAGCTTAGGAAGATTACCAAACGGGTTCTCGGGTTACCCGTATACACTTGTACAGAGCGATTACTGCAGCTTGGCATTCATAACACTCTTGAAGAGATCGCAGAGGCCCAGGAGCGTGCACAGCTATCTCGCCTCACAACAACGAAGGCAGGGAGATCTATCTTGCAGGAACTCGGATATCACCCCGATAGAGTAGCAGAGGAGTTCTCTGACGTTCCTCCGTCGATTCGTGAGAACATTACGGTCGCGCCAATACCTAGGAACATGCACCCCGATCATAATCGCGGTAGAAGGAGGGCAAGGGCGGCCAACCTCCTTAGGCAAATACACAGTGATCAGCGACAGGTCAGCTTTGTGGATGCCGCTTCTTGCAAGGGACGTCAGGCGTTCACCATCGTCACTGTTGATGGTCGCCAAGGAATCACCAATGCTGCCTCGGTTCGGACGAGGGACTCCAAAATAGCTGAACAAATGGCTATTGCACTAGCCCTGCTGGATAGCTCACGGGATGCCATCTATAGTGATTCACGATCTGCAGTCAGAGCATTTGAAAAAGCCACCATTTCAAAACAGGCCCTCAGACTTATTGGGGGCAAGGCAATCACGCACCACTTCATTTATTGGTTTTCGGCACATCAGGGCCAGATAAAGGGTGCTCCTCCCAACCTCAACGAGTCGGCTCACGGGGCTGCGCGTGAACTTGCCCACCGCGCTACCCTCGACCAATCGGAAGCCGACTCACTAGAGAACAGGGACACGCCCTCCACCTACAACGAGATAACTAAACACTACTATCTCAGCCGCAGAACCTACTTTGTTCCTCATCCGCGCCTCAATAGAGCTCAAGCATTAACGCTCTGTCTACTACAAACGAATACGTATCCGAATCCATCGCTCTTAAATAAAATCTATCCGGATACTTACACCAACGCTACCTGCCACGATTGTGGAGATATAGCCACGTTAGACCATATGCTCTGGCGGTGTGCTCGGTCACGCTCTATCATCGCTAACAGCTCGGCCAGATGGGAGGCGGTTCTCCGCAGCCCTCTTCTGGCTGACCAACTCTTGGCTGTCCAGCAGGCCCACGATGCGGCCGAGAGGCTCGGCCTTCCGGTTCCCACGTGGGAGCGGCCCGCTTCGTGAAGACTCACGATCTGCAGGACTTTAATTAATAAAGTTTTACCATACCATACCATACCATACCATACCATATAAAGTTTCACCCCCTTTCAAAGGTTTTCTTTTTTCGTTACAGAAGCCTGCTCAAGCCGATTGTGTGGATGCCTTGTTCTGTGGGCATGTTCCTTGTTTCCATTATCATGTATTCTTATGCATAGTGACTTCCCCTGAGGCCGAAGCATTGAGATACGTGGCGATAGTAGACAATGTTCCATGACCACATCTTCTTCTTACTGTTTTTATGGATTTAGTAATGTGTTCTTAAACGTTTGCGGTAATCTCGTATTAGATTGATCATGTGTAACCATATCTGTGCTAACTGCGATGCTACATGGCAAGCCTTTTTGCGCATAAATAGGCCGGTTTCGGTGCAAATAAAACCAGTTGTTAGCGCATCTGTTGTGGTTTGTGTTTCTTTGTCTCCGTCCCACTCGCGCTGCGCCTTTTGAATAGCCATGAACCAATTCGCCCAAATCAAAGTTTTACTGTCACCCTTTCCCCGAGCTCATACTAAGGACGGCCGAAGGGAAGGACAGGTCACAAGGTCAAGACGACGCCACACCGTTCTCCACGAGCTGACACAAAGGACGGACGACGAAAGCACTAATACTTCCACAGGCTTCGGAAGAAGATGGCGACGACCACAGGGCCACCAGAGGTTATTTAAGGCCGTGTTAATAAGAACCGCTCGAGACTCAGATGAGAGTCACATCCACGCACCAATGAAGAGAGTACAATCTTTCCCACTTTTTTTTATCATCACGATGCCCGGGCTTTGCCATCGTCTCCTGATTCTTGCTGTGAAGACCCATCTCAACCGGTCGAGATTGTAACAACTAGTTGGCAGCGACGGGATATTCCACCCTTCGTCCTGGCTTCAGCAGAATGGTGAGCGCTTGACTTTCCTAGAGAATTTGCCTAGTTTTAGTTCGTGTGTTTTCTAAAACTGCAAATTGGGTTCTGTACGTGCAGGCTCTTGTTTAAAGTTTCCTCACCTCACAGCAGAGTAAGAAATTCCTTGTTCGGGATTAACCATGGATTTAAGCAAACGGAAAAAGCCAGAGTTGTGAAGAGCTATGAGAGCTATGTGAAGAGCTTACAGTCGAGGTGGGGAAAAGTCAGAGAAAGCCGCAGCTTATTGAGAAGTGCGGGGCTCTTGAGGACGAAATTTCAGAAGCACGGAAAGAGATAAACAACGCATTTGTTTCCGTCTTCAATACAGCTGCTCCTGCTTTATTACCCCGTTTACATGACCAAAACTTTCCCCCTATGGACCCCTCTGTCATAGATTGGGTTGGCGTTACCAAGCTCATCGACAATCTGAAGATCTCCTCTTCCGCTGGTGCTGACCTACTCAACTCAAAGATGCCAAAAATAGCCGCAGTGTACTCAGCAGTCATACTCTCAAAACGTTTTGAACAATCGTTACGGTGTTCCACATTACCCAGCGACTGGAAGGTGGGGAAGGTGGTCGCTATCTTGAAATCGGGTAATGCTCATTCAGCAGATAACTATCGTCCGATCTCACTGACTAGCATACCATGCAAAATGATAGAACACATCATACATTCGCAGCTAACTGAATTTTCGGAGAACAATTCTTTTTTGAATAATTCTCAACATGGATTTAGGAAAATGCTTTCGTATGAGACCCAACTACTAACGTTTACTAATGACCTATTTATAGCTACTGACCTCACTTTCGATATAGACTGCATTTTTCTCGATTTCGCAAGGGCATTTGACTCAGTACCTCATGACTTACTCCTTTTCAAGCTTAGTAAACTTAATATCGACACTAGCGTATCTAACTGGATTAAAGACTTTCTTTCAAACCGTACTCAATATGTAACTGCTACCGATTATTCTTCTGCTCTTTCTTCTGTTACGTCCGGCGTACCACAGGGGTCTGTACTGGGCCGTTTGTTGTTTCTTGTATATATAAATGGCCTTCCTGGCAGTAATGTTTTTTCATCAATAAAGCTTTTTGCAGGTGACTGCGTAAATTACAACAATATAACAAATTTATCTGATTCACTGAATATCCGAAAAGATCTCGATCAATTATCTCTATGGTGTGACAAATGGCTTATGCAATTAAACGTTAATAAATGTAAAACCATGAGAATAACCCGGCGCCCTCACAGTACAAACCACAGTTATTACTTTAAAGGAGCCCCCTTGAATCCCGTTAACTCCTACAAATACCTTGGCATTAATATTACTAAAGACCTGTCCTGGAACATGCACGTTGTTACGTAACCCGCAATGCTAACCGCACTCTTGGCTACCTGCGCCGTAACTTTTCCAAAGCGCCGTATTCCTTAAAATTAATTCTTTATAAAAGTTTAGTCCGTCCAAAACTAGAATATGCATCCAGCATCTGGGACCCCAGTCAATGCATACTAATCGCTTCCCTTGAATCTGTTCAGAATCACGCACCCCGGTTTATTCTATCAAATTATTCCCGCTACGCTTCTGTATTCACAACGAAGAACACACTAAACCTGCCAGATCTGTCTTTACGTCGCAAATTTCTTCGTCTCTACCTCTTTCACAAAATCTATCATAAAAATGAAGTGTTAAAAAGCTATCTTTTTCTTCAACCGACGCACATTTCATCGCGTGTGGACCACAAGTTCAAGGTTGATGTGCCATTTTGCCGAACCAACTTACATAATTATTCTTTCATTCCCAAGACCAGCGCAGAATGGAACCATCTTCCTGCATCCATCGTTGCCATTATTGACACTACGTTCAGAAGCGTCATTGAAGATTACTTCTTTTATTAACTTGTGTTTTCATAAATTGTATTATTGCACACTTGTATATGTATTAACCACTCCTTTCTGTAATGCCCTCGGGCTCTGAAAGTATTTGTAACAAATAAATAAATAAATAAATAAATAAACAGAGAAACGAGCTGAGAAAGCTGAACAAAGAGCTGCAGAGGAAAGGCAAATCGCTGCAGAAGAAAGACAGAGAGCTCACGAAATAAGGCTAAAGAAACTAGACAAGCAGCGGCACCTGGCGATGCAATCAGCAAATACCGTCACAATAAATGAAAGACGTTCAGGTGAAGCAGCAGTAAAAATAAGGGATCTCTTGCAGTCGTACAAGGTAAACCATGGCATGGGATTGCTTCTCGTTACTTTTGAACGAATACGAGTAAAACGGGTTGGCGCTAGAGGGTTGGCCATAACAGATTCTGACTGTTCTTCCTGGCGAAGCAACCTAAATCATTGCAAGGCTAACGGGAGACGACGCAAATGACTATCCGGAAGTAAAAGCCGCGTTGCCAAGGGAATATCGGCTCTGAGCGGAGGCTTTCCGTAGTCGCTTTCGGGAGACACTTCGAACGTCGGGCGAGTCTTTTCAAGGTTTCACTTATACGCTGAAAGCCAATTTAACTGAATGGCTAAAAGGGGAAGATGCGTTCGGTTGTCACGACAAGGTTGTTGAGTTAACCTGCTCACAGTACAAACCACAGTTATTACCTTAAAGAGCCCCCTTGAATCCCGTTAACTCCTACAAATACCTTGGCATTAATATTACTAACGACCTATCCTGGAACATGCACGTTGATTACGTAACCCGCAATGCTAACCGCACTCTTGGCTAGAGATGTGCCTGTGGATTCAAGATAGGTCGGGCGAAAAGGGCTAGGGACGTGCTGCAGTGCTACGAGATCAATTCGTCGCACGTCACGAATCCGAAAAAACGCGAGTCAGACCATTCACTAAATTCAGCCAAGAGGAAAATTCGCGCCCCATTCACCAAGAAAAGGCAGGAGGAGGGACAAAAGACGTGAAGCCCGACAATTCAGGAGAGAATAACACCGCAGTAAAATACAAATTAAAAGCAGAAAAGGCATCTGAGGCTAGAAAACGGGTAGTCTGCTTCAGTTGCCAGAAGCCTGGACACCTGGTGATCGGCTGTCGGAAGTCTAAAATTGTTTTTTTTTTTCTTTCACGAAGGACGGCAATGACAATTTGGCCCTCTTAGAACCCTACCTTCGCGACCTAGTAGTGAATGGAATGCCGTGTAAAGTAATTAGGGACTCAGCTGCCACAACGGACATTGCCCAGCATGCGTTTGTGAAAGCTGAGGATTTCACCGGGAAATATGCGTGGATCCAGCAGGTAGTGGAGAGGAATGGTGTTTGCTTGCCAATAGCCAGCGTAACGATTAAAGGGCCGTTTGGACTACTGCTGATTGAAGCAGCAGTATCACCGAATCTGTCGAAACATTATCCCTACTTATTTTCAAATCACCCGTAAATGATGTTGAAGAAAAAGGGCCTGAGTTTTGGCGAACATACGGTCCAAAAACCTCTCATGCGTTCAAAAGCTCAAGAGACTGCGGCAGCGATAAATTACGGCAACGAAGCAAAAAATATACCTCGTGACAGCGACATTCAGGAAGCACAGCACATAGCTAATGAAATCAGTGAAAAGGGCGCTAGCGAGAAGGCATCCGCGTCAGTGAGAATTCCGCATCAAGGGCTAGCAGTGGAATTAGAGATTACTTTGATATTATCACATTCGGAAAGCTCTTCAGACTTTCTGAACTTTGTTGAAGGAATCGCGACTGAAGAATGGAGCAATAACGTCGCGAAAGTACAAACAAGGACTATCGCGGAGGACGTTCCTTGCGGAGGCGAGACCAGCTTTAACAGTCTCAAAAGGTTCAAGGAACCGCTGAAAAACTCCCTTGTACCTCCGCACCTGGGCGACTTTCCAGAATCGTAAAAAGGAGAGGAGAAAGCCAGAGCGGTCCAGCAAGGCAGGAACCCCACGCTCGGGAGCTTTAGAGGCGCATGGCACAGATTGGTTAAACAGCGCAAGATCAAGCGAGCCAAGTATTCGTCTCAGCAAAGAATAGAGAAAGTCGCCACACCGCAGCCTGTAAGACAAGCGAACAGCCCATCACGCAGAACTTCAAAGGGCTCGTTGTGGCGCGTGATAAAACAAATTAGAACGCGTCTCTGCGCGTAGGGGTGAGGCTGAAAGGTTCAACCTGGTGGAGATATGCGTGTACGAAAAGGACTAGTCAGACTGTCAGCGCTGTAGAATGCGCCGCAAGAGTGAGGGAAAAGGGAGGCTGGCAATTCTCCACTCGTTTGTGGCCTCCTTTTCAGGGACGAAAAAGCAAGTCGCGGGCACACAAAGTGGCACACGACGATAGAGAGCAGCGCATGCCTGGCGCCCTTTGGGGCCTTCGGCGAGGCCCGAAGGCCTTCAGACAGCGATCCAATGGAGTGCGCATTAAGAGGTAATAATTGTCGAGCTAGGCGCATCGATAAGTTTCTTGTTTGTTGTAAAGGGCCCCTTTTCGTTGTTTGCTTTTCTTCAAAGGCATTTTGTCTGTCCATCTTGAATTTAAGATTAACGCTATTGCCGGGTCTCAACGCGTTCTTAGTCTCTCAACGAGCGTGGCTTTCTCGAAAAAAGGACACACAAGAACGTTAGGCATTAGGATGGTTAAAATACGCACTGAAATCTGCTTTTCTCCGTTGTTAGTTTTCAGAAATCTCGAGCGAGGCTGTGTGTACAATTCTGATAGTGTTTTACGTGAAGAACGTGTGAACGCGGCAGTTCTCGTCGATGGTTAGGTGCTCGCTGTTGGTTGTACCTTGGGCTGGGCGTGGTTTATTTCCAGAAAGTGTCACCAGCCGGGCCATGGAACGATCAGTGAAACACAGCAAAAGGCACCAGGTGTACCAGTCTCTTCGAGGTACTTGGATACTGCGGCCCCTTCGAGACCTCCTGTGGCGGCGGACGGGCTGTTATGATTGACCTGTCAGGTGTGAGAAACATTCAAACGGGCTTCCCCGTGTCAACATAATTGTCCTCTTCTCCGAAACGGCGTCACCCTTTTCCCCGAGGCGACACAAAAGGATGGACGAAGGGAAAGACAGGCCACACGGTCAAGACGACACCACCCTGTTCTCCACAAGCTGACACAAAAGAATAGAAGAATAAAGACAAACCGAAGGTCAAGACGGCGTCATCCCATTCTCCACGAGCTGACGACACAGCTTCCACAGGCTCCGAAGAAGACGGCGACGACCACAGGACCGGTAGAGGTGATTTAAGGCCTTGCTGGGCCCCGTGTTAATACCAACCGCTCGAGACTCAGATGAGAGTCACATTCATGTACCAATGCAGTGAATACAATCTTATCTACTTTTTTTTCGTCATCGCGATGCCCGGATTCGTTATCGTTTCCTGATTCTTGCGGTGAAGATCCACCTCATCCGGTCGAGATTGTAAACCGGGGAGGAAGCGATTAGCTCGCTTAAACAAAGGCGGCGGCTGCGTTAGCCAGCCTCGCGCCTAACAAAAGGTAGGTGAGGGTTGCTTTGCTCACCGCGGAGGAAGGTGTCTGGGTAAAGTGGAAGGCGGTGTGGATTAGTTAGTAGCTCGGGGGCGGGGGGGGGGGGGGCGTGATCACCCAACCGCCGCCCCTCCTGTATCCACCACTCGCTTGTTGTACCAGAGAAAGTCGGCTCCGATGATTGTCTGGCGCACGGCCGCGATGACAAAGGTCCAACACAAGGTACGTCTGAGGGCGATTTCAAGTTGCCGCGGAGGACGCGATTAGCTCGCTTAAAGAAAGGCGGCGGCTGCGTCAGATAGCTTCGTGCCTAAGAAAATGTAGACGTGAGAGTTGTCTTGCTCGCCGCAGCGGCGATCATCGCTGTGCGCGGTGGAAGGTTAAAGGGGAAGATGGAAGGGGGGGTGGATTAGTCCGTGGGTAGGGGGGGGGGATGGTCACTCAACCGCACCCCTCCACCCTGTATCCACCACTCGATTGTGGTACCAAAACATCTTGAAGGGGCAGCGCGAAAAGACGATGACAGAAGGCAGGAACACACAGGACAGCGTTGTCCTGTGTGTTGCTGCCTTCTGTCATCGTCTTTTCGCGCTGCACCTACAAGATGTTCAACCAGTACCAACTCGCCCAAAGGTCGATTCTTCTACATGTGGTACCCAGAAAGTCGGCTCCGATGATTGTCTGGCGCACGGCCGCGATGACAAAAGATCCAACAAAAGCTACGTTTTAGGGCGATATCAAAAATTACCGACTTTTGGCCGTAGGTCCGGATGGTCGATCCGTTGACCGCGGTGAGAGGAGGCCAGTAGGGAGGATGGCGTCGCTTAGCCAGCGTAGGAGGAAGGACGCAAATCTTGGCGCCAGTGTCGACGAGATAGCGGATTTTGGCAACAAGGTCGGTGACGTGGAAAAGGCGACTCGATCCGGGGCTGGTAACAGCGGTCGCCGTCAGTGTGCGGCCCGACCGTTTCCCGCGCAGTAGCAGGCTTGGCGACAGTGGTTTGCGCGAAGGCCGTAGCGACGGCGGTATCAGCAAATGGGGAAGTGGAGAACGGTCTCCAGAGTGGGACTGGGGCGGCGAGGTCGTGACGCAGAACGCGGGCGTCGTGTTCGGACAGCAGCGATCTCAGCTTCCAGTGCGCTACTTGCCGTGTGAGCTCTTCGTTAGCTTCGAGGAAACATGCATAGCTATCGCCAGTGGCTGCACCGTGGGACGGAGGGTCAGGAGGGCGATGAACTGTGGCCACGGACTGAAAACCAACATCCACAATCTAATCGGCCAACTGAGCCAGACATTCGAATGTCTAGGATGAAGACCCGGTGAGGATCGTGCGTACGTGCGGTAGAATGCGCTGCAGGAAAAGTTCCCGTAGAAGTGCGCTATCGGTTGAAGGAGCCAGGTCTCCAGTCAAGGCTTGCATGCGACGCAATAAGTCGATAGGTTTGCGGTTTCCGAGCTCCTCCAATGTAAGCTGTTTTAATCAACGCTGCTCCGTTTCAGTGGTGCGCTGGATGAGCTCCGCCTAAGGTGGTCATAGGGGCGGTCAACGGGCGGAAGCGCTCCAACGACGTGGCCAAACATGGTCAACTGCGAACTGACGCGCTAATGACAGAACAAGGATTCAGTGCTAATGAACCAAAGTTCATTAGCAGTGAATCCTTGAATCAAGCACACTGAATCAAGCACCTCGAACAGAGCTCGAGGTGCTTGACATAGGAGACCTCGGGCACGCGGGTTGGTGGCGCTGATGACGGTACTTGACCAGAGAAATCCGAGGTCGTGGCTTCCTGGACAGATGGCGGTCTCTAAAGACAGGCTCGAACTCCTGGCGGCGGTAGGCCCAGCGAAGCGGCTGAGGCTAGCGTATAGGGCAGGCGCTGAGAGCGACGACGCGAGAGTCATCAATTTGCGTGTGAGGAAAACCTAAACAGACGTTGGTGTCCGGTGTCAACAAATTATATTTTAAAGGGCCCCTCACCAGGTCTGGCCATTTTGAGCCGACAATCGCAGAGCATACAATGCGCGCTAATGATCGTGTTTGCGAAGAATTACATCGCTATGTGCCGCGGAAAGGTAGGAAATTTCAATCCGAACGCCGCTCTCCCGTTCCCTCGTGGCGACCGCGCTACAAGCTGGACGGTGACGTACTCATGTCTCTGCACCTACGTAGTCGTGTGCGCAGTATGACGTTGCTCGTGGTGACACGTGACTCCGATAATTATTCAATGCAACATCTGTTATTTGTGTGACCTGTTGCTTGAATTGACGAATCGAAGTTTAGATAAATAATAAAACACACAAACGGAATGTCAGCGTGTTCTTTTTTGTTTTGTTTTGTTTTACTTCGTACCATAGCAAGAGAGATGCACTTTCACTTCGTCTTCTTGTTCTCATGCTCGTGCAGTCACATGCGCAGGTACCCAAGCCATGCCATTTTCTACCGTGTTCAAGCGTGTGATCGTGCTCTGCGACCTGCTTGTTCTGCCTCAGTATTCGCGTAGCACTGAATTATACCGCAAGTCATGTGTCCTTGTGCACAGCGCGCAAAATCGTGCGCTGCGCGGAACGAGACAATAGAGAGTTTTAGATTAGGGGACGCAAGCGGCTTGCATACGCAAGAACTTGGGGCGACGGTACTGCGAATGCGCAGACCCCTAGGCGGGGCCCGTGACGTATGCGTGCCGCGATCCTCGAAGTGTGGTGTGGGAGAACGCAGAAAAGGAATTTCGCTTGCGGAGGCTAGACGGGGCGAGTGGAGAGAATGTCTCGCTTTGCATAGGAGCCCCCCCTGCTGAAATCATGTGTTCGAGGCACTGAAATATTTATATCTCGACTATTATTGAGCCGATCTGAAATTTGTTTGATGTAGAACGCTCCCTAGAGGACACGTAACAACTTCCAGCGTATAATAAAAGTTTTCTCTGGGGCCTGGTGAGGGGCCTTTTAAAAGCGCCCGCTCAATCAGGCAAGAGCGGAATCAAGCGCCGCTGGACAGAGAGGACTCGCGTTCCTCTCTTCCCCGTTCTTCTCTCTCTGTGTCCCGTTTCTCTCTTTTCCTAAGAAGTTCTAGACCCATTTCAATGTCCCCCTCACTCGCCTTTTCAGAAATCAGCTTCAATAATTCCCATTTTAGCATTTTCTTGCGTACCTCTAGCCCAGTTCCTAACCAACAATCAACAATTCGTTTCTCAGCAGTGTCCTTAACTCCATGATTGCTGCTTTACTGACTTGATCCTGCTCGCTGAACCTACCTAGGTAAACACAACCTAGCTAACAATCAACAATCCGCTTGCCTATTCTTCTAAACAGAACAACCACAAAATGAAGCCTAGAGTGTCAAAGCAAGAACCAAGCACTCACCGCAGACAAAGCACCACGTCGCAAAGTCCGTCTCACCGCTGTCAGCCAGTTGTAATGGTTGGGGTCGGGCATGAAATAGATGGTAGTTGGCCCATGCCGTCGTCCAACTTATCCACGCTGAGGACGTTGTTGAAGGGAGAGACTTGTTCTCATCGAGAACGAGGAATATGGGATTTATGTACACTATCTACATGAGAACGTTACAGTTCATCAGTCTAGCATGACTGAAAGAGAATGCACACTCAGCAGCAGCGCCACGGCTGCTTATAAACACTCTGTCCTCCCTAGATCCCTAGGTGAGGGAAAACGGCTGTTCAACCGTTGACCAATTCGGAGCGTCCAAAGTCATGGTAACCGACCCGCCTTTGAGGGGGAGAGTTTACACACTCACTTCCGCACAGGTTTAACTGAACAGGGTGTCTACCAAGTTGACATTTCCAAATTCCCTGAGTTTTCCAGGTTTTCCCTGAGTGCCTTTGCAAAATTCCCTGAGTGATGCAGAACTATGTTTTATGTCAAGACGCGCTGAAACCATATCGCCCTATGCTGTCACTCTCTAGTAAGCATATGAAAAAAATTTGAAAAAAAAACGACTTAATCCAATTTAAATACTAAGGAGTAGTGTTTATGTTATTCAAAAAAATATAAGGGAGGGGTTATTAAAATGCACAGCAAATAAAATGTCTTCGAAAAAATTTTCAAATCGAGTTGTACATTCTCTAGCACAAATAAAAAGGAGATGCATACAGAAGCAAGCATTTTCGAATATGAGCTATTTCTATGAACTGATAGCATGCTCAGTGTCATGCAACTGTCCTGACATACTCTCAGCTCGCACAAGACGCCTCAGTATTGTGTTTCACTGCTTTAAAGAGTTTATATTGGTTTGGATGAGGGACACCTGCATCTCAGCATCAGCCAACAATTTGTTTTTTGAGCGCAGGCTCCTCCAAAGAAGCGGTCGTTCATTCCTCAGTGCGTCGAACCTTTCTGTTCTCGTCCTCCTTTCGCCGCGCGTTCGCCCCACGGACCATTTGAAGAATACTCTTGGTCAATTTACAGTCAACGTCCAATTTTTCAGACCCCCTAGGGGCCGCGAAAACTTCCGAAAAATCAGGCAGTCCGAAAAAATAAATTCATGTCTTTTACTGCCCTTAAGGGCTAAAATCGACACATGTGCGTCTGAAAAAGCTCTGAATGCCTGTCAGTGCACTTATTAGGTATATCGGTGCTCCTACTGTGACAGGTGAGGGCGAGTGCACACGTGTAAAATTAAGAAATACATACAGTGTCCCGCCACAATTGCCCCTTCCTACGCTTGTACGCTTCGCCGCGTGACACGACTGTAATAAGGCGAAGCAGACTTTCGGGAAAGAGCATTATGCAATGCGCCGTGCTTTCCGAGCTTCGAAGACAAAATTATTGCTGTCAGCGGAGAAATGAAGAAACATGGCACCGAACGACAAGAAGCTTAACAGCGAACGTCGAAGCAGCTAGGCCTACCGTTGCCGCAGTGGTGGCCACGGCTGCCAGCGCATCTGCGTGCGAGAGCACCGGTTCAAGGCGGCGAGGTAATCAAAATAGCAGCGGTGGTGGTTTTCATTAATGCCGTCTCGGACCTGCGATCACGCAAAACGTTTAGAAAATCGGACGGCGAAGAGTTCTTGCGTCTGAATTTTCAGACGTTATGATACATTGACTCTTTGCGGTACGTGGTGGTTCCGCGAAGCCGTCCGAGTTATCGGGAATCCGTAAAGTCGGTCGTTGACTGTACACTGGCAACTCCTCCAGCCGACGACGATTCGTTACGAGTCCTGTCTGTTTCTCGAGCCAGGATTACCGCGACTTTTGACCCTCTAAAAAATTACAGCTAATTTTCCCTGATAGAAGCACAAATTCCCTGAGTTTTCCCTGAGTTTTTCCAGACTACTCAAAATCCCTGAGAATTCCCGGTTTTCCCGGTTTTCCCGGTTGGTAGACACCCTGCTGAACACACCGAAGTGAGAGGGTTTCTTGCAGACAGAGGTCTTGACCCGAGCAGGCGCCTCTTGATCCAAGAACTGAACCCGTAGTCAGTGGCCGCCGCGTCTGTCCATTGATCGACGACTTCTGGCAGCCGTGAGACCGCAGCTGCAAAATATCTCTTTCCAGGAATTACCCCGCTCCAAGCAACCCGTGGCGGCCACGGCGACACACTAAGAATACTTCGTCCGCCGACCGCGTTTATCATAGCGGTGCCGAGGGGGTGTTGATGCAGCACATCGTCGTCCCTACAAAACGAGTCGCCGTAGCAGGTGGGGAAGGGTCCCAAGGTCGCTTCTGGGAAGCTCGCCACCCTCGCAGCTGCGGCTGGCTGAGAAAATTTTGTAGGTCGGTACCCTTGCAGGCCGTTCCTAACAGCGGCAAGAGCCAGAGCTCGAAACTGAATTTTTCCTTTAGTGTTTCACAAGCTGTCTGATATGTCCACATTAGATGTGATCCGTTTCTTTTTATTTATCCCAGTGTGGAAAGGGCATCATTAATTTTTTTTTTATTTTTGCGTGGCTTGTTTTTGGTTTGTTTCTAAATTTATCAAGCATCAGTGTCATGATGCTAGAGTGACTCATGTAGTGACAATCAACAGCTTTTGTTTTGCAGAAAAAGAATGCAGTTCCTGACCCATTGTTTGCTATCCCATTACTCGCATAATTTTGCAGAGTATTCTATCTATATTGCTTGACTTCCACTAAAGAATCTTGCATTTTTGAATGCCATTCCTTCCTTATAATCATACGACATTTCTCATCATTTCTGTACCTTGGGCTTCTGATACTATGCATTCACCATTTTTGCTTGTTGTTTCTGACTAGAAATGTCTTACTTAACTCAGAGCTTAAATTTTACCTTTGGAACACACAGAAGGGTTTGCCATTACATATCTGCATAACAGGGAAACATGTTTCATTAAACATTTGCAAAATCCAATAGAGCATATATGAATGCAGCTTTCAGTGTGATTTGATTGAATGAGCCACGTAACTCATCTCCCTTGGTAAATTAAAGCACATATTAGTGTGATGTACAACATTTGTTACTCTAACGTGGTGGCTTCTCTTGCTTATACAGCAAAATAGTCGGTGCGCGAGAAAAAAAATATTTTTTGTATACCCCTTGCACGCACTGGTTTACGGAAAATGAGCTGTAGCTGTCCACATGATCTACTTATTTTACCTGCGAGCATACTGAACAAAAATGTGTCCCAGCTACTTAGTGGTATTTGAGATTATGTCAGTATTGCATATGAGCGTGTTGTCTAAAATAACTGAATTTTGAAAATGCTCGTAGGGATCTGATGTGTATGTCTGCAGTGAATGGATACATGTAAAAGACTCAGCAGGAAGTGCAAGTGAACGGTCCCACAGGCCGAGTCGAGCATGTAAATAGATTCGCTGCACACATTTTTGACCAGAAAAGATATGTCACATGAAATGGCATGCAAGGAAGTGTTGAAAATATTGCCCAGTTAATGCGCCTACGCTAATAATGTGCGGGTTCATGCACTCGATTTCGCCTTTATTAGGCACTCGCCTCTTGATTGCTTCGTGGCACAGAAATAGTCGGCATCAAGCTGTTTTTCTGCTGTGGCCTTTGTAGAAGCATGATTGTTCAAAGTGCAACAATTAAACAGATTCTATGGCTTGCTTGTGGATTCGCCAGTACAATTCCGGGGCGCTGGTCCACATGTCCAGCAATTTCCTACTGAAAGGAAACCTGCAAATAAAAACACCGCCCCCTATGTAAAAAAATGCTCTACTGTGACGGTTCTCAAACGATCGTGATGCATCACAAGAGCTGTGTACTCGCGTGATGTTCTGAACAAGAAGATACATTCGCTTACTTACATATGAAAGTGCATGCCAGAGCACTTCGGAGCTTGGATGGTACAAAAGGCACGAATGTGCCATAGCGTCCGATGTTGACGTGCGATCGCATGTCAAACGAACTGTAAGAAACAACTACACATCCAAAAAACAGATTCGAAACTGAAATCAGCGTCATCCTTTATTGCAGGAATGCGTACATCGTGATTTACATAAGTCACAAACTTAGCAAGTGATTTCTGTAAACTTAACATTAACACATCACCTTCATAAAGCCATCAGGTATGCGTTTTTAAATGACAAAGCATTAGGTGACCTGTACTGGTTTTCAGCTCCTTCAATAGTATTAGGTGACCTGTACTCGTTCTCAGCTCTTTAAATAGTGACTGCGCTAGCCACATTGCCCAGTAGCAACAGGGCAGCGCCCATAGCGGTTCCCATTTTTTCGGGCCAGGTTTTCCTCTAGAGTTCGTTATAGTACCTCTATGAGAGCACCCATCGGCGCCATGACGCTAGAATGACGTAGGCCAGAACTACTAGATGGGGCTGTTTATTTTCCGCTTTTGCTAAAAACGCCAACCAGCGCGAACCATTGGCGGAGGCGTGGCCAAGGCGATAGTTTCGTGGAAGGCGAACATTTCAGAATACGGGCAGAGGGAGCTTTTTGCGGGAAGAAGTGTTCCGTGGCAGCTTGATCGGCGCAGCTTAGCAGAGTTTGTATGGCGCTGAGCTTCTTTTTCGCGATAAATGGATATCTCCAGCCTGCGGATTTTCATCTCCTACGGACCTTCACAGTTACACCTAAGTAGCACGTATTATTTACGCTATTAGAGCCTCTCCTTTCCAGCGTTGTGGAAGGAGAGCGCGTAAGGCCACGTTTATTTGTTTCGAGAGCTCGTCTGCGCTTTTCGATATGTCGACATCGACATGTTAATGTTAATAGTACGGCCTAAATGCGATGCATTGTGGTCTTTGTAGCTGCACTTAATGTGCAAGAGTTCGCATGGCAAAGCCTTGTGCAAGCGAATTAAGAGACTGTGGGTGCATCGCGATATGCCTGAAACACCGATGTGTGCATGCAGTGTCCGTATAGCGTACTATACAGAGTGTCCTAGCTAACTTTAGCTAGAGTTTTAAAATATGCAAATGCCACGTAGGTAGACAGAACAAAGGTAATGTTTGCCGTCGTAAAGTGCCGCGAGCGGCCAGTCGCGCTGTAATCTTGCGTGCATTTGCGGGCTTCTTTCGTGCTCGGAAAAACATTTGTATGTAGCATGTATTGAGCAACAGAAAGCTGCACCGGAAGTTTTTCATGTCGCTCTACAATTTCCTCACTGACACTTTTCATCTAATTGTAATACTCGAGAAGTTGATCAATTAACTAAGACTAATTATCAAATCAGGCGGAGTGAAAAGAAATTTTTATCTTCAAGCGACGGCAAACAATATTGCCTCTGTTCTATCCAGCTACGTGGCATTTGCATACTTTTAAACTGGCTAAAGTTATCTGGACACCCTGCATATGCCGTGCGCATGATGTGCGTACCTGCGGTCGTGGTGACACGCGAAAGATAATTTGAAGGCAAATTTCGCCCCACTGGCCTAAGATTTTTGCGACGCTTGAGGTTAAATAACGTGAGACTGCGTTTCGATGTACGCTGCGTATTTAGTGTTTGTCATGAAAAATTGTGGATTTGTCAAAACCTGTTCATAAGTACAACGTTTAAGAGTTATTGAGAGGCCACAAAGCGTCTGATCTAATATTTACCACCCAATTAATAGTTATACATGCCCAATTTCTGGAACTTGCATAGTATATGCATTTCCTTATTTCAGATACTAGAGCGGGACCATAGCACAATCAGTCAACTGAGACCTGGCTGCACAGTTCTCTGGTGAATAGACCTATGCAATTCAAGGAAAGACATATTCAGGTGCCCATACAAGACTGTCATCAATCCACATGCACAACAACTAATCTACTTTTACAGCATTTGACAACAAAGTATTCCAATTTCTGTTATGCTTGCAATAAATAGTTCAATAAAATTCAACAAGAAAATGAACTGTAGTGCTAATTTGTCTACAAACCCTTCTGTAGCACGCTTTAAGACACAAACGTGTGCATTAATTAAACAGCGAATTATGCAGGGTTGTTTCTTATGTCAATTTTTTAAAATTTCTGTTGTAGATACCACCACTCCGCTACTTCATCTGGGTTACCTAGGTACACATTAGAGAGCTTTAAAATAGGGGCCCCAATAGTTTGGGGCCCCAAAGAGCTTTGCGGGTGTTATCGTTGGGGCACGCAGGAGTGAAGAGTTTTAGAATAGGGTTTTGCGTTTGCGGATAGCGTCTTGCGCTGACAGCGCCACTACGGCGTCAAAGTACAAATAATTAAATCAACTATACCATTTTAAGATAGGAATAGTAATTTTGACTTCCGTGTATGCACGTTTAATTACAATTTAGAGGTTATTCTGTAAGCAGCAAACAATTAGTTGCGCTTAGTTTTGAGCAAACCAACTTTACATGCCTTCACCAGCCAAACTTAGCCGTGTTAGGCCTACGAGCCGTAAAATCCACAATGGAATTCGGAATCAGCGGCGTCTAATGAATCAATCTTCATAACACACGCTAGTTGAGAGAAAGCGATAACCGCAGTCACTTCTCCTAGCTTGCGAACTTCACGCGTTACCACGAATCGAACCCAGTTTAGTGCTAGGTTAGAGCCGTCGCTTCGATGGGTGCCGCCATGTTTGCTAACGCAAAGCTTTTGGGGCCGCTATTTGGGCTCCCGCTAAATAGGTGAAAGAGCGTTCCCAACGCAAAACCCAAACGCAGTTTGCATCTCGCGCAAGCGCAGTGGCTTCGACGCTATTTCTTTGAAAAACTCTCCACGGTGGCGCAAAATACATTTCTTGAAAAAGGACAGAAGAAAGGAAGACAGTGAAGCGCCAAACTACCAACTGTTTAATAATAGCCTGAGCAAACGTATAGAAGAAAAGACAACTTCCGCTCTTGCGCAGGGAGCCAAGGTGTCACAGAACAACATGGTCGTGATAACATACTTTGGATAAAGCACATTTCTGCGGAATATAATGCGATAGATGTATCGCTGACACAATCAGACCCTTTCTTTTTAATATAAAACGCTTCCAACAACTCCCTTGCAGTTTGGTCCCTACTTCTGCCAAGAATTAATACCTGTTCAAAGCATGGCGTACAACGACAGGCTTTACAGAGCGCAGGAAGATGCGCCTTGTCACACTTGCCGATGCTACTAGCGTGCTCCCTCAGTCTGTCATTAATACAACGTCCCGTTTGCCCGACGTATGACTTGCCGCAATCTAGGGGTATCTCGTAGACCACGCATTCAACACAGTCCCTGAAACGTTTGGCGTGCTGCTTCTGGCAGCCCCGCGGCCCCTCGCGTGTGATCCGGAGGCACAATTGAGCTAACTTGTTGGGAGCCGAAAAGACAACCGGAATGCCATATCTGGTAGCTACCTTCTTGAGGTTATGGCTCACACGGTGCACATAAGATACTACTTCTGGTTTTACTCGCTCCCTTTCCTTCGAGTGCGTTTTCCCACTCGCAGCGGTAGTTTTTAGCTTCTGTAGGAAGGACTCGACCACGGCATTTAAGGCAGACTGAGGGTAGCCTGCTTTTAGAAGTCTCTCAAGTTGATGGCAAAAACTCGCCTGCATCACATGCACACATGACTTGCGCAGAGCCGATTCCAGGCAAAGTAAGGCGATTCCACGCTTCACAGTCTTAGAGTGCGCTGAGTCATATGGTAGCAATTCTTTTTTACCTCGAGGGAGGTACGCACAGCAAACGTGATCACTCTGAAGTGTTAGGTTAAGGTCTAAAAACTGCAACGAACTGTCCTTCGGAAGCTCGTTAGTAAAAGTAAGTCCTTTTGCGTTTGCTCTAAAAACATCTAAAAGCTGCTCAACCATTTCATGGCATGGCAAGGGGCATCTATTGTCAATAACAACAAAACAATCGTCAACGTATCTAAAAACTTTAAGAACATTAGGATGAGATGAAGTAAAAACACATTGTAGTGCGTGGTCAAAGTAGGATAAAAAGATGTCACATAAAATGGGTGCTACACATGAACCAATGCAGACGCCCTTTTTCTGCAAAAAATATGCCATGTTCAAAAGTTACAAAGGTGCGGTTGAGATAAGCTTCCAAGAGGGAAACTTGGAAACTGTCGGAAAGCCGACATCTCCATTTTGGACACAAAATTCGCTTTGCCACTTTCATCAAAGCACTGTTTAACGGCTTTTAGAAGCTCGGGATGCGGAACCGAGTAGAAAAGGTCATTTACATCAACGGAGAACACGTAGCCTATTTTTATGCGACGCATATTACGAGAGCTCAACCCAGCTCCTCAGGCGCGGCGGTGTCGCCTTCAATGACCTTTGACCCCATGCCATACCACGTGACACCATGACGTCACGACAGAGGAGAAACGGGGCTCCAACTCGCGCCGTCGCTCGCGGCGGTATATAAGCAGCTGCGCTTGTTTCTAGGTGGCTTTGGCTCAACTCTTGCAAGATGGGCTGGGTGGGAATCGAACCAGGGTCTCCGGAGTGTGAGACGGAGACGCTACCACTGAGCCACGAGCACGATGCTTCAAAGCGGTACAAAAGCGCCTCTAGTGAATGCGGTGTTGCCTTAGGAACGAGCTGTTTAGGCTCAGGCGTGCGTCGCTTGCTCAGGCGCACATTTCATAGCCGCGCCGAACGCTGCGTTGCTCGACGCTCACCGCGTCCAATGCGGGGCGCGTAGTCGCTGCGCCGTAGCCCATTGTCTTACACCCCTTGGCGGGTCGACGGGAACGCTGTCGCGTTCCACTCTTGAAGGCGAAGCAGAGTAACGCATGAGTTGTTTCTTCGTCTAGCCGAACCAAATATAGCCAAGCAACAGCAGTTCACCAGGCTAAACAGTGGTTCAACAACTAAAATAAAGGCTAGTATGCTTCGCATCCTGGGCTTAACCTTAGCTAAGCCACAGCCATTTTTAGCTGCCACGGAAATATTCAAAAACTTCATCCGAGTTTCTAGTCAAGAAAGGGTCATTGAGTTGAAGAAGCTGCAGGGATTTTAGCAAAAGACTACTGACTTGATATTGCCACGTGTCCCGTTCACTAATAATCGTTCGGAACGGGACGCCAACCTTATGGGTCTTGGCACTGAAGAAAGCTCTAAGAGAATCTTTTTTACTCTTTCTGATCTGTTTAGCTAATCTTTCACAGCCAATTTTTTCACAGAACGAAGTAATGGTTTTCTTAATTTTTGATAAGCTGACTTTCACAGGCTGAAAATTCTTTTTGATTGCCTCTAAAGCTTTTTCGTTGAAGGCTTGCCTAGGAAGAGCTACAAGAGCGCCTACCTTATCGGACTGCATTAGACAGAGTTCATTGTGTTTGAAAAAAGACACCACACGTTGCAACATTCGCACCTGTCGACCCGTTCCGGCCTTGGGGGCAGCTCTCTGTAGGCTGTCTACAACATCTAGCAGGCAACGCTCACGCTGTTCCTGAAGCGCTTTTCTTGCGACTTGCCGATTCCATGTCAGAAGCTCTTGTGCTGGAACCTGGGGCTCAATCCGTATTTCGGTCCCTTGTTGAGAAGGTTGACTATATAGTTTGGAATATTGGTTTCACCAATAACCATCAGTCTCTCTGTCCGCTTCTTCTTTGTGGTGGTTGCCACGTTCACACTCCTCAGTAGGCAAGATAGCATACTGTTCCATGTGGTTTCTATGGCAGTACTCACTACGTTCCGGTAGTCTCTTAGTTTTCTTGTAGCAACCCACGCAGGGAAGTTAGTGTAGCACATGCATCTGAGAAGATCGTTGAAAAGCCGGATCTGACGGCCCAGCTCCGAACGTAGAATCCTGCAAATCCTGTGCGTACCTCCCTCGAGGTAAAAAAGAATTGCTACCATATAGACTCAGCGCACTCTAAGACTGTGCGGCGTGGAATCGCCTTACTTTGCCTGGAATCGGCTATGCGCAAGTCATGTGTGCATGTGATGCAGGCGAGTTTTTGCCATCAACTTGAGAGACTTCTAAAAGCAGGCTACCCTCAGTCTGCCTTAAATGCCGCGGTCGAGTCCCTCCTACAGAAGCTAAAAACTACCGCTGCGAGTGGGAAAACGCACTCGAAGGAAAGGGAGCGAGTAAAACCAGAAGTAGTATCTCATGTGCACCGTGTGAGCCATAACCTCAAGAAGGTAGCTACCAGATATGGCATTCCGGTTGTCTTTTCGGCTCCCAACAAGTTAGCTCAATTGTGCCACCGGATCACACGCGAGGGGCCGCGGGGCTGCCAGAAGCAGCACGCCAAACATTTCAGGGACTGTGTTGAAGGGGTAGTCTACGAAATACCCCTAGATTGCGGCAAGTCATACGTCGGGCAAACGGGACGTTGTATTAATGACAGACTGAGGGAGCACGCTAATAGCATCGGTAAGCGTGACAAGGCGCATCCTCCTGCGCACTGTAAAGCCTGTCGTTGTACGCCATGCTTTGAACAAGTATTGATTCTTGGCAGAAGTAGGGACCAAACTAACCCGCCGTGGTTGCTCAGTGGCTATGGTGTTAGGCTGCTGAGCACGAGGTCGCGGGATCGAATCCCGGCCACGGCGGCCGCATTTCGATGGGGGCGAAATGCGAAAACACCCGTGTACTTAGATTTAGGTGCACGTTAAAGAACCCCAGGTGGTCGAAATTTCCGGAGCCCCCCACTACGGCGTGCCTCATAATCAGAAAGTGGTTTTGGCACGTAAGACCCCATATATTATTAGGGACCAAACTACAAGGGAGTTGTTGGAAACGTTTTATATTAAAAAGAAAGGGTCTGATTGTGTCAGCGATACATCTATCGCATTATATTCGCAGAAATGTGCTTTATCCAAAGTATGTTATCACGACCATGTTGTTCAGTGACACCTTGGCTCCCTGCGCATGAGCGGAAGTTGTCTTTTCTTCTATACGTTTGCTTAGGCTGTCATTAAACAGTTGGTAGTTTGGCGCTTCACTGTCTTCCTTTCTTCTGTCCATTTTCAAAAAATGTATTTTGCGCCACAAGGTATACCTAGGAAACCTAAGCACCAACTTGCCCAAGAAGAAGTCCTTTTGGAACATCTGGGTTACATTTAACAGGTGGACTTTCGGAATGAGTAGTATAGTGAATCAGCTGCTAACTGACAAAATCGTGCCAACTATCTTCTTAATAACTTTAATGCACATGTTGCAATGGTGGAAGTGAGTCCGCTAACGTACAGGGCCTATTCAGTTGGAGCCAACCAGTTTCAACATATACGTCAAAGTATACGTGAAGAAAATGCATTGGTGTCATAGCTATTTTCTTGTTGCACTGCCAATATATGTAATGCTTGTGGAAAATAATCAAGACACCGACTCATTTTGCTGACTGTGACTTCGTATATCTTGAAACTGGTGCTAGTTACACAATTGGTTCCGAGTGAATAGTTCCTGCACGTTCACTGCCTCTAATTCCGCCATTACAGCATTTGTCTTAAAGCGATTGTTTAAATATATAGTTAGCGCGATCTTTTTCAGTTAGATGCTTCTGCACTTGCGACTTATTCAGAATGTATTGTCCACCACATACATGTTTAAGAAGCGGAACACGCTGGTATCTGTGACAAAAGGCCTCACAAAATCGACATAAGAAAAAGCACCCCGTATACATGACTCAAAAAAGAATAATGCAGAATGCATAAAAAAAAATGGCGGCAAAGGAACGCTGGCCGCGGACAAGCCATGCCATTGCCGTAGTGGGAAAGTCGCCGGCCCGTGTGTTGGCCGAACGCGGTCACGATGATTTAACCGGCGGTCATCACGCCGGCGTGGGCTGTCCACGTGCAAAAAGCGAGCTCGGTGCGACCCAGATGGTCGAGACCGGGCCGCCTACTTTTTAACAGGCCATGGGCGTCGGCCCTATCTTCTGCCGAGCTCATATTCTTGCTTGGGCAATTGACGGTGGGCTGCTTTGATGAACACCCACAATCGCTAGTACAGCTATACACTAGCACAGCTACGACTCCATGTGCTGCTGCATGTGGTTTTTTAAGTTATGCTTTCGGCGAAAACCAAGTGAGCAGACGCTGCACTTGAAAGGTGCATCACCTCCGTGCATGAGCTTATGTCTACGCAGGTTTGCCTTGCTTTTAGCTCGGAATGGGCATACGGTGCAGGCAAAGGGCTTGGCGTTTGAGTGAGTTCCTCTGTGCTCCAACAGGCACTTCCAGTAAACTGTCCAATATGGGCAAAGGTGGCATTGAAATAGCTTTTCCCCTGTGTGTTTGCACATGTGGGCTTTATAGCACTTCAAGCTCTTATACGCCGCTGGACAGACTTCGCACTTGAACGGTTTCTCTGTGCTGTGCGATACCAGGTGCGACTGTAACTTGCCAAGCCTAGGTGATGTGTACGGGCAGAGATGACACAGAAACAGCTTCTCACTTCCCTTTTCATGCACGCACAGCTCTTGGTTCACTTTTCTAGCCTCGTTCCAACTTGTTCCTTTGTCAGTGTTGTCACCAGCTGTCGCTGATGGAACTGCAATTTGTAAAGGAAAAGATAACACACTGAGTTTACTATGAAATTTTCATTTCTTAAAGCAATTTTGTCTTTAGAAACAAAAGAATCTACAGCTGTACTTTTTAGCGATATTAGACAGTTCTAGATTAACGTTAGCGTAATCGCGGAGTTGAGGTAAATAGCGCTACTCTTCCGCTAAAGAACTTTGCATAGTATAGCGTAGTTTACGTGCAGGACGCTATTCCATTACGCTTTGGAGTTCGCATACATAGTGCACATAATTTTACCTGCGTGTACGTCTGGAAAGTGCGAGGCAGCGCAATGGAAGTCAGGGGCACATTGTATTTGTACTTTCCATGTCCAGCGATCTGCGGCAAATAGTACAAGCAGTACCAGCTGCCTACCATAGCCTCTGTGATATTCCAATCTTAGAGGCCATATTCCGTCGTCGCACCTATTTCCCGACATCACCAATAGGTGGCGAAGGCATCTCTAAGGCTTTCATCAGCAGCAGCAGCAATAGCCTGTTCTTTGTCCACTGCAGGACGAAGGCCTCATCCTGCGTTCTCCAACTACCCCTGTCCTGCACCAACCGATTCAAACTAGCGCCCGCGAATTTCCTATTTTCATCGCTCCACCTAACCTTTTGTCGTCCTCGATTGCGTTTCCCTTCTCTTGGTACCCATTCTGTAACCCTAATGGTCCAACGGTTATCTAACCGGCGCATTGCATGACCTGCCCAGCTTCATTTTTTCCTCTTGATGTCAATTAGAATATCGTCTACACCCGTTTGCTTTCTGATCCAAACCGCTCTATTTCTGTCTCTTGGCGTTATGCCAAGCAATCTTCGTTCCATCGCTCTTTGCGCGGTCCTTAACGTGTTCTCAAGCTTCTTTGTCAGTCTCCAAGTCTCTGCCTCATATGTCAGCACTGGTAAAATGCACTGATTGTACACCTTCCTTTTCAATTATAATGGTAAGCTTCCAGTCAGGCGCTGGCAATGTCTGCCGTATGCGATCCAACCCATTTTTATTCTCCTATGAATTTCCTTCTCATGATCAGGGTTCCCTGTGATTAATTGACCTATAGGTAAACGTAGTCCTTCACAGACTAGAGGCCGACTGGCAATCCTGAACTCTTGTTCCTTCGCCCGCCTATTTATCATTATCTTTGTCTTCTGCATATTAATCTTCTACCCCACTCTTGCACTCTCTCTGTTAAGGTCCTCAATCATTTGTTGTAATTGGTCTGCATTGTTTCTGAATAAAACAATGTCATCGGCAAGCCGAAGGTTGCTGAGATATTAGCCATCGATCTTTACTCCTAAGCCTTCCCAGTTTAATAGCTTGTATACTTCTAAGCACGCAGTGAAAGCATTGGAGAGATTGTCTCCCTGTCTGACCCCTTTCTTTACAGGTATGTTCCTGCTTTTCTTGTGTAGAATTAACGTAGCTGTGGAACCTCTGTAGATATTTTCCAAGGTATTTAGGTAAGCGTTCTGTACTCCTTGATTACGTAATGCCTCTAAGACTACTGGTATCTCTACTGAATCAAATGCCTTTTTGTAATCTATGAAAGCCATATAGAGAGGCTTATTGTACTCTGCGCATTTCTCGATAACCTGATTGATGACATGGATGTGACCCATTGTAGTCTCTCCCTTCCTGAAGCAAGCCTGTTCCCTTGGTGGACTAAAGCCCAGTGTTGCCCTTATTCTATTGGAGGTTATTTTGGTAAATATTTTATATATTACTGGGAGTAAGCTAACGGGCCTATAATTTTTCGATTCTTTAACGTCTCTCTTTTTGTGGATTAGTATAATGTTGGCATCTTATCAGTTTTCTGGGGCCCTTGCAGTCAATAGACACTTCGTATAAAGAGCCGCCAGTTTTTCAAGCATTACGTCTCTTCCATCTTTGATTAAATCGACTGTTATTCCATCTTCTTCTGCCGCTCTTCCTCGTTTCATGTCTTGTAAGGCCCTTCTGATCTCATCGCTAGTTATAAGAGGAGTTCCTGTATCCTGTTGATTACTGTTTTAGGAGGTTTCTTTCGTTAGGCTCGGACGCGATCAAAATGAGAAGTGATCTCGAAAGCCCCGCAAGATTATCCAGAATACTCTGCCGTCAGAACGGCCTGAAACTAAGAGAAAGCCATATACGCAGTCACTTGCTACGAACGAAGTGAATTCTACAAAACAACGCCAAATTCAGCTCAAAGCGGGCAGCCGGGACTGCCGCCATGTTTTACGTAAACCACGCAAATACGGTAACGTTAACCCTGAGAAATAGCATGTGTACACCAAACGGTATGGGTCGGTTAGCATTCTGTGCATGCGCATTTCAATTCCGCTAAGCCGGCTATTACGCTAAACACGCTAAACAAACACTCAATTACCACCTCCATCATGATTTCGTGTGCGCGAATTAACCATGTCTTTCCTTCCACTCTCTCTCTCCCTCTCCTCTCTCTATGCCATCTTTCTATTCCCCTATTTCCGTCTGCCAGAGCAGGATAGCCAACCCAGGGTGTCTACCAAGTTGACATTCCCAAATTCTCTGAGTTTTCCAGGTTTTCCCTTAGTGCCTTTGCAATATTCCCTGAGTGATACAGAACTATGTTTTATGTCAAGACGGGCTGAAACCATACCGCCCGATGCTGTCACTCTCTAGCAAGCATATGAAAAAAAAATTTTAAAGACGACTCAATCCAATATGAATGCTAACGAGTAGTGTTTATGTTATTCAAAAAGAGAATAGAAGGGAGCGGTTAGTAAAATGCACAGCAAATAAAATGTCCTCAAAAAACTTGCAAATGGGGTCAGACATTCTCAAATACGAATGAAAAGAAGATGCATAAAGAAGCAAATATTTTCGAATGTGAGCTATTTCTGTCAACTGATAGCAAGCTCAGTGGTATAACGCCCGAACTTTGTCACAACTGAGATTCTCTCTCAACAGGTCGTAAGTCAACCTCAACTGTCCTAACATACTCTCAGCCTGCAGACGACGCCTGAGTGTTGTGTTTCACTGCTTTAACGAGTTTACTTTGGTTTGGATAAGGTACACCTACACCTAGGCATCAGCCAACACTTTTTTTCTTAGCTCAAGCTCCTTGAAAACGGCGGCAGCACGCTTCCTTTCCCGTTCATTCCTCAATGCGTAGGTCCTTTCTGTTCTTGTCCTCCTTCCGCCACTCGTTCTCCCCACGAATAATTTGAAGCATCTTCTTGGTCAGTTGCACAGTCCACGTCCGATTTTTTCGAACTCCCTAAGGGTCGCGAAAAGTTCCAAAAAAATCGGCCAGTTGGAAAAAATAAGTGCATGTGATTTACTGCCCTTAGGGGCTCAAACCGCCACAGGCACATTGAAAACGCTCTGAAGGCATGTGAGTACACGTATTAGGCATATCGGTGCTCGTACTGTGACAGGAAATACCGGGTGCACGCGTGTATAATTAAGAAATACATACTGTGTGCCGTGGCGATAGCCCCTTCCCACGCTTGTTATGTTTCACTGCAATACTTTTACGTATGCTTCACCAAGTAACATTTCTGTAAAACGGCGAAGCTAACTTTCGGGAACCGGAATTATGCAACGCACCACGCTTTCCAAGCTTCTAAGCCAATCGCGAGGACTACAAGGGCGGAGTTCGTGCCATTCTGACAGCAGAGAATTATTTCAATAAAAAACACGGCACCCAACGACAAGAAGCTCCAAAGCTAACGTTTAAGCAGCTAGGCCTAGCGTTGCCGCCGTGGTGGGTACGGCTGCCAGCGCATGTACGTGCGTGAGCGCCGTTTTGAGGCGGCGGGGTAATAAAAATGGCAGCGGTGGTGGCTTTGATTAGTGCCGTTTCGGACCTGCTGTCACGGCAAAACGTTCGGAAAATCCGACGGCGAAGAGTTCTTGCGTCCGTAATTTCAGACGTCCTGATACATTGACTCTGTGGAGTACGTGGTGGTGCCGCGAAGCCGTCCAAATTATCGGGAATCCAGAAAGTCGGTCGTTGACTGCACACTGGCAACTCCTCCAGCCGACGACATGGCGTCAAAGAGAATTGATTACGATTCCTGTCTGTTACTCGAGCCAGCATTACCGCGACTTTCAACCCTTTCAATAAAATTACAGCTAATTTTCCCTGATAGAGGCACAAATTCCCTGAGTTTTCCCTGAGTTTTTCCAGAATACTCAAAATCCCTGAGAATTCCCGGTTTTCCCGGTTGGTAGACACCATGCAACCAGACGCTTTTCCGACTAAAATCCCTTCCTCGTCCCATTCTCGCCTCCTTCTGCTCCTTGATGCCCATAGCTGGGCAAAAACCTCTGGCTAAGTATTAGTTACGCTATAAGAAGGCCTCCACGAATTTTTAATTTTCACTACAGCAGTGTTGCTCATAAATTACAACAATAGAAGATCGACATCTCAGCTTGTGTTGCATCAACCGTCTTTACGTGCTAGGCCGTAACTGATGACATCTCTCACGACTTAGCACATGCATGCTTGAGTATAGTAAATATCAGAGGACAACCCTTAGAAAAGTTTCCAATTTACACCAAGGTTACACTGAGGAATGGTAGACACAGCTGTCTAAAAGATTTCGACTCCATGAATTCCAGTTTCAGCGAACTGACTTTATAACAAGTATGCATTTTCTTTCTATTTAGACACTGCTAGACGGAATCTCTAGTCTCGAAAGGAACAGAAAATACAAAGACTGCAATTACAGTTTACCGAAGCCCCCGAAAGCTGAGTGAGAAACAACACATTCAAGAATATAAAAGACACATGAGTTAAGCATAACTGCCATGCCGGTTACACCTTTCCGGGACAAGACAAAAAAGGAGAGAACAAGAACCAAAGGAGCGATCTGCCTCGAGGAGAAATCACTTTGAAACGAAAACGGTCTCTCTCTGAATAAGCCACCCAGATTGCATTATCATGCGAGTAATACAACTTTTATGTACCTAGTCATATTGGCTCCAAGTAGACACATTAGACTCTACCTGCGTCAATGTTACTAGAACAATGCCTAAACGACAAGAAAGGGGGTTAACCGAGGGGCCCGATCTTTATAGTCACATCATAAGAAGCCAACAAACGCTGACACCAAGGACAACATAGGGGAAATTACTTGTGCTTATTAAATGAAATAAAGAAACGATAAATTAATGGAAATTAAAGTGGATGCAAAAACAACTTGCCGCAGGTGGAGAACAATCCCGCAACCTTCGCATTTCGCGTGCGATGCTCTACCGATTGAGCTACCGCGGCGCCGTTTCACCATCCACCTTCTTGGGTATTTGTTTCGTAGTAGAACCCCCGGGTGTTAGCGAGCGCCACCCCTCACAGACCTTGGCGGCGGATGTACAACATCCTTTCTGTCGCAGGCGTCACGACAACGTGATATTTTTGGGTGAAGGCAACCGGTCAATAAACCCACACATGCTACCTGAAGGCGTCATTGTTGCCGGATTCCAGACCCTGGTTATGTAATAAACGAGAAGAAAGGGGGTTAACCGAGGGGCCCGATTTTTATTAGTCATATCATAAAAAGCCAACAAACACTCACACCAAGGACAACACAGGGGGATCGTTGTGGGATCGTTCCACAGCTGCAAAAAGTTGTTTTTTCATCCACTTTCATTTCCATTAATTTAACGTTTCTGTACTTCATTTATTACACACAATTTCCCCTATGTTGTCCTTGGTGTCAGGGTTTATGGGCTTCTTAGGATATGACTAATAAATGTCGGGCCCCACGGTTAACCCCCTTTTTCCTCGTTCATTACATAACGAGGGTCTCGAATCCGGCAACATTGACGGCTTCAGGTAGCATGTGTGGGTTTATTGACCGGTTGCCTTCACCCAAAAATATCAGGTTGTCGTGACGCCTGCGACAGAAAGGATGTTGTACATCCGCCGCCAAGGTCTGTGAGGGGTGGCGCTGGCTAACACTCCCAGGGTTCTACTAGGAAACGTAAATACCCAAGAAAGTGGATGGGGAAACGACACCGCCGTAGCTCAATCGGTAGAGCATCGCACGCGAAATGCGAAGGTTGTTGGATCGTTCCCCACCTGCGGCAAGTTGTTTTTTCATCCACTTTCATTTCCATTAATTTAACGTTTCTTTACTTCATTTATTACACACAAGTAATTTCCCCTATGTTGTCCTTGGTGTCAGGGTTTATTGGCTTCTTATGATATGACTAATAAAAATCGAGCCCCTCGGTTAACCCCCTTTCTTTTCGTTTATTGCATAACGAGGGTCTCGAATCCGGCAACATTGACGCCTTCAGGTAGCATGTGTGGGTTTATTGACCGGTTGCCTTCACCCAAAAAGATCACGTTGTCGTGACGCCTGCGGCAGAAAGAATGTTCTACATTCGCCGCCAAGGTCTGTCAGTGGTGGCGCTGGCTAACAGTCCCCAGGGTTTTACTAGGAAACCTAAATATCGAAGAAAGTGGATGGGGAAACGACGCCGCGGTAGCTCAATCGGTAGAGCATCGCAGGTGAAATGCGAAGGTTGTGGGATCGTTCCCCCCCCCCCCCTGCGGCAAGTTGTTTTTTCATCCTCTCATTTCCATTAATTTATCGTTTCTTTACTTCATTTATTACACACAAGTAATTTCCCCTAAGTTGTCCTTGGTGTCAGTGTTCGTTGGCTTCTTATGATAGAACACTGCATAACATGCTCCAAATATGGGGTGAATGCAACAAGGCTTACCTGTTCTAGTGGTTAAAGTATTGGGAAAGTGAATACAAGGACCCGAGTTTCAATCCTTCCAGGGGAGCTCCCCTGGAAGGACCTAAACTCGGGTCCTTGTATCCTTGTATTTTCGGAAACAAAAGGCATGAAGATAAAAAAAATACGCTAGCGTATTTTTTCTATTTTCATGCCTTTTGTTTCCGATAAAATCAATGACCGTTACAGTTAAAACTGACATAAATTACGAGCAGTAAACAGCGAAAACAACAGGACGGAGAGAGAGACACAGACCACAGCGCTAACAACGAAGTGTCTTTATTCTTTCAATCAGCATACATTGACACGTGTACTTGTTTATCTTTATCGGATGACCACGTTTCACCGCCTAACAAATGTTATCGCACAGCGCAGGACGCGCCTGCATGTACCGGAAGTTTCTGAAATGTTATCGATGGTTCCATCCGCTGTCTGTCACCGAATCTTGTGTAATCTGATTGCATGTATACGCGATGCGAATAGTGTAGGTCTTTGTGGAAGACACGCGGGTCCCAGCGATTACACTGGAACGTTCGACGACTGATGTATAAAATCCAACACGCTTGACCCACTGATCAGATTTTCGACGATCGACGACTGTGTTCGCCGCTTTCGTTGAGCTCTGCGTGTAGCCTACTTTTTGTTGGCACAGGTTCGCCCAATAAAGAGTTAGTTTCGCCATTCAGTTTTGTTGCTGTGTCCTCGACCGTCACTATACCACGTGACATCTGGTGGAGGTGCTAGTTCGTTCATGTACCGGACGCCCCCTACAAGCCGCGATCCAAGCCCAGACCGCAATCATAACACCAACATCGTCCCGAAATATCGAGCAAGCCGCCAACTGCAACAGCTGCCCCCGGAGCACGGGGGCAGCTGATGACCAAGAGCGTGGCCAAGACAACACCAATGGCTGCCCCAGCATCCCCCATTCTGCTGCAACATCCTCGGGACCCACCTTCTTTCCGTGGCTCATCGACTGAAGACCCGGAATCCTGGCTATAGCGAGCTACGAGCGAAGCGCGTCTTTCAACAACTGAGACTCCGAAGACAAGCTGCGGCATGTATACTTCGCCTTAGAAGACGCCGCCAGAATGTGGTTCGAGAAACGAGAGTCGACCCTGACAACGTAGAACCTATTCTGTAGCGGCTTGCGGACTTTTACGACCATGGTGCGCAAGGAAAGGGCCGAAGCTATGCTAGAAGCCCGAGTATAATTACCCAACGAGACCATAGCGATCTCCACTGAGATGACGCGCGTGTTCCCCCACGCCCACCTGAATATGCCTGAGGTGAAGAAAATTCGGTTCCTCATGGGTTGGGTAAAACAGGAGCTCTTCAACAGTTTAATACACAACCTGCCCAGGACGGTTGCTGAATTTGTTTCCGAAGCAACAGCCATTGAGAAGACGCTCGATATGCGGACAAGGCAGTATAATCGCCGAAACTACACCGATGTTCAATCACTCGGCCGTGAAAACATGCGAGAAACCACCAAAGCGGTCGTTCGCGAGGAACTGCAGAAGCTATTCCCTAGGTCGCAGCGTCAAGTGGCCTCAATAGCCGACATCATCAAAGAGGAGGTTCAGCGATAATAGGGGTTACTGAAGTGCAAACGTCATCGCCACAGCCCCAGTCGGAAACGATGACTTATGTCGCCATCGCTCGCCGTCAAGGTCGCGCCAGGACCCTGTAACGCCGCAATTCCGTCGTCCACCGCGGCCAGCACACCCACCCGTCGCCAAGCGCAGCTACCCGAGGAACACAGACATTTGAGGAACCCCTGACCACCGCCCGGCTACTCTGCTATCACTGCGGAGAATCCGGCCATGTGTACCACCGATGCCCATACCGCGACTTGGGACTCCGAGGGTTCGCCGTCAACGCGCCGCGTCCACACCATGGGGAGCGAACTAGGGTGGCTTGGGGAGCGCCCACGTGACATTGCCGACTACCTCGCCGCCACTCAGTGGAGTTATCGACGACCGTCCCGTTCGCCATCACCAGGCCGCGCTACCTGCCGCCGCAGCGCCGTCCAAACACTGGCCCAGCCCGGGACCGCTCTGCAAGCACATATCCGGAAAACTAAAAGCAGCAACCGATGAAGGGCGGTTGCAGTTCGTTGAACTGACGGAGATCCTCCTACGCCGCCGAAGACGCCGATGAGACTAGCTCGACGACATAACAACACGCTGCCGTCCCGACGAAGTCTGGAAGCAAAGAATACACCGACGAAAGAGGACCTGATAATGCTACGTATCTGCCACAGGTCAACGCGACGCAGCCGTGGTGCGATGCCAAAACCTAACTATAATGCAAGACAAAGAACCACCGACCTGGTAGTGCTTCTCGACGGCCATGCAACCACCGCCTTAGTGGACACAGGA
Source organism: Dermacentor albipictus (assembly GCF_038994185.2). Lineage (NCBI taxonomy): Eukaryota > Metazoa > Arthropoda > Arachnida > Ixodida > Ixodidae > Dermacentor > Dermacentor albipictus. The sequence goes on from NC_091826.1 coordinate 115,555,476, forward strand.
GCTGCCCAGTTGAAGAAAGACTGCATGGGAAGGCCCTCAAATTTGTACTTCTGGAGGGCACCTCATTACGCCAACTGGAATCTGCACGGCAAGAATTACCATTCATGACCGGACTTATACCCTGCCACCTTCGTTATCCTCCAAGAGTGTTCACGAGACATCATTTTTGCCATGGGCTTCCTAAACCAACACGGCGCAATCATCGACCTGAAGACGAAATCAATAATGCTGTCGGAAGATCAAGCGATATTGCCGGGAGAGCTCTCGTAGTCACCACACCTTGAGTGTGCTCGAAGGTCAAGTGGGCATCCCGCCGCGCTCCGGCATCATTATTTCCGTCGGCACCGAAAGACTCGCTGACGTTGAAGGCGTCATCGAGGGCTACCAACGTCCAGTGCTCAACTGTGAAATGTGCGTCGCAAGAGGGATCGCTAGACTCCACGGTCGAACTAAGAGGATGAAACCACCTTGGTCATTCGTGAGCCTCGATTTTTCGCTGACAATTCCTCACGTTCGTGCTAAGCGGAGTTCACCTTTGGCGGCAACGCATTCGCTGGGACTGGACCATCTTGAGACTGAATATGCACGTCGTCAGTGGCGTAGCTAGGTCGTCTGGCACCCGGGGCCGATAGCTCTTCTGTCACCCCCCCCCCCCCCCGAGTGTAGTCGAGGAAGGCGAGGATATAGACAATTTGCGGGTGTCGTCAGACACATATGACACCCCCCCCCCCTACTGGCCCCATGCACCCGGGGCCCATGGCCCCCCGGCCCCCTCTGTTGCTACGCCACTGCACGTCGTCTTCAAATTTTTACTGATGGCTTTGTGGACAAGGTCAGAGTATCTAGTGCAGCTGCTTTTCACATTCCCTCTTTGAAGTACGATTGGCCTATTCGCTTCACTGCAGTCGTGTCCTCCACAATGGCCGAAAGCATTGCCATTGAGGCAGCTCTAAAGAAGCTACGGTTTTGTACGCCTCAACCTGTTGTCATTCTTACAGATTCAAAATCTACCCTTCAAAGGTTAGAGCACGGGTTCCCTACTGATGCCTTATGTCTTAGCTCCCTACACTCGGTGCACAATCTCCATATCAAAGGCTTCTCCATACGTTTCCAAAGGGTGCCCTCGCATATAGGTATCATAGGCAACGAGATGGCAGACAGCCTCGTCCATAGAGCACTGTCTGGGAATCCATTGAGGAAAGTGCCTCATGAGGACAAGAGACTCTTCAGGGAAGCAGTGTTGTGCCACTTCAGTTCATTGTGGAGCTTACCTCACAGGCCATGTGTGATCAACGGTCTCAAAAGAAACCAAGCCACTTTACTGCTCCGCATTCGCACGGGCTCTGCTTGTACCCCTGCGTGGATGTATAAGACTGGCCTGGCGTTGTCTCCATTATGCTCAACGTGTGGTGTGTGCAGTGATATAGAACATTACCTAATGTGCTGTACTCTGTATAACGCGGAAAGGAGTGTGTTATTCGGGTCCCTCAAGAAGACAGGAGTTCCTCACAGTTCTCTTCAGGACATTGCTTTCCTGCGCGGGAACCAGTTGTGTAGGAAGGAGGTTTTTCACCTTCCTTTGAATTACCTGCAGGACACGGATTTGGCCTCCGCATGGTAACCTTAGGAGTGACCATTTGTAATTGCGAGGTTTTGTATGATTTATGTGATTTATTTATTTGAAGTGTTGCTACGGTGGAGAAATTGCCGGCAGCAACTGCAAGGCTAATCCCACCAGTAGCCTACAACCACTCAACTCAACTCAACTCCAAGGCGGGAAAGCGGAAGTGATGCTAGCTTCAGCCAGGAGTTCAAGCACATCGACAATGGCATGACAATCACGTACATCGCGGAAATCGTGGAGACTAGCAATGCGTTTGTCCTCTCGGATTCTGCCGCATCTACCTCAACGACCGTAGTTCCCGAACCAGACTTTGACATAAGTCTGGTTCGGGACTTCAAAGTCAAAGTCAAAGTCTCCCCATTAGTAAGCAGCAACAGCTCGGAACTCTTCTCAGATGATACAAAGACTGCTTTTCGACGTCATCGAGTATTCGACAAACACCAGTTGCAAAGCATCACATAATAACCGAAGAGTGCAGTCAAACATTCCGCCACAGCCCTTCCCCAGTTTCGACACGAGAACGTGAAAGCTATTAGGCAACAAGTCAACGAAATGCTGCGCAACGACATGATCCAGCCGTTGAAAAGCCCGTGGGCATCTCCTGTAGTCTTGGTAAAGAAAAAGGATGGAACCTTACGTTTCTGTGTCGATTATCGTCGACTGAACATGATCACGAAGAAGGACATATACCCCTTCCCACAGATATACGACGCATTGGATCAGCTTTGCAACACTAAATACTTCTCCTCGATGGACCTCAAGTCTGGCTACTGGCAAAAAGAAGTCAACGAACGAGATCGCAAAAAGATCGCCTTCATCACGCCAGACGGCCTCTATGAGTTCAAGGTTACGCCATTTTGACTGTGATCGGCGCCTGCAACATTCCAGCGCATGATGGACACAGTTTCAGCAGTACTGAAGTGCCAGATCTGTCTTGTGTCTTGTGTGTGTAAGATGATGTCATCATCTTCACCGGAAATTTTGACAATCACCTTAGAGAATTTGTGACAGTACTAGAGGCCATCAAGTCATCAGGGCTCACTCTTAAGCCGGAAAAGTGCCACTTCGCTTACGATGAGGTTCTGTTTCTAGGCCCCGTCATCAGCAAATCTGGAGTCCGCCCTGACCCGTAGAAGACAGTTGCAATCGCAAAGTTCCCGCAGCCCATCGACAAGAAGGTAGTGCGTAGATTCCTTGGCACATGTGCCTACTACAGGCACTTTGTGGTCATGGGCTTTTCACGCATCGCTGACCTGCTGACACATCTAACCAAAAGTGATGTCGAGTTCAAGTGGGAAATGCTGCAGGCCGACGCCGCCAGTACTTGCGCACTTTGACGAGGACGCCGATACCGAAATCCACGCTGACACCAGTAGCCTAGGCCTCGGTGCTGTTCAAGTCCAGAGGAAAGGCGGACTTGAATAGGTGATAGTTTACGCTAGCCCATCACTGTCAAAAGCGGAAGGCAATTATTCTATGACTGAAAAGGAATGCCTCGCCATCATTTGGGCTGCAGAAAAATTCCGCCCTTACCTATATGGCAGGCCATTCAAAGTCATCAGCGACCATCACGCGCTGTGTTGGCTGGCTAACTTAAAGGACCCATCAGGACGGCAAGCACGGTGGAGCCTCAGGCTGCAAGAATATGACATCACTGTAATCTACAAGCCCGCACGAAAACACTCTGATGCTGATTGCCTATCACGCGCCCCCCATTGACCCGCCATCACAAGACGACGAGGACGACAATGCCTTCCTTGGAATAATAAGTGCGGAAGACTTCGTTGAACAGCAATGAGCAGACCCAGAGCTAGAAGGCCTCGTCGAGTATTTAAAAGGGAATACCAACATTGTCCCTAGGTCATTTAAGCTTGAATTGTGTTCGTTCACGCTTCAAAACAATCTGCTCGGGAAGAAGAACTTCTCACCAGACCGCGCCAACTACCTTCTTGTTCCATCAGCGCTGCATGCAGAAGTACTGCATGCCCTACATGACGATCCGACCACTGGGCACCTCGGATTCTACCGGACGCTATCAAGGATACAGGAAAGGTATTATTGGCCGCGCCTGACCGCCGATGTCGCCCGTTACGTCAAGACATGCCGAGACTGTCAGCGACGCAAGACACCACCGACAAGGCCAACGGGATTACTACAGCCGATCAAGCCTCCTTACCGACCTTTTCAGCAGATCGCGATGGACTTGTTGGGACTTTTTTCCGACATCAACTTCCGGAAATAAGTGGTTCGTCGTGGCGATGGACTACCTCACCCGCTTCGCTGAAACTAAAGCACTGCCGAAAGGTAGCACAGCCGAATTGGTGAAATTCTTCGTCGAGAAGGTCCTGCTGCGGCATGGTGCCCCAGAAGTCCTGATCACCGACAGAGGAACGGCCTTTACAGCAGAGCTCACCCAAGCCATTCTGCAATACAGCCAGACAAGCCATGGGAGGACAACTGCCTACCACTCACAGACAAATGGTCTTATGGAGCGCCTGAATAAGACCCTCTCCGACATGCTAGTAAGGTATTTTGACATCGAACACAAGACCTCGGTTGCCATGCTGCATGGATGCTGCACCGCCGTTTTGTAACCTTCGCTTACAAAACGGCGGTGCAAGAAACAACACAGATCACGCCGTTCAAGCTGGTTTACGGCAGGAACCCGACGACGACCCTCGATGCCATGCTACCGCACGTCACCAACGAAGAAAATATTGACGTCGGCACCTATATCCAGCGCGCCGAAGCCCGACAGCTCGCCCGCCTATGAATCAAGAACCAGCAGCGTACCGACAGCCGACACTACAACCTCTGACGACGCTACGTCGAGTACCAGCCCGGCGACCGTGTTTGGGTTTGGATCCTGATACGCCGACGAGGACTCAGTGAGAAACTATTGTGACGCTATTTCAGACCCTACAATATCATCCAACGTATTGGCGAACTGGACTATGAGGTCATGCCAGATAGCATTTTGCATTCACAGCGGTGCTGCGCAAGATATGAAGTGGTCCACGTGGTGCATCCTAAGCCCTTTTACACACACTGACGAACTTCCTTATTTTATTGCTTCTTTGCTACGGGTTGTTTTGTTTCTTACTTTGGTTTGTTTGCAGCATTGGGTCACTGCTTTTTAAGAGAGGGGTGTTGACACGTGGACTTGTTTATCTTTATCGGATGACCACGTTTCACCACCTAACAAATGTTATTGCACAGCGCAGGACATGCCTGCATATATCGGAAGTTTCTGAAATGTTATTGATGGTTCCATCTGCTGTCCGAAACCGAACCTTGCGTAATCTGATTGTATGTATGTGCGATGCGAATAGTGTAGGTCTTTGTGGAAGACGTGGGTCCCAGCGATTACTCTGGAACATTCGACAACTGATGTGTAAAAGCCAACGCGCTTGACCTGCTGATCAGATTTTCGACAATCGCCAACTGTGTTCGCCGCTTTCGTTCAGCTCCGAGTGAAGCCTGTTCTTGTGGGCACAGGTTCACCCAATAGAGTTAGTTTCGCCATTCAGTTTTGTTGCAGTATCCTCGACCGTCATTACCATGTGACAATATATACTGTTCTACCGCTATCTCAAAGCACAAAAGTAACAGAAATTCAGCATGTGCAGGGACAATAAATCGCATAACCTCTAAAGTTAAACCTCGAATAATAAACCTCTCTTCGTACTGTTGTTTAGCGCTGTTTGCTGCTCGTAATCAACCAACCAGCCAAAATACGTACTCTTCTGCCGATATAAATTAATTGCAACTATTGGTACGGACTTCAAGAAGTTACTAGGTGTCTTGTAACGTGATGTGAGCACGGCTACAGCAGTTTTTCAAGAAATTCACATTCAAATATTGTTTAAAGTGAGACTTCCTGCAGACATTGTGATTATCCATTAAAGGGCCCCTGAAACGGTTCGGACAAATTTTGTAGACGCGTAGCGTACAGCTTAAGTAGAACATTCGCACCACAATTTAAGTGAAGCGTTACATATTAATGGAGCTACAAGCGATTAGAAGTTACCCTCCTCCCCAGCCATGCTTCTCCTCCTCAACTCGTTCGCCAAGCGAGCGGGGCTAAGCTCCGCCTTCACTGGTCCTGCGTCACAATGCGACGTCACATCGTCCACTTCCGGTGGTTTTGGAGCCCGCCCCCGCCCGCGCGAAACCTCTCCGCTAGCCGCTCGACCCCAAGCGAGAGCCATCGAAGCAGCGTGCGTTGCGAGCATTCTGTCGTAGCGCCGAACATGTCTGGTATTCCGTTAACCACAGGCAAGCTGGTCATTTCGGCAAATGACTGGAGGCATAAACTCAAGCTGATGAAGAAACTTTGACGTAGACGTACGTGAGCGGCCTGATCGGTCTGCACGGCGCAGCGCTTAACCAGCCAAACAAAGCGCTAATATTGCTCTAACCAAGTGTAAAACATTTTAAATATTTATAAAAACAACGTGTTGATGATTACACTCCTACGAAAAATAGGCACCAGCAGCAAAGAAGAATACGCTTCGTTGCTGCGACTGTGTATGGTTGAGCTCTATGCCACCAAGTGGCTGCACCGTGCAGACCATTCACATTTGCCCATCTGCTCATCTCGGCTCATCCCGTTACGGCACAGTTAAGCGGCCAGATCCTGTCCCCTTGCGCTTACGTTTGCCCTAATACGGGACTCGCGAAACGCTATTGCGTTAGTAATCTTCCGGTGTAAAGTGACGGCCACAAACGCGCAAATCCTGGCGCCGATCGGATAGCGGCAGTCCGATGCGCAGCAGCCAGTTCGTTCGTACGCTGCCTTGCAGAGGGACACGATGTCACAGCTTCACATATTGTTAGTCGCTACGTTTGCAGTCCACAAGGCAACAAAGTCGAATCATAGTGCTCGCGAAAAGAATGAGACCAACTCTGACCGCGGAGCTCTCGTCAAAATGTAGTACGTTGTAACACAAGCAGACGACACTTGCTGTGTGCCGGAAGTGCTTAAGTGTACTGAAAAATTGTTCTTGTGCATTCTCTTTATGCTACATTCTTTCTATAAAAACAAATTAACTAACATTCCAACTATTACGAAGATCATTTGTTTACCATAAAGTTGGAAAAATTATTGATCACGCGCCCTGGTCAGCCAATCGGATAGCTCGCCCCACTGACGTCATATGGGTGATTTCGATCATATGGGTAGGGGCGGCTAAAAATTCCGCTGAGCAGTGCGCTGCGATCGGCAGCGATGTGCATTTTTAAAACCTTGTAATAAATTACACGCTTTATGCAGAGCACTTAGATGTGTCAATTAATGATCAGAAGGACCTACTCTAACGACTCAGTACGTTTGTAGAAAATCGTCAAAAGCGTTTCAGGATCCCTTTAACTATGTTCTTGCCACTCGGAATGCGCTCATTTTCAGTGCTGTGGTTTTAAAATCTAATTTCAAGATGTAATATTAGTCTCAACATACACCGCGATACATAAAATAGCATCCGATCGGTGTTCTGAATGGATGCGACATGACATGACAAGAACTTTATTTGAGGACTGAGATCTAGGGTAGCCGGAGGCTTCCAAGATCGAGTTGATAGCTTCACCCACGATAAGACCGGGAGACGAAGTCCCACCTTAATGTTGTGGGCCCTCTGGACCGCCTGGAGTTGAATGTGGAGATTGCTGCTCTTTATAGATTCCTCCCATTGTTGTTTCGTGATGGGTGGACAGGCGTTAAGGGCTGTGTTCAAAATAGCATGAACTATGACCACATTTGGGGCACGACTGAGTAATCAGGGTCTATATCGTTAGATCGAAGAGTGGGATACAAACAGGTTTGCAGAAGTCCGAGTGTGCTAGCCTGAGGTTTGTTCAATTAAGGGCGGGAGGGTGGAAATGTCCTCTAGCCCAGTCAATAATGGGAAACAATTTTGTGGAAAGCACATAATGGATCTTCGTGGATGTTGACCTCGTTGCAAGCCTGGCTACCCGCGACAGCATGGTACGTGAAATCACGTGCTCTCCGGTAGGCCTGCTTGTTAGGATTACGTTCGCGCGGGTTAACTGAGCCATCTCGATTGGGTGGGAACCACGAGATGTGGTATCCTTTTTCACTGCTCTCCTGAGTTCTTTGAAGTGCTTTGTTCACAATAGCATTCGCATGTTGAGACACGAGGGTGGAAGAGAATGATCTAAGTGCCTTGCGCGAGTTCGAGAAGACGATAGGGAGAGCTTTTGAGTTGTGAAAAGCCAAAATGATCGCCGCTTCCTGTGCCACATGGGCAAACTTCGTATAGACAGAGGCTGCATTAACCAGGTTGCCCCTAGGTCTCGAACCGAGACAGTGAACTTATCCCCACTGTCATACCTGGCAGCATCGACATGGAGAGCATTTAGTTTCTGCTGATTGATATTTTTAAGGATGGACTTGGCTCTAACGAATCTTCTACTCTCGTTATGCACTGGGTGGATGTGTCGAGGGACGGGGTCAACCATGATGCGAGTTCTGGTTTCCCCGGTCAAGCCAGCTTTGGTCGCCTTTTCATGTCTGGATTGGATACCCGCTTCTCCTAAAATCTTGATTTCAGGCTTAGTGGATGATAGCTTCATTATTTGAGTCGCTGTGTGAGCTTCTATTAGCTCATCGATGGCGTTGTGAAGTCCTAGCTGCAGCAGCTTCTCGGTGCTCGTGGACTGCGAAAGGCCAAGCATGCGCTTGAGGCCAGTTCTGATTAGGGAGTCGAGTTTCACCTTTTCTGCATTACCCCAATTAAGGGACAGTGCGATGTAGGTAACATGACTTAGTGAAGAATGTCTGATAAGTTCTGAGCAGACTGTCCTCTTTGAGACTGGCTCTTCGATTTGAGATGCGGGCTACAAGTCTTAGGACATTACTAGCCTGTCCAGTGAGCCTGCTGAGGGCCGTCGAGTTACAGCCCCTAATTGATTGTAGGGTTTTTGGAAATGCTAAATGTTATGTGGAACTTCGATGGAATGCCTCACGAAGCAGGAAAGCAGGAATGAAACTAATAATGTGCCATTTTTAGCATGAGCACTGTAATTTAAAAAATTGAAAATATCCAAAAAAGTTGACAGCCACTTTAGCATACGCTAAAGAGGATGAAGATGAAAGCCTGCCTGCTCATGAGACATTTATTAAATTACTTGACTGTTGTCAGGACAGCGTTGCCCTGTCCGTTTCTTCTTACTTGTGCTTGCGTCCATACTTACTGGAACCCCTTATACGTTCATCATGCACCAACTGGCCCAGCAAACCACACTACTAAATTACTTGACATTTTCATTTGAATGCATTGTAACTTCCTAATGTTTTCTTCCACCAAAGGTCGTGGGCTCAAGTGCCTTAACTTTGCCCTAATTAAGACCAAATGTCATGGGTTTGATGCCTACAAGTTGTGGGTTCGAATGTGTTAATTAACTATATCTTAATTAATTTCACCTTAACACTAGCAGCCGTGGGTTGGACTCCCATCAGAGGTTGTTGGTTCAAGTGCCTTAACTATAGCTTAACCAATTTTGCCATACCACCAAAGATCATGGGTCCGACTCCCACCAAAGATCCTGGATTCGAGTGCCTTAATATACTCTATCTTAATTAACAGTGCCTTAATTAACACCAAAAGTTGTAGGTTCGAATCCCACCAATGATTGTGGACATGGGTGCCACTTCTTGGTGGCACACAATTTTGGTGTCATAACACTAGACATCAGATTTTTCGTCCATCTAAGGCTTACACTTTAATATGCGACTTCCTTCTAGTTTCCAACTTCTTGAATTTAGACCACGCGCAAAAAAATTACGGCAGAAACTTCACTGGAGTTGTCTAAGTATGCATAAGCATTGTGCCATTTGCTCATCTCCACGCAGCTCAGTGCCATTATAAATATCAAGCTTGATCCGACCAGCATGAATTCGTAGCGGTCGTTATTAACCTTAGCGGGCTAGAGCCCGACCCTTGCCAACCCTTATTGCTTGTTCTCAACCTTGTCAAATTCAAGCTGACCCTTATTAACCCTTATCGGTTCTTATGAACCTTATCAGACTTGATCCGACCTTTACCAACCGCATCAGAATTGTTCCGAGCATTATAAGCCCTTATCGCTCTTCGGCACCTTATTCATCCACGTCTAACCACTATCAACCGCGATCAGACCCACATTACCCCTCATCACTCCTTACCATCGTTATCAATTTGCTCAATTCTTATCAGTGTTGCGTAATGCAAAGCGCATGAGCCCTCAGAGATCGGTGGCATTTCAGTCAGCAGAGAAACACGCCAATGAAAGGCGTATCTCGCGACCACTAAAATGCACCGAGGATGTGGCATGTTTGGCATTTCCGCAATTCAACTAGGCCAAACTGAAGTTCTGACGCAAAATCTGAATTTTCCTAAAATCTACAATGCTCCAAGTCGGGTCTGTGTAGGGCCTCAGACATGGCTTTTATTGCCCAATGACCAAATTTTTCAAGAAAGCCTTTGTAGAAACTGTTCTTTCTTTACATTTTTGTACCGCCTGTGCAACACATTCGTATGGTTCAAATATATTGACCTTCTGCAAGCGTGGGTGCTTAGCCCACTGGGTAAAACACTCGGCTTCTGAGTGTGGGGTGGTAGGTTTAAAACTCACCAAATTTCTTTTCTAATTTGTTGTGTTTTACACTTTACACAAATAGAAGTGTTTCCTTGTTGGGTAGGCACTGAAATTCTTACACATTTAAATATATTATCTAGATTTGCTGATGTGAATATTACCCACAGTGATGTCTGTGCTACACAGGAAAGCCTTGGCATCGCAAATGTGAAAACAGATATGCACCTAATGTGCAGGTGCATTTGTGCAGGAAGCTTGCTACAACTTTTTACAGCAAGCATACAATTCATTTTTTACTGCACTCTTTAGACTCTCGAAGCAAACATTGTCACGTTGAGGAGCATCTACAAGCAAGTCTCCTTATACTTTACAAGTTTGAACAGCTTTTCTATGCAAGCAAGCTGGTTTAGTCATGCACCTTGAACTGATGCTGGAGCATTCACATGCTTCGCGCAGTACTAGTACAGCACATAGTGTGCCGTCAACATTTCATACCATGCATGGTGTTGCTCGTTAAAGAATTGCAACGGCAATGTTTGTCAACATGTTGAAAACTCTTGCTCAAAGTGATCTATTTATTTGCACCCGGCATGGAAAGAGTTGAAGTATTAAAGATCGTTTTTAGTTATTTTTATATTACGTGGGCTGTGAATGTCTATCCGAACAGACCCACCAGAGTGTCCGCACAATTCAGCGTGCTTTACAACTTTGGAGCTGCGTGCATTGGGGACACACAGCCGACAAAAGTAGTGCAGCAGAGCATGGTGGCTAGAAACGACTTTTTGTCATCACTGCTTAGGTGTCATTCTCATGATTCCGAGCATTCTTTTTTTTTTTTCACTAGACCACGATTGCCACTCAAAGCTTTGTGTTAGAGCTTGTTTTCCTCCTCTACACTTATAATATTAGGCTAGTCCTTGTGTAGGCTATCTCCACTGTTTACTTGCAAGGCACTCAAAGGTGCAGGTGAACACTGGCTGTACTGAGAGTTAACACATCGTCTCCTAGTACTGCCATGGCCTCCAAGATTCATAGCACCTGAATGTTGCCCGATCGCTACAACGTCCTCTTTCCATGATCTCCTCACAGCACACTGCATCTCATCTCCTAAGGTATGCAGTGGTATTACGAATTCGACAGCTCCAGTGCCACTGGCATTGTTCACCAGGGCACGGTATAGTTACTGTATACAGAAAGCCTTGGGCAAGAGAAGCTGCATAGAACAACCACCCCACAGGTATAGGCAACACAAAAAGCGAGAAAAATACATGTTTCAGTTGGCCTGCTTTTATTATGCTTCAAATCACGCCCAAAATCCCCCACTCTTCCTGTGTGCAACTAGTGATTAGACAACACACAGATCTCAATGCTATGACTGCCACACAAAACCATGATGGCAAAATGCTGTAATGTGGTGAAGGCAAAAGGTGGATGAAGTTCACATCACCGGTAGTACCAATCACAGGTGGCTGAAAATTGCAGCAGAGGGCAACAACAAAACCCCAGGATAGCACAGGATCAATAGCACCATCACTGTGTGGACAACTCTCTCTTATAGCCAAGGTCCTTCACTGCGAAAAGTTGAGCTCGGTGGTGATGCGTGACTAGACGCAAAAGCAGCGTACATGATGCACAGGAGTAAAAAATACCTGGCGCAATGTCTCTCCACTCCTGTTGCAACTGTATCCCTGCACAGTACACTTCTCTTGCAGAACCCATGTTGGTGGATGCCGCTTGCATGGCCATCCACAATTTTTAGTGCAGCTTTAGTCCGTGTGCTGCTGCTGCATGTGTTTTCGTAAATTATGCTTTCGCCGAAAACCAAGTGAGCAGACCTTGCACTTGAAAGGATAATCGTCTGTGTGCATGCGCTTGTGTTTAGCCAGGTTTGAACGGCTTTTAGATTTGTATGGACACATGTTGCAGGCAAAAGGCTTGGCATTTGAGTGACCTCTTGTGTGCTGCACCAGACACCTCCTGTAAACAGTCGAATATGGACAAAGGTGGCACTGATAGAGCTTCTCCCCTGTATGCTTGCACATATGGGCTTTATAACAGTCCAAGTTCTTATACGCCGCTGGGCAGACCTCGCACTTGAAAGGTTTTTCGTTGCTGTGTGACACCAGGTGCGATCTTAACTTGCTATGTCTAGGTGATGTGTATGGGCAGAGATGACACCGGAACAGCTGCACATTTTCCACGGCCTTGTCTGTACCATGGAAAGTTTGCTCCTCGATGGTGCGACCAGCTGTCGCTGATGGAACTGCAATTTGCAAAGGAAAACAATACGCTCTGAATTTACTACGAAAGTCACCTTTAGAAACAAAATGATCTGTCGTGGTTCTTGTCTAGTTCTATCACAACCACCATCCTGATTATATTTAGCCTATTTATATGGCAGTGGCTGACCAACAATGGCTTCTCGCAAGGTATGTGCTGCGAGATAACAAAGGAGGAGTCATGGCAATTTTTGTTTTTCATTACAGCATTGTTGCTAAAAAATTCCAACATCATCTTGTGTTCCATCATCAACAAAACTGATACGCAGCCATAGGCCATCACTAATTTGTCTCACGACTTAGCATATACAAACTCGAGTTTGGTAAAAACCAGAGGACATCCTGACTGAGGAAATGTTTCTGCATGACAGCAAACTAGCATTCATGAATAGTCGACACCGCTGCCCATATTTCGACTTCGAGAATTCCAGGTTCAGTGCAGTGATCTTACAATTATTAAAGATCACTGCACTGAAACGGGAATTCTTGGAATCGGAGTGTGCATTTTCAATGACTATGGACACGGCTTGACGGCAGCTGCAGTCTCGAAAAGTAACAAATATACACAAACTGTGATTACCGAGTACCCATGCAATTCAAATCTCGAGTTAGAGAGAATATAGGGGATGAAAAACAGAGAAGTTAACCACAATAGCTGCCCAGTTGTGCCCGCTGTTCTGGGGAGAAGGCAAAATAGTGGTAAACATAAGTGGAAAAAACAAAGGATCTGTGCCAAGGCCAAATCTGTCCAGAACGAAAAATATATCTGAATGTGTCTCCCAAATTTTTTGATCATACAAGTAATATGACGTCGGTCTTTTCGCAGTCTTGCATATAATCAAAAGTACATGCAACATTAGACTCTTCTCTCATTGCAAATGAAAAGTCTGCACCTCCATAACGCTGCATAACTTGCTTCAAGTATGGCGTGTATTTAAAGAGCTACTGTAGTGCAGTGGTTGAAGTGTTCAGCTCGTGAACCAGGGGAAACATGTTCAAGTCTTTCTAGGGGGACACTCTTTTAATGCGTAACTTCAGGTTAAGTATGTAGCGACCGTCTGTCACTTCACTGTGCCATGCCATGAGAGTCCTTACCCATTGCTCAGGAAATCCAGTTTGCACTGCCATGAGTCGTCGTGGGGGTCATTGCCCCCTGCTAGTTCTTGGAACCGAAGCAGCTGCCCGATTCGCACGCCACCACAGCCACTCGGCAAACCTGCTTTTACTTCTGAATAAAGCCAGTCAACCCACCGTTCTCAAGCTGTCAAAACGTGTAGTCCTTGCCTCCACCAAACCGAGCTCACAAAAAGCGATGACCCAGGAAATTTATGTTCTTTTTAACATTAGCAATGGACGACGCTGCTCCTACACCTGCTCACAGAGACAATGCTGCGATTACATCTCCTGTCATCACCGTAGAGCTTCAGCTTCCCAGCTTCTGGCCCAAAAATCCTCGAGTTTGGTTTATGCAAGTAGAGGCCCATTTTCAACTCTGGCGCATCACTTCGAAGACAGAAAAGTACCTGCACGTCATCGCCATGCTACCCTCTGATATTGCCAATGCCATAGACGACTTGCTACCACGTATGCCTTGGGCCACAGCATACGATGACCTGAAACACACAGTCCTGCAGCATCTCAAGCCACCCCAGCAGAGTAGGCTCCAACAGCTCCTCTCTGAGGAACTTCGCAACCAACGACTGTCGCAACTCCTACACCGGTTGCGTCAATTATTGGGTGAGCACTCCGTAAACAAGAACCAGCTTCCAATTTTGCACGAACTCTTCTTGCAACGCCTCCCACACTCTGAACGCATGGTATTGGCTGGTTACGACGGACTCCGACGCTTGCACGGATAGGTGTTTGCGGTTGCCGACATCAGCTTCGACATACTGGGAGTGGCCTTCATCAGCCATTTCAACCTAGATGTGAGTGTTCGCGATTGGCGCCTAAAGGATAATGCCATATCCCTTGATGTACTTGGCCTGCAATACAACCTCACCTCAACTGGCATCCGTACATTTGGCCAGTCTAAGCATATGACAACACACTTGCCGAGTACCCGCAGCTCACAAAGCCCCTAAACAATGCGCTGCCCATGAAGCACAAGGTGACGCATCATATCACCACCACTGGCCCACATGTCGCTGCCCCGCCACAGAGGTTGGCTGGACGCAAGTTGGAAGTCGCCCGCCATGAGTTCAAAAATGTGCTTCAGGTAGGCATTATTCTTCCTTCCTCCTGCAATTGGTCTTCTCTTCTCCATCTGGTTCCAAAGCAGGACAGTGGCGACTGGCAGCCTAGTGGTGATTACCGAGCTTTGAATGCCATCACTACTCCGGATCAATATCCCCTTCCCCACATACATGATTTCGGCACCCTTTCCACAGGAACCAAATTACATCAATCACTACTCTATTTGGCCTACTTGAGTTTGTCCGTATGCTTTACGATTTGAAGAATGCAGTACAGACTTTTTGGAGGTTCATGGACGAGGTTACACATGGACTCTCATTCATTTTCATCTACCTTGACGACATTCTCATTGCAAGTTGCACAGATGAAAAGCACAAAAGGTACCATCACCTTCTATTTGAGCAAATGGATAAACACAGCCTAGTCCTACAGCCTCAGAACTGCATTTTCAGAGTTGAAACCCTGGATTTTCTCAGCTATTGCATTTCAACCCAAGGCATCAAGCCACTGGAATCATGGGTGAGAGTAATCGAGGTCTTCCCCTCTCCAACCTCCTTACAAAAGTTGCACGTGTTTCTGGGGCTCACAATTTTTCAAAGGTGCTTCATACTACCCTGTAAGCAAATTCTTCAGCCGCTTACCGACTTGCTGTGTCGCGACCCCCCCCCCCCCCCCCAAAAATACGTCTTTCATTTTTCATTGCTGAGTTACAGAAATGTAAACTTGATAGGTTCGTTTTCTGGAAATTAGGGATTTTTGCCAATTTTTGTAAAAATTGACGACCTAAATCAAAAATTCGAAATGAACAGTCACTAGATATTAAGTGTTTCTTTTAAATGCAACAAACCTTGTTGAAGGAAGTCGCGAAAACACAGTGCAGCACGGACTTTGTACCCATTGCAGATGGCTTTCAAGATCAAGCGGCCTGGCCAGGTGCACGCGGCCACCCAGGTCGCCCAGAGTAGAATGCATCCCCCCCGTCTCACCCTCCCCCCAAAGCCTTGCGCATGACAGAAGGCAGCACACTTCCTCCCCGCCTTCCTCCATTGGGTGCAGAAGATTGAGCTGTGAACGCCGGCTCACCCTTGCTCGTTTTCTTTCATACAGCATTTGGCACGCAGCAACAATTTTATCGCCTTTGTACTTCATACAGAACCTTACGGCAACACCTACGCCGATGGCAGAAATGCCTGGAGCGTCCATATAATTGCTACCTGAATAAAAATGCAAAATAGGGCAAAACTGTGCCTCACCGCTGATCCTCACTTGGCAGCAGCGGCTGTGCCGTCCGGTTCACTAGATCTGCGCATTTTATACACAGGTTTGTGCAATCATTTGTAGCCAATTTTTTATTTCTTTTTTCCCTGCCGCTGCTGCCGAGCTCTTGTACAAGTGTTTGCTGAAGTGCTAATTTGAAATGCCTTCTGAAATGACAAAACTGTAAATATTTTAAACAAGAAATGCAAGATATGCACAGTGCACTAGAGAAAGAACTTCGAAAAGAATATAAAGACCTGAAAAAATCCGTAGATTTCGTTAGTGAGCAGTTTGATGCTATGGCTGAGCGCAGTGCAAAATTAGAGAAGGAAAACTCAGTGCTAAAGAAAGAAAATGCCGCACTATCACAGGAATGCAAAAGACTGAAACAACAACTATCTGACCTTGAAGACCGGATGACAAACCAATAACAGTACTCGAGGAACCGGAACATTGAGATTAAAGGTGTTCCAGTAAGCGACAACGAGAACTTGCCTTCAATCTTGAGCAAACTAGGCGACGTCATAAGTGAACCCATTTCTGATTTCGATGTAGACATATGCCACCGTGTGCCAAGGAAAGACAAAGGACGTCCTAACATTGTCGTGCAGTTCCGCTCTCGTACGAAACGGGAAGCGGTGATTGAAAAGGCCAGGAACAATAGAATTTTAACCTCTGATTTTGGTTACCAGAGTGCTGATGGTTCCAGTTCCGGTATTTATAAATGAGCACCTTTGCCCCGCCTTGAAGAAATTTCTTCGACAAGTTGTTGAGCGAAAGAAGGAAAACGCATGGAAGTACGCGTGGACAAAGGGCGACAAAATTTTCATGTGCAAAACAGACACTTCGAATGTACTGCGCATATCTTGCGCTGCGAACATCAATAAGGTGAAATGAGGATCCAGGAATTGGAGAATTTTTCCAACTGCCATTCACATTGATGGCTAGTAAATCACTGAACCCTGCGGATGTGACTAAAATTTATCGTAAGAAGCCGTGCACATCTTTCTTCTTGTTAAACACTCAGTCAGCGCGCAATAAGTCTGATGAGCCTTGCTTTCAAGTTTTGGCTTTCCATTTGATGTTATTGTGCTTTGTGAAACATGGTACCGACACGAACACGAAGTAATAACAGATCCCGGGTTACACAAGACACTACTTAAGTCGCTCAGTCAAGAATGGTGGAGGAGTACTTTTCATGGCCAGAGAAAGTTTTCAGTGTGATAAAATCGACGACTTTACGGCGGTCACGCCGGACTTTGAAATTTCGACTACCATTCATAACAAAAGTATATTTTCTGTTTTATATCGCCCTCCAGGCGGGAACGTGGCAAAGTTTTTTACATATATGGAAAACTTCTTATCCTGGATAAATGAACACAGTTATGAACTCGTCCTGGGAGGTGATATAAATATTAACATGTTGAACGAAACATAGCTACGTACCGATTTCAGTCGACTATTAGAAGCTAATGCATGTTTTAACACAATTACTGCTCCAACTCGCATTAGCAACGACTGTGAAAGTTTGCTTGATGTTTTTATTACAAACATTGAATCTCGGACTATTAACTCCGGAGTAATCAGCGCTCATATTAGTGATCATTTGCTAGTATTTCTTCTCTTGGAATCGTATGTCTCGGCTAAAGAACCGAAGCAGTGTCCCCCATTGACTATTCAAGATATTAATCCGTCTACACTTGAGAAGTTCGGTACAAAAATGCCAAAAATAAATTGGCTCGAGGTGTACAATCAGTCTGACGTAGATGCCGCGTACAAGACATTTCTGCGTCTTTTCAAAAAGGCTTACTCTGAATCTTTTCATCCTAAAACACTGAAGCCTAGAAAAGCTAGAAAACTTTGGATAACCAATGCACTTCTGAAACTAATCAAACAAAAAGATGCTCTATTCAAACGTTTTTTGGACACAAAAGACACATGCCATCTATCCAAATTTAAGATATTTCGAAATAAGTTAACTGTTACTCTCAGACAAGCCAAGAAAGATTACCTTCATAGTTTGTTTAATCCTGAAGCTATAAAGCGAACGGATATCACGATGAGAAACCTTAGCACAGTGCTTAACATTGGATGTCAGCATTTATAATTAATGGGGAACGTTCATCAGGCGTGCATTTAGCATGCGCTTTTAATAATTATCTTGTGTCTCTTGTATATAGTTTGCATGATCCACGCTCCGCTGAGTACCTCAATTCCAGAAATTGTGATAGTGCTTTTTTACTTCCAACTAGTGCCAAAGAAATTTATCTCACGTTCTCTGCTCTGCGAAATAGTAAAAACTGTGATATTGATGACCTGGAAATACGCCCCGTAAAACCCGTTTTAGATCTGACATTCCCAGTTCTTGAGCATGTGTATAATTTGTTCTTTGTAAACGGTATGTTTCCCAAGCGCATGCAGCTCGCAAAGGTTACAGTGCTCTTCAAAGCCGGTGATAAAAACAACCTGTCTAACTACAGACCAATATCCATTTTTCCTGTATTTTCAATATGCCTAGAAAAATTAATAACACTGAGAATGACCGCTTTCTGCGAAAAACACAATATTATTACTGACTGTCAGTTCGGTTTCCGAAAGAGTCGCTCGATAAAGTTAGCTCTACTAACACAAAAGGAACTAATACTACAAGCATTTGAGCAAAATTTAGTGACACTAGGCATTTTCATCGATTTTTCAAAGGCCTTTGACACAATTAACCACACCACTCTGCTAACAAAACTTGAAATTTACAGTTTCAGGGGCCCATTCCTTGGCTTAATCAAAAGCTATCTGCAGTTCAGGTGTCAGAGGATTTCAATAAATAACTCTATTTCCGACAACTTACCCATTCATTCTGGTGTACCTCAAGGAAGCATTCTTGGACCTTTGTTTTTTAATATTTACGTAAACGACATAATGAATATTGACACCACTGCTTGATTCATCATATACGCTGATGACACAAGTCTGTTCTTTACATCTGGTTGTGCAAGGGACCTGTTGGCTCTTGCGAACGCTGCTTTAAGTGAACTTAATCAATGGAGTTCATTGAATTCACTGTCTATAAATAAAAACAAGACAAAGGCTGTACTTTTTCAAAGTAAAAACAAAAATGCCCACATTGACGGCCATTTGCAAAGGGGTTCCTCGATTATTAACTTTGTGCCATCCATTAAATGCCTTGGGGTCGTATTTCAAGAAAACTTACTTTGGAATCTTTATACAGACTCAGTTGCTAACAAAATCGCTCGTGTTGTGGGAATACTAACGAAACTTCGATTTTTTCTTCCTTTAGGATCAAGAAACTGCTTTATAACTCTCTCTTCCTGTCCCATCTGAATTACTGTCATTTAGTCTGGGGAAACACCGCAATGTCTAACATCACAAAACTTCTTCTATTGCAGAAGAAGGCAGTGCGCGCTATCGCCGATTCTTCATATGACGCTCATACACAGCCTCTTTTCAACGCCCTTAATTTACAACTGGTCACCTCCATATATCATAGTATTTTACTCAAGCGTTTCACTACTGCGAAAACACAGAACACGAAATTTTTTTAGCATTTCTCTCTATTGACAATGAATTCTAACATTTACAACACACGTCACAGAGAAACATGGTACGTTCCTAAAGCACGCACTAACTACGGTCAACAAATGTTGCGCCACGCACTGCCATCTTTGTTAAACTCTTTAGAAACTCAATAGACACCTATCTCTCCTTTTAATGGGCTCATTGTGGATTCTTTTTTTTTTTTTTGCTCTGGTATACACTGACGCCATGAATGCTTAGCCAATTTTCTCTGCTTGTAAATAACTTATTATTTATAGATGTGAATTCCAAGGCTGTATTATTTGTATCATTTTATACTATTCATTTTCTGTAATATAATTTCTTGCAGCATTCTATTGTTGGTTTTTTTACCCTTATGCATTTCTGTTAAACAATGTTCACTGTAAACTGTATGTTTTCTGTAAACAAACAAACGTTCACTTTTTTTCTCGTTTATCCATTATTGTATGTTTGTGTTCTCTTTATTGTGCACAGTGCCATTTCTGTAGGGGGTACATACCCTGTCAAGCCGAATTCACTTGGCTTTTTGTCTGTACTCCTGTCATCTGCACATGTATAGATGCAAATAAACTTGAATTGAATTGAACTGAAAAGTTGTGAGATAACTATAATGGTGGGAAAGCTAGTTCCCCTCCCGACAACCTTCCTCCATCCGACTGCTGACTGTGTTGAGCTGTTTAACTGTTTAAATCTGCTTCCCCCACACTCCAATCGCATCTAACAAGCCGTGGATGTTGGCATTCAACAATGGCACTTCTATAACAAATTCAAAAAGGCAACACAGGCGACAAACGATACGCAAGCTCCACCAAGGCATCGCTTTGGTGGCCCCAAAAGGGGCCTTTTAAGTAATGCGAGAAGGTTGTCATGGCAGCCTCTCAGCTTGAGAAATCCAGAAGAAACACTGGGGCAAGATTGCCACAGGTATCTCGCCACATAAATCTCACTGGCTTGCACAAAAAAAAAACAAGTTCATTAACCTTGCTTGCTTTACACGAAGCTTGCCAGCATCCTTCTCCAAGGCATTCAGGTGCTCCACATACTGCAGCAGAAGGTCCCTCATGAAAACAAAGCCCCAGAGGGAAATTACCTGCATGGCCAGGCCCCTGCGAGGACAACCATGAGGCAGCCTGCCCTATCGCGTCATAGCTGCCATCATCGCCGTCGCTATCCGATGCAAGCACATTCATGATAATCACCTCATCATTTAGAAGTTATAATCATCAGTTAGAAGTTATATGTTTCTAATGTGTCGTCTGCATGTACAAACACTTCTGAACCCTGAAGCATCCTACTTGACTGCAGACAAAATTTCAGGCATCACTTCACCGGTGGGAGCTTCGCAGACTTTGCATAAGCCTGCCTCGGTGAAAGTATGCTTTCCTAAAGCAGTTCTATACCATATAAGCACTTACTTTGGACCGCACAAGAAATATAAACGGCACGGCTATCAATAGATTGATCTTCAAGCCTCATTCCTACCTGCTTGTCTGCGTGGCCATGTCCATCAACAAGACTAACTCATTCAGGAAGCAGCCACGATACATGACCTTAAAATTGGCAATCATGCTGGCGTCAATAGGCTGCAAGCCTGCCGTGCTGTTCGACGGCAGGAAAAAAACTTCCACACTTGAGAGCTTAGGCATGGAGTCGTGGGCACTACAATTATCAAGGATGAGTGCCACCTTCCTCTTAGATCACTCGATACGTTGATTGAACTCCAAGAGCCACTCACGAAAAAGTTCTTGTGTCAATTATGCCTTGTGGTTGTGATGGTAGCATAATGGTATCCTGGCAGCACCGCGGAAGCAGCGGCGATTTTTTTAATTTCCGAATGACGCCGTTCCCATCCATGTTGGCACACCAAAACACAGTGAGGCAAAGCTTGCTGTTTTTGCCACTTTTACACGTCTTCATTTGAGTACATGCATATTGGACAGCAACATCTGAAACAACAGTTCTGTTTCGTTGCCATTATATACACCAGTGTCCGTGTAGTTGTTGAGGATGTGGGGCAGCCTTTCCTCCACCCACTTCTGCTTCACCTCCACATCAAGCGAAGCTAGCTCGCCGGTGACGGTTTTGTAAACAATGCCGTGCCTCTCTTTGAAGCACTGTACCCAGCCGCTACACCTGACTATAAATCCACACTGTTGATGAGTTGAGTAAAGTGCTTCCCTTTTCTGGCCAGAATGGGCCCAGTGATGGGCAAGTTCATGGCACGTGTACTGAGAAACCACTCGTAGAAGGCCTCTTCCACTTCTTATAGGCACCTTGTCGAATTCGTTTGCGTCGGTTGCCTATCAAGCAGTTTTCTTTGTTGAACTTCTCTGCCAGGCAGATGATCGTCGATAATGTTGGTTACGATAGTCCATAATTCTTCATCAAGTCACACATTTTTTACCGTCCTTGTAGCCCTTCATAATACTGCACTCCCTTTCCCAATCTGGAGCAGTGCACTTTCTTTTCACGGGCAACATTGTGCATTGCCAATGATCAGCGGGCAAATCAGCCATCTCCCATTTCGGCGATGAGTCAAACGAGGCGGAGAAGCCATGTGGCCATGAACGACTTCAATGCAACCAACAAAGACAAGCACGAGCAGCCTAATCCGTTGGCACAACTGAGCAGAATGATCGGTTAGCGAGCAATCTGGCAGAGCAGTGATGTCAGCGCAGTTGGCGCGGTCCATTCGTGTTTAGGAGGGTGGTGTGGCATAGAGGAGTGGGCGCTATTAATGTTCGGAGGGGCGGAAAGCCAACAAGAGAGAGCTGTGCGAGGCTGGCGATGTGGAGAAGGCTGGAAAACAGGATCTATACTTTGAGCGCGTGGTGGCCATTGGGGTGGTGGGCAAGGGTGCAGCAACTTGAATTTCTCTTTTCTTTTCAAGGATTTTGTATTCCATTATGTTTTGACATGGACACCCAGCAGCCAGACTTCACCATTATAACCGCTAATACTGAATGAGGGCATTGTAGTAAGCGGGTCATTTCAGCAGAGAAAACATACAAAAGTTTACAGTGCAGCAGCTTCTAATTGCTATAACCAACATACTATTAAAATTGATATCATTATCCAAGGGTTCGACTGCAGCACTTTTTTTATCAAAAGCATAGGATGAAATGCATAGGTATAGTGGTAACATCCATCATAAATTGCAGATTGCCTGCAAGATTTTTACAAGTACTGGGTCACACTTGAACATGCATCACAGTAATGGATTGCAAGTTACTTTATGCCAAATGATATGTATAGATGGGTGCATAGCAAACATATGGCAAGTTCCCATGGTTAGGCCACAAGGACAGGCATTGCAGTAGTCGACTGGTCCATTGGACCCATACTCCCTAGTCTACCCAAAAGCATTCCTGTTGCAGTTTGGACTAGCAACTGCCTCCTGCTCCCTTTTGTTGTGCTAAGTGATGGGTTCTCAAAATGGGTTCTGCAGAACCCAGGGGTTCCACAGGCCCCTCCTGGGCTTCCAGGCGTGTTCAATTAAAGGAACATCCATTACACATGCCCGAGTGTCAAAATGCACATCACAGTGCGTAACCGAAACGCACGAACCACACAATAAATCCACCAGCAGCTTGTAGCCATCCAGCCTACGAAAATGGGCAGCACACTTAAGTTTTTGAATCTGAATCTTGGAGGCCGTAACTTACCACCATGCACATTTCTGCCATGTGTAGATAGGTGCCACTAGCTTGCGCGCTGACGTATTTGTCTGAGGATAAAAAAATAAATGCGCAGAGCAGCACAACCTAGTTGGTTCTCATATGGTAGATCAATGAGCGTGGAGTACCACAAATACGAGGTGCAAAAGAGCAAAATAGGCGCTTGCGCCCAACCAAAATTAAGCAGTGGAGTCCGCAACACGATAGTCATCAACGGAAATCGTACATGATATGTGACTGGCAGGAATGCCGGAATGCTTCGTGCCTAACTGTGCCCTTTTTATTTTTGCATTTATCCCCATGCATAACACCGCTTTGGCAACTGGCAGCTTGCCTTCATAACTGCGTAGTCACCATCCATACCGCAGTTTTGTCAACATTTCTTGCAGCAAATGGTAGTTTCACTTTAACTTGCAAGCAGGCATCGGCCGCATGCCTTCAGGACCTTCTGAACCGTCAGGTCACCGTCCATGAACACACCAACGGCAACTGCGTTTTGTCTCCAGCAGTTGTGACAAACAGTAGTTCCGCTTTGACTCAGTGCAAAGCCATTGAAGATTAAAGCACTGGCTATATCATGATGGACAGGCGATTTGTTGGCGGCCAGCTCACTGGCGCAAAAATAATCGAGATTTGCATGTGGTAGTGAAAAGCCCGTCTCAGATGAAGATATACATTGCGAAGGAACTCTCAAGACGACAAGAATTGCAGCTTTCAAACCACTCTTGTGCAAAATAGAAACATGCTTTGCTGATTCATTCAGTAAATAAAAGCGTGTTGACGTAATTAGCATTTGTTCATTGTTTTCTTGATACCCTTGATAATTCAACATTTGGTTAATTCTGATATTTTTTTTTTTCAGTCCCATCAAATCTAAATTAACAATGCTTTATGGTAGTCAAAGTAAAGTCGACACTAATTGTAAGACCTCTTGTCATGAAATGTTTAATTGTCCCAGTGTGATAAGCACTTAAAACTGTCATTCTTTCTTGGCATGTCTTGGCTGCGATGCTCTCGTCTTGGCTCATAATGATTACACCCAGTTTGTACCACGTTAGTTGCATGTTGCTGTCAAAATAGCCTGCCCAACTACACCATTGGCCCCAAATATGTTGCATGTTACGCCTAGCCTCTCTATTCGAGGGGGGTGGGGGGTGGGGGGGGTGATTTCTTGGCGCTTCATGGAGCTTAGCAGGCTTCCCTGGGAGCAACATGCTTGAGAACTGCTGCACTAAGTGAAACCCTCACCATTCATAACCCTGTGCCTGCTGCCCTGACTAAACATGGTACGTACAGATTTCCATTGCAAGGGGTAGAGGGGGCATCCATTGTAAGCCGCACTGGATGGACACCTCCCTGCGCACTTTCCAACCTGGAGCCTGGCTTCCCACATCCGTGCTGACCACTTGTCCACAAAGACAGCTCCTCTGCAGCACTCCTGGAGCAGCCACTGCAGGTCATTTTCATTAACACAATTAGATTGGTGTAGGAAGACATGAGAAACTTATGCCAAGATTACAACGGCAAAATCTAGCACATAGTGAGTTCAAGTAGAGCTGTTTATCAAACAGCAGAGTTAAGGATCTAAGCTTCACCCTCCTGGTTTTAAACGATACTGGGGCTTATTTAAATCTCCATGAAGCTAACCTGCATCCTAATCTCTATCTCTATCATAAGGCTCATTCAGCCTGTAATTGCTACCTTTTGACAGTTTTAAAAACACTACAGGAATCATAACGTAAAAAAACTATTCGCTTAGGGCAAGTATTGCTATGCAAATGTAAACACTAAAACATTGAAATCTATGCTACAATGTCAGTAAAACTTTGAGTAAACTTCTCCGCTGTATTGGATCCCCAGATACAAGTAGCCTATTCACAGCAGATTTTTACATCATTAGTGACATTAACCCTGTAGTACCAAGCACAGTTCCACAATCATTCCAGGAGAATTGGAACAACTTCACCATTATTTCCAGCCATGGAGAGAAAATTTCTTATTTGAGCTATACTTATTTAGTATGGTAATTCGAAACTTTGTTTATAACTATTATCAACTGAAATTTGATTCCTGCATATAAATATTTTTTAAATGTTACTTGAACTTTGTGTTAAGTTTTCCATGTGTAAATTATCATTTTGAGGCACCAAACTCAGCGTAGCATATATAATATGTTCGCCATTACAGGATTAAAATATGTATGTAGGCTGCTATGTTGTACACAAAGCGAGATTGCAAAATAGCTCTTCATATGACAGTACGTGGTTTGCTCACTTCAATGCAGCATCAGGAGCACAGGACCGATTTTTGCCACGTTGCCCATGAACCAGTGGGGAAAGCGGAATAAGCAAGTCCAACGAATCACCGCCTGTTCATCAAATGACGAGAATTCAAGCAAAGCTTCAGAGCTGCCTATCCGTGACCATCAGGTCCACATGGCCATCACACATGCTGCTAGTGCCAGAGCGCCAACAGTGCTGAGCCTGAACTATTAAAGCTTGTAATTGCACAATGCAAAGCAGCCAGACAGTAGAGGACAGGCGCTACGATCTACACATTTCAATTCTGTTATTACCAGCATTGAGGAAAAGGGTCCTATTCAGAACCACGCTAGGTCGCAGCACTAAGGCAACAATGGAGGATCATACTGCAACAACTACATCCACCCTTAAGGCTGCTCACCTGCTGCCAAAATAGACCACTTCACCACATCAATATATCCATATGTATGTTCAATACCTCATCTGGACTAGAGAATAGTTAGCCATCGTCAGCTTGGATGAAGGCTTCAATAAAAGGGAGCACTCAAATCTTGCGCCAAATGAAGGCTTTAATTACTTTTAATATTAATATGGCTCATGAGGCAGAAAATCCAGTGTAATTGTCGGCGTTGGCATGACCACTAATGGTCCAAAAGTAATTGAACCCTCGACTTTTGGTGGGAGGCCAATCCATGACCTTTGGCATTAATTTTGGCAAAGTTAATTAAGTTAGAGTTAAGGCATTTGGACCCACGACCTTTGGTGGGAGTCGAACCCACAAGCTCGCATTGTGCCATAATGTCTAAGCATCATCCGGTGGTCGCAATGCTTTCGTATTCATTCAAGTAGGGATAACCAAGTGCCCCTTGAATTTTTATGTATGTATGCTCTATCACAAATCATCACATACATTTAAAAAAACAGCATGATCTCACAGCATAATTAAGTTGAAAAAATAGTAGCGAATAGGAAGCAGTGTGCAGTAGCAGAAAGCTGCTTGAGCACCATGTGTTAAATACAGAGCACACAATATCCAACCTTGCACTTCTTCCAGGTTTTCAACAAAGTGCCTAGAAAGCTCTGTAAGATGGTGAATGTATGGGTACCTCTGTCATGTGCTTCACTAAAGCTGGCCTTCAGCTGCACCAAAAAGTGTAGCTTCATTAACACGAGAGCATCAAAGTGCTGGGCCACCTTGTCAGCAAAGAGGCCATTCAACCAAACTCTGACAAAGTTTCCACGGTACTCACCTTTCCTCGCACGCAATACTAAAGAAAGCGACAGAATCCATCTCACAATGACTGTCGACGGTAATGTGTTTGCACTGAATCAATATAGCGACCCAATGTACTGCCACTGCTGGAACAAGTTATGTACAAGGCGTGTCCAAGGTGTGACTACCCAGTGACCCAGGTAGGTGGGAAAACGGTTAGATACAAACACACATACAGACATACGCACACACATTATATACATAGCCCCAGAAAGTATGTGAAATAGCCTAACAATGCTAATGCATTAAAAAGTTGTGCAGCTTCCTGGGTATCACTTCTTATTTTTATTGCTTCATCAGGAACATAGCGACCATTGCAGCATCTCTTCACAAGCTGCTAACTTCTAGCATTCACTTCATGTAATCAGCCGAACGTAAAACTGCCTTTCAAGACGTTCAGTGGGGCCTGGCATCAGACCCTGTCCTGTGTCACTTTGATGAGCTTGCATCAATACTTCCACATACCAATGATAGAGGCCGCAGAATCAGCAGTGTCCTCTTGCAGTGCGACAGTTCTTCTGAGGAGAAAGCTGCTGCCTATGCTAGCCACACCTTGACCGCAGCGGAGCAACACTACACCCTCACTGAACCAGGATGCTTTTCTCTTGTTTGGTCAGTAGGGAAATTTCAGGCCCTACCCAGCACCTCCACCAGTTATGTAGGACTGTTGTTGAACTGGCAACTAGCGCTCTTGATTCTCTAAGCACACACAGCACACACCAAAGAAATCAACGAGAAGAATTGATGAGTGTGCAAAGATGTAAAGAGTGGTGGCATGGTGCAGAGTTAGAACACCGAGCTTCTAATCAGACAGGATGAATCCTGTTTTTGCAAAATATTTTTTTTCATTGATTATGCTTATTTTCAGCGTGTTTTGTGCATTTAGATAAAAACTTTAAAAATGCTGTTATTCGTATGTGCTGTTATTAAAGGGCGAATATCTGGTTCCCGTAGCTCTCGTTCATATTATGGAAACACAATTTGAATACAGTTGAACTAACGCATGAACCCACAATGCCATTTTTTTACCACTTATGAATGACCCGAATAAAAATTGCACATTAGCTTAGTAAACTTGAGGCAGTACATCCAACATACATGGCCGCTCAGAAATGATAGCTTTAGATTTAAATATTGCAGTTCACTATCTTATGAGGCTTCACATGTTAATTTCAGGTAGAGGCCTCTTTCTCTGAATTTCTTTTTGTCTATCCTATTTCTAGTTGGCTCTGCAGTATCAATGAACACTAAGTAATTATCAACGTAACAGAAAAAGCACTTTAGAACACTACTTGCATATTGGTGAATCAACCAGTCTACTAGGCTAAGCAAAATATCACTAAGAACTCGCGTTGGTTTGGGTCAATACATACACCAGATTTTTTTATAAAACGTTCTCATTCGAAGTAACGACTGTTGATTGCAGATAGAATTCCGAAAGCTCTAGAAACCCTTCCACCGAAGTCTTGCATTTGTTGGCAAGCTTATGTTCATCAATGTCCTTAATATAGCACTTTTTAACATACCTTAACATGGATTTATGTGGAAGAGAATAAGAAAGAGCAACATTTACACTGAAAACAAAACAGCCTTCACAGTTCTGCTTCATGAAAAATCTCTACAACTACTGTACCTAAGAACAGGGGAAAATGAACAGATACACTGCTTGTAAGTCATCCAAGTGTTTTTGTAAGAAACTAAATACAGCCCATTGCCAGGTTGACCTTAAAAATGGTTAAAATTGTGTAAATGGCATATTTATGACTCTTAATAATGAAAAACAGTTGCAATCTATATTTCTCGGCCATTTTTTACAGTTAGCACCAAGCCTCACATATTCAGGCAATTCA
Source organism: Dermacentor albipictus (assembly GCF_038994185.2). Taxonomy (NCBI): domain Eukaryota; kingdom Metazoa; phylum Arthropoda; class Arachnida; order Ixodida; family Ixodidae; genus Dermacentor; species Dermacentor albipictus. Next base: position 115,584,061 of record NC_091826.1, read on the forward strand.
AAAGGTATAGAGCTGCAGCCTCCACATGCAAAGCATCTAAACTAGCATGCTTACTGTTTGTTCTGACGGACATTAGGAGTGTGGGAGGCAGCGCAATGAGGTAGCTACCATGGCCACGGTTTATTTAGGCCAGCCATCCATGGTGCCATGGGATCTCTGGAGCGGCCAACATCCAGCTGCTCAGGTCAAGCACACTGGCGTGTTCTATCTCGCGCTACATTCACGTGAGCCAACTTCTTTGTCGGCTGTGGAGGATATAGTCATGCCGCTACAAGAGCACCCTGATTCAATGCAATGGACTCATTGTCTGAGATGACCGCACACAGTCCTTGTGTGCACACGCAAAGAACTGCACAGTCCATTATTGGCAAGGTAATCCCCTTTTGTGGCAATGCATTCCACAAAGCGTGGTTGCAGTCCCTTTATCGAAAAATATCTGTTCATCACAAAGTTAAAAGTGCATCTTTGTAATGGAGGCACGAAAATGGAGGCATAAAAAAGAACAAGCACATCAGAATTACCTTTGAGTTGCCCTCCATCAAAAAAAACTTGGGTATCTTGAATGCCAATATTGTTATCCATGCATTGTAAGATGTGTTTCTCTTTGTTTTTGATATGTTGGCACTATTTGGATACTTCATGCAATTTCTGGGGGGCTATCTATGTGTGTATGTATCTAACCATTTTCCCGCCTACCTTAGTCACTAGGTAGTACATGGTCAAATGGTTACTGCAATGCATGAAACTGCTGTGCTGAGGCAACAAGAGTTCAAAAGCAACCATCGGACCAGCTTGGGTCACTGAGTATGGGCAGTGTCCGCATACATGCTGATCTTCAATGAAGCTCTTTCAGGTTGACTTGGGTCACTGTTTATGCGGGTCTGGGTAAGCACTGCTGTTGGAAGAAACTGAGTATGTGCCACTCAGTCAGCGCTGGTCTTCAATAAAAAAAGATAAATCAATTATGAGGTTTTGCGTGCCAAAACCACGATCTGATTATGAGGCACAATGTAGTGGGGGGGCTCCAGAATAATTTGGACCACCTGGGGTTCTATAATGTACACCTAAATCTAGGTAAGGTACACAGATGTTCTTACTTTACATCCCCATTGAAATGCAGCCGTCGTGGCTGGGATTTGATCCCGCGATCTCATACTTAGCAGCCCAACACAAAAGCCACTAAGCAACCATGGGTGGCCTTCAACAAACCTCTTTGATGCCAACTTCAGGAACTCGGTATGTCCCACTGGGAATGTGCCACTCTACAATGATGAAAAAGACCTCTTAGGTTTCTCCAATGCTGAATGGGACTGAACCAAAGTCACAAAGGTTCCTCAAGGACAGGAATTTGATGCACGAAGAGGCTGTCACACGAATACAGTGGGTATGTGCAGCTTTTCAATGAACGCCTTTCATGCCAAGGCTCTAGAGAGCTTCGCCATGAATGCACTGGGTATGTCCTGCTCTTCAATGAACCTCTCACCAACTTTGGTCACTCTGTATGTGCCACTAGGTGTGCGACAAACAAGGGAATACTTCCCAGCGTTTACATGCACCAGCGCTCTATGCACTCAGAGGAAATGCACAGACTTCTCAACAGCGCCACTAGATGGCTCAGCATGTGCAAAAAGAAGCGCGAGAGAGGAGCCCGTTTGCCGCACGACACGTTTCTCAGGCTTTGCGTGCACAGGTGTGCCATGATTTCTGAGACCACGCGCGAGCCTTGCAGTGGCAGCGCTAGATGGCGTCGAGTGTTCTTAGGGAAGTGTAAAAGAGGAGTCCCACTGCAGTACACACCTCCTTCGTTACTTATTTCAACAGTGGCAATACAATGATTCACTATAGTGATTCAATGCTAATGCATAATCATTGACATTCACCATGAGATGGGTTCTGCCACTATTTTTTCTGGCTCCCCTTATTTTCTCTTTCATTCCAGCTCATAGCGCACATGCACGATTTCTTGTGTTATGCAGCCACTGTTCTTCCAAGTAAACTTTAGTCTCAAGTAAATGCTGCTTGATGTCGTCTTCCACTACCCCTTGTCGCTTGTGCAGTTCATTTTTCTGTAAGGCTGTATCAACTTGCCCCGTTAGCAATTCCAATGCAAGACTAGTGCGGATTTTAGGATTCTTGTTGATAAGTTGCTGCATACAAGCATGGCTGATGAAATAAAAACAAGCGCACTGGTTGACCGAAACAAAAAAAAAATCACCAACCTGTGTCTGGAGGTGTGTCAGCGACCTCGCGTTTCAGTCCGATACTGTCACCTGCCGTGGAACCAGCACACACCTGTCAAACAAAAACATCAAGAAAGGCTAAACTTAAAATCAGCCTGACACCCTGTCCTTACAACCACTGAACAATATATGCAGTTACTCTGCATTACTGCAAAGGCTTCTAGATTGTATGTGAAAGGCTATGCAGATGCAGCAGCTCTTTTTCACTTCACAGCAACACGGGACACCCCAGCCACACAAAAGTAGACTATCGGCAACCTCAGAGTCTATTACTTGTGCTGGCAACGCTGACGAAACAAACAAAGATGGCTATGACATCCAGGCTCACGGCGGCTTTCACTTGATGCTGCACTCACACGTTTCTCATTCGTGGCGTCGAATCGAGGTGTTTCGTCGAAGTCAAAAGGGTATTTGCTGCTAATTACCTTATTTTGATCAGTCTCGAGGATTTCACCTTTCTGTATGATTTCACTGACGAAACCATGGTAATTATAGCGCTGTGCATGCCAACATCCGGCCTGCTCAACGAGCCACATCATATTTTTATTTTTAATGACAAAGCCTTTTAAGCGAGCCAGAGATTAAAAACGGGAGATGTTTGTGCGTAGCAGGCCTATGAAAGGTGCAAGCACTTTTTTGCAGCATTGCTCCAGTGCTACAGGTACGATACTTGACTGTTTTCGATCCTCATTGGCAACTCTGCGCTGAGACTCGTGTTGCAGTATATCGTATATAGACCTTTTCATCGGGTGAGGAGGAAGGGGTGTGCAGCAAGGCTTTCCTCTTCTCTGGCTTGTGTGAACCTGCACAGCGCTACTAGAAAGCATTGCTGTAGTGTACTACGGAACGATTTCAAGATGTTCTAGATCGTACTGTGAAACTTACGCAATGTCCGTTCATATAAGGTTATCAGGGAAGCCTTTCGATGCATCGGTAACTACAGTATGCAGAACTATCTCTTGGGGCCACAAAGACGCGACACGCATTATCAGCCGCAGTGTGTGTATGTGTTGCAAACTACTTTGCGTATATCGGTTTTAATTCAACGAAATTAACCGAAATGAATGTCTCTGTATTGCCAGTATGAAATGGTAAATCTGCTCACTATCTGATCGCTTGGCACAGGGACTAAAACATAAGAGCGCATGCTCGTGTACAGCTAACCTAAGGCAACCACAATACATCTAAGCGACAGGCGCTATCAAATATTTGGGATACATCGGCATCATTCTCACGCATTTCAAATCTAGTAGGCTTGAAATCACTATATGTCTACATTAGCCTCCTGCATGAGGCTGATGGCGGTGCTCAACACAACGATCACTGCGGGTGGTGAACAAGCATCATACATATATAAGCTATGTGCTTCGGCATTGCCTTTTTGCCCTGTAAAGCCATAATATCCGAGAAGGATCGCATAAAAAGAATGTGATGGCTATTTTTAAGGACAAGATTTTCGTAATATGTGTGAGTGTGTCGTAGAGAATGAAACGAACACAACCGAAAAAAAATTTGGTTATCATCCTCTTTTTCGAAAAAAGAAAGAAAAAACGGACTAACGCCGCAGTACGACCTCACATAGTCACCCCGCACAATGTTCATATATCTTTAAACGTTGATGCCGCATGCTTGGACCATGCACTATATAGAACAAAGATATCTGTAATCCAGCACCTACTACTGCTTAGGATGCCTGCGCAGTTCATAAACGGTCACTTTGCTGAACAAGTATAGTTCACACTGTAAGGTATGCTGTTATTACTACCCAAACTCTTTTATTCATGGGTGGAAACCTCATCCACCTAACCAAATAGTCACGTAATGTAATCTGCAGCTAACAGTTTGGACGATTGTCAAAGCACAACAGCACAGCTCCTATCGCAGCAGAACGGTACCCGTGCTGTTACGATGGTCAAGTATGTTTCATTGCTCCTAAACCGCAGCTTAGAACTAGAGGATAATACTGCAATAAGGTCACATTAGTGACTGGTAATTTCGAAAATACACAATTGCTCTCCGAGGCTGATTGTAGGCTCAAACATGAGCTCACACATCGCGCTACGTGCTCCGTCTGCCTCAGCGCCAGCAGAAAGTCCGGCCGTGCTGACTTGAAGCACCGCAGTATGTCTCACAGAACCATTTTCCATGTAGAAGATGCCACGTCATACTAAATAGACTGCACAAGTGCGAAAACAACACCGTTCCGCCAAGCGTATATCTGCCATGGAAAAAGGAGCGCTCACCCAAACCAGCATGCTGACTGTCCATAGATGGTGCCACTGTATAGCACTATGGTGGTGCCCATGAAAGAACTGTCTATAGCATCTCACAATATATAGGCAGTAATGTCTGTCTAGCTTTCGGAAGCTAAATACAGATATCTTGCACTGAGGCTAAAAACTGCAATGTTACCTGGTCAGTATGTCTTGAGATATAAACAAATGAGAGTTATGTTTGTGAGTTGGGGCCACAACTTTCTTTTGATAGCTGATACGCGTGAATAGGCCATCTGCGTCCGATGACTTGTGCTGTCAGTGGTTGTAGTACACAGTGTTTAAGGTAGGATTTGGTATTGTATATTATATTTTAGTACTTTGTTCTTTTGGATGGCACCAGGGGGCACCCCCTTGTAGATATATAAACACCCTCGATGCAGCCGAGGGGTAAGTTGGGCGTGGTTTGGAACTAGTGTGTGTGTTGTTCTTTTGGAGCCACCAACGGTGCTCGGTGCCTCCCTTCGCAAACACTACAATGGCGCAGCTGACATGTGTCCCAATTGCCTTTCACTTTTTGCCGCTCATCAACTGCAGCCAGCAGCCACAAAGCAGCTCATCGCCACCACCAGCTGCGACAATACCCATTTGGCTCATTTTCAGCGCAACAAACACCACTTGCTAAAGCAACCCCTCATCCTCCATAGCCATTTATGTCGCACATCACCGGGAAGCTCAGCAAAATGCCTGGTGGTGTAAAAAACGCACAACCATACAGCCCCAACTATACCAGCTTTATAGGAAGGCCCCCCTTGTTTTGGAACCATCCAGGAACACCAGCAGTACCGTGGAACCGGTGCCTTCAAGAGTTTGAACCATATTTGCTTGTCGCTGGCGCCGAAAGTTTTTCTGTGGAACGCAAAGCTTTCCAAGAGCACAGTGAAGGGTCCCACAAAACAATCACTACAACGGTATGATTATTCATGCCCTATTCCGCTACCCCAAACACACCGCGTCACCCATACCATCGCATTCAAGTCTGCCAGAATTTCAATCCACTCAAGATGCACAGCCTCAGCAACAAGTGGAGTCACTCGAGTCACTCCAACAGACGTCGTCCCTCACATCACAACCTAAACCACCCCAGCAATCAGTACGGCCTCAACAAGAGTGCCGAACGAGGCACCTGGATGATTACGTGTAGTGTAATACTGTTTATGTTAAAGGGAGGAGAAATGTAATTATATTTTAGTACTTTGTTCTGTTGGACGGCCCCAGAGAGTGCCCCACGGTGGATATATAAACACCCTCGCTGCAGCCGAGGATAAGTTGGGCGTGTTTTGGAACTAGTGCGTGTGTCGTTCTTTTGGAGCCACCAACGGTGCTCAGTGCCTCCTTTCACAAAAGCTACACTCGGGCTTTCAAGGACAACAGATAACTGCCACTATTGAGATTCTCAAACCCAAGTGAAATGCAAGAAGTGAATAACCACCAATCAGACCAAGTTGAGTTTCTTACAACAGATTCCCAAATTTAAGTCAAGGTTTTCTTTTGGGCAAAGTCACTTGGATTAGTGCAAATGCATTCTGAAAGCTGGACATCTGCGGCTTAGGTGGGAAGGCATATGGTGTTCGGTTTGACTCAATGCAGTGGTTGGCATATTGCCAATGCCTCAACGGTGTGCTGCTGTATGTTGCATAAATGCAAGCAAAAGAAGAAAATGGGCGCAAGCTATCTGCTGCGTGAGCATGGACGGTTCACCGTGGAAGCCGACAGCCAAGTCACCTGTGTGTAGTGGTCACTTTTGTCATTATACGCCTCAGTGATCTTTTGGCCAGATTTGGTGAAGGGGCACTTGACCTCTAATAAGCCAACTTCTTCACAGTCTCTGACCGGCTGATCCAGTGAAGCAGCAATGAAGGGATAATCTTCGAGAGTATGAAGGCCTGTCTCATATACTTCGACGTCCTTGACAGAGTACTGAAGGAATTCAACATATATTTCAACAGTTATACCCTCACTTTCAAGGCCATATAATCTTGGGTCTTCTGCTTAAAATGGGAGCTGTTTGCAGGGATATAAAATATTTCTGATGAGCCCCTCAAGTTTCACACAGTGAAGTATTCTTCAAGAAGTCGAAGCTGTGAGATGACCAATTCTCACAGTGGTCTGCAACTGGTCATTGCATTAGCCTGCGGTCCACTGACGCAGCTTGACTTTGGGTAGCTGTGAGTGGAAGTTGCTGATACTGCTGATGTTTCAGATAGGCACTGGCTTTGAGTTGCAGTATCAATTCCAAGATAGAGAATCTGCAGCCATGTTATAAACGGCGAAAGCGATACGGGCAAGACATAGCTGCTGCTTTCTGTGAATGAACACATGGCGCGAGATGTCGCCGAGTGTTCTTCGAGTAGTGCAAAAGAAGAATCTCGCTGCTGTACATGCCTCACACACAACTTGTTTTGATGAGGGAAATGCATTATGTAACTAACTATATTGATTGAATGCTAAAAGCATTACCGTTGACAGTCATTGTGAGGCGATTTCCCTCAAAGTTATTTATTTATTTATTTCACATGCTTTCAGGGCCCGAGGGTATTACATAAATGAGTGTGGGTAAAAAACAAAATGCAGTAAGAATATTAACAAAAGGCACTCTGTGCAGCAGCCTTTAAGTTATTTGTGTCAGTGATGAGTGCGACTGATGCGGAAAAGCGATTCTATTCCACACTTTTCTTAGGGTTGAAGGAGTCACTGTAAAGGCTTGTATGGCATGTTAGCACCCCGTCAGGTTGTGGTCAGTGTGGACGAAATGTGAGACGAAGGGGCAAACAGAGTTTCTTTAAAAGAAAGTTGAAATGAAAAACTTCATAAGAAAAGGTGTGGACGGAGAGGTACTGAAAGGTGTACCAGAGATACCATAGTCTACAGCAGATGGCGCCACTCCGATTTTGTCTTTTTTTTCCTTTACAAAAGCTCTGTTTTTGGAATGAATGACATTCGTTATTACAGAAACCTAACTGTCAACCTACCTCAGCTTCATATTTTTGTTCGAGTGTCCCTTTAAATTTGCACTGCATTCCGGAGCGTCCAGGTGCACGTCTTTGCTTACTCCTTATACCTCTGTGCTTAATTTTTGGTGCACCTATGTTTGTTATGTTATGGACTGTTACCGACTTTCTCAAATCACCACTTGGTTATGTGCTTTTATTGTTAAGCAATCAGTACACCTACCTTGTGATGGCGCTATCCATCCACAAGGGATATTGTTGCATGATGATGTTTTAGCGCCGCAAAGAGGGAAAAGGAAGGCAGCGGTATGCTGGCTGTCTGGCTCAACCTACAATAGACACACACTATTTCCTTTTTGTAGCGGTGTTTCAAGTGCAGCCTATTACGAAGTGCTCCGTGCTTGACTGAAACCAGACCTCTTATGTACTATGCATTGCATAAATGTTCTGTTATGCATGCCTCCTACTTCGCTGTGTACTACTTTAAGGTAACACTGCTTACTATGTGTAATGGAGAACAACTGTATCAATACTGCAAACTCTATTTTGCATAGACTCTGCCACACTTTACCACTGAAATGCCAAGCGTCGCACACTATGCACACATGTCGTGTGTGCCCGGGTTTGCTTTATGCTACTCTTATAATTAACTGTCTTTGCCATGAGCATTGCAAAAGCATAAAGCAGCTGCACCTGTGCAGCTCTTCCCATGCCACCATTTACATTTGGTAAAACGCCACCGAGAATTATGTTTACTGCGCACTTATATTTATAGGTTTAGGCATGAACCTACATCTAACATGGAAAAAATAATACAAGTACAAAATGTTAGGTCAGCACTTTTTTAACCCCTTAACCGTTTGATTTTTTTGACAATTTCTAGGCATGAACTGATTATTCCTTAAGAATTTGATATTGACTATTTTTCTTCTAAAAAGCAAGTTTTTGATGTTGAAAAAAAAATTTAAAGCTGATACTAAGTAAAATAAACAAAATAAAATTTATTAGTGCTCATGCTAAATGAGGCCAGCTCTCTGCTGGTAATCAACAATAAAAGAACAGAGCAAGAGTGCAGTTCAGAAAGCTTTATCATTCTGACAGTGCTTTACCAGGCATGCCTAAACATGGAAACCGAGGAGGCTTCATGGGAATGTAATTCATGTCGATGCGCCACCAATGATGCACACTGGCAATAGTATCTTCTGAGCAGTCTTCTTCATCTGATGAATTGTTATTTCGAAGTCATCGGCTATCGCTTTCGCTTCCAGAAATAAAGTAAACTTCGGTGCCTGAATCATTGTCTGAAAAGCTGGACGACAGTGAAAAGCATTTTTTCCGCAACAATGGACCAGCAATACGTGCGTCGCATCCACCAGATGCCATTTTTTGAAACTTGAGTTGCCTTCCTAAGAAGTTTGAAACAGTGGTTGAAAAAGAAATTACCTGCCAAGTGTTGCCATCTCCGAAGTGACACACTAACTAACCTGCAAACGAGTGTGTCTCATTCGAGACGCTCAAAAGGAGATATTATCTCGAGTGGAAAAATGTAGGTCGTCCACTCGAGACAGTTTTGGAACAATTTGGCAAAGGTGAGCTGTGCTCGTTCAAAATGGCCCTTTGCAGCTATGTGTTAGGCCCCTCCCAACATATGAGAATATGTTCCGGTAAGATGTCAAGAAGCACCCGAGACGCATGTGTGCTTTCATTTGCTGGTTATTTGTGTTAGTAGCACCAGTGTTTGGGAACTTTTTCAACTAATAAGTGCACTTTGCAACATCTCCAGGCGACGACGGCGCTTATTTTCCTCCTCGGTGCTGGAAGGGATGTTCGTGCAACGTATGGCATGAAGTGCTGTCAGGATGGCAATGTTTTCTGTGCTTGCATTTTATGGATGAAATTAATGTGAGTTCAGTGAATCAAGATGATTTTAATGGCGTGGATGAATATAACTTGCCTTCAGATGTTCAGCTAATGTCCTCGGATGAGAGCACTTTAGAAGAAAGCGGCATTATGGAGCATGAGACTCGCTGCAAATCCTAGCCTTCACCCAGGAGACTGCTTTGAGTGCTACGATGCAGTGTGCAGCTACTGTTGAGAGCCTGTACAATAAATTTTATGAAATAAATGATTTGACATGTACTTATTCAGATGAGCATGCTTTCTAGTTGGTGTCTAAGTGCAAAACAACCCCTCACTAGAGCCATAAATTATGTAAGTGTGCATGGCTGCAAAGGGTTAAAGGTTGCATGAGTTTCTTGACACTTCGGGAGTTAAGATGTCTTCAAGTATGTGCTGATGACTGCTCATACAGTCGGCATACATGAAGGGAGTTTCAGATTGCTGTTTCCAGTAATTGAGTTAGATTAAAATAGTAATGTGGTATCTACTGGAAAATGATTTATTAAGATGCTATAAGCAGAGCTTCTCACAAAAATCTAATGGCGTAATCTAGTGGTGACTCCAACTAAATTCTCGCCCCCTAGCTGCTGTGCCAAGAAAGAGCTCATCCAGGTTCAAGCTTGAAGTGAAAGAGGGCCTCCTATCACGGCATGCGCTGAATGCCTTGTAGTTCTCAAATCATTGTGAAGGCACCCCACAGAAGCCCGAAAATGAAAAAAAAGAACACGAATGTCAAAGGACTTTTTGTGTAGCATTATGCGGGTTATCATGGTGGAAAGACAGAAGTAGAAGTTTATTTCATGTACAATACAGAGCAGCAATGTACAATTTCATGTTTTTGTGAAAAAAGCTGACGACATGTATCGAAGAGCGACTTGGATAAGAAACTTCACATTTGGAGAAAGTGACGACTGATACTGTACCTTTTTTTTTTTTTTGAAACACTAAACTCAGGTCGACTTCTTTATCCGGGCGAGTAGGCCATTGCTTTTTTTGTTTGTTTGTTTAAGTATCTTGCTGGCGTTTCAAATCACCGAGTGTGTTTTGTTTAGGCAGGCGATTTGCTAAATTATAGTGATTTACATATAAGCTTCATTTGGTTGTGCTTGTTTATAGCTTTCTGCCCCAACATTAGTGTCATTACTAATGCACTTTTGTCTGCAGGCATGGTAGCAGGAATGCTAACTGCCTTGGAAGGTCAAAAGTTGATCATGACACATGTTGTGCTGTGAGCTGACATCGTTTCCATAGCATGCTTTACCTTTGCGGTGCAAACAGAAGATGCTTTTTTCTCATTTAATATGTTGAGTTGTCAGTTTATTTGCTCATAAGAAATTTATAAGCAACAGCAAACAGTGCTTGTTCCAGCTTTGGAGCGTTTTACCGGTGCAAAGTGCTGCTAGTTTGCTCTCTGACACTGTTAACACACCTAATTCCATTACAACTTGTTCAGTTCGTCTACAACTCGTTCAGTTCAATGCCAACCACTGCATTGAGTCAAACCAAACACCATATGCCTCCCCGCCTAAGCCGCAGATGTCCAGCTTTCAGAACTGTACGGAGAAAGCCGCCAAAAGGCATGGCACGCATGTTGTCTCCCCACATGCACAGATGACCCCCTTGGGAAAAGTCCACTCCCGAAACACAGAAACTTTTAAAAATGTCTGGAAACGACAACAAATTTCTATAGAAGTCTTGGTCCATGGGAAGACTCAAAGAGATGTTCTAAACACAACCTAGGAGCCCAAAGTATATTAGTATATCTTTATCTGTGGTAACAACCCACTACTCGTGTCACCAGAATCCATTTAGGGAAACCCATTCAGAACGTCTAACTCAAGAACTTTTAACCTTAAAGTGCATGGAGCTCCAAAAGGCATGTTAAAGGTAGGGTGACCGATGGTGTTAATGAACAAAAGTTGCCATGGACAAAATGACCTCACGAGAAGCAACATAATAAGCTGGAAACACCAGAACCTAATTGGATCAACAATCTTGTATCAACAATCAATGGTAAGCTATTGTTTTCAGCCCAGGGCACACACACGAAACCTCACAACCATTATCCCATGCTCGCCCAGCACAGTCTGACAGCAGTGGATGAGCGCCATGAGATAAGGAACAAGCAAGCAAGCAATGCTTTCTTTCGAATATTTGCCTTTACCTCTTTCGGTATTTTGATGGGGGTGTTCAATTATTCCAGTCTGACCAATCCCCCTCGTGAGTACTAGTCATGTTTCGAGGCAACAACAAGCGAAACACCGGTGGCACACAGTGCCAGTGTGCTGCAATTAGCTACGTTAGTCAAGCAGACACACTCTAAATTTGTCAGGCACTTCATTTAATTCTGGAAACACTGGGGCATGCAACGTTCCAGTCGGGGGCATGGTTAAGTATCTGATACTATAGTAGGATACAACTTAAAACAGCAGCTGGCAACCAAGGCACACAGACCGTCTGGGGGTTGTGTTATTCCACCAGCCAATCACAGAAGCAAACAAAAGCGTCATCATGCGACCTTTTCAAAAAATGGTGCCGTACTTGATGCCACCGGAGTGTCTGCTGTTCTTGAAGAGCCTTTCATCGGCGATAGCAATGAAGTGTGCAACAGACATGGACAAAATGTATGGAGTCTGAGAATTTCACTCTTCAAAAGTCCATGGCACAGTTCATTTCATTGCTAAACCTGTTTTGCACATGGAACTTCACTGCCAACTGAAGTGAAACTTGACAATAAATACTTGCAGTGAAGCAAGCGTTTTATTTCACTTCAGTAAAGAATTCAGCTTTCACCATTCTACTATAATAGACGAGTGAAAACGTATAAAATTACGAGCTAATAATTTTATTTTTGTGGTTACTGCCGTATTTAGGTAACAGGGAAAGTTTGACGTACAAACTATTTGTGTCCTCGTGGAGGAACAGTGGCTGGCGGTTATGAGGGCATGGGTGGGGCTTCACTGCAGACATAAGTTATATCCGACTATAGTTGCGTTCCGTTCTCATCTGTTCTGTACAGTTTACAGATATTAACTGGCATCATTTAGCTTTGTGCATGTTGTTTGCCATGTGTTTTGCTTCAGTGCTTCATGTAATAGGCTCTGTTGTGTGTTTTCACCAACAGCTTACTATCACAAAGGCAGGATCTGGATTCACTGCCACCATTGGCCTTGATACCTCTCTGTACGTTGTATGTTCAGACAACACTTTTTTTCAATAAATGAAGTTCCTCGTACTTGATTTTTCATCAGTAATGGCTGAATATTTTAGCTGTCTCATAACTAAAACGTTAACCATGACAATTATTGATCACCAGGCTTCTGTACCCTACCAGTTTTAGTCATCCTTATCTTTCGCCCGAAGATTCCACTTGTTTATGTTTAACCTGAAACCACCAGAGGGAGTGAATTCAGCCGTAATCCTGAACCAGACTGAACTTGCCCTGCGTTGTCTTTTCTTCTTTTTTCATGGGTTACAGCTTTGCATGCAGGCATATTGCAGCGTTCGCGCTTCATAGCAAAAAAAAAAATTACTGGAATGCCGAGTTGTGTCATACCACATCAAATGCATTGGTCATTTACCTAAAAATTGCATTGGTGCTTTGGTCTAAATAAGCTACACTAGTAGTAAGTGTGTCATCTGTAATCTGTTTATTAATGAATGTGTTTCATTTGTGTATGCAAGTCTGTCTTTCAACCGACTCAATGCTCTCTTGTTTTATTCTTTTCACTGTACAAACAACTCATGCAGCCAATCTTTTCTGCTGGTGCTACCAGGATGACGGGGCCTCATCATGATCAGCGTAAGTCAAAGTACTGCACCCTGTCTGGTCTTCACAGTGCTCTATATATGGGTTAAAATTGGGGATCACATTAAGATGATATAGCTAGTTGGTATCTTACAAACAGGCACTTTTTTGCACTGATTCCTAATAAGCTGCGACGATTATTCTATTTTTCAGCACCACAGTGGAGAGATGGTTTACTTCTACTACTACTAGTTAGTTTCCGAAAGCCCTAACAAACTTAAAAACTGTCACTAGTCAATATTTTGTAAGAACTCACAAATTAACTCTGTTTTGTCACCACTTGCAGTATTCCATACATGCACAAAAAGTCGCTATAACAGAGCATGTTATACCTGGCTTCCATGAAGCACAAATGTATTCCAGTCAGCATGTAATAAGTTCTTTATTCTAAAATTCACTGTGTGGTCTAGTTTAAAACATGGGCCAAGGCCTCCATACAATAATGAACTTTGATTTTGGCTCTACCGTTACTGCCACTATGTTGGCACATGCCAAATGAATCACCTCAGGTAGGTTGTGCAGATCGCTTTTTGCCCTTACTGGAGACTAACTCAATTTGCGTGCGTCCTTGTGAACCATTTCAGAGCAGTGCACGATAAGTTAAGAAATTGTGTAGCTCAATTTCTGTGGTGCAGGCACAATGCGACACTCAAAACGGAGGCCGCGATGCAGGCGTTATGTTTTGTCCAACTAATGTGCACCGGGTGCATAAGTTTGAGGTTTCCCGAAGCAGAGGTATGATCAGCTCCCGAGGCATAAATAGACCCCGCGGTTGTGCAAGCAAGTAGGGTTTCAGTGGAGCTTTTGCTCAATCATATGCTGTGCCACCTGCTGCGGTGCTGCTTCGCACTTGTATGTGTACACCAAGTCAGCACCAACAGAAGAGGGGGCGCAGCAAAATCGTGCACATGTCATGCACCTTTCCTGCACCTTTTGAAACAAATGCAGTGGTTCAGGGAGCACCACTGCTGCACCACTGAAACAAATAGCAAAGTGCAGTACCTCGTGAACTGGTTCAAGTGGTGCACACAAATGGAACAGACCTTGTGAGGATATTATACAATGATATGCGGAGGTGCATACGTCTGGCATACAGATTGTCTTATGTCACATGTGCATGCAGAACAGGCATAATGCTGCTGATTCCAGCAATATGGAGGGGTGCTTTTCAAGTTCTGTCATAACTAACTTCCCTGTGCATAGGATAACTTCTTGCACTAGTTGGCTGCTACTTGATAAAACCATAGTAGCACAAATAAAAACAAACACAAAGAGCACAAAACAAGACTGCAGCAGTCCCAGGGTGTCTGGTCTTGTGTTCTTTACGTTTCTTTTTACGTGTCCCGCAATGGCTTCATAAAGCTTGCAAGTGCAGTTTTTTGTCATGTATTTCAACAATATCAGAACTTAGCAACTTATTTGCTTTGGCCCTCTGATTAGGCTGCCACATTTGACACTTTGCTAGGTGTGCCTCTGTGTGCAATTGTTCAGCATGGGCCACAACTTGAATACAGTTTTTGGTGTTTAGTGGTTTCTCAGTAGCTATATAGTCAATACAGGTGCTCAGAATTACCAAGCTATAGATGCACTGATGAGCTTGCAACCTCTACAAGCCACTTTGCACTTTCTGGCCCAACCAGCAAGTAATCACTGCCCAGACAGAAGGCAAAATTATTTTTTGATCATGTCACGAGATAGTTTCAATTTTTGTATTACGTATCATCTAGTGTGACACCTTACTGGTGATGGTCTTAAGCAAATTAGCGCCAACACGAAATGACATCGACAAAAGTGACTGACCAAGAATACAGCCCAAGAAGTATTGCTTTGTTATACTTTGCCGTAAATCCTATGTATGGTACCTGCATACTCTATATTGTAAGAAGCGACAACTGGACAGTGGAAAATGTCAAAATAATGAAGTACAACTCATAAAACTTCCACAATGTGATTGCAGAGTTAAAAGACTAGTGTACCGAAAATCAACAAAATCTATCTGGTAGGCTTTTCTTGGGCCTTAATGGGTTAAAAGGAAGTAGTGCTTAAATTTATTTGTAATGTGAGCCTACCCTCTTGCTTGGCACATATTGCTAACTGAAGTTCCGATTTGGACATCTTCGTTTTCTCTCTTACTTTTTTCTCTTGTGTGCAGATTTTTCTTGCCTGTGTATGAACCTTCACACATAGCCAATGAGAGCAAACCTTCGTGGGCAGCCACTGCTCTCCTAGTTAAAGGGAAATTTTCCTGCGCAGCCTGTCCTGCTATGGAAGCAGCAGCTATCTTCAAAATGCATGTGTTCTCACCTTTGCTGCTATTTGTCACTTTTCTTAATTACATGTTCTCCATCTTTTCTAATTTATTATGCAATAAAATTTGAATATGTCACATGGGGTGAAGTAGATGTCTTGCTCCATTTTAGGCCTGCATTCATGCTTTATGCACTGCACTTCATGAGGAGCTCATCTGTACGAAGAGTGTCAAAAAATTTATAGCATATTCTGACTTACTTTTCAGTCTCTATAAGGTGTCCTATGCTATGGAATTTACTAATGGGTGGTATGGCGACGAACTGGTTATTTTTGCATGATTCTATGCAAGCTTAAGGCAATATTTTACAAGGGGCACCCACAGAGTAAGTTAAAATTCACTTTTAAATGCACGAAAATCAGAAAAACTAAATTTATATTGGCAGATAGAGTGATGCATAGACTCTTTGTCCAGATGTGAACCATCTACATTTTTAGGAATTCATGGTAAAACAACATTTTGTTTTATCTATGCTGGTGTCATGCTTATTTTCCATATGTAACTGAAATGAGGATGTCCTTTCTGCTCGAGTTGCAGCATCATTGACAAAATGTCTCCTTGCTAGAAACTATTTCAATTCTCAGGATACCCAGCAGAGCAACGTTTTGCAAAGAAAGATGCGTTTCATGCAGAGGTGACATCCTTGTTTCGATCAATACATGCACATTATCATATCATCAGTACACAAAACAGATACTTTTATTTCAGAAATAATTCATTGCTACAGCTGACATTCAATTAACTGGTCTAAGCAATATGTGCTTGTTGACCAGTCAGGCTATGCTACAATACTGCCTTGCTACACCTACTTGCTAAAAAAAGTATGGTTCACACCTGTGTGTGCATTACTATCCAACAGTACAAACATTTTTTCTGATGTCTGTGCCTCATTTACCAATTTGCAATGTTAGCAAGGCTTACTGAAGTACATGAACCTCTAGACGTTCACAGCTAAAAAATGTACTGATAAAGACGGCTACTATAATTTTGAACTATCCGTTCAAGAGATCTCCATAATACTAATAATAATAATAATAATAATAATAATAATAATAACAATACCACCACTAATACAATATTGGCTGAGGTTAAACTTTCGTAAACCTAATTATCACGAGCAAAAGCTCTGTTTGGCTTGGTTTTACAAAGACTATGTGCATAGTGGGCATAGTCTGCTCCGAGGCCTCAGAAGGTGTTCTGGTTGCCAGAGCCAGCCAGAGCGCCTTCGTTTTTCATGGGTTGCTCCGCCCACCACGCCACGCACTTCCGTCAGGCATTTGTTTTACTCGGGCTGGACAGTTCTGGCTACCTGCAGGCTGCCAGAACCAGCCAGGGCGATTTTGGTGTGGCTGCTCTCTGGAAGTGCTCTGGCAAGCGGACGACTAAAAGAGGCGATGATCGCTCGCCGCCATCTTTGTGGGGACTTGACAGACTGCAACGTGGGCGCTTGATGACTTATTTATTTCCAATACCCTCAGGGTATAAATACATTACAGAGGGGAGGGGCATACATAATAAAAGTGAACACGATAAATAATAACGCAAGGAACGAAGCATTATACAGAATATTTACATACTGCCGTAAACTACACACGAGAAAGTAATGTATGGTACTACAATAAGTTTGATAGAGCATTTTTAAAGGCAGTTGAATTAGCTATGCTTGTTATGAAGTCATGTAATTGATTCCAGTCCCTTGCGGTTAAGGGGACAAATGATTGCGAGCCTGCAGCAGCTGAAAAATATGGTATGTTAACCTTATGGGGATGATCAAGCCGGTGTGAGTGAAATGGTTCTCGTAGGATGAACAAGGATCGAAGAGCAGGGTTGTGGTAGTACATTTTGTGAAAAAAACAAATGCGTGACTGCTTTCTATGGCTGGCTGTGGAAGATCAAGAGTAACTTTCATTTCCGTTACGCTGGCACTACGCTGGCATTGCTCAGCCAACTGGCTATGGTCATATTCAGATTTCGTTACTTCTAGCGTTATCTTCTTGGATTCTAACGCACTGTTCCACATTGCAAAGTGCTGTAATATGACTTGCAGTGAACCATTTGAAGCTTTTGTGTGTCCCATGAAGGCTTCTCCCAGCAAACAGCATGCTGCGCTCTCATGCACGCATGTTATCTGCATCGTGTTCCACGTAAGTTTTAGATGCTCGTTCACACCCATTGCAGTACATTTTTGGTTCTTTCTCTGGTGGTGCTCCTTTTCACATATCTTGCATATGTATGTGACGATATCTCTTTTTTCTGCAGTTAGAAAACGCGTTGCAGCTAGCCAGTGTTTGCTCAGTATCTCCGTTGTATGCTAGGGTGGCAGCTCGAAACCGTTATGTGTTCGAGCTGCAGGCAGTTGACATTAAGAATAATCTGGTGGAGAATAGGCACACAAACATTAGCTTATTGCTCTCATGATCGCAACCAATATTGTTTTTCATGTGAAACTTTTTCAGTCGTCACAGGCAGTGTGCATTGTTATGCACCACCCACATCCCCAGCTCCTTCATCATCATCATCATCACCCTGTTTACGCCCACTGCAGGGCAAAGGCCTCTCCCATACTTCACCAACCACCCCGGCCATGTACTAATTGTGGCCATGTTGTCCCTCCAAACTTCCTAATCTCATCTGCCTACCTAACTTTCTGTCATCCCCTGCTATGCTTCCCTTCCCTTGAAATCCAGTCCGTAACCCTTAATGACCATCAGTTATCTTCCGTCCTCATTACATGTCCTGCCCATTTTTTTTTCTTGATTTCAACTAAGATGTCTTTAACGCGCGTTTGTTCCCTCACCTAATCTGCTTTTTTCTTATCCCTCAACGTTACACCTATCATTCTTCTTTCCAGAGCTCGTTGCGTGGTCCTCAATTTAAGTACAACCCTTTTCGTAAGCCTCCGGGTTTCTGCCCCGTACGTGAGTACTGGTAAGACACAGCTGTTATACACTTTTCTCTTGAGGGATAATGGCAACCTGCTGTTCATGATCTCAGAATGCCTGCCAAATGCACCCCAGCCCATTCTTATTCTTCTGATCGTTTCACTCTCATGATCCGGATCAGCAGTCACTACCTGTCCTAAGTAGATGTATTCCCTTACCACTTCCAGTGCCTCGCTACCTATCGTAAACTGCTGTTCCCTTCCGAGACTTAAACATTACTTTAGTTTTCTGCAGATTGATTTTTAGTCCCACCTTTCTGCTTTGCCTCTCCAAGTCAGTGAGCATGCATTGCAGTTGGTCCCCTGAGTTACTAAGCAAGGCAATATCATCAGCAAAGCGCAAGTTACTAAGGTATTCTCCGTTTACTCTTATCCCCAATTCTTCCCAATCCAGGTCTCTGAATACCTCCTGTAAACACGCTGTGAATAGCATTGGAGAGATCGTATCTCCCTGCCTGACACCTTTCTTTATTGGGACTTTGTTGCTTTCTTCATGGAGTACTACACTGGCTGTGGAGCCGCTATAGATATCTTTCAGTATTTTTACATACGGCTCGTCTACACCCGGATTCCGCAATGCCTCCTTGACTGCTGAGGTTTCGACTGAATCCAACGCTTTCTCGTAATCAATGAAAGCTATATATAATGGTTGGTTAAATTCTGCACATTTCTTTATCACCTGATTGATAGTGTGAATATGATCTATTGTTGAGTAGCCTTTACGGAATCCTGCCTGATCCTTTGGTTGACGGAAGTCTAAGGTGTCCCTGATTCTATTTGCAATTACCTTAGTAAATACTTTGTAGGCAACGGACAGTAAGCTGATCAGTCTATAATTTTTCAAGTCTTTAGCGTCCCCTTTCTTATGGATTAGGATTATGTTAGTGTTCTTCCAAGATTCCGGTATGCTCGAGGTCATGAGGCATTGCGTGTACAGGGTGGCCAGTTTCTCTAGAACAATCTGCCCACCGTCCTTCAACAAATCTGCTGTTACCTGATCCTCCCCAGCTGCCTTCCCCCTTTGCATAGCTCCCAAGGCTTTCCTTACTTCTTCCGGCGTTACTTGTGGGATTTTGAATTCCTCTAGACTATTTCCTCTTCCATTATAGTTGTGGGTGCCACTGGTACTGTATAAATCTCTACAGAACTCCTCAGCCACTTCAACTATCTCATCCATATTAGTAATGATATTGCTGGCTTTGTCTCATAATGCATACATCTGACTCTTGCCAATTCATAGTTTCTTCTTCACTGCTTTCAGGCTTCCTCCATTCCTGAGAGCTTGTTCAATTCTATCCATATTATACTTCCTTATGTCAGCTGTCTTACCCCTGTTGATTAACTTCGAAAGTTCTGCAAGTTCTATTCTAGCTGTAAGGTTAGAGGCTTTCATACATTGGCATTTCTTGATCAGATCTTTCGTCTCCTGCGATAGCTTACTGGTATCCTGTCTAACTGAGTTACGGCCGACTTCTATTGCACACTCCTTAATGATGCCCACAAGATTGTCGTTCATTGCTTCAACACTAAGGTCCTCTTCATGAGTTAAAGCCGAATACTTGTTCTGTAGCTTGATCTGGAATCCCTCTATTTTCCCTCTTTCCGCTAACTCATTGATCGGTTTCTTATGCACCAGTTTCTTACATTCCCTCCTCAGGTCTAGGCTAATTCGAGTTCTTACCATCCTATGGTCACTGCAGTGCGCTTTACCGAGCATGTCCACATCTTGTATGATGCCAGGGTTAGCACAGAGTATGAAGTCTATTTCTGGTCTCGCCGTTCGGGCTCCTCCACGTCCACTTTCGGCTATCCCGCTTGCGGAAGGTATTCATTATCCACATGTTATTCTGTTTCGCAAACTCTACCAATAACTCTCCCCTGCTATTCCTAGTGCCTATGCCATATTCCCCCACTGCCTTGTCTCCAGCCTGCTTCTTGCCTACCTTGACATTGAAGTCGCCCATCAGTATAGTGTATTTTGTTTTGACTTTACCCATCGCCGATTCCACGTTTTCATAGAAGCTTTCGACTTCCTGGTCATCATGACTGGATGTAGGGGCGTAGACCTGTACAACCTTCATTTTGTACGTCTTATTGAGTTTCACAGGAAGACCTGCCACCCTCTCGTTAATGCTATAGAATTCCTGTATGTTACCAGCTATATCTCTCTGCTAAGCCCCGGTAGCAAAGGACGTGCCCGCTTTTTAGCACTATATATGCTTCTTTTGGCCTCCTAACTTCAATGAGCCCTGTTATATACCATTTACTGCCCTCTAATTCCTCCAATAGCACTGCTAGACCCGCCTCACTAGATAACATTCTAGCGTTAAACGTTGCCAGGTTCATATTCCAATGGCGGCTCAGCTCCTTAGGATCAAAATAAGATACACCATCAGCCGAAACAAACTTTCTGAAATCAAAGCCCAAGCAGGTCAGCACAAAATTTTACGCATATAAAACGTGCCGATATCCCGCTTTTTCACGTCTTGTCAAGTGACGACACAACGCCAACTCATCCCTCTCGCCGGCAGGCGACATGATCGCTGCAAGCACAGATCCTCGAGCGATCATTTTCGGGGATAGAATCACTTACGCGCTATTTCGCGTCGGTTGCGCTGTCTAAACTGAGGTGCCCAGTGCGCGTCCTGTGCCGAGTCGTGCGAAATCTCGCGAAAGTGATCGTATCCCTGAATGCAACTATATATTTTCAAGCTGACAACACATAAATGGACAGTCTACGCCGAGCGCGAGCCAGCCTCGCCTGGTGCTGCCATGCTTGTTTACATTTATCCCACGGCCAGCTTCCCCAGCGTTCGACTTTGCAAACTTCGGGCAGCTCCGCGTTGACTTGGGATCCCAGCCCACGACTTCCTATAAGGACCGGAACTAGTTGGCTGCGGTCTGGCTGCCAGAACTGCGAAAATCGAAGAGGCCCTGTAGTTTCATTAAAGTTAGGCTTTCTTGCAAATTTGACGGTGTGTCATGGTGTGTTTGTTTCTTGACCGAGGCCACAGCAGTTATTCGGCCACATCGTTCAACACAGGCAAGCCGGCAAGCATAGGCGGGTAGCCATTGCTAACGCTGATGAGAGGCACTTTCTGCTTGACAAGAAATTGCCTACACGTGCGACACATTGGCTGAATGGACAGTCTCTGGCTCCCATTCGGGGAATGCCATCTCTAGCGTAGGATTTCGATTTTGCAAACTTCGGGCAGCTTCGCGTTGACTTGGGATCCAAGCCCACATGACTTCCTATCAGGACCGGAACTATTTGGCTGCGGTCTGGCTGCCAGAACTGCGAAAATCGAAGAGGCCCAGTAGTTTCATTAAAGTTAGGCTTTCTTGCAAATCTGGTGGTGTGTCATGGTGTCTGAGTTTCTTGACCGAGGCCACAGCAGATATTCGGCCACATCGTCCAACACAGGCAAGCCGGCAAGCATAAGCGGGTAGCCGTTGCTTACGCTGACGAGAGGCACTTTCTGCTTGACAAGAAATTGCCTACACGTGCGACACATTGGTTGAACGGGCAGTCTCTGGCTCCCACTCGGGGAATGCCATCTCAAGCATAGGATACATCGGCTCACTCACCGCAGTCAAGTCATTGGCGGGCCGCGTCCTTTCACCCATGTTACCCACGCTGCCCAACGGGTTGTCCGTGAAGTCGCGGTGAGACCTGGCCGTCGCAGTCGAGCCTGCCGCCAGCCGAAATGTGTTGTGGGTGCCGTTGCTTGTATCAATGGGTTCGTCTCTTTGTTGTTCGTGTTGCTGACCGACGGCGGCGGTTGCAGTAGCTTCGGTCTTGCCACGCTTCCGCGCTTGGTAATATACCCTATAACGTGCTAATCTGGCCTCCCTCTGCTCCGGTGTTTCAGCAAGCAACTTTGCCTTTGCTTGAGATTTTGCAGCCTGCCGTCTAGCTACATCTGCTGGATGGGCGGATTCAGCCTGTCGCTTGCGCTGAAGCGCACGCACGGATAGCCCAAGTGACGCGCTATCCATGGCGGGACTGAGCACATAAAGAAGGCCGGCGTTGCGCGCACCCGGTCATTACGAGCGGCTGTCTTGCGTTCATTGCTGTTCTCGCCATGTTATTTCCTCGTTCGTGGTCGTCATAGTGGTCGTGCTCCTCGCTGCGTTAATTGCCAAAAAAATGATTTGGCTTGGCTTCCTTTGGATTCTTAAAAGACTGTAGCGTGGGCGCTATTTCCATAGAGTTTCCCATAGAGTTTATGGAGTTTTCTATGGAGTTTCCTACAAAAATTGTAGAAAACTCAATGGCTATTTCTCACGAGACGTTCATGTGAGGAATAGCCAGCAATTTATGCGCAGGCGCGAGTAAAAGCGGACGCGAAAGAGAAAAATTAGCAGAGGCTTAGCTAGGCTGTAGCGTGATCTAAGGTTCAACTGATTATTCTTAGCTTTCCTGGTTGTCTACGATTAGCCTGATTATCATGCTTACTCGGCGAGCCTTGACGTCATCGATGGCGTCTTGTTGTTGTTGCTGCTGAGATGGTCGGGCACGTCGCTGAGCCTCCTGGCGACGCCGCTTTGCTAGACGTTCCTCCCTTTGCTCCGGTGTCTCCGCAGTACGTTTAGCCTTCTTCTGCTCGTTCTTCCTACGCTCAACCGCTAATTGCCAGGCAACTACTTCGGGATCCGATGAGTTAAGCTTCTCCGCTCTTCTGCGCCGCTGAGCAGCAAGTTCGCTCTCCTTCTCCATGGCTATGCCACACTGGCAAGCGTCCCGCTATATGTATACCCCCACTGATACCTCTGCGCATGCGCACAAAATGAGAGACGCTCTCAAGCGGCACCGGCGTAGCGTCAGACCTGGCTACTGCGCAACGGAGGCGCACAGCTGCGCACGCGCCGGCGCCAGCGCGTCTGTGACGTCACTCTTCTGGAATGCGCAGACCAGCGAGGCGCGCGCGGCGGCGGTTGTATGCCGTGTGACGTCACTGCTCCTCGCGCATGCGCAGCACGGCTCTCCAGGAGCCACGCGAAACTGCTCAACCTCGGCCAGTGTAGCTCACGCTACAATATCTGTGGGCTTTTGCTTTTGCTCCTTGACTCTGCCTAGGCACTACGGCGGAGGTTTCTTATCGTGTGTTGTAGGCGTTTGTCCCTAGCATTGCGGAATGGGGTCGAGTTGTTTAACGCTTGGACGGCTCGGACTCTGGCTGCCGGCGCGGTAAAATAAGTGAAGCAGCGGGCACTGACGACCGCTATGGTGACCGCTTTGGCGACCGCTATGTAGGACAGACTGTCTCGCGCCTGCAGTGCATAGACGCATAGAGTTTCTTACAATAATTGCTGTATGAAACTCTATGGTCCGATGTATACCTGCAGAGGCAAAGTTCTAACTGGTGTTGCAGAAATCGCGGAGCGCGGTAGTGCTGCACTTAGAGTCACAAGTTGGAGGCTAGACATAATTATGTTTATTCAATCGTGTTTTACTAATCGTGACGTGTCATTTCGCATTATTGGCGGTGCCTCCACGACAAAAAAGCTAGAACCCGGACGCGTATTAACCCAGACTAGTCTGAGGGTTGGGGCTCACCGAGGCCTGCACGTGCCTGGGGTGTATAAGATGGTATGTCCACTATTGCGGACAGACAATTTTTTATGCAAACGCCCTGGCACGCTTCGGCCTCCGTGGCCCCAAACCACAGGCTTGACAGGACATGACATACATGACAGGAGGGAGTAAGAAAGGAAAGACGAAGCTAAAAACTTGTTTTCACCCCACCGCGTCGAATGTGCACAATGCCCTCTAAAGCTCCTTGGCCTTCACCACAGCTTTAATTATCCATGACTCCCCTCAGAACCATTGCAGAAACCACAGTGCTTCCCTTTCTACTAAGGTGAGAGTCCAGAGGGGATATAGACAAAGCTTAGGAAGGAGGGAGGAGAAGAGGCAGTTCCTACACGAGGGAGGGGGTGGGGGGAGGTGACCAGAGAAAAGGCAAGCAAACCCTACTGCTATACGACAGACATTTTGGGGGAAACTGGATAAGCTTAAGTTCAAGGTACGGTATAGTACACTGCTGCTATTTCTGAAAAATAAACACCATGGAAATACGTGAAGTGGACAAACCACGCAAGGCGTACAGAATTAGAGCCGCATTAATTAAAGCGCACCACAGGGTCCAGGCTACACTACGGAAGCGGTCGACCGTCAACACTTCTGACAAGACGTTCAGCGCTAGAGAGAAAAATCTGGGGCTCCTTGAATATATGACTCTGCCTAGTCACTACAAAGGAGGTTTCTCAGCGCCTGTTGTAGGCGTTTGTCCCTAGGCATGCTGGTATTGCGGAGCGGGGTTGAGTTTGTTTTGCTCGGATGCAGGCTGCCAGAGCAGTAAAATAGGTGAAGCAGCGGGCACTAACGCCCGATTTGGCGACCGCTGTGTCAGACAGACTGTCTCGCACCTGCAGCACTCATGCTAAGACAGTCGTGGTGGATCATTGCTTTCTCGCACCTTACGCCAATATACCTTGTCAATAACATCACAGATGTTTCTGTGGGAGCAGTACAGCAACCGTGGTAGAGGCCGGGTCGCATATATTGAAAATCTAGAAGCAGTGACCCTCTGCAACTGTGCTTGAATGTAAGTGGCTGAAAGGTCGTCGGCAACGATGACTCAGCACCAGCGCTGCAGGCGTGAGGAAGTCTGTCTGACATACCTTCAGAGGCAAAGTTCTGACTGGTGTTGCAGAAGTCGCGGTAGCGCTGAACTTAACATCACATGGTGGCAGCTGGATGAATTATACTTATTCAATCGTGTTTTTTTACTAATTGTAACCACGTTATTACGCATTATTGGTGGCCCCTCCAGGATACTAAAGCAGCAATGGGGACACCAAAGCTTGAACCCAGACTGGTCCGTGGGTTAGGGCTCGCCGAGGCCTGTGCGTGCCAGAGGAGTATATGATCAGCTGTCCGCTATCATGGAGAGCCACTTTTTTATGCGAACACCCTTTGGCATGCTTCGGCTTCCACGGCTCCAACCCATGGGCCGCCCTGCTTCCAGCTTTGATCCCCCCCGTTACCCCTTGGGTGCCCTGAAGATCCTACGCTGCCTGCTTTATTATAACCTCAGGTGCTCTCCTGAGGCCGCCGTTTGCCACTTACATGTGCCCTCATGGTGCAGTGCTTGTAATAAATCCAATCTATCATTGTGACGAAAAAAGCAACCCGCGACTTATACAACATCAGTCAGAACCTTGCCCCTTGAAACACAGCAATCACATAATGGGGCATCCGTGCCCACTGCCTTGCCACGCGGGCAGCCAGCGGCAGAGCGCAAGCAAACTCAACCACACTCTGCAATGCTAGCATGTCTAGGGGACAAATGCATACAACACCTGCTAAGGAACCTCCTCTGTAGTGCCTAGGCAGAGTCATATATTCAAGGAGCAAAAGGGTAAAAGTCCCCAGATTTTCTCTCTCACACCCGCTCTTGCGCATAAACGGCTGGCAATCCCTCAAATGAATGTCTCGTACATTTCTGTGCCCGCTGCATTAGCTTTGCGGTTATGGCATTGCTAGAGGCCGTGGATTTGATCCCAACCACGGCAGCTGCATTTCGACGATGAAGTAGAAAACACACCTGCACTTGGCTTTTGAGACACGTTAAAGAACATCACGGTGTGAAAATTAATGCGGAGTTCACCAGAGCGGCTTGCCTCATAATCCGATTGTGGTTTTCGCACGTACAGCCCCATAATCGTTTAATACTGCTGCCACAATGTAATGTGCCATGTGAGGCAATGACTATGCTCAACCCTCTCCGAGGTTATGAAATATGCGCACAACGACGCCTCAAGCCAACACCTCTCCCTGTGTGTTTCATGTACTACACAGACAAACAGCAGTGGTGCTTGCAAGGTAACGTCTAACATCAACTCGCTCTCGTGTTAGACTAAATGTTGAAGAAATTGAGCTTCAGCCGTCGACGTCACATCGTTAATTATTGTCAATCAAAGCATCCAGCATGGAATGCTTCATTTACATTGATTCCCAGAGTTTGTGGGATCTGCATAATGTTTTCCTTGTTCTCATTATGCTGACCCACTCTGCTCATTCCCCCACTCCCTCCTCCAATCCCATGCCGTGCGCACAGTTTACCGTGTTGCGGTTGCCTGCGCGCAGCACATTTTTTTTTTTTTTCTCGTGCTACGCTGCGCGCTGGCATTGTTTGTGTACTCGCGTGTGGTGCACTGTGCATTCTTCGTGTGTTAGCATACATGTAGTCTTGTCCACTACTGCGATCGTTTCAGCATGTGTCTGAACATTAAAAAATATCAATTCCACTTGCAGCACACCAAACATACGGTGTCGTTTTATTGACTTCGTTTCCGAAAACAAAGACTTTTATATAACATGGTTTGATACATGCTGAGAAAATGAACAGAAGTGAAGATGCATGACGTGGTCATGACTACTAAACAACAGAAGTTCAATGTAAGGTTTAGAAATTAAAGCAGTGAAATACAAAAATCGAACACAATAAAATGCAAAGGCCATTTCATGTGTACACATATAAAAAACAAGATCTTTATAACATGTCCTAATTACCAAAGAACAGAAGAGTTTCTTATATATGCACTCAGATATAGCACAATACTGCAAGACGTGCATTACATAGTCGTAACAATTAACTATAAAGAACTCGAAAATTTACTGGCAATGGCAAAAACAACAAAGACATGCAAAATACCTAAAATATATAATAAAGCAAACATCGTTTTATGGACAGCCATACCAAATGAATATAGAAAATAATTATATGATGGCTCAGATATTGTACAAAAGTACATCAAATGCATGGCATGTTCATTATTATAAACGAAATGAAAAAGCAGACCTGGCAGAATAAAAATAACATTGTACTAAAAATGGAAGGACACATTATTTTGCACTTTGCCTCAACTTGAGTACTAGTGGCAAGGGAGAGCAGAAGAGCAGCACCCGGCTAGGCCAACACAAGCACTGCCCTGGTCACTGCACCTCCAATGCATCTGTCGCAACCCACATTTCTTTCCTCCATGGCTGCAACTGCTGCTGCAGCTACTCTGGCAACTCCAACACACATGACGTCACAACCACAGAAGCACGGGCCACGTGCACAGGCGCTGCCGTCACGCTCTTTCCCCTCTCCCCTACCCATCTCCATTACTATCCACATGATGTGTCCCCAATACGGACGTAAGCCACCCAAGGCATCCCCTCTGGCAACGCACGTGATGTATGCATACGGCAGCTAGAGGTAAACAGCTTTGCTGTAAAATTTCAGGGGGGGTGCACAATCCCAATGTGCCACCGACTATGTCACTGCCACGGCGTACTGCGGCCTCACCTCATCTGTTCGTCTCAGCTGTGGCGACGGTGTTAGCAAACCGCTCGAGAAGTGTACCCGATGACGACAAAGTAGCAGTGTACGTACTTTGTAATGTATTTAAAAGGAATACATTACTACTATGGATTTCTTTGAACTCAAATGTGTATATATGTATTTATGTATGTATGTAGGTAGCTGACTCGTACCTTCATGGCAGCCATGTTTGGCAGCAGCGTAGGCAAGGGGGCATGGCACCCCCTTCCTCCCCGAAATTCCTGTTCCTATGCAGCCTGTGCAGCGACACTATTACCCTGCCCAGCTCTCCAAGTGCGTGCCTTCTTCGCTTAAAAAAATATATTCCACTGCACTGCCTATCAGGGATGTTTTATCCTTATGTACAAAAAGTGTTTGAGTGCCCCTTTAAGAAAGGTGAAAATGATTGCTTTTTCTTTGTTTTCTTTCATAATAAACACTACAGGGCATATTCAGTTCTGGCTGAGAGCAAAATACCTCTGCAGGATGTCCAGAGCTTCTTGCTTATGTACAGTGAGGTCCGGTAATCACTCGCATGGGGTTTATGAACGCGGTACTCAAACTGCACGTGGTGGCTGTGGTGGCCCACGATTTTTGCTCCACCAGTGAGTGCCAGGCAACATCATTAGCTGGGTGCTCATTGGGGGACCCCAAATGTAATCATAAGGTCCTAATGCATGTCACAAAGGCCTTCACTTTGATTGCATACAATACACCAGCTCGGTGTCCTGGCTGATGTAGCCTGCGAGCGTAAAAAGTGATTACAGCTATGAGCTCCAAGAATGATGTTTAAAAAGCTGAGCACTGCACACCCTTACAATTATTTAATTGAGCATCAACAGTATGGTGCATCAGTGGCCGCAGAGTCGTGGCAAAATATCAGCAACAGCCCTGCGTGGACACACAAGGCGATTTACAGTCCGAATGGCTACTTGCTGCACTTTAACTTCAGGAAAGCCACTCACCATAACAAGGCCGCTGACACAAGGGCACATGTAGGTGTGTTCACTTCGTTGGTGTGCACCGACGATTAATGACAACCACGGTGTGGGTGCGCATACCCTAGCTGCTACGAGCAATGCACGCTTCTTTTGTCCAACATATGTGATGCCACTGATTTCTAAGAAAGCTTCTAACAGCACTTGATTTGCCGACGACTCGTCTGTAGCTTCTTCAAACTGTGACAAGCTGTGCATCTAGCCAGGGCTTCCAAGGGCACAACCAATAGGATGGGCTCATCCCATCCTCGTTGCCACCAAAACGACCATGCACTTCAAGCAGATAGCTAGGGGAGGGGGCATGCCGAGCGTAACCCATTGTCTTAATGTTGTTGTCGTCCCACTGTCGTCATTTCACAATCGTCATCTCACTGTTGTCCCTTCGACATCATTCCAGCATCACCGCATCACCATTATACCATCACGGTCAAGTTTGACCCTGGCCAGTGAGTGTCATAGCAAAGCGGGCCAATCTCAAATACAGTGTATTGTGCCTATAACCAAAGGAATAAAAATCTCAGGGTGACCAATATAGATTCTAAATAAGGGATTCTAAGTACAGATTCTAAATAAATAAATCCTTCTGTTATATAATATGTCACTACATTGCTCAAATTTTAATCTCCTAAACTTCGACAGTTGCTGCGAGGTGGACTCAGCTGCAATCTTTATTTTACAGAGGAGCTGTCTTAGGCTCGTTTCCAGCATTTCATGACATGCGTAAGCAAAAACGATGGCAGCGTCTATTGAGCTAAAATAGCTTAAGCATAACACAAAATCATATCATTGTATGTGTCCCAGCTGCATTTGAGGCCAGACGTGTCAAAACCGGTGATGGATGATGGTTTGATGCGTTACGATCTACGCAAACAATGAGCCACTGCACCCTATGCTTTACCGACGATGGGCAAGAGCCTTGCCATGGAATGTGCCGACGCGTGTGCCTTACAGACTGGGGACAGAATCGTCGCCACTGTATACGTTCATCCTGGAACGTCAAAGAGGGACCTTGAAAACCTTATGATCTACACATTTAGGTGAATCCTCCCAATGGACCCCAATCCCATCATCATTGTGGGCGACTTTAACGTCAATGTGTGTCATCCCAATGGAAAGTGTTTCTTGGTGTTTCTCTTGGAAAGGTTCGGCCTTTAATGTTAAACCAAGACCAATGTCTCGACGACGTGCCATCGGTTGTGCATAGACCTAATGCTTACTAAGAACATCTCAAGTGCCATCACAGAGCTCATGGCCATCTATCATAGCGACCATAACGCCATAATTAGTGTGGTCACAAGATAAACGTAACTACAGATAAACATAATGTGCACATTCAAGTTATATTGTTTCATTGTTTTATTTTATTTATATACAGCTCCACTGGTCATCCACATGAATGGCTCTGAATTTTTAAAATTCTTCAGTCTGGTGTGGTGCACTGCACAAAACAGAAAAGACGAGAACGAGTGCCACATTTAATGGTGCCGATAGGAATGATGTAGCCAATTGTAGACTTATTTCTGTTATTCCAGTGTTTTCCGAGGGTTGGGAAAATATAATTTTTTCTTTTATATCAGGATTTTTTGAAGCTAAGAACATTTTAACTGCACAGCAGTTTGGATTTATGAAGGGCCACTCTATGGAATCAGCTGCCAGCAGTTGATATTTTCAGTGGGAGAAGTTCAATGGTTTCGACTTGTGCCTCAAGCATGACTAAGTGAGTTGAACTGATTCCAGTTGGTGTAAATTGTCAAAGACAAAAACTAGTTGACTCCACTCAGCCTTATCAGTGGCCCTCTTCCACTCACAAGTTCATTTGATAAGCCACATTACAACGGTAAACTCTCACTGCTACTACCTTTGTTTCAGAACTTGCAAATGTGGGAGAGTAGAACAGCTTTATGCCTCCAATGTTCATTTTTAGGCCATCTCCTGAACATGACTACCTACGTTTGCCATATCAGCTGGTGTATTCTTCTAGATGAGTTTGGCATAGATAGTGAAAGGAAAAAAGAAATGAGATAAAAAGAATGAAAGAAACACCCATAGCTATGTCCTTACTTATATTTAATGTAACACCTTACATTACAGGCTCATTAAAAGGCATTTAAGGAAGAAAGGTTAAAATGCATTAGTTTTAGGAGCAAGTAATGTGTACCACTTTCAAAGCACACAGAAAAAAAATTACTGTTGCATTTAGTAAGTTGCGACATGGGCAAGGGAGCCCGTGGTCCAAAATCAGAGAATGTTCAACCGCACCAACATACAAAAATTAAACTCGACGCCATACCAGTTACTGGTAGCGTTCCTTTCTACAGCCATAATCGTAGGTTTAGATATCCTTCGGGCTTTCAGACTGACTCCAACCAAATAAGTGAATTTTATTAGCCTGACATTTCAGAGCCTATTCGGCTCCTTCTTCAGGGGTTGTTTTTCGGGGTGACGGTGTGCAGCTTTTATAGGGTCTTTTGTAAATAAGGCAGGGAGAGTACGGAAGGTGGGGAGACACTTCAAAGACGCGAAGGGGGGGAAGCGAAAGGGTGAGATGACTGCAGTGGTGCTGGTCGGCCGGGATGACCGGTGCTGGGGGAGCTTGGCTCGCAAGTGCTGTTGGTGAGAGGTGGGGGGGGTGTTACAGGGGAGCGCAGACGTTGTAGTGTTGGTGACTCGAGTGGGAATCTACCTGGCTGGACACCCTTTTCTTCTTTTCGTCATGCCACCAAGGCCATGGATATACACTGAGGGTAGGTTGCCCTTCACGTGGTTTGTGTTACCCCCCGTATTCTGGAATGTCAGGCTAATAAAATTAATTTATTTTGTTGGAGTCAGTCTGAAAGTCCTAATCATTTTCCCAACCAGTACATGCAAACATTTACACATTAGCTGCCTGTAATAATAGGAAAGAAAGCTAAATAGAGCAAGGAAAACATGACAAGTTAATGTAGAAAATTATGCAACATACTATTTCACACTGTTTAATACTTGGACTTTTTGTTTTTTTGTCGAATGACCCACTACCAACTTGTAAGAAACCGCTGCGATCCCAAGACCAGGCTAGAAACCCCAAGATCCCATTTCAGGACGACGTGTTCCCCACGTAAGTAATCTGGAGTGACGAACCTCCCTTGACATCTCCACCGTTATGCTTAACGATCATGTGGTCACGGAGTTTACATTTACTGAAATATTTACGAGAGCACACATTGCACTGGAATGGCGCCACGCCTGTGTGGGTCCGCATGTGCTCCCTCGCATGGTGCTTCTGGGTAAAGGTGCGCGGGCAGACGCCGCACTTGAACGGCTTTTCACCTGTGTGTGTCCGCATGTGCCGCACCATGCTGTTGGTGAAGATGGTTGTGTATGGACACAAGGTGCAGAACTGCAGCTGCCTTTTGCTAGCGTACAACGCGACGTTCGCCCCAGGTTGCACGGAGGCGTGGGCAGCTTGGTTGATGCCTGCCACTGCTGCCTGTGCGCCGTTGGCACTGCCCGAAGTGTTGCCATCGTCGGGGGATTGGTGGGGCCAGCCTGGTGGCAGCTGAACGGCTTGGAGCACTGCAACTTTGTCTGAAACGAAAACTATGCCTGCGAGAAAAGCACAGGCGTGGCAGCCATCAGAGGAACAGCACTAGTAGAATACTAGGCAATAACCTACCACACTTATCAAATGAATTTAATATATTGGATAAGGCTACTTCACTGTTTAGACTAGCTGATTTGGCTGCACCAATATTCTACGAGTGCTATCTAGGCACTTTATGTTGGCACCCTGTGAATTTGTTTCTTTGAAGTGTTAAAGAATTTGTCAAACTTGGAGCTTTATATGGTTGTTGTTGCCATTGCTCAGCTCATGTTGATACGTGTGCACAGTATGCTTTAAATAAGTTTGAGCAATCATTAAGCACATGTGTCTGTGGTGATTACCTTATGTGTGGTGACATGCGACACCTTTATATTGGCCTATTTTTTTTAGTTGACCGAGTGCGTTTTTCTGCTCTCCCTCACTGTCGTATGCTGTCAGGGGGTTGAGGGTATTTCAAGCCTTCTTTCTGTGGCTGCTTGCTCGCTTTCCTCCATGGTTAAATGGGAAAATAAAGATTTATTCATTCATTCATTCTTTTGGGCGACTCATCAAAGTACATTTAGCAACGATGAAGCACAAAACATGGGACCAAAGAAAGATGGGACAAATGGAACAAGCTGCATAAACTGAAAACAGTACGAACATATGGTACAAAATTTAAGATGCCCGTTGATGCCTGTAACATTGTTGTCTTTGCATAACAGTGTTCACAGCGCTTGTCCTGCCCATATCATCTTGCTTTCGTCCCATGTTTTGTGCTTTATCATCGTAAAAAAGAGGTAATAATCCAGCCCAGAGAGGTGAGACATTCCAAATAATAGATGGCATTTCCTTGAAGCCCAATGTCAATTTAGTGATGTGGGTGACGATGATAAAAACAACAAGCAATTGATAATAATGGCCATTAGGTCAGTCATTCTCTTACACCTATGTAGATGTGAAGTACATAATTTTTTTGTAAAGGCACAACAGAAACAAAAACTACTGAAGTCTTTAGTGAACAGCGTTATAATGCTGGTGGTATAACAGACTAACAATAGACTAACAAGAAAAAAACGTTTACCAATTGTTACTTTTATTTTGTTTTTTAGTATAGCCAACTTAACACAAGGATGTACAAGTGGGAAGCAATGCAGGACTTTCGCAGCTGGTCAAGGAAAGTTTCTTTAACCGAGATTCAGATTTGCAATTAACAACAAGCAAAAGGCTGTAGTCCACTTGCACTACTTAAGAACATATTTTTATGTGTGCTATATGTGATCACAGTTCAATAGAAAAGGTACAAGTGTGTCTGTTACTGCCATGCTTTTGAACATGCTATAAAGCATGTACAATTTGAAATGTTGCAGTACATACAAAATGCCATGCACTCAAGTCTAGCTCCATTTGCTGCTAAACTCAATATCCAACTCGTATCTGCTATACCTAAGTCTTTTTGCTTTGGAGAGTTCAGTTAAGCTATAATTTCAGTTCACTAACAAAAACTGAAGCGTTCCAGGCAACATTAAATGGTTTTTGCTTTATTGTGAGACGTGGTGCACATTACGGGCTGTCAAGTAGCACACTTCACACACTGCTAACAGTACATCAATTATTGTGTGGAAACTGTTCTTGTATTAAGCGATTGTGTGTTTAAAGTGACAGAACCAAACAGACTCAGTGCTGCAACAAAACCAAAATGACAAATGTTTAGCCTTGGCACACGACAAAGCGAAGCCAGCATTTCAGCGATATTGCTGCCACTGAATACAAGTTGAGCAGTGCACTGAAATCTCCAAACTATTTCACAACTTGGTCTTAACATTATTTCAGGTTTTCACACTTTTACACTAATATCTGTACTGAGTGCGAGAGTAACATGTGGATCTGATAAAAGCAAAGAATAAGCTCAGATTAAATTAAAGAAAACAAAAATAAGTGCATGTAAAACTGTGCAAGTCACTAAAGAAACAGTTATACCACTCACTGCAGGAAGACAAACCCTTAGTAACACCTCAATTTGTGCTAGTTCACAGGATAGTAAAATGACTAGCAGAGCACAGGCAATTATTTTATTGTGCTGTTGCCCACATGTGTGGGTTTAATATTAAAGACGGTCTTGAGTTTATTATTGGGCTCCCCTGGTTCGTATCTCATGATGCCATCAGATAGTTCCTACACACAAGCAGTGAATAATTAAAGTGTTAGCCACGAGAGATAAAGAGGCAGTTGAACATTTGCGTGCACAGGTTCAATAATTAATCAGAGGTGTTTGCTCACCGATATATACAGTGTGTCCCACTTAACGTGCATCATAGGCTTTCTTTGTTCACATTAGAAGAAGAACACACAGCCATGCAAAAATAACCTTCTGCAGTTAATTTTGCACCGTGAAAAGCAGTTCAAAACTCATGCTTAAGAAGTTTCAGATCAATGCTAAAATCTCAGTTATCATTGTCAAGAAGGGTTTAAGTGAAACCATCTCCTCTTTAAACACTTATTATTCAGACAAAGGGCAAGAACATGGAAAGGCCAATGACAACATGGAAAATGCTGCCACCTTGACGTTACACAAGTATTGGTAGCATCATCTTGTGGTGGCCCTGCCAAGCTGATCATCAATATACAAAAAATTAAAGCAACCTGAATATCAAACATGGGCATTTTGGCAACTCTTGCCTTACAGATTCACTCCTATCAATGGTTATTGGTGGCACTGTTATGTACCCAAGAAGCTAAGTCATTTGAATTAATTAATCTGTGTTCAAATTCAATTACTTGGAAATAAATAAACACATACTGGGTCCTAACATTGTTACAATTACTTGACTTTTGAACTTCCTGAATTTGAACTATTGAGACAGGAGTGTGTATGAAAATGGGAAGGCTGCACACAGTTTTCCAGAACATCTGGCAGCAGCAAATAAGGGGCAAAATCATTTAGGACTGGCAGCAAGACAATCAACAAATATGGAACACTGCAGCTTCCACGAAATAGTTATCTTGAGTGACATAAAATATATACACAGGAAAGGATGGTGGTACTACAGGGCAGAGAAGAGTAGACTCTCAAAATAAAAAGGTTTCTGGCTCTCCTTGATTCTATAAAATGCCCCACTTTTTACTGATCACCTAAACAAGCCCATTTGTAGCACAATAGGCCTTCAGTGATGGGTGGGTTGTCTTCCCTCTTAACAAAGCCTATCAAACATTAAAAACAAACAGGCAGCATAAGACAAAGCAAAAATGAGATCTGCCAGAGATGAGGCCGGCATGATCCTCTAGCAACCTGTATCACCAAAACTGTGTCATATATTCTTCCATAAAAATTGAACAACTCCGCAGGGATATGCACGCTTGCCGCAAAAGGTAAGCCTAAAACGACACATTTCAGTTTGTTCTGCATGCGTGATAGTTTCAACAGACATGCTGTCGTCCTACACTTCACAATTTCATTTGAAGGCTGACTTCCACGCTCCGCTGCATATGTTACATTCAACTTGTGACGCACACTTTCTGCTAACTTTTCAAGGAACATGACTGCAAATGAATGTTTGAAGATGGAGATGTATTTGGACTAGATGGTTAAAGATTATCAATGCAAACAACACTCAACACAGGTGAGAAGCACAGCACAAGTATAAGCCACAGGGATTTCATTACATTGAAACAAGAAATGCAGAACAGGGGATGATGAACACCACAGAGAAATTGCACCGCCAGGCTTACACATAGGATGGGACGAGGCTGAGGTGAGCTTTATTTAAGACTAGACTTTTTTTTTTGTAAGTAATCTGAGCAGACTTTTTTTTTTGTAAGTAATCTGAGCAGGACTGTAGTCTACACCAGTGGTTCAACTTTCAACACACTTTGAGACTTTCTCCCAGATTGTTCAGAGATACTTTTCAAACACTCTTTTCGACGCAACAGTAAATCAATAAAATGCATCAACCTGGAGCAATATTAACTAGAAACACATATTTGCAGCTACCAAAGTCAAGTTTCCGGGTGCTTTGTATGTCCTCACATTGACACAAAGTGCAACAGTACCTGATGGAAACAATAACTCACTCACATTCTGCCGAAGGTGTTTGATATAGCAACTATAAAGCTATCATAATTCTGTTTGTTGTTTACGATCCTGTCAGGTGCAATAGCAAGAATGCACCTCCATAAAGCCACGTTAAAAATCTCTCTAGATGCAGCGACGGCTTTTTCTAAGAAATGGTTGCGCATGATGCACCATTGGAAGGGCGCCCACAAACCCCCAATGAGCTCTCCTAGTGACTCCATGGGGTCCACAAACTACAGCCTTGTAGAACACTGCCCCATACAATGCCTAATGGAAATGGACAATATCTGACCTTTCATTCTTTTTTCCTTCATGTCTTTTGTTGCTCATGTAAGGTAATTTTTAATAGTGCCACACTAACACATCATGTTATAGCACCTTCACAATTCTTTCATGATTCAGATTACAGAAAGGCTTGTGGTAATGAAAACTTAATGATGGACATTTTTGAAATGAACTACAATTTTTCCTCATAGATGATGTTATTGCCAAGCACCTGTCTGTACGTGTGCATGCGTGTGCGCGCATGTACACATGTGGATAATTTTAAATTATCCCATACTGCAGCTCACTCAGCAATCAAAGCAGCACACATGGCAGGCTACAAGGAAAAAGTTGATTTTGGCAGGTCATGTGGTTAAAAACAGATAACCGGTGGCCTACGACAGTAACAAAATGGTAAAGGGTGTCAAGTGAAATGGTACAGAGTCAAAGGCAACAAGGAATTAAGCGGCACAATGAGGTTAGACAAAGCACACGGTGGGGTTTGGGGACACAAGAGAGATCTCTTGAAAGCCTTTGTCCAAAAGTCAAAATGGGTTGGTGGTGGTAGTAATTATGCAAGTATTAATTCTCTTGAAATAACATTAAACAGTGTTAATGCTAACAAAATAAAACACAGGCAGAATGCATTGACTAGCATGTGAGTCTGCGGGCATAAGTAGAAGCCATCATGCTGTTTCTATTACATGCAGCCAACCACTGATAATGCAACAGTGACAGTCACAGGACTGAACAAAAGTGGGACTAACTTGCAGCTATAGCTGGACTGTCAATTAGTGAATTGAAATAATTGGTGAGACAGTGAAGTGTCAAATGGGTGATGACGCTGGTAATTCTGTGGTACCCAGTTGGCACAACCGACTAGTAGCTGCATGTATTACAAAGGAGGCTTCACTCACACTCACTATGCCAAAGCCTGACAACTAGCACCAGTGTCAATACATCAGAATGACATATTAGTTTCCTTTAAAATGAGATTCAAATCTCGCACATGTCAATGTGTAATTGAAAGCATATATTTGTGCACCACAGATTCACATCATAAAAAATAACAAGACAGACACACATACGCGCACACATAAAAAGGCTGTATCTTAATTCTGTCAAGGCAAATGAATTTACTTATGAAACTCTCTAGGTAGTGGGACTTGAAGAATGATTGAAGGGGCTGTGGTATCAATGATGCAACCGTGGAAAAAAGTGTTTAGCTCACTTTCAACATTTCCAATGATTAAAGGCTTTTCTCAAGGCCAACATAATTCACAACAACGCAGACACTTCAACTTGCCGCAGAGATATGTGACATCACTCAGATCCCCGCAGAGAGCTGCATTCTACAGTTGTGCATTGGTGTGCTCTCTTCAACAGAGAGGTTCTCTCCTGCACCGATTACCAAAACCTCAAGAGCCGAGGCAAGCAAAGTGATGTTCTGCCTCAG
Organism: Dermacentor albipictus; assembly: GCF_038994185.2. Taxonomy (NCBI): domain Eukaryota; kingdom Metazoa; phylum Arthropoda; class Arachnida; order Ixodida; family Ixodidae; genus Dermacentor; species Dermacentor albipictus. The sequence goes on from NC_091826.1 coordinate 115,622,210, forward strand.
CTGTCTTTCCCTTGCTTATGCACCTGCAACCTGTGACGCACCATGGCAGACTTCTGAGTGAACTGACGCAGGCAGATGCTGCGCCAAAAGGGTCTCTCTCCCGTATGGGTCCGCATGTGGTCGGCCAGGTGCACACTCTTGTAAAACGCTTTCGCACAGACGGTGCACCTGAAACACCTCTGGTCATGGTGCTTCTGAAAGTGCTGCAATAAATGGAACTTGCTGGTTGCCGAGAATGGAGACAGATCACAGCGCGGCGGCCGCTTGTCATGACTAGCTGTTAGCCATCCCTGGCCTTTGCCATGCACGGAGCTGTCCAAGTATTCAGGTCTCTCATCTGCACCCTCATCGATGCCACCATCAACCATGGCATTTTCCAGCTTGGTTGCTGTGCTCAGACTAGGAACAGCCATGTCACACTTTCGGCGAGCAAGATCTGTACATTGTGTGTCACCTGCTACCTGATGACTTGCCACATAAGCTGTATTGCATGCCACCGCAGCTTGAAGGCCCCGTGCATAAAGGTTGGTGCAGTGGTAAGACTTCTCCACTTGAAGACTTGCCATACTTGGAAATGACACTAAAGAGAGGAAGAACACAAAGAATCGGTCAATATTTGCAGGCATAAGTCTTTTCTCATGCACAATCTCTTCGCATCTTGAGTACAAAACTCACCGCACCATAGAATTAGGCTGGTGAAATGAGAGGCAAAAACTGGTTAGAGTATATGTTGACATATAGTGAAGCACACAGCTTTAGCACATGAAACAGCCCCATTTGACCGCTGAATATTCAGCTAAGAAAAACAGTTGCTTGCTAACATCGTTTCATTAGTGAAAATTATCTAAACTTCTAAAGCGTCACGACGACTAATAGTATACATTACGCCTTTGTATTACATAGGGTTCCTACAGGCAAGGCACATGCCCAGATGACAATAATGCATTCCATCAGTTTTTTTCTTTTGACTACTGGTGCTGGAAGAGCAAGTGTTTTAAGCAAAGCTTTACCCCTGTGGACTGATTCTTGTTTTGACTGGGCAGTGGTAACCAGAACCAGCTAAAGCATAATTCTTTGAGTAAGCGACTAGTCCCAAAACACGTCCACAACAGCAACTGGTAGCACTGCCATCTTGTGTTTACCTTACCTCAAGGAATGCTTGATCTAGTAATATTAGTCAAAATGAAGACAGCAGCTTGCAAAAGTCTATGCTTTGCTCACACTATGACAAAGCACTATGGAGAGCTACTGAATAATTTCAATCACTTCAGTGGTTCTCTAGCTAGCACCAAGCTCTGCCTACATGTGTGCTTTAGCACTTCAGACCCATCAAAATGCAAAAAAAGCTACCAAGTGAACGAGCAACTTTGCAATACAAGCACTTAGCCATCAGGCTATCATGACAGGTCAGCTGTCTGTAAGCAGATTTTCTTCATTTCTTGCATGTTCGAAACAAGCAAAAGTAGCAGAGGAAAACTGCACAGGAACTGTGGTGCCACAGTTAGCAAATTATCTGACAGTGGCAAAAATTTTGCATGACATATCCACTATTCCAAAGTGTAAGTGTACTGGAAATCCAAATAGGAAATCTGTGCTTCTCCCTTGAATCAAGTATTCTATGCAATTATATTATGTTCAATTTCTTTAAAGTGGTTGACAAGATGTATGGCTACTGCATTTATGGGAGCCTTCCTGATGTGGCAAGGAGACCACACATAGTGTCCACCAGCTGCTTCAAGTGCCTGTTCAGAAACAGTACCTAGTGAAACTGCATAGAGCTAATAGAGTATTTCCTCATTTACAAACATACCACAGTTCAGCAGTATTCCAATGGCATTGCATGTTTTGAAGGAAACAAACTAGATTTTGGTAACATGCTTTTCCTTCCCATTTCTTTATGGTTTCATACGAAGTCTGCCTCAAAATTCACGCATTAAGTAAGCAAGAAAGTGGCAACATGTTGCGGCCCTGCTCTCTACCACTAAAAGTATGTTGTTGACCTCTAGTACAAGCTATGCTGCTATACGACAATGCATAATTTCGTGCACACACTTTTTTGCCGGAATGGAGACCAACAAATAGATGGAGCGATAGATCAATATCAAATTCCTTGTGAAATAGAAAAAGAATGATGCAGAAATTCATAAAATGTTGCAAAATGCCTATTGAGAGGATGCCCTAAAGGAAAGAACTGTGTTCAAGTGGGTCCAGCATTTTCTGGAAGGCTGTGGAGACCCTAAGCACGATGCAAGATAGGGCACCCCCGCACCTCATGCGAAGATGAAAACATCAATCGTATGGATTTTCTTGTGGCCTGTGACCACTGAATGACTCTTAATGTGATAACAAGAGCATTTGGTTTGGAAAAGTCGTCTATCAGACTTTGACTGTAATTTTGGAGATGAAAGTCTGAGTCAAGATGGTGCTGAAACTGTTGACTCCTAAACAAAAGTTGTGAGGTAAAGAATGTCGCATTGATTGGAAAACTCTAGACCATAGCGATGAATTTATCCAGAGGGTCGTCATAGGCAACGAAACTTGGATTTATGAATACATCGAGCAGAAGTTGCAGAGCAATGAGTAGAAAAACAAAGATGATTCAAAGCCAAAAAAGAAAGCACAGAAAAACAAAGCAAAAAACAGTCATGTTGATTGTGTTTGTTGACTGCCGTGAGGGATTGTGCACTACGAATTTGTACCCAAAGGTCAGACTAAATTCAGCTTTCTTTGTGGAGGTTCTGAAGCTTCTGAGAGAACATGTGCACTGCGTGCAACCAAATTTTGAGAGACTGGCAACACATTTTGCATGCCCATAATGCCCCTGTGCGCTCTGCATTGATAGTATGCGAGTTTTTGGCATGCAATTCTATCCTTATACTGAATAAACCTCCCTACATGGCAGATTTCACCCCTTGCAGCTTTCGTTCCTCAAATGTGAACTGGTGCTCAAAAGGAAAGGAAACATTGATGCAGAAGTGCTCAACAGACGACGGCTTCAAAGGGAGCTTTCAGCAGTGGAAGGAGGAAACCAGCATATTTTGTCTATTGAGGAGTATTTCGAAGGTGGCCACATTGATGTATCTGAAGTTTGTGAAATTAATTTGTTTAAACATACTGCCCAATCTTCTCGGGCAGACCTTGTGTACGCATACATTATATGTATTAGGCCCATATCGTTCTGGAATCTTGGTATTCAATTCAATGAAAATGTTTAAACTTTCACATACACCTACTAACAAAATACAGCTAAACCTCGATATAAGGAAGCGGGTAAAATTGGCAATTTGCTTCTATTAAAAGTCAACCTTTTATGCAACTAAGAAAACTCACTGATGGATTTTTTTCGCTTCGAAGGGGCCCAAAATTTTCCAAAAGCAAGAATGGTTTCCAGAAGAATGCACTGATACGGACAGAAAGGCATGATGACACACACTGGACTAGCAACTGAACATGAAAAGGACGTGTGTCGTCATCTCTCTCTGTCTGTGCATTCTGCTGGAAACTACTTGTGCTATGTGTAATCAACAAGCTCAGGCAAAAACTGCTCGGAAAAAGCAAATTTGAATGAGAAATCAATTTCACTTTGCTGAATTTGAGAGTCGGTGATGAGCTTTCATGCATGTCAACGATATCTGCACATTGGCAGTACAGAAGCGAAGCCAGCCATGCTTTCACGTCCGCTCCGCCACCGCGGCTGATAGCGTCTCCTGCAGTGGGGCAACACTATCATGAAGAGCACCGGCAGTGGGGAGCGAATACTATGTCTGCCTCTCACTTCAGTGCGTCTTTTAAACTCAAGATAACACAAACTCCAGTAATAAGTGTGCGGGAGGACAATGCACATGATGCCACGCCATCTGGGCATGCCCTCTCTTTGCACACACAGGCTGTGAATGTGCGCCCACAGTCATGTGCGGCCATGGTTGCACCAGAAAAGGGGATGCACCCCCAACCTGCCCCCTCGCGCACACGTAATCGTGTTGCTGCGAGCTCGCTCTGCTCTCCCCTTTCTCCTTGCTCGCACAGGAAGACTGCGCTCATCAAGCCATTCTCGTTCTTGGCTCACCTTTACACACTTGCACTGACACCCAAAGCATACAGCGTATGGAGCGCAATAGTAATCTTATCGCGCTTGGACTTCACAAGAACATGACTCTGCTCTGCTTTGGCATGGTTCGCCAGGTTTTAAAGGTGCGCTCACAAGCGGCCGCTTGTAATTCAACCATTTGACTATCTACGTCAGTGGAGGTTGCTACTTATTGTCTCAGTATTCCTTTGCGGCGGCAGTGACATTTCGTTATATTCAAATCATGTATAGACACACTTTATTATACTGAGGTTCTAAATACATGTTCTATAGACAAGAACTTATAAAAAGTTGAATAATTCATTATATCGAGAATTTCGTTATATTAAAGTCATCATTCCCATGTTTAACTGTAATAATGAAAGAGTATGCACAACGTTGTCAACATGTGATAAACAAAATTGAAATACACTGAACATGAGAATAATAGGAGCACAACACAAATGTGATGCAAGCCAGTGCAGAGCAGCACATGCCACAACGTCCGCTCAATAATTTCACAACTGCTTAATAGCACATCAGCTGGAAGTTTCAAGTGAAAATGCACAAGAAAGCAAATCTGGGCAATCGCGCACATTGACATTTGTGTTGAGTGAACACAACTGCAAAATTTCATTGAGCATGCGTCTGAATGCCAAGAGTTTGCTACAGCATAAGAGTGTGTCAGTACGCTTTCATCAGCATGAACATACATATTATTTCAAGTGCGATTAGCACATTTGAAATTATGTTTGACACATCTTGTGTTATTGTAGCTAAAGAGGAAGCACAGGTAATACATATTCAACCTATGTTGTTATCCAAGTACCATGGGTTTAAGTAAGGTGTAGCTTTAGGCGAGCAGATCCTGCATTGCAACGACCAGCACGCAACACAAAGGACACCGGGAGGAACACATCAGTCATCTTTTTTCATCCCGTGTCTGTTGTCACGCGCTGGTCGTCACAGTATTGTGTTAAATCATACCTGCACGGACAAAACTAACCCTAGCTGCAAGAAATTTTAAAAAAAGCGAAAGAAAGAAAATTGTGCATTATTCCACTGCTGTGAAGTGGATTACTAACGAAGCTGTTTAGCACATGACATCAAGGTGACACATAATTTAGATCAAAGCTATGAGGAAATTTTATTTCTCTAGAGCAGTGATGGCAGTCAACCCGAAGAAAGGCACCTGCACACGCACTTTTATTTTGATCGGCGGGACATGAACATGCACGTATTTCCTCATCACCGGCACATACACACATTTATTCTAAACCGGCAGCACATAAATGCGCGCACAAGTTCTCTTGATCGCTGTGCCTTGGTCAGTGGTCTTAATAGGACCGTGTTCATATAATTCGCTTCATTCTATGCAAAAGTTTATACGTCTTATCACTTGGATATGCATTTAGTGTCCTGATCAGTGGCCATCGTGACGACAGGCACACACGCACATTCTCATATCACCTCTGTTATTAAATGCATAACCATTTCTATGCCCACTGAACTGAATGAGAAGTCTGTCATGTGAGAGAATGAATGGCTCATAACCCCTTAAGCAATGGCTCATACCCCCATAAGCAAGAGAGAGAGAGAGAGAAACGTTTATTAGACGAAACAGTGTCCCGAGCGAGGCCGGGTATCACCAGCAAAATTATTTACCAGAGAGTCTACTGACTTTGAATATGGTGCCTATTGATAAGTAATCTACTGAAAATGGATATCCAAGTGATGAGATGTATAAGCTTTTGCATAGAATGAAGCGACTTGAAGGGAGCTGAATTTTTACACATGCAGACTTGATGACAGACACAATAAATCCATGGAACCCTAGCCATGGACAGCTTCGCTGTAAAAGGTGTGTTTGAAAACAAATAAGCTTACAGGCAAGGTCACATATTCTTTCTAAATCATGCTATGCACATGGAAAAAAAAATGTCCTAATGACTACCAAGGTAACATATTCTTCCTAAACCAAGCAAGAATAGAGGGAGCACATGGCAAAAAAGCATATAATAGCTTGTGTAGGAGCAAAGAGAGAATCAAACCATATGCAATGATAATCAACTGGTCTTTAATTAGCTTAGTGCTACCACTTGTGATAAGTTTAAACCATGAAAAATGTGGCACGAAATAAACCAGCTGCACAAGCTTGAAAATTGACAGTAGACCAGCTGAATTGGTCAGTTATGTTAACCAGGAAATGCATTGAAGACACCAGAGCCCTTAGCCACGAATACTATGATGATAAATACAAGAAGCCCTTCATCACATGAAATCCACCAGTGGATGGAGGTTTGCTGGCAGCTCTACCAACACGTTAGAAAAATGAATATGTGAATGCACAAACACTGGTATTTTGCTACAGCTACTAAATAAAACTATTAAGCAGCTGTTAGAATGAGCAAGGACTCTGGAGATTGTAAATGAGGTTCCATTTCATGTATTTTAAATATGTACTGCATAGAGCTCTATCAGCATGATATTTGATTATAAACCAGTACGAGTGGTACACTGCTGGAACTTTAATTGCGCCTGCTTGCATTCCATTCAGTGCATTACATTCACATTATAAGGCATGTTCAGACTTCAACATGCTGATAAGAAAACAAAAATGGGCATTAACGCTCAGCCAAGTCAAAACATGTAAACACAAGTTAATGAAAACAATTTATGTAACATCGTTAATTAAAACTGCAACCATAATAAACAAGCCCCAAATCAATGTCATGATGGCATTGTATTAAGGTAAGGCAAGGTGATCCCACAAAAGCTTTCAGAACAGGAAATGATGGCACTGTTAAATGCAATGAAACAATGTTGCAAGAAAATGTGCAGAAAAAAACAGCCAGCCATAAAAACAATGATGCACTAACATCCATTAAATGCAAGTAAAATACAGAAATTCAGAATGTCCAAGAAAGACATTAGAAATATGTACTTGTCCAATCGTAAATAAAAATTGAAATGCTTTTAGTATAGGAATTGAAGCCAGAAGCTTCCCCCATAATATAGAGATGCTCAATCATACTGATTGTCTTCAAATTGCACAGTCACCTCCAAATTGCAAATTACAGAAGCTACACATTACATTTTGTTGCAATATGAAGGTGCTGCATATGGAATTGCAATTCATCATACACACAAGCAAGGCAACATTCCAACACAAATTAACACTGCTCAAACATATAACCATCTGATGAGCATCTTCTTGATAGTGACAAGGAACACTAAATGGTAACAAGGAATCCTGTTATCTTTTCTTCTCATGGCTGTAGTTTTTGCTCGTAGTCTTTGCATCCTTAAATTTAGAATTCTACAACTTGCTTCTTGGGGACTTTTGTGTTTCATGGGTTACATCTCTTTGTTGTACGGACATCTTGTGATCACATAGCCCCAAGATGCACGAGTTTCATTTTTGTTTGCAGAAAACAAAGAAACCTCCCATGAAGATGCTTTCTTTCACTTTGCAGTGCGGAGGACATTTAGTGACAATCTGTAGCTCTTATATCACCAGCGTGTGCATTGGAATGTCCAAGAATAATCTCGGAGAGCATATGAGTGGATAGGTTTAGTTCGATTTGTCGCCGATAGCCCTGCCAATGCGGTGATTGACTGAGTGTATTAAATGTGCTAAAGCAACACTGGGACTAAGAGAGATGCTACAGTGGAGGGCGCTTAAGTTTTCAGCATGCATCTGAATCCAAGTGCACCAGCGTGTCCCCATTCCGTTGCATCAAAATGTGGCCACCACAGTCGGGAATCAAAGCTGCAACCTCATGCGCAGCAGCAAAACACTAAAGCCACAGATCCACCACAGTGGGTCTGCTAATAAACTAAGGAATGCCATCCTCCGTGAAGAACGCTTGGGATTTTTCTAGTGCTTTCCAAATGTCTTGCCACTGCTTGGAGGAATTGAGAAAAACTAGGCCAGAACTTGGAACACTAACTTCCCAAGTATGCGACAGCATATTTAGAATGTGACGACTGCAACGTCTCCCATATACATGTGCACAATAGGAGGACTCACGCTCTCTTATTTATCAAAGTGATATTTCTGTACCTTGCATCTCTTAGACTTGTGATTTCATGTGCAGTGTGACCTGCTCGTGTACGTTCAATACACCTCGAGTTTTCTGTCAGGTACTTCCAAACTGAGTGAAGTCCACCCATAATGCTATAAGGAAAGGTGTGTACAATGGTGGAATTGAACTTGTCTCCCAGCACAGCAGGCCATGATCGCACACACGCTTCTGTCGTGCCAAGGTGGCTTTTTCAAATGTCCAGCATGTGCGTTATGCGCCAGTTTTTAACATTCCTTCTTCGTGAAAGCTAGTGCTTTGAGATGCTTTGTTAGGCGGCACTGTCCTCAGGATCAGCCCACATTTCTCGTCAGGAATGCAATACCTCCAAAGTGTGATCATTTATGGAACTCGCAATTATCCCACCTCTGTAAAAGGCTGCGCGCAATCTCCTGTGTATTGTATAATATGTGATGTCTTATGCCAATCTCCATTCGAAAAATTATTGTCTGTGCTTTAGTCTACAGTGTGCTACGTTATGGCTTGACTGTGTATGCCTATTGTACTCTTTGGTGAAGCTCAAGAATTCATTCAATTTTACATTCACTGCTGTCAACAGTGGCTTATGATTTGTGTCCAAAGCAAGATGCAGACGTCTTAAGGTTGTTGAATTTGCCAAACTTCACATCCCTGATTGTCGAAAGTGTTGTAATTAAACACTTCTGGAATAATGATTTTAAAAACACGATATGCGCCTGTCCGCTCCTTAAGACCGAAGGAACCCTACGTCATCCCCAAGACTGCGACAAAGTACGGAAGGAGAAAGCGACAATACTATGTTTCAGCCATATTTAATAAATTGCCAACGCCTGTGTTAGAAGCAAATACAAGACGTGGGGTTAAGAAACTACTTAGAATTTTCGATGTTTAATGTAACATTTTGTATAACTGTTCAACATTTTGCTCCGACCCGCTAACAGTTAACTCCGCTATTAACCCCGTGCACTTTTCTGTGACCCGACTGTCAGGCACTGCCAGTCAAGCCCTCCGAGGCTTTGGTAGGCCCGCTATATATACTTTGTTTTCTTTATGCACAATAAAGATTGTATTGTATTGTGGGAGAAGACTGCCTATTATGTTGAGGCATTAAAAATACACACATCATTTCACTAATACGAGCGTTGTTTTCTTCATTTGTCTACTTCAATTGAATTAGAGGCTTGCCGGCTGACCACGGTTGTTCGTATCAGGGCCATGGAAGTGCCAGTGTTGTTTCCTCTCTCGTGTGTGTGTGTGGCCTTGGCACAAAACTCATTATGTTGGATAACCAACTAGCCCTGAGGTTCACTATTCTAAAGCTATGGATATGCTGGCTTTGCAGCACCCATACAATGAAAGGCAAATGCACAAGTGCGCAGACTCTGGCAGAACTTGGATGGCTGAAGCGCAATATCTGAAAATGAAGCGAGAAGAAAAAGAAAGCAAGGCTGCATTAAATTCCAACTGCAATACTATATTATGAGTGAAAAAAATAAGAATTGACAGATTTAATGTTTTAGTTAGTAAAAACCACGTGAAGCCAACGAACAGTGAAGTCAGGGAAAGCATAAACAAAGTTAACAGCAATTTTAACGGACATGTAGAAATAATTACAAAAAATAAAACTGAAGTGGAAACACTTGGCGGCAGGAACTGAACCCAAAACCTCCACATCATCGAGTCTTTTACAAATATGGCTAGCGGGAACTCCAGTGCTGCAGTCATTTAGCAAGCATGGAAAAGTACATGGATTTATTATGCAAAAAAGAGGCGAGGCGTGCAGACAGGACACAAGAGTAAAGAAGTGGACAACACAAGGTTCCGAAGAGGGTGGTTGTTGATACGTGTTGTCCACTTTTTACTCTTGTGTCCTGTCTGCACGCCTCACCTCTTTTTTGCATAATGAATCCTTACCAACTAGCTCAACTTTGTCGTTCTGCATGGATTTACATTAATCTTTCAGATTGTGGCTTCAGACATTCTTGTGGAATTACTTAATATACTTTACTTTTTTTTAAATTTCTAAGCAACTAATTTATTTTAAATGCCCAAAGGAAATAAGTTTCTGCACACATGCATGATCCCTGCAAATTTTTACAAGTATAACACAATATCTTGTTGAAAATCATCAAGTTGCAAAGTCATAAAGCCGTTTAATTGCGCAAAACCAGGAGCAGGGCTTCTTCGCTGCCAGCCCCCAATCACTCTCTGCCAACTAAATGAAAGCGCCATAAAGAATTAGTAGCACGCAAAGGGCAAGCCAGTTCTAGTTACATAGTGGCTATCATTCCTCATTGGCTGACCAATTGACAGCTTTCACCTTGGTTTCACCGGACCCTGCTGGCCAGCAGGGTCCGGAATTTTTTTTCACTTTGTGGCCACTCCACTGCACGCAACACTGCCATGGTCGCAAAAGATGATCATTGTGATGTACTACACTTGATGTGTGTGTTTACTAAAATGTGTCAAAAATATCAGGGGTGGCTTAGGACATTTTATTCAACAAAACAAATTAATGCAGACAGGTTGCCTCTGCTACAATCTGTGTCTGACCCAAGTTTTGCAAAAACATTTGACACTTGGCTTGCTTAGTGCTCTAACAATGTTTTTCACTATTCTGTAAGGTAGGCAGCTTTTCCTGTCATGTAATTTTTTGCAATGGGTCACTGTCACAATGAATGCAGAAGTGCATTGATGACAGCAGTGCCATGATACGGCATGCAAAAGCAGTGTGCCTGCCAAAAGCACAAGCTCAGCTGTCAAACAAAGAGAAAGAGGCAAAAATGAACTCTGGAAGAACTTGCAGGCGGGAGGACGATTAACAAAGCAGAAAGCTCGCACCAACTACACGTTTTAATGACATTTCGGCAGATACCAGCATCACCTATCAAGAAAGAAAACAAGAGGTGGCACAGTTGATGTAACCTTGGGTCAACTGGGAGTTGGTTCCAGTGGTGTCCTAGAGGAGATGGACTGCTGGCATTGCAGCTCAACACTTAAAGGGGCGAGGACATGGTCGTCCATCTATTCTCAGTTTATCACTTCGTCCAAGTAGAGGGGCCAATATGGTTACACACACAGAAAGGAAACTGGGCCCTCACAGCATGTTTAACCCAAAATTTAACCCTGTGCAGCAATGACTTCACTGTTGCATTGCACCCCCAATTCATTTACTTGCACGGTAAAAAGAGCACAAATCATGGAATGCCAGCAGAAATCATTGTGAGTTGACTGCGGAAATGCGCATGCAAGAATGAAGCCACATGTATAATGTAGACACAAGAAAACTACTTTCTCACAGGAACTACAATTTGATTTATGAGGCATGCTGTAGTGGGAAGCTACGATTTATTTTTACCGCCTGGAATTTTTTATGTGTGCCCAATGCACATAAACTGCAAAAATGCTCGTGTAACATATGAGCATTTTTGTATTTCGTCACCAATAGAATGTTGCCACCACGGCTGGGATTGAATCCACAACCTTGAGCTCAGAAGCACAGTGCCATAGCCACTGGGCTACTGTGGCAAGTGGATATAATGTGGACACTGACCATGGAGAACACACTCTATTTTGCCACCCATCAGTGTTGCCAGTCTGCCAGTTCCAGTGTGATACATTATACATTTCAAATACAAATTTTCCACAGCAGCAACTGTGCTTAAATTTTGTCAGCTTACTCTGGGATGTGCACACTTTAACAAGCAATGCATAATTCAAGCTCAAAAATTTGTTGTCATGGCCCCTTTAAGGCATTGAGGTGAGCCAGCTCCAACAAACCCTCCTGGACTGTTTCTTTGCATTCTGCAGCTCTGTGTCATGGACTCCAGCATCGAAGCTACTTCCGCAGTCAGTGGCGCCATCTTGTGCTATGGATGCAACCTCCTGGCCTGTATTTGAAGAATCAACAGGTCCCATCCCATGCTACGACCGCTATCTTTGCTAAACAACCTGAATGTGCCAACTGTCAAATGCTAGCACCTCTCTGAACTGTAGCACCTGAGCTAACAAGAATTGCATCAGCAAATCCCTTGCATTCTGAGTTATCTATTTTTATAGTTAAAAGGGGTGTGTGAACATTCAATGCTTTCAAATAACAAATTAAATATTGTCCTATTCATTTCAGGCCTCAAAACGAACAGTGACTAGTCGATTTGGTCCTTGAGTAGAATGGCAACTATTAAAGGATAAGGATATTTTTTAAAATTGTTTAATCTGCAACCTGAAGTCTAGCAGTGCAACACCATTGCCAATGGGCTACTGTGGCATGTAACCGTCATGCAGTGTATGAAATTGGTATTTGCATTTCGAAAGCAAAGGTTCAGCACAGGTCTGTGTGAGCATATCAGCTTTATATCAGATTAATGCAATACCTATAACCTAACCCAAACCCTAAATTGTAGGGCTTAACATCCACAAACTTACACATCAGCTAATTAATTGAGGGCTCTAGATTATCTTGACCACCTGCAGTTCTTTAATGTGCACCCAAAGCGCAGTATACATGTACTTTCGCATTCCACCCTCTTCGGGATGCAGCCACTGCAGAATGTGCGAGTCATGTATTAGATTCCCCATTTGAAACAACCTGAAACCCTGTTCAACTAACGCAATATACCTATATGGCTTACACATAATGCCAATAAACAAATTCGAATTCATATTTGTACAACTGTTATCGTTACGGCACATGCTGAGCACATGATCAAAACAAGTTGCTTTGTAACAAGCAGTTGAAGCAAGGTGGTTTGAAACCAAGGCTTTTTGCCTCTTGCCAACTGCGAGAGCCTGGTACTGGCTCTAGTCGCGGATTCACATAGACCTACCCAGATCTGAACAAAAGCAGTGCACGAGCAAAGTTGCTTCTTATTACCAACCGTTAGCAGTTGGTATATGCCCACTCTTGAATTCACAACATTGCACCACGTAAGGATGGGCTACTAATCCTGACAGACCAGTCCGTTTCCACCTAATTATTTCGAATATGGCATGCACGCACATTCTAGCAAAGACCACTCGTTGAACAGGCGCTACGCAATCATTAAAGCACGTAATATTTTTTTGAAGTTGCCGCTCTTTAGACTTGGCGTTCAACAGGCGCTACGCAATCATTAGAGCACGCAATATCTTTTTGAAGTTACCGCTCTTTAGACCGAGTCAATTTCAGTGATATAGATATCACAGAAGCAGAAATCGGCGCGTAAGCAACAGAAAGCGCAAGGAGTGCTTGATGCTGCATATTACTGGAAAGGAAGCCCACGATGTGTCACATAGTCAATAGTTCTCTGTTTAAACGTGCATTAAATGCTCCAACAGCATGTCAGACCGTGCAGGCAGCGCTTCTAATAGTCGCACCCGCTTTTTGTCAGACACGTAAGGTCCCACGCAGTAGTTTACTTTTACTCTGATGAAAGCACTCGTGCGCACCACACAGGAAGCATTGTCCTTTCGTCGAGAGACTTCTCCGCTGAGTCAGAGCTTGGTCTCTGCTCTTACATTTTACAGACGATTCAGCATACGTGCTCCATCAGGGAAGCGCTGCTTCAGGTCACCCAGCACACAGCATTTCCTTGGTTTGCGGCGTTGCACATAACGATTGGTTTCACTACAGAAGTTGCACCGGTTGCACGATGCACCTCAGGACGTTGCACGGCAGAGTTCTGAACGAGACGTTCATTTGAGGCAGATTTGAGGGATCGCCAGTCGTTTGTGCGCAGGCGCGAGTAAGAGCGGGCGCAAGAGAGAAAATTTGGGGGCTTTTAGGGCACCTCGATGCCAGCGCCGCCACCGCCACCCGATTCAAAGGGTTGAGCCTCAATCATCCATCCATCTATCCATCCATTGCGCCTTCTAAAAAATCCTTAAATGATCGTGTCCCTAGGCACCTAGGGTCAGGTCACGTGAAGGATTTTTGTACGACCAATTTGGTACGACATTTAAAATTTAGACGCACGCCAGCGCACGCGGTGAGAAAGGTTATGCATCAGGTTCTTTGTATACCGCCCAAATAACGATGACGACAGTCGACCTGACGCTTTTGAAGTCGTGGCTCGAAGAGTTGACCATGGCCCAACTTTACTCCCTGGAGGATGCCGGCCTTCCTTGGCTACCGCCGCTGCAGAATAAGAGACGTCGTCGTGCTGTGAACGATATCATTCGTGCTTTGCAAGATGTGACGGACCGGAGCCAGCGTCTGCGCTGCGTTGCTTGGCTACACTGCTGGCTGCTACCGCGAAGAAGCAACCGGCCGTGGCATGTCATTCGCTTCGAGACAGCTTCGGTTCTTTCCAACTTTTGGAGGCTGCTGTCACGCACGGCGACGGTACTTCAAGTTCACGGCGGCGAGGTGACGCTAGCGTGGACTGTAGACGATGGCACCGTGTTCGCCTGTCTGCTCGTCCAGAACCTGGCGGATCTGTCTCTTGACCACGAGGCGTCGTACATGGTCCTGTGGCCCGGGCTGCCGATTATGGCGTTGTTTGCTCCGGATCAACGTGGAATACGCCGCTTGCTGCTGGCACTTGACAGGGCAATGGCAGGCGCACCGGTGCAGAAGCTGGACGTGCCGTGTGGAGACCTCGAGACGGTATTCCGCTCATGCTTCTCGCAGCTACCAGTGCAGGTATGGTGTCTGTAGTCGAAGGTAACACAGTAGAACGTACTTCAGCTTTATATAGGAGATCGTGGGTCTTGTACGTGGCGCGACCGCCAAGACTCACCTACGGTATGGGGGACGCCTTGAAACGCCACGGGAATGCCGCTGTAGTCTCGTAGCGCTGCATCGCATTCTACAGTGATGCTTTCTTTGCCAATTCCTTCAAATTTCCCACTACTGCTACTGCTGTCGCCGTCTTGCACGCCGCGTCGGGAGTTGTTTCGGAGCGTGCATGTACGTACGTGGCTGGAGCGCGGCACAAATGGAAGGCGACGCCAGGAACTCGTTTGGGCCTTTCTATCGCGTCGCATGTGCACGGTGCCCTCTGGAGCTCCCTTGGAGTTGCCACAATACCCTACAGAAACGGCGTCGCTTACCTTTCTTCCAACGTGCAACCGTCCGGGGGGAAGTAGATAGAATGGTAGAGAAGAGGCAGGAAGAGGAGGCAAAGAATGGGTTAAACCGACACAGCCACAAAACGATTGAATGGCAGCCTTGCCACTCTTCGCTTGTAGTTCCTATACATAAGGGGAAGGCAGGTGAGGGAAAATGCGGCATGAGAAGGCAAGGAAACGTTTCAACTAGACACGACAGCGGTTGTGGACGAACTGGATAAATTTAAGTTCAAAGTGCAGTACATTTCCGCTATTTCTGAAAAATAAGCGCCATGCAAATTTGTAAGCAGACAATTGATGCACCGCATGCTGACACAAAGCCGCATTAAGGCACCATAGCGTCTAGGCAATACTACGGAAGCAGATGCATCTCAAATCAATACTTCTGTGCCCGCGTGGTAGTATTGTGGCAACAGCATTCCTTGAGGTCGCAGTTTCGATACTGACCGCAGCAACCACATTTTGACGAGGGCACAATGCAAAGACACTCGTGTACTTAGATTTATATGCTCGTTAAAGAACTCAAGGGGTCAAAACTAATCCATAGACCATTACTATGGTGTGCCTCATATCTAGTCGTCATTTTGGCACATATAACTCCATAATACAATTAACACTTCTGCCACGATGTGATGTGCCGTGCGAGGCAATGACAATTCTAACCTTCTCGGAGGTGATAAACAATGGCACCCAACTCCTCAAGCAAACATGTCTCGCTGTGTGTTCTTCGTACTACACAAACAGGAGTGGTGCACTCAAGGTAACATTTACCATCAACTCGCCACTCTCGTATTGGACTAAATGCTGAAGAAATTCACCGTTAACATCATCCCTAATTACTGCCAGAGCAAACAGCACAAAGTTTCGCTCATGTTGATTCTTGCAGGGCGCGGGATCTGCATAATTTTTATAGTGGCGCTGCTTTGGAATTACAGAATCGAACCATTTGTGCCTTTCATGCCCAATGCAAACAAGTCAAAGTGGGACGTTGTGCTCAAGTCAGCTGGTAACTTTTAGTTTCCAGTACTAGTGGTACAAAGCAAGACTTCCCACTTAGGCTCTCTCCTGGGCCGGTGTAACATAAAAATATTCCAATATGTTTTTATTCCAAATCTGCCATCAGCTCTACCAGATCAATAAAAATGGCTCCAGTTGTGCCCATAGGGGCGTGTAGCGCCTGCCCACATGGGCTGGACCCCTACCATTCTGGCTTATCAGTGAGGGCTCAAGGTGGATTTGGAAATACAACAGATTGGAATAGCTTTACATTATGCTGACCTTGGTTTCATGACATAGGATGATATGAGACCAAGGATGGATGTCACCATGGCTTGATAGTGCGTCAATTGATACAAGACCAAAAGAAAAAAAGGAAATTGGTGGAGTGCTTCATTCATATCCACCACTTCATCCTTGTGTCTAATCACATCATAGCTGGTTACGATGTGTGAAGGTGACTGGCTGTTTGCCACCAGGAGGGGTGTTCTGAATTCTCTCCAGACTACCGATATTAGTTTTTGTGTACGATCCCAAACTATGCATGCATATTCAAGCTTAGTTCTAATTAGGAAGAGGTAGCATAACATTCTAATGTTAGAAGGGGCTTTCTTAAGTTGGGGTATCAAAAAGCATATTTTCTGAAGGCTGAAGCACAAGTGTTAGTAATGTAATCATTTCATGATAGGGTATTGTTAAGGGTCACTCCTTGGTATTTATGACTAGTGACTTATGAAGAGGTGATGAATGTAACTGATACATATAAAGCAGGGGTGATTTCTTTAGTTATTCACAGTACTACAGTTTTATCTTTATTTAGTGTCATTCCCCAGCACCTGTGCCATCAGAGAATATTATTTAAACTACAACATGAACTAGTATGGCCATGGATAGAAACAATATCTTTTTGCATCGACTCTCCAGCTGTGAGCACGGCGCCTGCGAGAAGGGCAAAATGGCATTCGGTTTAAAATTTCAGCTCTTTCTGCAGCGCATAGCGATGTAATACTTTGCAGACATGTTCGTTAGCGCGCATTGTATGCATGGTGCTTGACAGCTCAAAATGGCCAGAGCTGGTGAGGGGCCCTAAAAAAGGTAAGTTAGAATAAATAGGCACATTCGTGCACCGCCAAGCGACAGAAAAACACTACACATCAGACAAGGCATTAAGACGAACAAGCTGAAGTTGTGTTTGGTTAAATAATCATAGAATAAATAGAATTACTGATAAATTGTATTGCCTCATGGATATCCTGCCTGAAATTTTTTTCGAATCCTTCAAGCACAAGTGAAGTTAGTAGTTATTAGACCAATAAGCAGTTTTCTGTCTCCTTTCATTTGCACTGGTGCACTAGAAGCTACACAGGTGAGACGGCAAGGAAGCAACACACTGGTGGCGCCACCCATTGGTTGAGCACAAGTCAGCTCGTGGCGATACCCATGGCTGCAGTATCTACGCTGTTCTTTTCATATCGGAAGCCACATGTAGCAGACACAGCAATGCGCATCTGTCATGTTTAGATGGGCCCTGCAAAAATGAAAGATTTTTTTCCTTTTTGATGTCATGCACATATATTTTTAACTCAAATGAACACTAATTTTATTACTAGGATTGTTCTCACAATCACGAAATCAGCCAATGGCTGTTTGCCGAGTCCAGCAGCATGTGATGATGCTGCATGACAACATTGTGAGATTGTAAATTTCCTGCTGCGTGCAGTGCAGTAATATTTGGCTCGCATGTTAACAGGAGCATTCTTCATTAACAGATCGGCAATTTTTTCTTACTATCTCTAAAAAGCGTCTTGGGGCACCTTTATAGGGGCAGTGCACTGAAGTGAAAAAGCAATTCAGATGTTATGGTAAGTTACCCTTCCATAATACCAAAAAAAGCCACTCTTTCCATGAAAGAAGCTTGGTAGGCCTAAAAAGAAGCAGCAATAAACAGAAAAAGTGGCTATGCCGCCTTGAAATGCCTACACGAGCTAGCCCTGACGTCGGGGATGTTGAAAACGCTTGCTCCAGCTTATTGAACTTTTCGATGATAGAGCTTGGCTATATTTTCTTCCAAATGAGGGAAATGATTTATGAGTTTAAAAAACATTTGAGCCAAAATGGCTCAAACACGAAAAGGTACCTTAATGTCCATGATGTTGTACTGCCCTATTGGAACTGGGATTTTGGCATGAAATTCGAAAAAATTTAACATCTACCTTAAGTTCTTTTCTGCTGCTCAACCTCTTTCCCAAAATGAGTGAAAATTGTTCTGAAAGAATTCCTTATCACTCTAAGCTGATTTCTGTAGTGTCCTATAATGCAAACCTACCAACTCACTTGAATTTTTCATAATGTTTACCACTTCGGGCTCATTCGGTGATTTTATGTACATTCCATGAAGTTTTACAAAAAATAAGTTTTATTTGCAAATATGGTCTTAAGCTATGGCACGTCCTGAACCCTTGCGGGTGATGGACACGCGCTGCCAGGACCTTGACAGCATGGATTTTCATGACTCCGCTGCTCACAACCTCACGACACCAAAAGGACCTAGCAACCAGAACGCCGGGACATAGAGCCAAAGTCAAACAGATGGGGATTGACAGGTGGTCCTCACGCTTTGGCAGAGAAAAAAAACAATGCGAAAAAAAAGACCAGAGCACTGAAATATTTGGGGACCTTGAAGAATCAACAAGTTTCCGCTGGTCAAGCAACTGTAAAATCTAAACACAAACCAGCATACAGGCGGTTACCTCCCCCCCCCCCCTGCTGAAGAACAATTTCAAGATAGTGGTGCGACCGCATCAAGGGCTACCGATCAAGAACCTGGCTAGTCTACTACTGGCGAATGCCGTGATTGCTGCATGCAACGGGCAACTATCGAGTGAGCATTTTCTGCTCAGAATCAAGCCGGGCTCCAACATCTTTATCGTGTCCATGCCGCACCAGACAGTGGCGGTCTGTGTTAGACGTATTCAATGCTAAACATCAACGGCAGGCCTCACTCAGTCAATGCCTACATAGCGACAGGTGATGGGACAACCAAGGGTCATTCACGGCTTGGACCCGCATACGCACGCAAGGGGCTCAAATTCTCCAAGCGTGCATGTTCCGTAACACTAAAACGGCCATTATCACCTTTTTTGGAGGTATTACGCTGCGGTACGTCTACTACAATGGCGGAGCACTTGCTTGCTATCCCTACAAAATTACCACTCAGGTGTGCAAAGTGCGTCACCAAATGGGTCACCGATCGGACGTCTGTCCCCAGCCGGACACTCCAGTATGTGGTATATGTGGACAACGGGACCCTGTAGCCGGACATGAGTGTGCTCCCAAGTGTGCAGCCTGTGGGGAGAGTCACATGATAGGAGACCGAAGTTGTAAAAAACGACTCAAACCCCAAAGCAAAAGAAGGCCGTGGACTGGTGTTCAACGGACTACCCGGAAGGACAGCTCAATGAAGCCACCTCAACGCCTACTTTGGTTCAGTTCCGATGATGGAGAATCCGCATCGGATCCCTTGCCGGAGGTATCAGGGACTCGCCGTCGATCCAGGTCAAGATCGCAGACCCAAAAGAACCCCAATGCCAAAAACCCACCTCATTCCCAATCACCAAAGTCGCCTAAATCGGGAGCTCTCGGCACTGTGACCAACCAAGTGCCACAAGATAACGCAGTAAGCTGGGCACGAGTCGTTTCTCCTACTGCTCCTGTAAACGAAAATCCTGAATATCGGAAGATCATTAACAAAAACAAGCTTCTCCGTGAGAGCTTGGCAGAAATTAAGTGAGAGTTGGCCTCCCTCAAAGCTAGTCGCTGTACCGAACTGAACAAAACAGCACATACTAAAGCAGCAGGCACGCCTCTCGAGGTTATAACGACACCGAATTCCATGGAGGTCACACTCCACCAAGTTGTGCATCAATCACAAACTATGCAAAGTTTTCAGCAGCAAATGTACACAGAATTTCAAAGTCTAAAAACTTAAGGCGATGAATCCGTGGCCAGTCTAAATAGCGCGGTTCGTAAGTAAGCCAGCATTAGCCCCAGTGCTCAATCTAACCGCTGTCCGCAACCCATACCAACCTCGGACAGTGAAAGCACTATTCATGGTGAGTAGAACGCGAGCACATCACGAATATCTTGAAATTTGATAATGGAACTGCCGCACCTTCCACAAACGGGCAGCAGCTCTACAGAAATACATTAACACAGTGCCAGTCAAACCTGATGTTATTTCTTTGCAAGAGATTGGTAACAAGTCGGTTAGATTGACTGGCTACTACACGATATCCCACCCAGACTACCCTAAGGTTGCAATGATGGTGCTCAAGGACATAGCAACCAGTATAGATTATCTGGAGACTAGCAGCATCAACCACCAAATCATAACAATACTACCGCAGAAGTGTAGCAAGGCAAAAACCATAATCACGAACATGTATAGCCCTCCTAAAGAAAGGAGGGCCGATTTTGAGGCCCTCATTTGGTACGTCATGTGCCACTCCGGCACCCAGGATATACTACTGCTTCTTGGGGACTTCAATGCCCCTCACACCAACTGGGGTTACCAAACAGACACCCCCAAAGGCCGGGAGCTCAAGCGAGCGGCCGAAGCATATGATCTCCAACTCGTCATTCTCCCTCAAAACCTGACGAGATTGGGTAACAGTGTCAGTGCGGACACCTTTCCAGATCTCAAATTCACAAATAATGTTGACGAGGTATTCTGGACCAATCTAGGAGAGAATCTAGGCAGTGACCATTTCATCATCAGCGTGTCGATAGGCTCCCCGAAAATTCGGCGACCCTGTGGCCAGGTGGTAATCGTGAACTGGGTAAATTATCGCAATATCCCCATGCTGGAGATATCACCTGAGAACGTGGAAGAATGGGCAACGCACATACGAGACGCTCATAAAGCAACATCGAAGAAGCTAGCGCTCACAGCTAAAACGCCGGTAGTGGACAACCATCTGCTACATATGTGGGAAGCCAGAAGGGGGCTAACTAAACGATGGAAAAAACAGCGACATAACGCAAACTGTGCCACAGAATTGCTGAAGTATCCGAGCGGGCAAACGCTTACGCACAGCAGTTAGAGGCAGCGAGTTGGGCGAGTTGTTGTGACCCACTTCGCGAAACCTTACACACCTCCAAGACATGGGTAATACGTCGCAGCACAATGGAACCAGGAAAAACAAAAATTGTCAATAACCGCACCCTTCAAAAACTTGCCGGAGAATTTTCATGAACAGATCAGGCCCTCCTCACTAAGCTGAAAGAGAAGTACATGGGAGCAGTAATCACTCCCCCATGCACCTTGCCATACCAAGGGTAAGAAAACGCGGTACTAGACGCCCCGATAACTAAGGCAGAACTCTTCGCGGCAGTGCAAGCTACGAAGAGAAATACTGCTCCAGGACCAGATCAGCTCACAAATGCTATGATCCAGAACCTGAGCGACGAGCACCTAGAACAGCTTACTCGATATTTTAATGAACAGATATGGGAGAGGAGCATAGTTCCACAACAGTGGAAGGAGGCCAAAATCGTTCTTATTCCAAAAGCAGGAAAACCTCATGATCTACAAAATCTCGGACCGATATCACTAACCTCCTGTCTTGCCAAATTATTTCAGAAGGTGATCTACACACTTCTCGCGTCTTACATTGAAGACCGCAGCCTATTTCCCAAAAACATATTCGGCTTTTGTCAACATTTGTCGACACAAGATGTTTTCCTGCTACTTCGCAAAGAAGTTCTTTGCAACATCACGGTTGGCGCTGAACATCTTGTCCTAGCTCTTGATTTGAAAAGCGCATTCGACACGATTTCACAGGAACTTATCTGAGCTAAATGACATCATTTGTGGACAAAGAATCTATGACTACACCCGCCCTTTCCTGACCTCTCGCATCGCGACAATAGGCATCGGCACTACGCGCTCAGAGGTACACCGCAAGGGGTGATACTCTCCCCCCTTCTTTTCAATATCGGCATGAGATGCTTAGCCAAAACACTCGACGTCATACCCGAGCTGGGGTACGCGTTATATGCAGACGATATTACCCTATGGGCAACTAGTGGCTCGTTAGGACAAAAAGAACAAATCCTGTAAGAAGCAGCGACTGTTGAAACCTTCGCTCGCAGCAGCGGAATGAGCTGCACTCCCGATAAATCAGAATTTATCAGGATCCAAGGTCGAGGCCATCAAACTCGCGAGCCGGTCAACCTCTTTCTACAAGACAGCCAGATAAGGGAGGTCCAGAAAATGCGAGTCCTCGGACTGTGCCTGCAAAGCAACAAACGAGTAGACCACACTATTAAAACCCTTAGAAATACGGTGAAACAGATTTCCCGTATGATTCGTAGAGTAACTTATCACCGAAAAGGTTTCAAGGAAACGGACAATCCGGCTCGTTCAGGCTTTTGTGCTAAGTCGTCTCGCATATAGCCTCCCTTTCCAGGACGCCACGAAAATGGAACTAAAGGCCCTAGATGCGTTGATCAGAACGTCGTACAAGGTGGCTCTCGGCCTACCACAGGGAACCTCTACTGAACGCCTGCTGGCCCTCGGGATTCACAATAACTACGAAGAGCTACGGACAGCGACGCTCATATCTAAACGGGAGAGGCTTAGCTTAACCTCCTCTGGCAGAAAATTACTTTGCGTGTAGATTACCGTACTCATCCACAGTATGCAGGAGAAGAACTCGAATCTCTGCCCAAAGTCCTTCGTGAAAGGATCATAGTAGCCCCAATCCTTAAGAACATGAGTCCAAAATACCACCGGGGTCGTAGAAGGTTCGAACTTGAAAGTTAATGCAGCAATTCGGTGGAAACCCGAATACAGTCTACACAGATATCGCTCGACGTGGTGCTTACAAGTACGCCCTCGCAGTAGTAGGAGCGGCCGCAGATCAAGGGCTTGTGATTTGCGCCATGGCTAGAGTTGCATCTGTGAATACCGCAGAAGCTTCAGCCATCGCGCTAGCTATTAAATCTAAGGACGCTCTGGGACAATCATCGATAACTCTTAAGATTCCCAAGTCGCATGTAGACTCTTCCTCACCGGGAGGCTACCACACAGCACCACTCACCTATTAGGATCCAACCTAACGCAGAAACACATGATCATCTGGTGCCTGGGCCACGCAGGACTCGAGAGAGCAGACGGCGCAGCTCGTGTTTTTGTCCACCGAGCGGCCGATCGCTCTGATGAAAACCCCTTCTTACCATTCTTACCACGAGACATCCTTGAGCACCAACGGCGCGAGCGAAGAGTGTACAGTCCACCACACCTTGACCTATCCAGGCGGGGCTCTTATGATTGGCGCCGAATAAAGACGCACACATTTCCAAACCTTTATTCGAAACATGCCATTCACCCAACGCTGTACAGCGTTTGCTGTCCTTGGTGCGGAGGCTGGCCAACTCTCGCCCACATTACGTGGGATTGCCAGAACAGGCCACCCAAAATTAATACACCAAAAATAGCCGGCAAACGTTCCGGAGGGGAGCAGTGGGAGACGGCTCGCCAGTGAGGATCGGGAGATGCAACTAGCACTCCTTGACCAGGCACGGCGGACCGCTCAAGCCAGTGGGGCCCTGGACTAGGGGCCACTCACTCACTTTCTGCACTACTTTTTAATAAACATTTTGATATATATATATTCTTAAGCTATTAAAAGATGGGGAGGCACCATATTGCAAGAATGCATGCAACAAAGTTGTGATGCACAAACTAATATACAAGAGTATTTGCTTCTACCACGTTTATTCAGATAGGTTCCTGAAGCAGGCGAATTCAGCAGCAGTAAACGTGCTGAAAAAACTGACTAATAGTCAAAACAATGGTTAAAAGGGTAAACAAAAACCCGGGGCACTTCGCCGACCAAATAAAGATGTAAAAGAAAAGAAGACGTTTCGGCTCCCACACGAGAGCCTTGTTCACAGGTAAAATTTAAAAAAAAAAATTTTTTTTTTTTTATTTTACCTGTGAACAAGGCTCTCGTGTGGGAGCCGAAACGTCTTCTTTTCTCTTAAATCTTTATTTGGTCGGCGAAGTGCCCCAGGTTTTTGTTTACCCTTTTAAGCATGTTTCATCCCGACCAGACGGGCTTCCGTCAAACACTGAAAGTCAAAACAATGTTGACAGTACCTGGTATTCCAAGTTTGCTTACTTCTATGCTGCAGCTATACAGGTACACCATCGTTATTAAAGTTTTTACTTATCCAACAATGTGTGTGCTTGACATAAACATTTAAAATATGCATGTTGTACTCCCCCAACATAAGATTTCATGTCTGTGCGATGCTCATGAAGTATAAATTTCACAGGTTAGCAGGTATGCTGTAATGTATCCTTGTCAGTTGAATGTGTTGCTTGCCTACATGACTCCTCAGCGTTAATTTCTACATTCTCATGCAGGTTGAGCCTGGTACCCTCAATGTTCCAAAAGTGACAAAAGATCTGCGTGACCCACCAGCAGGCAACAAGGATTCAGAAGAGCGTCTTAACATGTGGAGTGCCGCTCTAGCCGAACTTGGGCCTTCTTTACGACCTGTGGACAGCTCGTACACTCTCACTGATGGGAAGGGGACATGGGTGCGCTTTGAAGGCCCTCAATTGCTAGACAAGCTACGTGATCTCTACGTACGTGGTTTCGATGCAATTATCAGCAAACACATGCTGCCGGCTTTTCTGGGAAGTGACCATCACATTGTATGAAGTGCCAATGGTACGGATTCCGATTGGATCTGCTTTGTATATATTTCCATTTGTTATGTTCTTCATACAGTGCTGTTTCCTCGTTTGGTGGTTGCTCCTCTGGTTTGCACTGCATAGCTTCTCATTGCAAATAAATGTCATCACTTGTTATCAATGTTATCATGCAAAGCACTAGGCATAATGATGGCCAGTTGTCTACCGCATAATTATTTTATTTTGTGTTATGACGTATAGAAAAATTATGCAGAGACTGTATGGGCCTTTTAGCTGTATTTACATTTTAAGTTGATCTCCTTTATTCGTGCTAGTAATTGCTAGCACTTGCTATTATTTCATTATCGGTGTGCTGATCTTAGAACTACTGCTGAGGCAGTTTTTACTACTGTATTTGTCAATAAGTTGTGCATTTTCCTGATGTTATTGTACCACACAGTACAAGGTGGATGTGTGAAATTTGAGCATAAGACAAGCCAGCCGGATATGTTATGTTCCATTTTTACGTTTTAATAATTGTGACATATCTGTAATGGCAGCAAGAATCTGCAGGTTTTAAGGGGGGACGCAGCTTTCGCATCGCGATAAATAGCTGAGAAATCGATTTCTTGAAAATCACATTTTTAGTTTCTTTAACTCTTTTTCTATCTTATTTCCAAATGTCATTGCTGTAAACCATGTAGAAGTGCTCTAAAGAATTTGTTTTATCAGCCATGGTGGCGAAAAATCTCACGCAAGTCAAAAAAGCTATCTCCTCCTCGTGTTATTAAAGAATGAACATGCTGCCTGATTCCATTGTAAATATTCACTCCCTCGATGCCTTTCTAGAATGTCTGAAATCTTACCTGGATCGTAGTACACCAATGTAATAGTTGTACCTCAGCACTTGCATGCGTTTTCTTATCTACTGTTTGATTTTTCCTTTGTCTTTTGTGTCGATATCGTAGTTGTGAAATGTACCTTGTTTCGAATGTGAATTTATTGGATTTCCCACTCCTGTAATAACCTGAGAAAGGCTGACAGTATCAATAAATGAATGAATAAATGAATGAATGAAAGAACAGCATTTTTCAAGCCATAACATCTCCGGAACGGCGCCTCTGAACGCCGCCATTTTGGTCTTGTTGGAAAGTGCATTTATCCGTATTCAAATTTGCCACTTCAGCTATCTCCTCCTTACAGATACAAGCACACAAAAAGCAAATGATTAAAGGTTGTGCCAGAGTTTGCAATTAGCCGCGCCTGCCATGTGACTCCAGTACGGTTCGCCATTGGTCCAGTGCTCGCGTCTGCTCGGCTCCTTGCACCTCGTGTCATTGCTTGTGCGAACATGCCAGATTCGACGTGTGAAAACAGGCGCTAAGCAGACATCGCAGTAGCGGGGCCGATCTCTACGTTTTTGGGGGTCTCAGACCCGCGGCGGAGCATTCTGAGCATCGGCAACGCAGATATAGTGACCGAGATTCGCGTCCGGAATCCTCGGACCCGCAGCTAAGCATATTGCGCATAGCAGTCTCTGAGTCGGCGATCAAGCACATCGCGCACGGACATCTCGGACCCTTGCCTAAGCATATTGTGCATCGGCGCCTTCGACTGCGCGACTAAGTACATCGAGCGTCGACTCCTGGGCCTGTATTCTGAAACATTCACCTTCCGTGAAACTATCGCCTTGGCCACGCCTCCGCCAACTACGCGCGCTGATTGGCAGTTTTAGCAAAACCGGAAAATTAACAGCGCCATCTAGTAGTTCTGGCCTGCGTCATTTTAGCATCATGGTGTCTATGGGTGCTCTTGACATTTATTGAATAAACGAACATGTCTTTTGGCGTTCAGTTGGTGGTGGAGGGTAGTAGAGATAAGATAGGATGTAGTCTGTAGTAACCTTTTTGGTGGAGTCTTACACACATTCTTTCGCGTCACTATTTGTTGATTCATTTAAAATAAAACCTTTCACACTTCCTTATTCAGTTTATTTTACTTAATGCGGCTGTAACCAGCCGTAGTCAGTGTGCAGAACCTGAAGAGCAATAACCTTATTATAGTTTTCCACTTTGAAAAAAAAAAATGACTACAGGAATCTGTTTTATCCTCCTCGCAACCAAAGAAATTCAAAGTTGAAAATTCGAAGCAGTGTTTTTTTTTACTCACCGGTGGAGACAGCCAGAGGCTGCAAGGTTAATCCGTTTTCTTGGATAGTTTCCAAACAGACTGTGCTTGGTTCCAGCAACGAGTTTTCACACTAGCTAGCAAATTTTTTTGAAGCTACCCGTCATTACGTGGCCAGACGCAGCAGATCACTGACGACGGAAGCCGTGTATGTAGCCATTAAGCCAGTAAAACGCCAGTAAAATGCAATTAATCTAACTTTATCAAAGGAAGTATGTCTGCCACTAGTGTGCAGTGAATTTATCACAGTGTATGATTTATGCAGAAATAGTCAAAACTATTTATTATTTATGCTGTACTCTGTGTTAGGAATTTTAGCAACGTGACAAAATAACAAGAACCTCATTTGAATTGCCATTGAAGAACAGTAACCTCATAATAATTATTACTTTCCACTTTTACGAAACGATTACAGGAATCTTTTATCCCCCTCGCACGCAAAGAAATTCAAAGTTGAGAATGCGAAGCCATGCTTTGTTACTCGCCGGTGCACAAGCCCAGAGGCTGCAAAGTGAATCCGCATTTGTGGGTGGCCTCCAAGCAGACTGTACTTTGTTCTAGTGATGAATTTTTGCGCTACCTAGCACGTTTTTGTTTTTTTTTATGCAACATGTCATTACATGGCCAGATGCAGCAAATTGCTAATGATAGCAGCCGTGCATCCATAATGCCTGTAAAATGCAGCAGCTGATGAAGTTCCGTCTAAACAGATTCGTTTGGTGGCAGCTATCAAACATCGGACGTATAAGCTGGCTGAGATATTATTGTTATCTAATTAAAACAAACCTGTGTGACGCTGCTCGAAGGAAATGAGCACCCCGTTCGCGAAAATTACCACAGAACGCCTATGATATTAGAGAAGGGAAACTGTACTTTTCACAGTGCAATGGAAATAAGAGTAGCGGTGGCATGGTGAATTAAAGTATGCGACCGAAAGATGGTGCTGGCAAAATCAAAATTAACATCATCATTACGTAATGAGAAATGTGGCTGCCACAATAGCAACTGGTGGGGCTCGTTACGCTGCTCGCTCGCTGTTTTGGGGCGTTTTGCTACTGCTTTCCGGGAGGTGTTCGTGTGTAGGGTACTACAAAATGACTACAGATACCTTTATTATATCACCAGGTGACCGACAGGCCTCAACTGGCAAAAAAGCACGTCAGACAAGTAAGCTTACATTGTTTATTGTCAGTCGTGAATAAAGCAATACATGGGCACATTTTTGGTACAGGAC
This sequence comes from Dermacentor albipictus, assembly GCF_038994185.2. Classification (NCBI taxonomy): domain Eukaryota; kingdom Metazoa; phylum Arthropoda; class Arachnida; order Ixodida; family Ixodidae; genus Dermacentor; species Dermacentor albipictus. Next base: position 115,650,514 of record NC_091826.1, read on the forward strand.
AGGTGGAGCTAATGCTCTGTCACCGAGTTTACAACACACAGATAATAATCTATTTAACGGAATTTAAAGCTAACATCGAGCAAAGTTTTCTCATCGTGTTTGACGTGCCGCTAAACTAAGGAGGAGGAAGCTTCAGACAACGATATTTGTGCTTGGCTGCACTCGTACTTGTATTGTGTACAGTGCTGTTTGACGCATTTCTTACTAGACGTATATTGTTCGCCTTTGACGATTTCAGCTAGATTTAAAAAAAGAAACATAAGAAGTGCTCGGCAAAGATGTACTATCAGTAAGGCAAGCTCGAGCTGCAATGTCGCATTGTTTTCATAACATATTTGTGATAGGCACAAAGTGTAGAGAAATAAACAACAACGTTATGCTAAATTTTAGATTACATATTGCGTGTTCTTGATATTTCTACTGCACAGTTAGGGTTCAGGTGCAGCAGTAAAGGCTTTGACACAAGTGGGGTACTCATAGGGAAGCGAGGAACGTTATGGAGATCGCAGTGCTTCCAAGGACCTCTGCAAATTTTGTGTCTAAACAAGGACACTAAATAAACATCTAAGTATACCCAATTAATGCTCACGGATCCTTGGAGAGTGCAATTTACGGTTTAATTTTGAAAAAACATCTCGGTTTGGGTCTTCGAACAAGTCAAAGAGGTTGCAAGGAGACGAACACTTCATATGAGCAACAGAGGTGAGCAAGGGAAGCCTCAGCTTGTAGCCAACATTTCAACCATCAAACATATTTGTGAGGGCTATGACGAAGACAGTTCCCACGTGGAGGTGTCCCTTGCTCGTAGACTGTTGATTGGCTGAATGTTAAGCCAAACTTCGGGTATATTTCAAAAACTTTTCGCGAATACACTGTCCTCAGGTGTGTCATCTGCTGTTTGAAGAGAAAGAAAAATTTATTTTATTGGTTTGTCATGTTTGAAAAGTGTGGAGTAGGCCGGTTGTGTGAAGTTGCCTTCTTTAGCTACCTCTTTCAGTGCAGAGCTAGCCTAGTTACTGATTTTATGCAAGCTGCACAGGCGCCGACAAAAGTGGTATACTCCGCGCAGTAGGAGCCGGAGCAACGGCAAACTAGTGTTCCTGTATATGCTCCCGCAGGGAGCATATACAGGAACACTACGGCAAACTGCATAGCAACGCCATCTACAGGCAGCATCTGGGATTGAGACAGCCAATGAGTGCCCTTTATTATCTGCAGGCATGTCGCTTGACTCGTGTCAATGTAGATGGCGTCGCGATGCAGTGTGCCGCAGAGTTACTGTATATGCTACCAAAGGTATATGTGTTACCTTTGGTGGCATATACAGTAACTCTAGTGTGCCGCTGCTCCGGCTCCCGCTGCGTGGAGTATACCACTTTTGTCGGCGCCTGTACATGAGCCTTTTGTATTTAACAACTGAAAAATAATGCAATATGCAGATCTAATTGTAATCCAGCACTTTCCAAACGACAGGCACTTAATTGTGAACTGTCTCGCTCTTTCGATTCTGATCGAACGTCTCCAAGTATTTTAAGTACACATATACATCCGCGCTGCACTGTTAGCAGGGATGCTTGAGGCCTCCTACGATTATGCTTCATTTTATTTTATGTTGACGTACCGCTTCAGAAGCGTTACGGCGTGGCTTTGCACTTACCCATTTTGCGACATCAGACTACAGCCAGGAAGCAGCAACCTTTCCTGCCACAAGCAAGTTTGTGTTCGCAAAGTCCTAAAACACGCATTTCAATGAGCACGTAAGCGAGCAATGCACAATGAAGCCCTCAATAAAATTTGATTGCAAAGTCACTAGAAGTGCAACTATCTATGTCTTGTATCAGTAGTACGTTCTTTTTCCTATTGTGAAGTTTCATAAAGCACATAACGCTACAGTGCCAACCTGACACACATAACAAACCAAGATCCGAACGGTCAAAACATGTTCTTCCAACGTTTACGATGCCGTCGCTTTCTCGTCAGGGCTTCGACACCACCCCGCGACACAAACATCGTCCCAGCCGCTGGCTCAGCGCGCTATCGCCACTTCGAGCAACAGAACAAAGGCAGAGAGCTTTGCGTTGCACTGTCCCACTGCAGATTATAGCAATTGCGCTTGGAGCGAAACCGAAACTGCTAAAAATATTTGTAGACTAGTTCGCCAGTCAACAGAATGCCTATCCGTAGCCGGTATTTTCCATCATTCCCATCCCATAATGGTTGAACGGTCGCAGCGCCAGATTTCCCTCTAGTTATACGAATACGAAACCCTATGGTCAAACCTGGTCTGGACATAATCTCCTAATATAGGAGGCTATGGTTGGAGAGTACTAGAGGCTTGTTTCGCTTGTGTTTTTCTTTTTAGTGAGCGCCATTTTTCTCCTTAGCTTGGCTGGGTCGGCGTTGTGGACGCTGTGGCTGTAGTTCCTGCGCTATCGCTATGCCGTGCTGTTGCGCATATAACTGCAGCAACAAGCCTGAAGATGGTTGTGCAGTTTTTATGATACCCACAGGAAAGCGTGATGGTTTGCGCAGGAAGCAGTGGCTGCTCAACATTGGCCGAAAAGACTTTGTTCCGACAAGGAACAGTGTTCTTTGCGAGGTAAGACGTCTTACTTATTGCTCGTATTAAAGCATCCCCGAATGCTGTATTTCTGCATCAGCTCTTTTGCTGCGCCAATTTTGCTGAATGTTCTGCTGGGACTCTATCACCTCGCACGTCCCAAACTCCACGAGAGCGATTTTGTGCGCGTCAGCGACGAACGACGAAACGGGCCATCGGGCCTTCGAAGAAGTCGCTCGTTCACAGCGTTACCCGCTCGTTCTTGTCGCACGATCGCTCTGTTCTAGAAATCTAGAATTTGTCGCTCGTCTCCCGGAAGTGCCATGAGCGGCTAGCCAATAGCGTGAAGCCGAAACAGGGTGTACACCCTTGCAATTTCGCGCGAACGTGCGAAATGCACCCCTAAGCGAACAGCGCCGCCGAATACATTCGAACTAGAATTCGCCTTCACGACGGCACAGGAAGTTGCCAATCGCGCCGTCCCTCGCCGCTACAAGGCCGCTGACATGTTGTGCGGTCGACACTCGCGTGATGTTCAAAAATTGTAAGGGTGTACATCAGTCAAGTACTACCGATTCTCGCACGGTACGAGAAAACACGTGCAAGGATAAGAACCTACTGCAAGGCCTTCAGAAATATTTTACGCTGCTCCTTACAGTAAAACACAACTACTTAAATTAATAAAGCACGCGCCACGCCAGTTTCGCGCGCAAGGTCGGTTCGGAAATGCAGCACTATATAGATTCTGCTTTCCGTTGTGAGCAATTGTGTGCGAAGGTACAGCCTCTCGATCGCACTTTTCGGGATTGTTAGGATCCATTGCCTGTTTCACTGAAAATAGAAATAGTGGCGCATAGAGGAGCCATTCTTTCCATTACTTCGATGTGTGCGTCACTCACTTAAGGTTTGCGTCACTCAATAAGGTTTTCTTATTCAGAAAAAAGGTGCACGGCACCTCAAACGAAAAAATGCAGGTGGTGCCGGGCTGCACTCATTCGCTGCAAGGTTCAAGGGTGCAGTGCACCGTGGCGGCACCTTGCCTTACACCCCTTTGAATCGAGCACGGGGGTGCAGGGTGCACTGCTGCACCTCGGGGAATCGAGGGTCTAGGTGCAGTGCACCCTGAATAGGTGCAGAAGGTGCAGAGAAACTTGGCTGAATCGAATAGACCGTTAGATACAATGAATGGAAGCCCGGAAAAAATTAATGGCAAGTATGCCCGCTGTATTGTGGGTGATGAGCGCTAGCTAGTCCACATTGCCATTTTTCAGTTCTTGAATTTGCTTTGAATTGGGCTGCCACATATGCATGAGTGGACGATGATTATCATTTGGTTTTCTCATGGATAAAGGCAATGAGCAGGGGGTATTTATATGGTAATGCACGCTTGCACTTCATACCGACTTCTTAGAGCCACCTTTCTGTGATTTTGTTCCGTGGGAAAACTTTTCCCATTGATGTAATACAAGCCGATTGCATCAATGCACTTTGATTACGAAGGTTGAGCACTCAATAATGATTACGGTTATGATGTAATGCAGGGAACATTCTGTAGGCAATAATGTTTAGCATTGCAATGTATTAGCCATTTGTAGTTGTATAAAACACGTTTTATTCATCCTGCCTGATTGATTAACTCTGATAAATGTTCTAGATACATTTCACTGAAGACCAATTTGAGCCGCTAATATTACGAGAACTTGGGAAGAAAAAGCTGAAGCCCAACGCAGTTCCAACAATTTTCTGCCGCCAACCTGTCGTGAAGCACAGGAAGCCCCCTCGACAGCGACATGAACCTCGAACTGACAGTGGTAAGTGAATCCTGCTGCTTGTCCTGCCTCAAATAATTTCAGCAATAATGTTCTCGGTGGCTTAACAACGCAGTCAACGACACTATGATCCTTTATGCAGAGCCTGTCACTGTCACATGTTTGCCTGCAAACTACGATACGTCTGCAATAATGCCTGCCACTTCTTCAAGTGAACCCTGCTGTAAGTCAGTGTCTCTTTTCATACACGAATTTAGTGTGGGGCCGTTCACTCATGAAATAACTTCATTCCTCCATCAGCACCATCTCAGGACTGCTGTGACTTATCTGGTATGTGCCACAAACCAGTTTTGATCAACGGTAGATGGTACCTTTTATTCATTCAATTCCATCTAATGGCATTGCGCTCTTTTACACAGCACCTGCGGCCACTGCATGGTTGCCCGAAAGCAGCAATGCGTCAGCGATAGGGCCCGCCGCTTCTCCAAGTGAACCTTGCTGTAAGCTATTGTTTCTTTAGGTCTTAACGAAGTCAGTGAGCGGCCGTTTGCTCATGCAATAATTTCATTCCTCCATTAGCATCATCTCAAGACTGCAATGACCTTCATGTTGCTTTCCATGAGCCGGTTTTGACCAATGGTAAATGGTACCTTTTATTCATTATGTTGTGGTAGCCAATGGCACAGTGATCTTCAAAGCAGTCTCCACTGTCACCAGACCTTTCTTGTAAGGGTGTGCAAATATTGAATCGAATATTCTTGTATTTGACCCTGTAAACCAATCAAATAGTGAATGTTCAAAGTTATTCAAAACGAATCTAATTCTTTCTCAAGTTTTTAAACAATTGCCATGAAGTGAGAATAGGGTGTTGCCCAGTTTTCCCGATGACTGTTAAAAAAAAGGGGGGGCCCACTTCGATGTCGCACGACATTCTGTCACAATCTGGCAGAAAGGGGCGTTAAGTACTGCAATGCTGTCCGGTCACCTCAAAGCTCCTTTTGCATCAGTTTGTCCCATTCACATGGCTTAAAGAAAACAAAACAATCTCCTCATAAACATTACCTTCAGCATTCTCGATGCTGTTCCCACCATTTTAAAAAATTTTCTACACCATTAGGGCATGCAACTGGCCTAAAATTACGTGCCTCTATTTGATGCTGCGGCCCATCTGGGGGAGCCAAGGAGAAAAAGCGTGCTGTGAGCAGCTGGCGCGCTAGCAGAATCGAGAAGGAAAGCGCTGCGGGGAGGAGAGTGTCACTACATTCAAATCATTAAGGGGCTTTATTTATCACATCAGGCTGACAGTGATGCAACCGACGAGCGCAAGTTGTTGTACTGCGACAGGCTTTCATGTCGGAGGCACCAATAATATCAGCGTGCTGACCTTTTGACTGAACCTTGCGTGATTGGCCGTTGAACCGACAATGCGACAGCCACAGCATGTTCGCTTGTATATATAATTAATCTCACTCAAACTGAGTCAAAGCATCCTTACGAAGTTGAAATGCAAATGCTTCAACCCACTCAAGCTTTGCACATGAGGTTTGAGCCAATGTTGATCCTGTTCGGCAGAGGTTAGGCCTGGCGCCATTGAGTTCGCTACCGGCAGACCTGAACTGAAAAGTAAGTGGTTAAGACGAAGGAAACTGCCCTATTAGTTCAATTGCGGCCCTACAACAATTTGATATCAACTAGTCTTCACTTGGCAAGGGACGTACAATGTAAGCGGCGACACAGAGCAGTGCCAATATCTGTATGTCACTGTTTTTGCATAGCTGCGGGTCGCATTCGCTACGTAGATGGGTGTGTCTGTACGTGCTGTCATGCTGACACATTTCTTAGTTCTATAGATGCACTGTTTACCTCTGCGTCAAAAACGAAACAAGAGACAGTGCATTTGGTACAGCAACATAAACAACTGCCTTGCCCAGTTACACCAATGGTGTGTCAGCGATTGCATCTGCATTTTTCGCTAGAGAACAACATGGCCTATCTATGAGCAATTATGCGAGCACAGTTTTCTCTAATAATGCTTTATGGCATGCGCAAACTGCAAGTATGATGAAATTCAAGAAACACGAGAATAAACAGCCTGTAATATATGTATCTGGATCATAGTTGCCGTTGTTTAAGTGGCTCGGCTACTCATATTGACTCGTCTCAGGCTGGAACAATGAGTCTCATATGCACAGATATTTATGGTTGGCTACGTTTTGACATTATTTCATATTTGCGATGCACCTTCTTCCCACTATTTGATGCTAACAACGACCTGTGGCAGTGGATATCTATGTACGCAAGTGCACCCCTTTTGTAGATTTGACACAAAAGGCTGCACTCGAAGACTTCTTGAATATGGAATGTGTCGAAAGAATGTGTAAAAAGAATACAAAAAGTGAGGCGCAAATGCAGAAAACCGCGACAACAAACTCCAAAGCAGCCGCATTGGCAGACAAAGCTCGGCGTGCCTTTATCAGCCAGTGTTAACAAAATGCACTGTGTGAGGAGGCCGCATTCAGACCTCCTCACGTAGTAGTCGGTGAGTGCTACATGTATAGGCACCGGCTACGGGCCCCCTCCTCCCCCCTTTCCTCCTCAAATGGCATTACCAGAGTTGTGTTGCCCACACCATTCGAGGTTTTTTTTAGTTGCCTCAGCCTTCTCAGCTAAAATTTTATTGTGACTAGAAGCTTACTGGCTGATTGGTGGCACGAACATGCATGGCTTTTAATTCACATTTTTGCTTTATTTCTGCAAATCCTGACAATAGGAGGATAAGCACATTAAAGCACCAGCAGTGGCTACCTCATATGAATTTTTTTCACTTCAACCTTTTTCCATTTTCACTGTGGGCACCATGCACAGACACAATATATGTAAATATAAACAGGACAAAGTTTATTATATTTTTCAAAGAGAAGGAACTAGCCTACTAACTGTATTTTTAATGGTATGGATAGCCTATGCCTAGCGAATTAATAGTTTGCTGTATGGTAACCCAGCTTCAAATTGCCTTGCGTGCTTTGTTGACCCTGAAAAAAAAAAAGAACCCTGCAGATTCTAGTGACCCCTTTGGAAGAGTCTTCTCAACAGCATGGGAAACACGTGAATGATATGTGTCTCAGTATTGCTTGTGTTTCCAGTAGGCAATGCTAACGGCTCATGAAAAAACAGAAACCTACTGATTCACAACAGTTATCAGGGATGGAAACATCGGCACTTGCATGCGGATGTTATAAATATGTCCAATTCTCTTACTAACTGAAATGGGGCCAAGCCGGATTCACTCGAAATTAGAAGCAATAGCAGTCATGTGCAGTAGCGCTTATACTCGTACTCGCAGTAAAACAAAGAAAATTAGAGAAATAAAAGAGGCTACAGTTTTGCCGGAAAGGCGAAGCAGTATTAATGATAGCTTCGTATAAGACAATTACACAAAGGAAGCATACACCACCGAGAGACGCCAGTCTCTTGATGATGCGAGGGGCCTCAGATTGTGAAATAGACCTCTCCTGGCGTAGGTCACACCGCCCCAGTGATATCACAGTGTGGCGTCACCGGCACATGTGCAGTGACCCTGGTTGGCAAAACACAGCTGCCAGCGGCTTGCTGTGTAGTGCAGTTGCGCAGTGCTTGGTGTAGGTGGGCGCCACGTGGACATGCGTTTCTCTTTTCTGTTTTTATGTGAACCTCCACGATTCTTTCGCCAGCTGGATTAGCAGTATTGTGTGTCGGAGAACACCAGCTTGTCGTAAAATGCGTGATGAAAATCTGGCGCTGCTGGCCTATTTACTTGCGAACTTGAACCACATGGTGGTCTTTGATGGATTGTGCAATGAAGAGTGTCTGCTTTTCCATGGAGATGTGCCACATTTGTTATGCTGTGGTAAAGCATGTGGCGAAAAACAGTGATGATATCGGCTCATCTTTGCGTAGAGAAATGGACCACAGTGCGTGTGCGTGTGTGGCGCCTATAGAGCTTCAGGACCCATAATTATTGATCTGGTGAGAATGAACGAGACGCGATGATTAGTGAGCGCGTGTGTATCGGTGCCATCTCTACTGTGCGCAGAAAAAAAGAGAAGAAAACACTGAAAAATAATCTATCGACTGAATGATAAAGCTATAAATGAGCTCCTAGCACGTTTTGACCACTGCCGAAGCTGCATGTATACATTTTATTACTGGGAATGACAATATGGCAAACCACTGAAATAATCGCGTTTTAATGCAGATCTCATGTGACTTAAGTAAAACAGAACTGTCTTCTTTTTATTTATTGTTATACTCACCTTTATCTAGTTTATAGTTTATCTATAGCTTATCTTTGTCATGTACAAGATGAGGTGACCACACAATTGACACATATTCAAGAACAGGACTGACCAGCGATTCATAGGCTGTTAGCTTGTATTCTTTAGTCGTGCCATTTAAAGTGCCTAAGTAACCTATTTTGTTAAACGAATTTGCACAAATAAGGTCAACATCAAGGTGCCTTAATTCCTGGACTCTTTCTAGTATGTACTTTGCATTGCCATACTTGAATTGCAAGGGTCGTTGCTTATTAGTGAATTTCATTATCACCAGTTTCTTAAAGTTACTCTCAATTTGCCAAGTTCTGCTAGTCATAAGAAGAAAACGCATAATTTAGTCAAACCTGATCAGTGACACTACAGACATTAGAATACAAAAAGCAGTCATCCACGTATAGACAAAGCTTAAGTGGAGTGTTAGTAACAATTTGAACGACATGATTGATATAGATAACTAATAAGAGGGGTCCCAATACAGAACCCTGTGGGACACACGAAGAAATGTGAACCAGTGATGACTGCTGGCGATTGTAGTTAACAAACTGAGTCCTAAGGCACAAGTAATCTGTAATCCAGCCAAGTAACTTGTCAGCATTCGGCCTATGGCTACATGACTTCCAGGAATGACATGCTCTCCTGGAGAAGCCATTAATAATTATTTGCAATCGATGAAACGCACAACTGATGAGCACACAACATGGGTGCAAGTTCACAAATCAGCTGACGAAAGCCCTGCACCCTTCCAAAACATTTTCATGCAGAGTGAGGCAGAGGGCAGCACAGCAGAAATAAAAATGCAGATTGTTGGACGTGTATGTTGCTCGCAGTGGCAGTTGAAGGTCAGTCAGCTTGCTTGTTTGCTGTAACCGCAATGTTCATCTGGTGTTTTACATGCCAGTATGCACTGATGTGTACGGTTTTGCTTTTCTAGCCAGCAAAATAGTCGTTTATCGTCATTTCTCGACTTACCCTCAGACCCAAAGCTACAGGAATAAGAAATAGGAGCCAAACTCGAATTCAAATAACTTGGCCGTGTCCAGCCTTCATTTTCTCCAAACTGACTTTGTTTTGACACTTAGCAATTAATGTGCTGGCCTTCTCATGAACATAATTAAGTTTGAAGAAATACTGGTACCCCTTTTGTCAGCTTGGCACATCCATTCTAGGGTATTGGCCACGAATGTGCACATACCAGCATCACATTAGCAGTGGCAATGTTGCCTGTTTGAGAACATATGCTATGACTCAAGTTGTCTAATAGGCCAGATGGAAGCCAGCCGCAATTACCATAAAAACCCGCATATAATACGAACCCATATATAGTATGAATTGAAATTTCTGGGACGCGAAACAGAAAAAGAAGTTTAATCCGCATATAATACGAGTGAGGAAAACTCAACGAAAAAATTTATTTAAATTGCACTCCGCACTTCAATCACTGTCTTCCTCAGCTGTGCTCCCTTTGGATAGTTCGTTGTCGGACATATCCTCCCAGAGGTACTCACCCTCTGTGCCATCGAGTGCATTCGAGATGCCGCACTTCTTGAATGCGCGACGCACAAGGTCCTCTGGTATGCTGGCCCACGCGTCCACAATCCGCTTGCATAGCGCGGCTGGCGAAGCCCGCTTCAGCTGCATGGTTGGTGTACCTGCAGGCTCACCTGCAGGTTCATGCAAACATCTGCTCACCTGCAGGACTTGTTCATGCAAACATCTAAAGGCTGCAGCTGAGATGTCATCCCACCCGGGATAACGACGAGTTCAGGGCCAGATTCATGCAGCAGCCTCTTCACTGAGTCGGCCAAATGGCAGTGAAATGTGTCCAGCGCGAGTATGGACGGGAACGACAACAGTGCTCCGGGCCGCCTACACCAGACGGATTTTATCCAGTCGAGTACGACAAGATTCTCGTTCATCCAGCCTTTCTCATGGCATCTCACGACCACATTTTTTTGGCAGCTCCTCACCTTTAGGCACTTTCTTGTGCTCAAAGATGACATAGGGCGAAGCTTGCCTCTGTCTGCCGTGCATGACAACATGACGGTAACTCACATTTTCTCGTTGCCAGTGGACCAGACATAAACTTGCTTAGAGCCCTTTTCGTGCATGATGAGGGCCGATGGCATGTCCAGATAAACCGTCATTTGGTCTGCATTGCTAATTTGCCCTAGCTGGAAGTTCTTGGACTTGCTAAGCGAAATAATGTGGTGCTGGGAAGCCACAAGCAGCTCTTCGAACGATTCAGGCAGCTTTTGCGAAATCGAAGTTCAGCGGTGTAAGGAAAAACCAGCACGGCACACGGAGCGATAAATCCAGTGCTTGCTCGCTTTGAAGGCAGCGCTCGGTAGCCTTTTTCTCTTGCAAACTCCTTAGCTTTTGTTTGTATAAGCTCCACCCTCGCACCTAGATGCGCAGGTTGCTGTTGGCGTACGAACTCCGTCAGGGTGAGTTCGATTTCTGGGAATGTCCCACTCTTCAGGCCGTGAAAGCTTCTTCGCGTTCCGCTGCATGCGAGAAGGGCTTCTTTTTGTTGACGACGTCCACGAATGCACCCCTCCTTGACGCCAAACTGCCTCCCGGCCGCACTGTTGCCGATGTCCTGTGTAGCTAAAATAACCTTTTTCTTGAAAGCAGCCGAGTATTGTTTTTGTGGTCCAGACATCTTGGACCTTCAATGTGGAATAAAAAAAGATGCACTTCGCGAAGCGTGATTTGCACGTGCGCTGCCAAGGTGCACACTCAACAATAAAGAAACGATATAACAAATACAAGTCGTAGCCATGCAGCAATAACGAAACCAAAACTTCTAGCCCAAATTTCTGACTGAAATTTTCATTTGGATCCGCATATGGTACGAGGTGAAAATTTGTGACGCTAATAATAGGAAAAGAACCTCATATTATATGCGTGTTTTTACAGTAAGTTGCCTATTTGTACACACATACAGTGGCACATAGGTAATGGCACAGGATATTCTGCAGTAGACAACTTGGGTCACTGGTTAGCCTATATGAAAGAGGTTATATGCATACTGCAAATTGGGTGAAGCTCCCAAAGAATACTAATGGCATAAAAAATAGGTGAGTGCCGCGTGTGATTTTTTTAAGGTGTGCTCACATCTGGAAGCTGCGCTCACATCTGGCAGCCACGGACATCACGGCAACATTGTGAGCCTGTGAGCAATGGCGTCCTGTGAATCCACCTCCTGGGTACACCAAAACTGGTTCGAAGAAAGAAATGTTATAGTAGTAAATTACTCGGGACACTCTGGTGTTCGCCAGTATTTCATTGCGATTAGCATTCTTTGGGAACTTAACCGAGATTACAGTGTGTGCGTGTGCCAAGGTTCTTAATAATAGAGAGTTCTAGATAGGGGCCCCAAACCTTTTGGGGCCCCAAAGAAATAGCGTCGAAGCCACTGCGCATGCGCGAGACGCGAACTGCGTTTGTGTTTTGCGTTGGGAACACTATTTCACCGATTTAGCGGGAGTCCAAATAGCGGCCCCAAAAGCTTTGCGTCGGCAAACATAGTGGCACCCATCGAAGTGACGGCTCTAACCTAGCACTAAACTGGGTTCGATTTGTGGTAATGCGTGTAGTTCGCAAGCTAGGAAAATTGACTGCGGTTATCGCTTTCTCTCAACTAGCATGTGTTATGAAGATTGATTCATTAGACGCCGCTGATTCCGAATTCGATTGTGGATTTTATGGTTCGTAGGCCTAACATGGCTAAGCTTGGCACGTAAAGACACGTGCTTGGCACGTGAAGGCACTTAAAGTTGGTTTGCTCAAAACTAAGCGCAACTAATTGTTTGCTACTTACAGAATAACCTCTAAATTGTAATTAAACGTGAATACATGCAAGTCAGAATTACTATTCCTATCATAAAATGGTATATTTTTAAAAATTATTTCTAATAGCTTTTCTTTGACACCGTAGTGGCACTGTCAGCGCAAGATGCTATCCGCAAACGTAAAACCTTATTCTAAAACTCTTCACTTCTGCGTGCCCCAACGTGAACACCCGCAAAGCTCTTTGGGGCCCCAAACTATTGGGGCCCCTATTCTAAAACTCTCTTATAATCATAACATATAGAACATATTGCCACGAGCATAACAGTTAGCTGTGTGGTGAGTTTTTCACTTCTGCAGAAGCTGAGGCCAACGACGATGAAGACGCATTCTCGGTGAAAGTGTCAGATGGGAACTGCCTGCTTCTGTTAGATTAAACCTAATAGTTTTTATCGTATATATATAGTAATGTGACTAGTAGAGGTGCGGGGTAAACTGTTTCATGCACTGCAAACAATAGGAAGCTCCCAACTTCGATCGCGACACTTTCGAAGCTGACCTTTGGCGAAGCCAGTGACAACTAGGACTACCACCAGAACTAGGCCCTCTCTCAGTAAAGTGTACAACCATGACAACCAGTTCGAGTAGTCAGACTGGAAAGACCACCACTCTGCCTGCTCCGTGGATTTTCAACACACCGCGAACCCCAAGGTCACTTCAGGGTGACGCATTCGAGGATGTTGAAGGCCTGGCTGGACCACTACAGTCGCGTTGCCAGTGTCAATGAATAGGATGACCACTGGAAGCTCCAGTATATCTACTACGCCCACGAGGATTCGGTGTGCATCTGGTTGGAAAACTACGAAGCGATTTTGGCAACCTGGCAAGAATTCTGTAGCCAGCTGCGCAATACCTATGGAAGTGCAGACCGGAAGGAGCAAGCAGAACATACTCTCAATTCCAGGAATCAAAGACCAAATGAGAGTGTCGCCATGTTTGTTGAGGACATGTCACGACTGTTTCGGCACACTGATCCTGGAATGACAGAAGAAAGTATGCTTGTTGATGCGGGGCATGAAAGAGAAGTTGTTTGCAGGTCTAGTGTGCAACCAACCAGGTACTGTAGCTGAATTATTCGATGCCACAACAATGATGGAGTGTATGTTACGGTAGCAGTCGTCGCAGTACGAGTGCCCAAGCAACTTCACATCTCTCTCTTCTCGTCCATGGCCACGCCTGATTTGACAGCACTAAGGGAGCTCGTGTGCAGTATTGTATGCGAGGAGCTGCAACAAATTCACGCAACATTTCCTCAATCCCACTTGACCGCTTTAAGTGATGAGCAAAACAAGTACTAGGTGAAAGCAGGAGCCAACGTTTCGACAAGTGGACTTGTCTTCTTCAAGGCGGTATATGCTTTTCTCACCAGTTTATATAGGTGGTGTTCTTCTAAAGGGGAGAGGGCGAAAGGCGGGTGGGTGTGGCAACGAGTGAGGGTGTGTTAGCGGCGAGGGTGTAGAATTGAGAATAAAGGAGTGCTGTGTACAAGGACTGTGACACGGTCGCCTGTCAATCACATGTCAGCGGCCGTGTGTCAGCCGGCGTGTGAACAGCATGCACAGCACCCCTCTATTACCTGTTTCGCTGGTGGTCATGGGCTATCATGTCTCTGAAAGAGATAATAGGAGGAGTGGCAGAAACCAATGCTCTTGATAAAAGAAAATTAAAAGAAAATACTGAAATGGAATAAATAAACAAATAAAAGAAAAAAACATGTAAAGGAAAAAAACACTAGGCAACCAAACTAAGTGTTGTTGCCTATAGCTTGAAATTTAGCCTAGCCAATAGATTCTAAAGCCTTCTTCGAAATGTTTATGCTTATTGGTTGCAATGTCTTGAACTTATGGATAAGGTATGATTCTCTACATTTTCTTTATCGTTCAGAATGGAAATTTCACTGTAAGATGTAGAGTTCATCAAAGTTATGACATGGTTGGCTGAAATGCTTAGCGACGGCTTTAGAAAGCTTTTTAGCTGTGTCTGTGTGATGACCGTTTAATCTGACATTCATTGATTGTCCCGTTTCCCCGATATATTGTTCTTACGGAAGGAACAAGTAAACCTAGATTTGACTTTGTGTGTATAACTATTTGCGGTGCTTTTAATTTTAATGTCACTTTGAAGGTGCCTGCAGGTTTTGCACCTGGGACGACAACATGCTTTTATTACGGGAAAATGATGTTGGCTGACTTTTGCATACACTAACATGTCTTTGAGGTTCCTGTTGCGGCGATAGGTAACCCTTGTCACATCCGGCAATGCTTTTCTCAGACGCTCGTTGCTTGATAATATTGGGCGGTATTTTCGTAGGATGTTGTTTATATTTGGGAGTGCATTAGAATATTTTGTTATAAAGGCTGACTGTCTATCAGATTCTGGTGTAGACTGTTTCTTCGCTAATTCCGACGGTTTCCCCAATTTTGACACGACATCATAAGCTCTATCGAGAGCAACTTGTGGAAAATTTTTTTTCTGCTAGCATTGCTTTAAGGTCATTTAGGTGGTGGATATAATCGTGGTCTTCACTGCAGATTCTTCTTATTCATTTCGCTTGTCCAACAATAATTCCTTGCTTGCAGTGTCGTGGGTGATCACTGTTGTAGTCTAAATATTGCTGGCTATCCATCGGCTTCCAGTTAAAGTGTCGTTCTCAGTTTTTAATTTTCTGTGTAGACCGTCGTGTCGAAGAAGTTGATTTAAACAGGAGAGTGGTGAGCAGTAAATTTAATACTCCGGTGAAAGTGATTGAAATGGCTAATTAAGTCGGTTAACAAGTCACAACTATTATAGCAGAGTATTGAATTTTCAGTAATTATTTTTGGTAAAAAGCGGCGTAATTAGATTCTGTGGCCTTTTTTGGCTTTTTATATGGCCGATTGGTCTCGTATTTGATAAAAATATAAAAATCTGACATTCAAAGTTAAAACTATGAATAAAAAAGATGGTTTTATTGTGGTTTGTAGGTAGCACATGGCACCATTTGGCAAGCCGCACACGAGCTGAGGCTTTTCTTATTCCGCAGATTCACATCTGAGCGAAAAGTAATGATTAGACAAGAACTTCCAAGTGCGTCTCCTGAATTGCTTTTGCAGAAGCTATCTTTTTAAAAAAAGTTATGGGGTTTTACGTGCCAAAACTGATTATGAGGCACACCGTAGTGGAGGACTCCGGAAATTTCTACCACCTGGGCTTCTTTAACATGCACCTAAATCAAAGTACACGGGTGTTTTCGCATTTCGCCCCCATCGAAATGCGGCTGCCATGGCCGGGATTCGATCTTGCAACCTCGTGCTCAGCAGCCCAACACCATAGCCACTGAGCAACCATGGCGGGTAAATTATCTCTTGCTTACCAACATACACATTGTTACGAAGGTTATGGGAAGCAAAGGACATGGACATGGCAAGATCACTTCCATGTCTGCACAGTGTTGCATGTGGTGAGCCTGTTAACATGTTTCTTGGTGTAGTGAGGTGGCAAGGTCGGTGCTGGAAAGTCCTCCACCCCCACCCCTGGCTACAGGCCTGATTCTACTGTAGATCAGGGATCAGGACCCAAGCATGACTGCAACTATGCACAGAAAGAAGGATCAAAGATGTGCACACTTTCTTTATTTTACAAGTTTTCCCAAAACTTTAAATGATTATACATACAAATGCAGGCTGGCTTCTGCAATATAGTGTGTCAGTAGTGCTTAGTGGCAGAGCCCATGAAGCTAGAAATCATAAAAGCACTTTTAAAATGTTAATTTTTATTTCGACGTATCACTCGGAATGTTTCACACAGAAAACGAAAGAAGCTCGAGTTAGTGTCACCGAAGTCGCAATTTTTAGTTGAAGGAAGCACAGGTTTTACATGTTATCAGGGCCTGTATAACATTTCATTTTCCATTCTTTCATAAGATCAGCACATGTAAAATAGCCTGAGGATCTAGCGATGAACTGCCCAAAGATGGAAAATTGGTGAGTTGGAACTTATCTATGACAATAGCGCACAGAAAAATGAAAATGCAGGAAGAGAAAACGACATTATAAGAACTTGCAGTGCCACTGTGTACTTCTAAGCTTGTTCTCAGCCCATTTCTTTTGTGTTGTGTTTTTTGTGCTCATTTACTGTGTCCTTTTCTTACGATGCAGCATGCCGAATGGCCGATCCGTGCGATGACAGCGGCGTGTCGATCCATCTGATGACGAAGGCTAAAAAGAATAAAAAATGAAACAATGTTTCAAAACACAGCCCAAGGTGGCGTCACCACTCCTGCTGTGCATCTGGAGCACATAAGGGTGTTGGTTTCACAGGCTTTTTCTCTTCCTCATGCCAGTGGTGATGTCTTCAGCTGTCAGCAGAGAAAACCTCACGACCATCTTCAATGGGACCTGCGACCAAAAAAAGCATGCAGCTATAAAATTATAGCCACTTCCACCCAGATGCTTTGGTAGAAATGTGAATTTTTCAGGCAAATTATTGTCACCGTTGTCGCAGTGCCCGTGATATCTTGTAAAAAGTGAAAAGTGAGGCAACATCCCATCAGCATATGCTGTGAGTGCGAGGGTGAGCTACAAAGGATGGCGGCTTGATGTATGCAGTCTTCCTGCATGCCCAATGTTCGAGGTCATGTGGTCAAGTACACTCTAGCCTCGCACTCAAGCATACACTAGTATGTTGACATTCCTTACTAATCTTGCTGGATAAGTATCTTGGCATTCCATTATGATGGGCTGAGTTGTTTCCCAACTTTTGTTGCATCTGACACATGCCTGATCCCCTTTATTTCTTGCCATACCATACAGACTCGTGCAATTTTTTTCCACAATTATGACGAGATGTGGCCCTTGCACAGGTCCGAACCTCTTGGTCAAAATGCTGCCGGCGCAGCTGATGGCTTGTGCACACTGTGGCTTTAGCCATCTAGTAGCATCACGGTATGTGCGCAGTGCATAAAAATTCGCCACTGCATGCGTGCGGCATCAGTACATCGAACATGATTGCTTCTCCAATAGAAATTTTTCCCCCCAAATCTTGGGCTGCCAAGTTGGGGGTGCGGTCCTTACATGAGTTTATAGGGTATTTGTGAATTGCCACGGTCTTTGTTTCTATCCTTTGGATCCAACTGACCTGTTTCCCTGACTTTTTTTCCGATTACTCTGGTGTCAGTTGCCTCTTTTCCAAGAAGTGCCCTGTAGTAGCAGAGCATCATATCACTCTCTATTGAGGCAGGGCAGCATTATTCTGAGTGCTTAATACACAGGCTAACTGCTTATGATTCTGAATAATAATATGGCTAGTTATAACAATCTTTCAATTATGAGGGCCACATATGAGTTGTAGTGAGAATTTGAGACGGCAAGCTAAGCCCAGATATAGCTGCAGACTACTCAACATTTTCTGAAATTATTGCATTAGTTATCAGTTGATTTGTCTGTATACAAAGTTCAAGCTTAATTTAACAGGGCTACGCGCTTGCTGCTGGGATAAGTGCAAGCAGTCGCACCAGCTTTATGGTAAACTCTGCTCACTACACCAGTGCAATGGTGCACTGACCTTTGTTTTCTCTGTTCACATTAGTTCCACACTGTGAACAACATGGAGCAGGCACATCTTGAGGGCTTGCAGGGCAAATCGCATCCCAATGTAGTTCCAGGGACCAGCACCAAACGGCTGGTACGAGTAGTGTTGCATGGAGCCAATGTTCTCGTCACTGAATCTGCGTTTGGCAGAGGTCGGATTCACTTTGGTGGTTCAGAGAAATGTGACCCACAAGGAAAGAAATGGCTAAAGATTTACTTGTTTACTTATACATTACTGATAACCAGAAAAAGACCAAAGTAGTTTGTATAATGCGACAACACATAAATGCATTTAAGGGACCAAGGTTAGGTCCACAAAGAGCAAGTTGGCGAGTGAAAGACTCGAGAACCGTTTAAACCAATAGCAGGAGCAGAAGCAGCTCTCTTATTCCCTTTTTCTTCTAGGCTCGCAGCACGAGGTACGAGACACATGCCGGAGTGTGCCATATATAGAAGGCAGCCGAGAAAGATGATGACTGCTGTAGAAGGCTCCCCCTCATTTTAGGAAAAGAGCAGTGGTGGCCAAGAAACTGCCTTTGATGCCAGATGGGTAGATGGTAGGTAGGTGGTAGAAACTGCCTTTGATGCAAGATGGGTTAATACGGTAGGTAGGATTGGGTAGAGTCGTCATTTAAGCAGTTGTAAAGTCGTTGAAAATGAACAATGATGGTGAGGTTGTGCTGGCTTGACCCTGTCTATCGCCACAGCTTCTTCACGTCCGTTGAGGTCGGTGGTAACAGCTTTTTCTGTCTGCTTAGTATCTTGAAAGGGCCGTCATAGGGAGGCATAAAAAAATGATTGCATGCTTTCACGCTGTATGAAAATGTGGCTCGCTTTAGACATGTCTATGCTGACAAAAACATTACTAGAGGATGAAACTCTGCTACGGCAAGGACGCAAGCATGTAATCTGGAAGCAGAGCTGGTGAGCATAGCTGCTTGGGTCGGGCGTGGCAGCAGTAGCTGGTTCGAAAATTCACCCGGCAACCACAGTGTTGTGCCATAGACCACACCGCAGCTGTGCAGCCAAGGTCTTCTGAGAAAGAGGAATGCACGCCTAGCAGGACGAGAAGAAGGCCTTCAGCCTAAGAAGAGTGAGCCTGATGGGCCATCAAGGCAGCTTTAAGTTGATGGTGAAGGCGTTCAGCCATTTCATTTGCTGATGGGTGATGCACGGTAGTAGGAATATGGCACACGCCAAGCAGTTACATGAGTTCGCTTAAGAGATCACATTTGAACTGTCGGCTTCGATGGGTTGTAACAACGCTGCAGCATCCGAAGCACGAGATCCAACCAGTGGCAAAGCCGCAGCCACTGTAAGAGAGCGAGGCATTCACGAGCCCAGCGGCACATGTCAGAGTTCACATTCGGCCACATAAAGTGGGAAGTAATTAGGCGCTCGTTGGCATGAACTTCGGGATGACTTGTGCGGTGTAGCTTGTCAAATAATTGAGGGCGGACTCTGGATGGAACAAATGAGTGTGTTCGACCACCTGATACGTCGCAAATGATAGTGCCTGAAGAAAATGAGAAGGGGCCGGAGATGACCTGCAAGTGAGCTTTAAATCTGCCAGTTTATCCTTATGCGAGCGTCAAGTTCACCTAAGTGTATATAGACTGACGAAATGGGCAAGTGAGAATGGTTTCCAGTTTAATACGGAAAGAACAACATGCATACTGTATACAAGAAAGGCCTGTGCCATCCATCCATCCATCCATTGAATTAAATGAACACCAAGTTAGGGTGTCTAGATAGGGGAGGTGTGATGACCGCGGCGCCCATAGAGTTAGTAGAACAACTCTAGAGGAAAAGCTGGGCCGGAAAAGTGGGAACCTCTAGGGCGCCGCCCTGTTGCTACTGGTCAATGTGGCCAGCGCAATTACTATTGAAAGAGCTGAGAACAAGTACAGGTCACCTTATGCTTTGTCACCTAAAAACGCATACCTGATGGCTTTATGAAGGTGCTACGTTAATATTAAGTTTACAGAAAGCGATCGCTAAGTCCGTGACTTATGTAAATCACGATGTACGCATTCATGCAATAAAGGATGACGCGAATTTCGGTTTCGAATCTGTTTTTTGGATGCGTAGTAGTTTCGTTTGACATGCGATCGCGCGTCGACATCGGACGCTATGACACACTCGTGCCTTATGTGCCACCGAAGCCCCGAAGTGGTCTGGCATATACCTTCACATGTAAGTAAACGAATTTATCTCCTTGTTGAGAATATCACGCGAGTAGGCAGATCTTGTGGTACATCACAATCGTTCGAGAAGCGTCACAATAGAGCATTTTTCTGCATGCGGAGCGGTGTTTTTATTTGCAGGTTTCCCTTCAGTAGGAAATTGCTGGACAGGCGGACCAGCGCACCGGAATTGTACTGGCGAAGCCACAAGCAACTCAAAGAATCTGTTTAATTGTTGCACTTTGAACAATCATGCTTCTACAAAGGCCACAGCAGAAAAACAGCCTGATGACCGAGTATTTCTGTGCCACGAAGTAATCAAGAGGCGAGTGCCTAATGCGGACGAAATAGAGTGCATCGAGACTTAGAACGACAGAAAGCTGAGCTAGTTCGTAAGGATTCATTATGCAAAACAGAGGTGAGGCGTGCAGACAGGACACAAGAGTAGAGAAGTGGGCGGCGCGCGTGTTGTTTGCTTGTAAATACTCTACTCTTGTTTCCTGTCTGCACGCCTCACCTCCGTTTTGCATAACGGGTGCATCGAGCCACATATTAATAGCTTAGGCGTTTTATTAACTGTGCAATATTTTCAACACTTCCTTGCATGCCATTTCATGTGGCATATCTTTTCTGGTCACAAATTTGTGCAGCGAATCTATTTGCATGATCGACTCCGGGCCTTTGGGACCGTTCACTTGCACTTGATGCTGAGTCTTTTACATGTACCCATAAACTGCAGATATGCACGTCAGATCCCTGCGAGCACTTTCAAAATTCAATTATTTTCGACAGCAGGCACATATGCAATACTGACATAATCCGGAATACCACTAAGCAGCTGGGACACATTTTTGTTGACCATACTCGCAGGTAAAATAAGTACATCATGTGGACAGCTCCAGCTCATTTTCCTTAAGTCAGTGTGTACAAGGGTTATGCAAAAATAATTTTTTTCTCGCGCACCGATTATTTTGCTTTATAAGCAAGAGAACCCACCACGTTAGTGTAACGTATCTTGTGCATCACACTAATATGTGCTTTCATTTACCAAGTGAGATGAGTTACTTTTATGGCTCATTCAGTCATATCACACTGCAAGCTGCATTCATCAATCTTCAATGGGATTTTGCAAATGTTTAATGAAACATGTTTCCCTTTTATGCAGATATGCAATGGCAAGCCCTTCCGTGTGTTCCAAAGGTAAAATTTAAGCTCTAAATTAAAGAAGACATTTCTAGTCAGAAACAAGCAAAAATAGTGAATGCAGAGTATCAGAAGCCCAAGGTACAGAAATTATGAGAAGTGTCGAATGATTTTAAGGAAAGAGTCGTATTTAAAAATGCAAGACCCTTTAGTGGAGGTCAAGCAAGTCAATATAGGTAGAATACTCTGCAAAATTATGCGAGTGAGGGGATGTCAAACAATGGGTCAGGAAATGCATTGTTTTTCTGCAAAACAAAAGCTGATTGCCATTACATAAGTCACTTTAGCATCATGATAAATTCAGAAATAAACCAAAAAACAAGACACGCAAAAATAAACAAAACATTTAATGATATTTCAGCAGAACTTTTTGTTGGGCTAGTTGGTGCATATTACTGAAGTACTATAGCGCCAAACAGACGACAGAAGAAGAGACACGGACATAAGCGCTCGTCCGTGTCTCTTCTTGTGTCGTCTGTTTGGCGCTATAGTACTTCAGCCATTTAATGATGCTCTCTCCACACTGGGATAAATAAAAACAAACACATCACATCTAATGTGGACATATCAGATGCCTTGTGAAACAATAAAGGAACAATTCAGTTTCGAGCTATGGCACTTGCCGCATAGATGTGGGGGGGCCTTGCACCAATAGTGATAGTTACCACTGCATTTAGAAATTGAAAGCATTCGTGCAGACAAGGATGATTCTTTATATTTTTGGCTACCACTTCAAATGCCTCCACCAAGTGTTACAATGCTGCACGCAGCCATACTAAGGATCTCGCAACAACACCTGCAGGTAAAAAGCAGAAGCAGTCAAAGTGCTGGTGTGTTCTGGACACTATGTTTGAAAACTTTTAGGCAAGAAGAGTGCAAGAAGCAGACATAACTGCATTTATTTCCATAATTCCCCATTTAAATGGCCTTTTCTTTTTGCTTAGACAATGCCTACGCCTAGCCACAGCAGCTCCCTCATACAGACTCTGCAAACCAAGAGGCCGTGGAGGCAAATGCAGTTAAGAGGCAATAAGCAATAGCACTGGTATCGACATTCGTCTAATTTCTTTTTATTTCATTTAGGCAGCCAGCACACCTCGAACAGCCACCTTGACTGCAGGTGTGTCACCCTAGTCGCCAAGGAAACATTTGAGGGAAAGTGACAGGCAATGTGAACAGCCACTCCTCCATGTAAACAATACTCTTTCTCTCGGATGACTCCTATGCCTCACCACGCCAGCACACTTGTGCACAAAGATGCCGCAGAGGCACGTGCAGGTCAGAGGCAAGAAGCAGTGGCACTGGTGTCGACATTTACCCAATTTCTTTTTCTTACACTGAGGCAGCCAGCACACCTCGAACAGCCACCTCGACTGCGGGTGTGTTAGTTGATCCCTGTTGTACATATGCTCATAATAAACTTCAGTAAACTTGAACTTCATAATAAACTTGAAGGCAAATGGTACATTGATGCATTGTATTTTTGAACATTTATTGTACACATACAATATATGTTATACTTTGCAGTGCTACAGAGCGTATTTTGAAGCTTCCCCCTATATTTTGCACCTTTAATTACGTATGTGTTGTGTGGCCCTCAATGCAGTTCATGTTGTAGCAGCTGCTTTGTCTGTGTATCGCACATTGGCTTAAGCTCGTGATATCCACATACTTCTCTCACATATACAAAATAAAGTTCTATGTAGTCCTCAGTGTTACAACAAAAAATGAAAGTAAACAATCCGATCGTGGAATTATGTTTATTACAGTGATTCCTACGACAGTTACTGACAAGTTGACAAATTGAACTGGTCAATCGGTCCATAGCCGCCTCTATTTTTCAAAAATAAAGGAGGCTATGATCCGTCATGGCAAGGAATTGTATGTATACATAAAAAAAGGGGGGTATGTATGTGTGTGTTTGTAGTGGGGGTATAGGATTAGGGCTGTACGAAAAAATGTACCAACACCGTCCTCTAGACCCATTCCGTTGAGGTACCGTAACAAAACGTATTATGCATAAAGTTCATACAACCAACTCTGATATTACTACAGACGCCAGGCGACGCGAGCTACATTTGTCATGATGCATTCGCGACTGCACCGGATGCCCTCCACATTATTCTCGTTAATCGTGCTCACTGCGCCGAGGCAAAAGAAAGACCATGGGCGCAGGTGCCTTTAAAGTATCTCGACCTTGCGAGGCACGGCTGCGCGTGCCAGGGGAGCTGTCCGTGCGAACACTCCCTGGCACACACCTGCCTTGGCGGCCCCAACCTACGTACCGTTCTGCTTCGAGCTTTGATCCCCCCACTGTCCCTCGGGTGCCCTGGAGTTCCTGCGCCGCCTGCTCTACTACCATCTCAGGTGCTCTCCTGAGACTTCCGTTTGTCGGTTACATGTGCCCTACAGCTGGATCATTACTTATAATAATAAAAAACCCGATCTATCGTCACGACGATAGATCGCGAAAGCGGCTTTTGCAACATACCGCGCCCGTGCGAAGATAATTACGGAACGCCAACGAGGAATCTGACCACAGCTTCCAACTCGTAACGTCGTCGAGTGACACTCCTGCAACAGGCGTGACCGCTGAAAACCGCATACCGCCAGAAGCTTGAACAGGATCATCCCTCGGTTGCATAACTGCCAGCTCTACGGCCAACATGGACCACACCCACACCATCCCGCAACATAGAATAAAGAACCGACTTATGAAGCCCAAACACACGGCTGCACGCACACATCACAACACTTCAAGCGAGACGCCGGATGGATGGATGGATGGATGGATGGCGGCTATACCCTTTGTAACGGGCGGCGGCTGGCGCCACCTAGCCTTTTGCTCCCCCCTCCTATTTTATTATTATTCTTTTTTTTTCTATCTTTATATCCTCTTTTTTTTTCAACCTAGTTTTTACTCCCCCCCAAGATAACTATCTAAAACAGTAGAGGAAACATTTTGTCCCCGATTTATGTTATTATCTATCCCTTGACTTCCTCCACCAATCCTCTAGCCTCCCCTTCGTTACTGCCACTCTTTTCTCGTCTATTTGCCCTCGTTCCCCGGGAAAACCTAATGCCCCTTCCATATCTGCCTCTGTTCCCTCTGCCAGGGTCGGGCGAAGGGCTGTGCATCTCAGCACTATATGTTCAGTGGTCTCCATTTCGGCTCCGCAAGCTGCGCACCCAAGGTCCACGTCTTCAAATTTATCCCTGTATGTTTTCGTCCTCAAAACCCCCGTCCTAGCCTCGAATAATAGTGAGCTGCCCCGCGAGTTATCAAATAAGAGCTCTCTCTTAATCTCCTGTTTTTGTGACCTATACATTGATAGCGATGGCTTTCCGAGAATTCTTTCTTCCCACATTTTTCTTTCCGTCTCCTTCACCTCCTTTCCCACACTAGAACCACTTTGGATCCCCTCCCTCGGCTGTAGGTATCTATTCCTCAGCTTCCTCGTTCGGAGTGTCCACTTTGTGTTCAAACTTTTCATGTACAGATATTTGTACACTTTTCCTGCCCACCTTTTTTCCTCCAGTGCTGAGAGTCTCTGTTCAAATTTTATTTTACTTATTGCCTCTCTACCTTCAAATGACGTCCATCCCATGTCCCCCTGCACTCCCTCATTAGGGGTGTTCCCGTGTGCTCCTAAGGCCAACCTGCCTACACTTCTCTGTCTCGTTTCCATGCATGCCTGAACTTCCGATTTCATGCACAGTACTGAATTTCCGAATGTGAGGCCAGGTACCATAACCCCTTTCCATACGCCCCTAACCACCTCGTACCTATTATAGTTCCAAAGTGCCTTGTGTTTCATTACAGCCGAGTTCCTTTTCACTTTTTCAATCATAGTCCTTTCCTGTTCTTCCAAGTACTTTTTGCCCTCGTTTAGCCATATGCCCAAATACTTGTATTTTTGAACATGATCAATCTTAGTGCTTTGTATTTCCAATGGTTCCCCCCTTTCTGCATTGTATACTAATACCCCAGACTTCTCTCTACTGCTACGCTGCTACTGTTGCCGGATTAAAACTGACTACTGTCACCAAGTCTAGCAAGCGTCTCAGGAGCTGGCAACCTCGGCGCGTAGCAACATGGCGGCGCTCTTGAGGTTCCGATTTTAATGCATGGGCCCTATGGGTAGCTTGTCCTCTAGAGTCAGTATAGTAACTCTATGGCGGCGCCCTTCCCATAGAGAGGGGTGATCCCCTTGCGCGTGACTGCCGCTAGGGCAATACAGAGCGCTGCGGCCCGGGGCGCCGTGTGCATTTCCGCGGAGACAGCGCAGAGAAGGCAGCGAGTCCGGCTAGACAGCGCCTGGGCGCCGGATGTTCACGGTGTGTTTTGCTGCAGATTGTTGCGTGTGCTGCTTATTTATAACTGCTGTGAGCTGACGAAGATGTCTTCAATTCAAAGAAAAAAACTCAGAGGTGGTGCTTCGTGCCAGGGTGCGATTCCGGTTATAAATCTTGTTCGGAAAAAGTGTCCCTTTTCCGTGCGCCGACTTGCCAAGAACTGTTTTTGAAGTGGGCGCATGCCATTCCAAGGGCCGACAAACCGCTACGTGTTTCAATGCATTCCACAAAGGCCCTCCTAAAGTACTTAACCAAAAAGGTCGGCTTCAGATACCTGATGACGTCGCACCTGAGCCAAGACTGCCTTGAGCGCTCGTTTGGGATAGTACGGCAGGCAAGTGGTGCAAATGATCACCCCACCCCGGCTCAGTTCATCCTTTTCATCAGGTACTTGTATATCTTTGGCTGTAAAAATAATTTTGCTGAACAGCTTCCTGTAATTTCAACATTTGCAGGTGCTTGAGCTTTTACAGTCTTGCAAAGAGCCCTAGAGGTGGAAGAGTGTCGCCAGGACTTCTGGACTCCGTTCTTTCTGCGGAAGAGGCACTCCTGGAAAATCAGAAACAAGATGATGTATTACCCATGGAGGCTGTTGAAGTGGCCGTGGACCATGTGGACTATGTTGAAAAACGAAGCGATGCTCGCTTGGTATACTACATTGCAGGCTACGTGGCCAGGAAGCGTGTGCTCTCAACTAGCTGTGCAGCATGCAGGGATGCCTGCCTTGTGCCGAGGGACTGTGTCCCAAAAGAACTCCCAGCTGATGCCTCCAAAGAGTGGGACTTGGGTGGGCTTCTCTACCCGTCGGAGTCATTGTATCGTCTGATTCAAGCTCTTGAAAGCAGGCTAACACATGAATTTAGCAGAACGCGTCTGCATTCTAAAGCTGCCTTCAGCATACTCAAGAAAGCGAGTACAAATGTGCCACAAATTGGTTGTGTGGAGCATTGCCTGGCACTTACAGAATCGGTGGTCAGGTTTTTCTGCCTTACCAGAATCCACTTTCATTTGAAGAGCCTCAACCAGGAAATGGATGAGAAAAAAGGCAAAAGAACGAAGCCTTGCCTGATGTGAAACAAGCAGCAGAATTGGAAGAACATTCTGCTGTATGCAATAAAGTTTGCTCGTCCAGAAACATGTTGCTTTTGTTTATCTGGTTTTTGAATTGCAGTGAGAATGAAATGACTCCAGGACGTTGCACTACAAGGTATGTCATAGTTTAATGCTGATTTGGCAGGTGTAAACAAACTTAAACGCTTTCGTACGTAATAACGCCCACAACTAAAAAAAAAAAAACGGGTGGCGAAAATGAACATTCCGGGGGATCCTAGCAGTTATCGCGTTGACCTCGGAGAAGAAAGAATACGATTGCATATAAATCGTGCAAATAGCATTCTACGATAGATAAGCTCCCCGCTGATTTAGTGGCTTTAATATGGAATTTCTAAAATGCGTGCTCGCTTTCTGCCAGCAGAAAACTCGGTTGTGTTACCCCGTATTCGAAAACCGCATGATAACGGTAGCGCAATACCATCTTTGCGATGTCTAAGGGACTGCAGTATTAGCTAAAATTTCTAAAACTCAGTCAAATGCGTTTCCACTACAGCATTCCCTCTAAACACGCAGCGGACGGCCGCGCGTGCTGACGGCGCCCCTGACAACAGCGCCGCCCCGCGGCATTCACGCGAACGGGGGTCAGGTTTTCCTGGCCGGTCATCACACCTCCCCTATCTAGACACCATAACCAAGTGACAGTGAAAAGCCAACATAAATTTCTCGGTGTCATTTTTGATAGCAAACTTGCATTTACTCTGCACGAGGAGTTTAAGACTAAAGTGCTTAAAATCGATAAATATTGTAAAGATCCTTGCCCATTATTCCTGGAAAACGGACACACAATGTCTGCTAGGACTCTTGCAATAGTCTTGTGAGGTCCCAAATAGACTGGCAGCATAGTATTTCAGTCAGCGTCTAAAACAACGTTAAAGATGCTCTACCCCATATACCATTTAGGCATTTGGGTAGCCACTGTTGCTTTTTGGACCAGCCCCATTTAAAGCCTCCATTCAAAGTCCAATCAATGGCCCTTGGTGTATCAGAGAACATATGCCCTCAACATACTAGCTCAGAGGGAACACTAATGAGTTATTGAACATTGGAACAGCTGTATGCGAATAGGCCATCATTACCTCAGTTGTTTCCTTTGGCTATCACAACTGTTGCCGAAAAAGTAAAGTTTAATTTCTCAAATCTCCACGAAACTAGGTGTAGTTATCTTATTGCTCCTTGGTACCTCTGCCCATTTCTGTGTGACATGTCCTTTAAAGTGCTTGACGTGAAAAACTTGCCGCGCAAGATTTTTATGCAACAATCTTTATCACTGAAAGACAAGTACATCGCGACGTCCTTTTTTAAAATTTTCATTCGCCCCAAAGACGGATAAGGCAGTCCCATGTGCTGCTGCACATAGTCTCTGCTATAGTAACTCAGAAACTTGCAATATAAACTGCAGCACATTCACTGCAGAAGCATATGGCATTCGACTGACTGTGGACCATATACAACAACATAGCATACAAAAAGCTATCTACCCACACATAGTCTCTGCTATAGTAACTCAGAAACTTGCAATATAAACTGCAGCACATTCACTGCAGAAGCATATGGCATTCGACTGACTGTGGACCATATACAACAACATAGCATACAAAAAGCTATCTACCCAGGTGCACTTAGTGTCATAACTGCACTAGCAGTGAGAGAGGGGGTGGGCGAAAACCCTGTTTTTAATTACCTGCTAAAATCTATCTATGACGCCTGCAAAGAAAAACTTTCCCTCATGGTATGCTGGGTACCGGGGCATTGCAACATAACACGAAACGAGGCGGCAGATGAAAATGTTAAAGAAGCTGGTGTACGTAGTGACATTGAAGTTACTAAAGTCCCTAGTCAAGATACTAAACGTTCCGTTCGTAACTGACTACGCCAGCACTGGCAGTCCCAGTGGGATCAAGAAACGGAAAACAAATTACATGCAATAAAACTACAGCTAGGCAAATTTTTCCAGCAAAATGTCACAGACTGACAGAAACCACTCTCTGTAGGCTATGTACAGGACGTGAATGCGCAACACACATATGCCTGTTAACAGGCACACCACCTGTACACGCTAAATGTGGAGAACAACTTGTAGTCCGGCACAATTTAACTGAATGTCCAAGACTTCTACAAGTAAGAGCACAGCATTTTAAAGAACTTTACACACAAAATATACCATCTCGCCATGCATTATTTTTATCCCATGACTGTTATGTTTAGTGTTAACAGAGATTTAAGTACGTTGTCGATGTCCAGTCATTAAACACTACTAAAATCTAAACCACCATGCTCCATCACATACGTAAAGAACCTGAGGTATTCGTATGCCCCGAGGTCTCGCAGCATTTCGCTTTGTAACAAACTTGGTGGACGGCTTTGAGGAAATAAGTTATTGCTTATAATCACTGAAATCTACAAATAACCTGTATAACATATACATAGCACATAACATAACAAGTTATCATTCATAATCACCTAAAGCTCTATATAACCCATACACAGTTGAGATGTCTGACATAACAGTAGCACCATTGTTTACACCCATACCATATACCCTACTACACCCTTGTCACTTGAGATTTTTGCATCTTTATGTAGCACAACACAACATACCTAATATTCTTGTCCGACCCTTGTATTTAATTTATAAGTCATTGAATGTAATGGTAGTTTTAGCACTCTTTGGTCAAAGATTTCCTTTCGCCATTGAAACCTATCAATTACATAATACAGTTAGTGAAGTTAGAGGAAAGACGGTGTGCTAAATGTGTAGGAGAAGCGATGGTGAGCAGAGAAAGAATGGTAAAAAACTAAGGACATTTTTTTTGTTGAGACATCATGTTGATGCGACAAATGCACCACAAGATCGGTGATTTGGCACTCCTGTTCATAATTGCCAGGTTTTACTATTTTGTGCCATACTGGCTAATTACGAATCCTTCCGGCTACTAAAATTTTTGTCTCTCTGGCTGACTGTGCCTAGTTCCCAAAGCCAGCGCCCACAAATCACAAACAAAAGTGTAAGATGCGGATATTCGTTCAGAGTTCAGAGTTGGCAGACCAGCTCTGGGCCATCCGGTAAGCCAAAGATGCCGCCCGAGTCCAAGGACTTCGAGCCGCCACCTGAGGCCACCACAACGAAACTGCCGGACCATTCATTAATAAAGTTTCTTCTCTCTCTCTCCGCTCTATTTGACTATGTTTTGGCTACACATTGTATCGATAACATCAAGTGTCACAACATTGTCAATGCCAAGTCCCGCTTTAAAGAGGTGCCTCACTTTTTTATTTTATTTTGCCCTGGGTTGCCACATGGCATAATTTCGGAATGAGTGAAATATAAAGTCAAACGTGGATATAACAAAGGTGTACTTGCAGTTTTTCACTGCAAGTACACCTTTTCATTAATCTCATTAAATTTCATTAATCCAAGGTTTTGAAGTAGTTTTAGCACTAAAAGCAACTTAAGTTCCCAGAGAATTCCTCTTGGATATTACCTTGTCAGTAAGCACTTATAACCAAATCTCGAGAAGCTCGGGCCATAATTGTGTGGTTAAGAGAGCCAGTGTGTGCGTTGCTGATTAAGCCGAGAGCAATGCATTGGCGTCGCTCGCAATGCCCGAAATTTTAGAGTGTTGCTTCGCACAATGGCATGGCTGACTGTGCCTAGTTCCCAAAGCCAGCGCCCACAAATCCCAAACAAAAGTGTAAGAAGATGCGGATATTCGTCCTGAAAAAAAAAAAGCATTGATCACCTCTGTCTCTAACAAACCGTATGACCAATGTATTATTGTCTACTTCCCCGCAGTGAGTTAACAGAATCAAACCATGTAATCAAACCATAAAATCCATGTAAGCTTCGTCCTGAGCAGCGTTGCTTGTGTTGGCCTCCCAAATACACGCACAGACGCCACTGCTCTCAGAATTTGTGTAGAGCGCAGATCTTTTGCAGTGACTGCACAGCGCTGTTGTTTCGCAAGTGCTTACGCGTCGTCGGACCTTTGTTTCCGTTCCCGAGCGGCTTACGCTTCCGGACACGGGCCTTTTTTTCCCCCCGAATGTTGAAGAAGTTTCCCTCGACTCTTTATATTTGCGTCAGCTTTTCTTTCCATGCGTGTATGTACAAGTGTGCTATCGTAAGAGGCAAACAAACAGTGACAGCAAGGACAATGTAGGGGAAATTACTTGTGCTTAATAAATGAAATAAAGAAACCATAAATTAATGGAAATGAAAGTGGATGAAAAAACTTGCCGCAGGTGCGCAAGGATCGCACAACCTTCGCATTTCGCGTCCGTTAACCCCCTTTTCTTCTCGTTTACTGGTGTGCTAATGAAATATAAATAGTGTTCGCCATAAGTTAGATACATAATTTTGTGCAGTAAGGTAAAAAAAAAGAGGGTTGCGTGATAGTCCACCGGCTAGGGTACTCGACTCCCAAGTGCCCTTTGCTTCAGTGACGGTGAAGGTTCTAATGGGCATACTTTCTTTTTCTCATCACTTTGTGGGAATGGCGAAGCTATTGGCGGCGAGGAGTTACGGAGTCGCCATCTATCGGAAGCGCCTCGCTGGCGTAGTATGAGGGATCACGCGGCGCGCTCCTCATAGGTTTTGTTGTCAGCGCTCACTGAAAACACCACGCGCGAGCTCTCCCGGACATTTCTGTAAGTACTTTCGAAACGAGAGAAGTTTCTTACTGTCTGAATAATAACCTTGGGCAAACTGAACGCACACAATCGTTTACAGACGCTATCTCTTTACCGAATACGTACAGTGAACGCCACTGCGCGCGGTCGCCGTGATGGAGTCTCCCGAACCGGCTTCTTGCGTGAAAGGTAGGTAAACGCTGAGAGCAAACTATGTGAAATATGTTCTTATAGTGTTTGTATTGGCCTCGAGCTCCACCACTGGAAAAGCTGGCGCCACCGTCGGCGTGACGTGCTAGGAGGGATCACGTGGACATAGCGGCCGCGTCGGCTGCTTCGGGAGCGCCGAAGCGAGCTGAAAACGAGAGTTTCAATTCCCTCGTACGCAGCGGTCCTCATTTCGTGGCGAAATTTTCCCGCTTCGAGTGTCTCCTTTACAACGCTTGAAAGCACTACAATAGGTAGTGGCTACCTTTGAAGGCGCGCAACATGGTAGGCTACTGCTCGGTGCCACAATGCCGGATGTACGCAACGGAGCGCGCAGTCAGCCTTATTCGCACGTAGCCGCAGGACAAGCTGCGTGAAGTTTGGCTCGCGAAACATAAAACCGGCAAACATCGGCTACAACTCGGGTATGCAGCAAGCACAGACGCGAGTAAGATTTCTGCTACGGCGCGCGCCCGGTCTGCGATGCGATGCTACAAAAAAAGAGCAGCGGGAAACTGCACGCTGAGAACACCGATAAACATACAGTGCGACGCAACCCGAGAAATATTGAAAGGTCAAAGAATTTAGAATAAAAAAAAGATTGAATCGTCGCGATGGAACATCACAGTCCCCGTAGGCGTCAAAGTCTCTACAATGAAGTTATTTTTGAACAGCTCTGATAGCACCCACGCAACAATGGTTGCTTGTATACTGTCAAATGCTCATATTCTGCGACCTAAAGCTCATGGCACGGTGCGAAAACGCGCGCGCGGAGAAAGCGAAACAGTGCGCGGAAGCATCCAGACGCCCCGGTCGCTGCATTGAGGCTTAGTTCTATTACGCTCCATTTAGTTATACAAACACTATAAGGACATATTTCACATAGCTTGCTCTCAGCGTTTACCTATCTTTCACGCAAGAAGCAGGTTCGGGAGACTCCATCGCGGCGACCGCGCGCAGTGGCGTTCACTGTACGTATTCGGTAAAGAGATAGCGTCTGTAAACGATTGTGTGCTTTCAGTTTGCCCAAGATTATTATTTAGACAGTAAAATACTTCTCTCGTTTCGAAAGTACTTACAGAAATGTCCGGGAGAGCTCGCGCGTGGTGTTTTCAGTGAACGCTGACAGCAAAACCTATGAGGAGCGCGCCGCGTGATCCCTCATACTACGCCAGCGAGGCGCTTCCGCTAGATGGCGACTCCGTAACTCCTCGCCGCCAATAACTAAATGGAGCGTAATAGAACGAAGCCTCAATGCAGCGAACGCGCAGATTCGCAGCGACCGACTGCGCGTCTGCATGCTTGTCCGCGCACTGTTTCGCTTTCTCCGCGCGCGCGTTTTCACACCGTGCCATGAGCTTTAGGCCGCAGAATATGAGCATTTGACAGTATACAAGCAACCATTGTTGCGTGGGCGCTATCAGAGCTGTTCAAAATAATTTCATTGTAGAGTCTTCCACGCCTACGGGGACTGTGATGTGCCGTCGCGACGATTAATTCAATCTTTTTTTTTCTTATAAATTCTTAGACCTTTCAATATTAATTCCCGAGTTGCGTCGCACTATCGGTGTTCTCAGCGTGCAATTTTCCGCTGCTCGTTTTTTGTAATCCAGTGCATTAATTCATAACAGAAACGTGACCATATGCCATGATTTTTTTAAATGTGCTTCTTACCGCTGCCTTTCCACTCCACTGAACTAGCCAGTATCTATAGCATCGACAAGTTCATAGACCAAACCGTCATGACAGTCAGGTTGCGGACTCGGGCGAGCGTCTCAGTGCGCGTTTTCAGAACATCGCAGACCGGGCGCCGTAGCAGAAATCTTCCTCGCGTCTGTGCTTGCTGCATACCCGAGTTGTAGCCGATGACTGTTTGCCGGTTTTATGTTTCGCGAGCCAAGATTCACGCAGCTTCTTGTCCTGCGGCTACGTGCGAATAAGGCTGTCACCGGCTTCCGTTACGTGCGTCAGGCCCTGCGGCACCGAGCAGTTGCCTACCATGTTGCGCGCCATCAAAGGCAGCCGCTACCTATTGTAGTGCTTTGAAGCGTTGTGAAGGAGTCACTCGAAGCGGGAAAATTTCGCCACTAAATGAGGACCGCAGCGTATACGAGGGAATTGATTAACTCGTTTTCAGCTCGCTTCGGCGCTCCCGAAGCTGCCGACGCGGCCGCTATGTCCACGTGATCCCTCCTAGCACGTCACGCCGACGGTGGCGCCAGCTTTTCCAGTGGTGGAGCTCGAGGCCAATAGGGACGAAGAGGTGGCCTAACCACACACACACACACAAAAAGAATCGACGGTACGCGTCACTGATGAGAACAACAGTCGTCGACGTCGACGACGAACCCCGGGCAAGGAAAACTCAGTTTCGAGCACTTAAATATGCTTTCGCAGTTGAAAGATCACATAAGTTACCCAGCGCAATTTAAGGAGCTCGGCAATCGCCGAAAGAAAGGTCGTTAAGACGCTCTTTTCGATTCGTTTCTTTATTCACATATACACGTCACTCGTAACAGCCATGGGTCTGTGCGTGTTTTTTTTTCTTTTTTTGATACAGAGTGTATAGCGGCGATACGGCAACGTCATCTGCGTTTCCGCGTGTATACTCTTTTTTTTTTTACGGCGTTTCACATGCATGCCGGGCTTCTAGCAACACCGCCTAGACAGAACAAGGCCTGTTCACTCCGATCCATGACGTCATGCTACTTACTGGCCCGACGTTTCCATTGCCAAGGCAGGCGTGATGAAAGCGGTGACGTCAAAATCACCGCGGCTTACTCGGGAACATACCCATTAGATTCTAGGGCAGTCGGGCCAGTGGCATGACGTCATGAATGGGAGGGAACAGGCCTTGCGCTATCTAGGTTGCGTTGCTTCTAGGAACCAAAAAAGAAAGCGGTGCCATGACAGGAAAAAAAAAAGGTATTCGTATACGGTGAGTTGGTGCCCTGGAGACGCCTCCGCTGGAAAGGCTGAACGACGACCGGGACCTTGACACGCTAAACAGTCCAGTGCATGTGACGCGCACGTTAGTGAGTGGCGCTGTTGTTCCTCATTACTGCGCGAATGCGTGAAACTCGAGTCGCGACGACGAGCCTGTGTGTACACCCGTGAGCAAAAGTATACCGGTTCGCCGAAAAAACTGTATTTCTTCGAAATTAACACGCGTAAGCGTAGACTGACAAGTGCATTTGAAAATTTGTAGTGCCAAGTTTGGACTAGAGTCTTTAATTTCTAGTTTCGTTCACAGACAGAGGAGAAAATGAGTTTTATCGCGAAATCCCTGCACCGTATACTTTTGCTCACGGGTGTACGTGCTCGAGAGGCTTCGAAAGGTCGCCTTCCCTGCCTGGCTCCTTAAGCAACCACCGAGGGTCAAGTGCGTGAGGGCGATATGTATGCGAGTTGATTAAAGTCACCACTGCCGACTTGGTGATCGTTCGCCTTGTTTCAGCACGGGCACACTTTCTTCATCGCAGTGCCTGTGCATCGCCTGAATCGTTCTTTTTTTTTTCTTTTGTTGAGGAAAACACGCTTAGATTTGTTTCAAGTCGTTTGTAGTCTTGCCGAAAAACCCTCCCAATAACGTTGTAGTCCCCGACACCACGTTACTTGAGAGAAAGCAATTATTCTATTTTATATAATTGTCCAGATGTGAATTAGGCGGTTGTTGAGAACCGTAATACAGGTACAGAATGGTTTGCTTGTACTAAGGTATGCAGATAAGGCGTTTTAATTCTTTCGGCAAATCGACAGAGCTCACGAGATATGAAAAACACCACGTCGCTGCGCTACCTTGCCCCTCTGAAAAGCTGACCCCGCTAAACAGCCTCAGTGGGAAAGCAATTATGTTCATTTCGGAATCGCCGTTAAGGGTGGCGCATCATTTTTTTTTATCTTGATGTGCAATAAACCTCGGGAGATGTTCTCCTGTCGTAGAAAGAGCATACTCGGGATATATTATCCGCCCCACTGGGCCCAGTCACAGATGAACAGTTCGTTGCTATTCCACTGTGATTTTCCAGACCATGCAGCTGGAGCTGCTATCTGCTGCGCACGTTGTGTGCAGTCACGCGTTTTTTTTTTCAAGTTTTGGGGGCTGTGTTTAATTAGCTGGAAAAAAGAAATTAAGCATGCGGCGTGCAGATTGCAGGAAACGCCTCATTTTTGACCTCTCTAACGACTCTCTAGATCCTCATAATTGATATTTGGACAATTGTAATCAAAATTTAAAATAGAGCTTCTTGATAATGTTCACTCATTGATTCTGAGCGACCAAAAAGTTTATTGGTGATTTCTTAACAAGGCTATGAAAAGACATTCACTCGTCTTATTCGTGTAAAACATTCCGCGCATTTTATAAGGCAACACACCCACACAAACACACACCCACAAACACACACACACACACACACAAACACACACACACACACACACACACACACACACACACACACACACACACACACACACACACACACACATATATATATATATATATATATATATATATATATATATATATATATATATATATATATATATATATATATAGAGAGAGAGAGAGAGAGAGGGAGGCCGACAAGACACCGTTCCCTGCGAACGCCTGGTGTACTTCTCCCTCGTAGTTGTTTCTTGCAGCGCCTATGATTGCTAGGCCTCTGCGGTTGCCACACATGCCTCTGAATAAGAGTCTCTGGAAAAAAAAATAAACGAGATCAAGGTGACAACAACAACAACAACAAAAAATGTCCCGCAATAACTTAACAGTAACGGAGGATTCATTTTTGACGGAAGAAACAAAGAACCATCCACTTGCGAATCGTATACAACAGCTGAAGAGCCGGGATTCCGTCTAGACCATCCGGTAAATGATTGAGCTGGCTTCATCGGAGAGTGGCATTTGCGTCGCACGCACAACAGCCTACGTGG
Organism: Dermacentor albipictus; assembly: GCF_038994185.2. Classification (NCBI taxonomy): domain Eukaryota; kingdom Metazoa; phylum Arthropoda; class Arachnida; order Ixodida; family Ixodidae; genus Dermacentor; species Dermacentor albipictus. The sequence continues at coordinate 115,687,204 of NC_091826.1, forward strand.
GCGTGGAGAATATGTTGCCGCAGGCAACCCGTTATTCTCGCACTGCGACCCTCCTGAATCGAGACCAGCCAGCCACAAATGAGCAAAAGACGGACATCGAAATACGCGAACTGTCACTACATGCTGCATGTTTTCTCCGCCGATACTGGCACCGCAGCAAACAAGTCCTGGCTGGGAGTAAGGAAAACTTGTGGCCTCGATTCGCGTCACAGGTATTTGCGTTACCATACTATCGCTAACGCCCGACCAGCGCTGCAAATCACTCATAAAGGCTTCACAAGTTCTCTAGCAGTTCAAGGTGTTTTCAATACTCATACTTTCATTTTATGACTGCTGAATGGAACAAAACTAAAGCTTCTGTAACGAATTATTCGTCTTAGGCACTTTTCTGGCATTGCTTGTCATAAAAAAGGAAGTATGTGAAGCTCAGTTAAGGTACCGACCAGTCTACTTCTTGCTGATCTTGAATGTTTATTTGATCGTGCGTTAAATTATTTGACTGCGTATTATTCGTGATGTATTACTAGTTTAGCTTACATTGCAAACATGTTTAAGTGCACATGACACAAGTTAATCTTTTTCTTTTCCCACTCGCTCTCCTCCCTTCTTCTTGCCCTTTGTCCTTGCCTCGCTTTTTTGGGCTTTTCGCGTTCGCAATCGTACGTTTATGTTCGCGCTACGCATTTTTTTTCATTTGCTTTGTGTAGTTGTCCAGACATGCTAGACAGATGTTACGGCTGATACAATGGTTAATATTTTGCAACACTTACCTTCATGTTACATGCCCATGGCCTCATGACTGTTGAATATATTAACATATGAATTGTTTTTTCTTTCTTTTTTGCAATTTCCTGAGCTAGAGAATGCTTCTGTACGCAATCTTCCTGCTATGATCTCTCATGTAAGCGGGCAGCATTGCGAAGTAATGTGTATAAATAAATATTCTCTTGAGGCCCACAATCAGGTTAGGGACATAATTATCATTAGGCCAGTTCTTATTCCTAACTTTTCTGTTAGGAATGTTTGCATGCTGCAAAAATTGTATATCGTATCATAAACTTCGAATTCAAAAAGTGAAGGGCTAGACAGAACAATCATCGTCTTTTTTTAGTCTTATGCTTGTTGTTGTTGTGTCTAATACTTTCTTTTTTGTTTCTAAACAAGCTTTCACTTGGCTTTCCTATTCAGTCAGCTGATGCTTAATAACTTTAAAACAGCAGTACTTGAAAGGGCTGGCTGCCCCAAGGCGCACTCAACAAATACTCACGTTGTCCATTTATCCATTTAACACACATGTGCGTACTGCAGAGATACAAACGTACGTGCATTGCAAAAGACCTCTAAATTTTATCAAAACCAAATAAAGTTGACCAGACGAATGTCTCATATGAACAAGTGCTGTGGATTAGAAGTTCATAACGTTCAGTAATAAAAATACTGTTATACCATTGTCAATAGTAGTATGGGGCTTCTACACTTCTGTAAATATGCGCTAACTTTCCTTTCGCTTCATCACAAAAGATATCTGCCATGTGCAGAAAGCCTTGGATTAAATGGTATAAAATTATTGTTTTCTTCCCCCTAAATTTACTCTACTATTTCTAAATCTCCCCTAACGATAGAAACAGCCTGATATTCCCTAACTGTAATTACCAAATTCAATTTACCATAAATTGCTTTTTATTCTTCTTTTAGGGTTACGGGGCACTTTCATTTTTTCCCCGAGAAATAAACTACACACGTCATAATGAAATCTGATTATTTGGGACGCGTTCAAAAGGATCCTGCCACTGTCAATGCATTAATGGAATCACTATTATAGTTTATGCCTTTATTAGTGATTCTGCAGAGAAATAACTCCTTTCCGATAGCCGGTAAGATTTTTGGCGTCGTATCCCCAGCATCTAGTAACTGGCTCGAGCCGTGGTCAGCTAGCTCTTTATGCTAATGACATAGTTTGTTCATGTAGCCGCCACGCATGCTGATTAATGGTGCTTGCTTGTGCGTCAAGAATATTAAGGGGGAAGAAAGAAGTCGCGATAGCTAGGGGCTTTGCAAACCTTCCTCAACTTGATTTTCCTGAGCAGCTTTCTCCTCATTTATCCCCTGCATACGTGTTTGATCCGATGCGCTTGCTACAACGAACAGCTATCTCTGTCGCAAAGCGCTCGCTCAGCATGAAGAAATGGAGGCTATATTTGCCTCTTAGCGCCGTGGCCGTGCCCTCGTCCTTGGGCTGTCGCACCTATATCGCGGTCACGTGTCAAGTTGTGCGAGTGTGTATGGCGGCCCATTTGCAGCGACATATTGTGTGACAAACGACGTCACATGTCTTGTTAGAGGGGGCGCCCGCGTTGGTATCACGAAAAAGAGGGAAAGAATATGAAGTGCATAACGTAGTTTGCCGCCGAACTCTGGCAAGTGTCTTTTGCTGAATTGCGGAAACATTAGGTTCGTTTTGCGTGACCTGTGTTGGAGCCTTACTTATTCGATTGGCATTCGATTCGTAACACGGGTGGAGCACCACTCGGACCAACTGACGATGCACGAAAAGCATTTGAATTGGAATAGAATCGGGTGTCAGGTCCCGTTGCCGCCGAACTTGTGCAACAGCTGCAGCAAGGACTGACCGATCGATGGCAAGGCGTGTTGGCCTGCCCCCGTGAAGCCGTAGACGGATCTGCTAAGCGGTATGCAACATTCATGAATATTACCGAATAGTGCACACTGCCATTTTCCGTGCCTGAACGAAATTTTTGCTCGAATGATCGTGGATCAACGGGGAAAGTCCAACTGACTGAGCGAGAGAAACAGAGAGAGAGAGAGAGAGAGAGAGAGAGAGTAAGCGGGAGGGTCTCTTGAATAAATGGTGGAGAGGTTTGCCTTGCTGCATGCTTACCCACTTACTCCAGATGGGTTTGATGAAAAACGAATATGCACAGTGCACTACGTTTATATGACCTACAAAACACACGACCACATTAAAATTCACAGGGCCTCTCATTTCATTTCATTTCATTTCATTTTATTTCATTTCATTTTATTACCTTAAAGACCCACGAGGGGTATTACATAAGGGGTGGGTACATATATTTTGGTGAGCGAGTGTTAACAGAACGAAACATGACTGGTAACATTATTGGCAAAGTTGGATGAGCACGTGATGACTGCGATGTCGTTGGGTAGGTCGTTCCAGTCTGCTGCAGTACGGGAGAAAAATGATGCGGCAAAAGTGGTAGTTCGGGCACGAGGTCGGGAAACTTGTAGCGGATGACGAGTGCGATGAGATATGCGGGCTGGAGGGACGATGTAGGGTGCGCGACCTAGTGAACTATGGAAAAATTTATGAAACAAGCAAAGGCTGGCAATGCGGCGACGAAGTGATAAGGGCAATAAGTCGGATTCAGCTTTCAAAGCTGACACACTGATGTCGTAAGAATATGATGAATGGATGAATCTGGCTGCTCTGTTTTGGACTGATTCGAGTGCATTAAGCTTGGTAAGCTTGGTGCGGGTTCCAAATGGGTGAGTCATATTCTAATTTTGGTCTGACAAGGGATTTGTACGCTAATAATTTCACATGTTTAGGGGCTTGGCGGAGATGACGTCTTAAAAATCCAAGTGTTTTATTAGCGGATGAAATGATGTTCGTAACGTGTGTACTCCAGGACAAGTCGCCACACAAGGTAATGCCTAAGTACTTGTAGGATAGAACCGGTTGTACAGGGACGTTAGCTATGACGTATGGGAAATGAAGTGGGTTACGGCGACGCGTGAAGGACAAGATATTGCATTTTTGAGGGTTAAGTTCCATTAACCAATTGGCACACCATTCCTGAATGCGGTTAAGGTCGTCTTGAAGAGATGTTTGGTCAGAAGCGTTATTAACCTTCAAAAGAAGCGTTATTAACCTACAAAACACACGACCACATTAAAATTCACAGGGCCTCTCATTTTATCGCTAAGTCGACTTCAAGGCGAAAGCCCAAGTGCCATTGCATTAACGACGGACGCCTGACGTACACATCCCCCTTAATTCGTTTAGTCTATTCCGCTTAGTCATCCATCTTAATTCGCTTACTCATCCTCTTAATTCGCTTAATGTACTTCGCTTAGTCAGCCGTCTTAATTGTAAATGTCGAGGGTTCGACACCCACCAAACATAGTGGATTCGAGTACCTAGCTGAACTATATTTGAATTACCTTGGCATCAGTAACACCAAAGGTCGTGTGCTCGACTCCCACAAATCCTGGTCGCTTGACTCCCACTAAACGTCGTGGGTTTGAGTGGCTTAGCTCTGTCTTAATTAACTCGCCTTTATTAACACCAAAGGTCGTGGGCTCAGCTCTCACAAATTGCCGTGGTTAGATTTCCGCCAAAGATCGTGGGTTCGTAGCCTTAATTTGTACCAAAGGTCGTGGGTTGTACTCCCACCAAAGCTTGTGTGTCCGACTCCCCTCTATGGTCGTGGATTCGAGTGCCTTAACTCTGCCTGAACTTTGTCTTAATGAACACCAAACGTCGTGGGTTCGAAACCCAGAAATGGTCGAAGGCTCGTACCCTTAATTAACACATAAGGTCGTGAGTTCGACTCCCATCAAAAGTCGAGGCTTCGCAGCCTTTTTGCTCCTTTCTTGTCGCCGACGTGTTTTCGGTCAAGGTCCACTGACACATAAGACATCTCATGCGTTCGCCTTAATAAACTGAAGCACCTGTTTCAGATCAGTGTCTCATAGAAAGGCGAGGCACTAGTATACATATAGCGCTAGTGTGTGGGCCAAGGACGAGTCTTAGTTCAAGGGATAACAGTCTTTGATGAATGTTCAGGGCGAATAATCGAGGCGATTTTTCTCTAGCGTAAATAACCTGCAAGCGCAGATTAAGCGGGCTGTGTTGTCCAGTACATTGTACGCAGACCCCAGTGTTCATCATATTCCTTTGATATTAAATTGAATATATATAATTGCTATTCGCGGCACTTGGCCCGAACGTTGTGTAGACACGGACCATCGCACCTGTTATTCCAACACGGTGTGCGAAACTAGCGCGTAAGGCCACAAGTGCAAATTGTTTCGTGCAGCTGCACCAAGTCGGTCCAGGCCGCAGGAGTGTCGCGCCACGTAAAAGAGGACGCGGGAGCCGATTCTTCACTCCTAGGTAAAGGATAAGGTCTGAGTGATGCAGCGTGGTCTACGGTAAGGAGCTTCTCGTGCATCACTACAATAATGAATGCTCCTGTATTTTCACGTCACTCTCATGTTAAATCATGTGCAGTTGACGATGCATGGTACTCGAAAACCATTCCCATGAGAAATGGAATTTGCGAATTTCAGCTATTCGGTTCGAGGACGAAATTGCGTGAAACAAGAACCACACAATTATTAGGAATGTGCCATATTGACTCCCACCTACTATTATACTCGCGGACAACTTTCTATGGCAATGAAGAGAAAGCTACAAAGGCAAGGCGCGCACAAGTGAAAGTGCTTCTGAAAAGAGTCCAGCGTTTTAATCAACGCTAGTTTAGGCTGGGGAAGAAAAAACCTAAACACCTTGTTAGTGACAGTTAAATAATGACAGTTAAATAAGACAGAACACACCTCCGAGGGTAAAAGTTTACTTATTTTGAGGCTTTTCCCTTCTGCGTCTGGGTAAACGCGATACCGTTGCACGTGGCAGCTGCGTCGATTCAGCGTCTGTTTCGAGCATCTGAAATAATAATAATAATATTTGGGGTTTTACGTGCCAAAACCACTTTCTGATTATGAGGCACGCCGTAGTGGAGGACTCCGGAAATTTTGACCACCTGGGGTTCTTTAACGTGCGCCTAAATCTAAGCTCACGGGTGTTTTCGCCCCCATCGAAATGCGGCCGCCGTGGCCGGGATTCGATCCCGCGACCTCGTGCTCAGCAGCCCAACACCATAGCCACTGAGCAACCACGGCGGGTGAGCATCTGAAAGGAGTGTCAAACGCTGCCGGACTACTTGGCGCCGTAACACATGTGCAGCAGCCACGCGCCCATAGCTTTCCTTTCACAGGCACGGAAAGTTGTCCGCGAGTGTAGTGCTTTCATTCACTCGTGCTTCAGATAGCCGCATACACTCTAAGTGCCCCTTCTGCCACACAACGATAATCGTCATCTACCTTGATGCGTTTCCTTTCTTTAACGCAGCGAGCCCGGTACTTTCCAGTAACGAATGGCACGCGCGTTATCAATGACATGACGTCATCCTCCCAGATGACGTCATGTCGCGTATATTCGGAAGTTTAGGAAATGTGGAGCCTGTGAAAAATGGTTGAATTTGCTGAACAGTTTGTGCCAGAGCCGCTTATAATTACGCCGATATACAGCGTCATACAGTTCAAAACCCAGTTGTGACTACTTTGGTTTTTCCAAAGGCATGCACAGAGTCCGCCTCTTTATAGTTTGGTTGAAAAAGCAAATAGCCCTAAACTTTTCTAGAAATCTTTTTTTTTTCGAAGCATCACTGTTTGTTTTGTTTCAAGATCATGGTTTCATGCTGTGCTCGGGGCGTATGTTTGGACGATCACTTTCGACGATACTGTCGCTTTCGCGCGACGTTGTGCTCATTCAGCGTACACTGACAGTGACATCGCCCGAAGCGACCGTCCTAGAATGCGTCCCCTGCAGTGAATAGCGTTTACGCGTATAAAGGCTGCCACAGCAAGCGAAAAGATTTATCGACATTGTTCCAGCATTGCAATTGTGGTAAAAAGATGAACGCAGATTTTGTAACACGTCAACTATTTGGCTTAAGTTACAGTGGGGCTCTACGTGACCTTCATCGAGAGCGTCGTTATACTTACTCTGGCTTCAACGTTGGACTTCGTAAGGCCTGACTGCTGGGAAACATCTCAAGCATATCCCACGTTTACGCAGATTTAAGCGAGGAAGAGGAAAAAAAAACTTTATTGAGTAGTCAACTGGAGTTATGGCAGGTCTGGGTGGGAGCCTCAGTCCAGGGCCGCACGGGCTCTTGCGGCTCGCCGAGGTAGGTCCAGGAGGGCTGATTGGCTCCTCCATTCCACACTTGCGAGCAGTGCCTCCCACTGCCGTATGAAATCTGTGACCTTCAGAAAAGGTAAGTTGACGTTGCTTGTCCTAGTCATACATTCCTACGTTATGCAGGCCAGCGTGGGTTTTGCGACACACGACGAGCAGGTGTCTGTGTAATATGTCGGGTGCTTCTTGTGTAAGAGGTTTACGTGTGGGTATGAATTGGTCTGTATGCGATGCCAGTCCTGTGCTTGCTATCTGTTTAGCTTGGAGGGTGGAGTGTCGCAGGTCGGTCTCTCCCTCCTCAGATTCTCTAATATGTCGCGCACTGCGGAGGTAGGTTCCCCCAGGGTCTAGGTTCCCCCAGGGTAGGTTCCCCCACGGTCTGCCCTTTCGCTCCCGTCCAATCCGTTGGGTGCGGGGCATCACGTAATGCCATGGTCCAAGTCCAAGCGTGAGCCGAGTATTCTTTGGGCGCCGCGCGGTAGCATTCCCCTCGTGATGAGTAGACACGCTGCCCGCGAGTGTGTAAGCACATGGGCCGACTGACCCTTAATGTCGGTGTCTCGTATCGGCAGCACTATTGCCGCTGCCTCTCCAGTACATACGGAGGTAGTCTTGACCGTCGTGGTTATCGTGGTGACTCTGTTGGTTACGGCGATGGCGAAGTCCCTGCGAGCGGTTGCACTCGCCTCCGTGTAGTAGGCGGTCGGATCCTTGCCGAATCGTTTCTGCAGAGTATTCTTCCTGGGCTGTCTGAGGCCTGCGTGGTACCTGATACTCATATTTCTTGATAGGGGTGAGACCTGTGTACGTGCTTCCACAAATATCGAGACAACAAGTCTGTTTCGTCTGCGCAGAACAGTGGTGGAGTGTTGTATTCCAGTTTTCGGAGAATAGCGTGGCCCTGGGGCGTGAAGCTCAGCCTTTCTCTTTGCGATATCAGAACTGCAGCGGCATGTTCTTCATATTTATTGTAAATACCCAACCGCTCCAGGCGCTCCGTGCTGGCCGTGTTCGGGAGTCCCAGAGCAGATTTGTGTGGCGTTCTGGTAAGTGTGTCAAGCTTCTTTATTTCAGTTTGGTTAAGTTTTTGAAACGGAAGGCCGTAAGCGATGCTACTCTTCGCGAATGCGCAATAGTTTCTTCTTCCGCGAGCTCGTTGCGGTTGCGTCGCACTCGCCATATCGCGCGTGCCACACTCTTAACGGTTGGTTTTAAGCTCCGAATTGTGGCATTGACGCTGCCGTTCTCTTGGACAAGTAAGCCAAGCACTCTCATTTGGGTGACTTCACTAATGGCCCTGCAGTTGAGCTGTGAGTCTATCCTTGGTGTAGCAGCTTTCCTATGACGCTTGCTGCGTACTCACATGAACTGTGATGTCCGTGGGCCAAGGATCTGTCTTAGCTCAATGAATAGCAACCTGTGATAAATGTTCCGTGCCCATATATGTTAAGGCTGTTCTTTTTTTCTAGCCTAAATAGCCTGTAAGCGCAGAATAAGCGGGCTACGCTTTATGAGCACTGCGCGCAGGGCACAGTGGTGACCTTATATGTTTGATATTAAAGTGATAATAATTGCTATTTCTGGCAATTAACCCCAGTGCTGTGTAGACACGTCCCATCGCGCCTGTTATTCTACAGTGCGTGAAACTCGCACATAAGACCACAAATGCGAATAGGTTTCTACAGCTCTGCTAAGTCGGTCTAGACAGCAGACGGCATGCGCCACACAAAAGAGGGAACGCAAGCCGATGATTCACTACTAGATAAATAAGGTCTGAGTAATGCAACGTTGCCTACTAAGCAGCTTCTAGTGCATCACGACAATAATCAATGCTCCTGTATTTTCACGTCATTCTTGTGTTGTATCTTACGCAGTCGACGATGTAACAGTACCCGAGAACTATTCCCGTAACGATTTTAATTTGCGAATTCTAATTATTCGATTCGAGAATGGAATCGCACAGAACAACAACCACTTAATTATTTCGAAAATATCCCATATTGACATCCACCTACTATACTTACTGACAACTTTATGTGGATAAGAGAGGTAAGCTACGTGCTGCTGCTCATGTGTTACCCCACCGTGCAGTCCGGCAGCATTTGACAGTTCTTTTGGCTGCTCGCAACGGACGCTGAATCGACGCAGCTTCCACGTGCGACCGGTTTCGCCAATAATCAGTCGCAAAGGGTAAAACCAGCAAGTAAGTGAACTTTACACTCAGCGGTGTGTTCTGTATTAATTAACTGTTGCTAATAAAAACTAACGTGGATGAAAGGGCGAGCCTCTTTTCAGATGCGCTCTATGTTCTTCGCGCTTTGCCTCCGTAGCTTTGAAGGAAAAGCTACGGAGAGTTGTCCACCAGTATAGCACTTTCATTCTGTCATGCTTCAGATAGTCGGATGCACTGTTGAGATGAATACTTCGTTATATAACGGCCAGTTATATGGGTCACGTGATGACACTTCGCGAGGACACGGCGCTTCTATGCTGCACTGCGAGTTGCGACTGCGCCAAGTTTCCCCGTTCTCACAGATGACATCATGCCGCGTACCGTCAGACTTTGACGGAACGTGAGCTCTGCGAACAAAAAACAAAACAAAAAAAATATAGGATGAATATGCTACACACTCTGCCAGAGCCGATGAGGCTTGTGCTGATTATACTGCGTCTTATACTTTAAAACCTACTGGTGACCACTTTCCCTCTTCTGATGCTATACTCAGAAGCTGCCGCATTATAGCTTGGTTGAGAAACCATGCGGCAACTCAGAATTCTGCAAAATCGCGGTTCGATCCTGTCAATAGCGTTCTCGTGTCTAAAGGTTGGCGCAGCAAGCGAAAAAATTTATCGGTAAAGCTGCAGTGTTGCAATTGTAAGAAAATGTGAACGCATATTATGCAACATGTCAACCATTTGGCTTGAGCTACGGCGATGCTCTGCGTGACCTTTATGGGGAGCGTCGTTCGGCATACCTTGAATTAAATAGTGCACGTATTGTGGTGATATGTAAAGGGGAATTTCTCAGGCATCACAACATTTTCGAAAATATTTAGGTGTGGGAGGCACATTCAAGCACCGAACTGGTCTTTCGCAAGGTCCTCTTGATGTGCTGCAATATTAGAAACGCTTCTGGTGCACCGAACTCAAGTGTGCGTCTTTTCATTCTATTGGATCATATCGGGGCACTCGAGGTGCTTTTGCAACGTCACCGTTGGCGCCGCCGTTGGAACCGTCGTGCCGTGCTTGCGTAAATGGTTCATGCTCGGTCCGCATATGGATGGGTTAAGGTCTCCAGAGGTGTACTATCACTTCACCATGACCTCTCACGTCGTAGCGCATTCTAGCGCGGCCGTGCACCCCGTTTGCCAGCAACAACTGAGAAGCCCACTGGGCGCAACACCAGGCCAACGCCCTCTAGACAAGTTGCTGAATTGTATGTCACGTGACATAGCGTCAGCTACGTCAGCATGCACTGGCTGTATTGGAATGCTAAATGCTAGCGTTGTCCCTGCGCACGCCAGTTGATGCGGCTCGCTCTAGAGACACAGACAAATGAATACCAAAAAAATTAATCTCACCAAATATTCTTACCAGATAAGCAAGGTATAATAAAAAATTAGGATATCTTGATGCAACACTGGCGTTTATTGAAGCCTGTAGTTATTTGTAGATTCGCAATACCTTTAGGCGTGCTACTACATGCAATCCTTACTGTGGGGATAAGCATGGTATAATAAAAAAAGGAAATTGGGATATCGTGATGGTACACTGACATTTATTGACACCTGTAGGTATTAGTAGATTTGCAATACATTTCAGCATGCTGCTACATGCAATCCTTCCTATTGGATAAGCGCAGTATAATAAAGAAAAGGAAATTAGGATATTGTCATGGAACACTGGCCCGCATGTCACCGACGCCAGAAGAACACATCAAAATAATCATTCTACCACGAGGTAAACTGAATTTGGAGAAAGTTAACCTAACAGCGGTGGGCTAGGCTATCATAGAAGCGGCAGGCCGCAGTATTGAGCAGGTTAAGGAAGATGTTATCTGCCCTAACTTTATGCAAGACATCTTGGTGGCTAGTACACCAGAGAAAAGCAACGCTGAACGATATGTGAGACTAGGGTCAATCAGAATGGCTAACAAGGTTGTTGAAGTCAGTGCGTACGAGACGGCCCCACACATTATGTGTAAAGGGATCATTCGCAATGAGGACACTAGGATGGCCCGACGACACTCGAGCAGAACATCGTTTACGATCGCAATCCGCTGGCTATGGTGGTCAAACGAATCAAGAGTACAGGATCAGTTATCATTGTTTTCGGCGAGTTAAAAGTGCCAAATTTTGTCAGATATGGGCAACCCTGGTCCGGTGTTTCCTGTATCGAAAGCAGTTGGATGTATGCTATGTGTGTGGCAAGCTTGGACATCGGGCGAATGTCTGTCCGGTGCCCGATTGTTTTGAATGCCGAGGATTCGGGGCTCGGAAACCTACGGAGGCTCACAACTGTGTGTCTTGTTGCAAGTTTTGTGGCGGCCGATACCTGACCGCGGATAGACAATACAGACAACAGTACCAGCTTCCCTAGTGTCGTGCGTGTTCGACGACAGGAGAGAGCCACGGCGGAGCTAACGGCGGAACAGGAGGCAGCCGAGATGGTGCAGCTGGTGAGCGCCTGCCAACGCTCTTAAAGGCGCTCCCACTCTAGGAGCCGTTCCAGGTCGAGGCAGCGGCCATCGTCTGGGACTCCAACGACCAGAAGCCGCTCCGTTTCTAGGGAGGCGCGGGTGCCCTTTCCTGCAGCTGGTGGAAGCGGCGGCGCAGCTGGAGGCCAGACTACCTGGGCTAAGAAGGTCAAGGGCGGCATCAGTGCCGTCCTAGCGCGTGAGCAGCGCCAGGAGCATGTGCATAATAATAGGGATAGGATTGCGCAATTGGAGAGAGAGAATCATAGCTTAAAAGCAGCCATCCACAGGCTTATCAAAGAGACAGCCGAATTTAGGAGCGGCTTAGCTTCCCGTAACAGTGGTAGCTTAGGACAGGCTAGCAAGCATGATTACGCGGTTGAGGTACCGATGTCTGTGGAGGTCGCAGTAGAGAACATGGCTGACGAGGAGACGCCTGCTCCGAAAAAGAGGGCCCTATCCTCGACGGTGCTGATTTAGGGCAAAGTCGGTTTGGAGCTTAAAGCAATGGTTGCGACATTGCAAGAAAGTGTAAATCAGATCATTAGTAGACTGGAGCGGATAGAAGAACGGGAAAATATCACTGATCAGAGATTAGGCAAAATTGAAATATATCTAAACGAGACGGTGGTCCCTGTCATGGAGCGGGAGTGCACCCGGCCGCTAGCCCAACAGGGTAAGTCGCCGAGTGAACTTGAGCTCAAAACTAGTTCACCAAATTTCCGTGGTCAAGATGGCTGTATTAAATAGTTCATTTAGTATTTGGCAGTGGACTTGTAGTGGGTTCAATCATAAGAAGGCGTCTCTGCAGCAGTTTGTTAGAACGCATGGTGTGAAACCTCAAGTTATCATGTTACAGGAAACACTGACCTTTAACGTGACCTTAACGGATTTCAAAGCGGAAGTTAAGGATAATGAACAGGGCAGAGGACTCGCTACTTTTCAATACTAGGAGGTTGGCGTATATTAGACATGATCTTCACATGGCGGATTGCAAGATTGAATGTATTGTGGTGGAGGTAATTTTAGGTAGGCAAAGGTCATTTCAGGAGAGCGTTTACCTGCTTAACCTGTACAGTAGCTCCCGGGACACGAAGCAGAGTTTCAAATCTCTCTTGACCAAGGCAGCCAAACTGGCTAAGGATGCGCCGTTGCTTATTGGAGGGGACTTTAATGCACCCTACCATGTTTGGAAGTACGTTTACAGCCTTATTAAGGGGGAGAGACTATGGCAGCAGGCACTAGACTTGAATTTAACTCTGATTACAGACCCTTCGCATCCCGCCAGATGTGGCACGTCGACATGTAGAGATTCGACATCTGATCTCACTTTTGTTCGGGGGGTGGTGGATTCGTCCTGGTCCAATTCTAATATAGATTTATGACGTGTAATTTCTCGTATGTGGCAGAGGAGGAGGAAAGAGAAAAGCAGAAGGCAGGGAGGTTAGCCCGAATAACGTACGATTGGCTACCCTACACCGGGGTAATGGGAAAGGGGAAAACAAGATGTAAGGGAGAGAGAGGAGAGAAGGAAATTAGTGGTGAGTTCGCTGACGCGTCTGGTCTAATAGAAATTGCACTAATAGTAACAGACGTTCACACAAGCCCGTCGTTCTCAAGAAGCACAAAAGCGCCTTCACCGCTTTATGGGCCGACAAGCGATGGGGGCGGTGTTCCAGTGGCACCTGCACAGAAAGCGGCCGATTGTCCAGTTTTTGGAGAGCGTTAGCAAGTTCTTGTCTTTCTGAAGCATATTGTGGACAGTGGCACAGCAGGTGGGCGGTATTTTCTTCGCTGCAGCAGACCTCGCATGCTGCACTGTCGGTCACCCCAATTAATGTAGAGTATGCCTTTGTGAAGGCAACTAACGAAAGGCGACAGAGAGGCGTAGCTTCACGCCGACGAAGTGCGAGTGGAGGCCGAAGTTGCAGTGAGGGGTTTAATCGATGCAATCGCGTAAGTTTTAAGTTTGGTGAGTTCCACTCGGTCAGTGATAAACTGCGTGCCAGGTGTCGAAGCTGCCTTGCGGCGTCTGTCCTCGAAAGCGGAATTGGAACACTGTGCTCTTCTTTAAGTGCTGCGCGAGCAGCGTTATCGGGGGAATCATTCCCACTGATTCCACGATGGCCAGGTACCCACTGAAAAAAAAACCTCGTGACCTTTTATTTGGACGTGATGGTGAAGCTTCACGATTTCGTATGCCAACTGTTCATGCCATCCGCGTCGGAGAACTGACTGCGCGCACTGTGATGCCGGTTTTGATTCAGAGAACACAGCCCATTTTCGAGGTCTTTCAGAATCAATGAATTACAGTGCACGAGGGAAAGCCGTTCAACCGCCGTTGAGACCGTGATATGCGATGTTTTGAACCGCAGTGTTATTCCTCGCGTTGGTACATCCACCGCACCACCAGAACTGGACGACGTAGTCGATTCATCGGTATAGATGTGCACGTGGCTGCTGTTCTTTTCATGCAAAAGAAGTAAGCTCAATTGTTTTAGAGCAGGGGCTGGTAGATCTGTCTTCTTCTTTAGTCCTGGAATCACTATATGTACTTGTGGATGGCTCAAACACAACGGAGGAAACACTGGCTTGGCTGCAGGTGCGTACCCTGAAGTAAATGACGCACGACGTGCATTGTCAGTGGCGCTAAATGTCGAGCAGGGCCTTTCAGCAGTGAGGCTCGCCAGGTGGTGGGAAGTGGTCCTAGCATTATGTCCGAGATGAGAGCCGTCAACGCTGCGCTTGGTCTGCCTGTGGCCGTCAAACGATATGTTGTTACGACTGCGTTTGCATAATACTTTGGATCAAATTGTCGAGGCTCAGCGTACGGCACAGAGAGAGCGGTTGCTAGGTACACCAGCAGACGGGTATATATTAGAGTCAATTCAACAACCAGTGGCTGTTTCGCACGATAGGGCGCCCCTACACGAGTTGAACGTGAACCTTAGGGCCATTATCATGGTTCGTCCGTTTCCGCGGTATGAGCACCCCGTGCACAATATAGGGAGGCGGGTCGCGAGAGCTAGGGCTTTGTTGCGAGAGGCAAATGATCAGGAGGAGGAGTCTGCGTTTGTTGATGCCGCATGGATTAATGGTAAAAATGCTTATTTGGTGGTGGAGGTATATGGCAAATGGAGCGTTAGAAATGGCGCTTCCGTTTATACCACAGGTTCGGAGGCCGCCGAGCAAGTGGCTATTGCTCTAGCACTAATTTATTCAGGAAAAGTTTTGGTGTTTAGTGACTCGCGATCTGCGATTAAAGCCTTCTCGAGGGGACTTGTTGCGGAACCGGCTGGCAGACAGCTGCAGGGTAGGGATACCACTTCTCATACAGTTACTTGGTTCCCGACGCACATGGGGACAGCGGAGGGAGCGCCGCGTAACCTTGATGGGGTGGCGCACAGGGAGGCATGAGGATTACTATGCCGTGTACTCTCTGAAGGAGCTGGTTCTCCCGCTCCTGAGTTCAAGGACCAGCTGTTTACCTACAACGAGATCACAAAGCATTATTAGGGCGCAAGGCATTCCCCCTGCCACATTCTAAATGAAATAGGCCACATGCGGTTACATTAAGGCTTTTGCAGACATGAACGTACCCTAACCCTGTCGTCATGAATAAAATTAATCCGGATTGCGGGGTTTCAGCATATTGTAGTAAGTGTGGAGGTTTGCTCGATGTCGACCACATGCTTTGGCGCTGCTTGGCATTGGCCGGCGATGGTTCTCAAAGTGAACAGTGGTGGCAGCGGATGCTGTACCGTTAAGTGCTGGCGTACCAATTCAGGGCTGTCGATAGGTCCGTGTAATGGTAGAGGGGCTCGGCCTCCTTGTGCCGACGTGGGAGGGGGCCCGCATCAGTCCCAGAATGATCCCTCAGGACCTTAAGTTCTTACTCGTATCGTACTGGCGTTTATTGAGGCCTTAAGGTATTAGTAGATTTGCAATACCTTTAAGCAGGCTACTACATGCAGTCCTTATAGTTGGTTGCGTGTTGTTATTCAGGTTGGTGTATAGATATTTCATAACTGCGCTGTCAGAATTTTCAACCACAATGCCCCACAAATCAGGCAAGGTGCATGGTGACAGAAATATTTATTCCACAGGATATAATGATGCTTGGAATCTAAAAAGAACAAGCAGCAATTTCTATAAAGTAATTGCAGCAACTTTCAGTGCAGAAAAGAGAGAAGCGTGACTTTACAGAAAATAGGAAAAGCCGTAGAGATGAAACACGGCACACGTGAGACATGCACCATGTATGCAGAAGACTCGCTCAGGGTGAAGTGGTGGCTATATTCGCATCTTGGGGTCGTGGCCGTGCCCTCATCCCATGCGCTGTCGCGCTTACATCGCGGTCACGTGTCGAGTTGTGCGCGCGTGTATGGCGGCCCACTTGCAGCGACATCTTGCGCGTCAAACGACGTCACGTGGGTTACACGAACGCTCGCCTTAGTTTCCCGAAAAAGAGAAAGTGAGATAAAAAAATACGGTCGTGAAATGCGCAACTTAGTTTGCCGCCTACCTTGGGCAAGTGGTATGCGGAATTGCGGAATGATGATGAAGCAACATTCACTGGGCCCGAAATAAATCGGTGGTGCACGCAGGCACCAGACGGGGTGGTTCCCTAGTTACGGGACCCATATGTTTCCAGCAGTTCCTGGCCCCTGTCCGTCAGTGCGAGCTGAATCGGTAGGGCGGGGCTGGATAACAAGGTCTCCCATCGCTCAAGGGGTTGGGGATTGGGGGTGTTGGTGGGAAGGGGAGTAGGGGGGGTCTTGAGTTTTGTGCACTCTGCCAAGACGTGCGGCAGGGTGCCCCTTTCCCTTCTGCAAAAAGGACAGAGCATATCGTATTCCGCAGGGTACATGCGGTTCATCAGTACGGGATGCGCAAGCGATCCCGCCTGCGCTCGACGCAGGATCGTCTGTTGTTGCCTGGTGAGTTTGGGGTGAGGTTCTGGCAGTCTGCACCTTTCTTCTCGGTACATCCGGGTAATGTCCCGAAAGCTGGTAACCGGGTGCGGTAGCTCTGCCGGCTCGTGCTCGGCCCGGATTGACATTTCTCGGGCATGGTAGTCGGCGATGGTGTTGCCTGCTACCTGCGAGTGAGCCGGGACCCACATGAGCTCTATGGCTCTTCCCGGAGGCTTGTGCTTGGCTAGAATGGCTCGGGTCGCGGAGGAGATTACCCCCCTGCGGAAGCTTCTGTAGGCTGTCTTTGAGTCGGTGACTACGGTGTCCACGCTCGGCTGTGCGAGTGCGAGGGCTACGGCCGCTTCTTCGGCAACTGCGGGGTCTGTTGTCTTCAGGGACGCGCTGACGATCAGCCTCTCTTTTGAAGTAACCACCACGGCTGCACGGTCACTGTGTTTTCGGAGCGAGGCGTCCGCGTAGAGGACCCTGGGGTTTTCTTCCAGCTTACGGGCTAGGGCTCTGGCTCGCGCGGTGCGCCTCTCGTCGTCCTTGCCCGGCGTCATGTTCCGGGGAAGGGGTTTTGTCTGAATTGTCATTTTCCAGTCTTCCGGAAGGGCCGTCTTGATGGGTACTGGCTCGATCTGCCATCCTATCTTGCGTAGGACGGCTCGTCCGTGTTCCGTGTGACTGAGCCGGATTCTCTGATTAGAGAGGTGGGCTTCGATGAGCTCCTCCACCGTGTTGTGGGCGCCCATGTCTAGCAGTTTTTGCGTGGACGAGTATATGGGCATACCCAGTGCTTGTTTCGTTGCCTTACGAAGCATCGTGTTTAGGGTGTCCCTATTCGCCTTCGTCAGCTGGAGATACGGGGCGGAGTAGGTAACCCGCGACACGACGAACGCGCGTACCAGGCGCATGGCATCGTCCTCTTTAAGGCCTCGGTTTCTGTTTGATACCCTCCGAATCATACCAAGTATCTGTTCGGTTGTAGTCTTGATCTTTGTGATGGCGGCCTGTGCCTTTCCGTCGCTCTGAAGTAGTAGGCCGAGAATCCTAATCTGCTGTGTTGGCTTGATGGTCGTTCCGGCGATCGTAATAATCACGTTCGGCGGCAGCTCCTTCTTGGTTTTTCCCGGTTGGATAATGAGCAGCTCTGATTTCTGGGGAGCGCAGCTCAGTCCGCACGACTTTGCGTACTCGTGCACGGTCGTTGCCGCCCGCTGCAAGACTTCCTCCATCCAGGCGTCGGATCCGGCTCGGGCCGTCCACACCGTAATATCGTCGGCGTAGAACGCGTGGTCCACGCCTTCGATTTGCTTGAGTAGATCGGGCAGAGGCAGCAGGGCCAGGTTGAAGAGCAGGGGCGACAAGACCGATCCCTGAGGGGTGCCCCTATCGCCGAGCTCGACAGGGTCCGACTTCTCTTCCCCTATCCTGATAGTCGCCGTTCGGTTTGACAGGAAATCTTTTATGTAGCCGAATGTCCTTCTGCCACACCGGGTTTTGTTTAGATTCTGCAACACGCTCGCGTGGGACACGTTGTCAAACGCTCCCTTCAGGTCGAGGGCGAGTATCCCGCGCGGCGCGTGCCTCGTTGCCGGCTTGACGACCAGTTCGTGGAGTTGGATCATCACGTCTTGGGTGCTGAGATGTTGCCTGAAGCCATACATCGTTTCTGGCATCTGATCCGTTTCTTCGAGGTGCTTCTGCAACCGGCGAAGGACCATGCGCTCCATCACCTTCCCCACGCAGGATGTGAGGGAGATGGGCCGCATGTTGTTGCGGAAACATTAGGCCCATTTTGTGGCCTTCGTTGGTGAAGCAACAAAAGCCGTTGGGCCAGCTTTAATTTAGATGACATTCGTGGTGGTAACGCTGGTGGCGCCCCCTTCTGAAAGTGCGAAAAACATTTGAATTGGAATAGAATCGCGTGTCAGGTCCCGTTGCCGACGAAGTTGTGAAGTCGCTGCAGCAAGGACGGACGGACCGCTGGCAAAGCGTGTTGGCCTGCGACCGTGAAGCCGTAGACCAAGTTCAAAGGCCAAGTTTCAACATTAATAGTACCAAATATTACACGCTACCAACTGCCACGTCTGGGCGAGATTTGTGCTCGAATGATCGCGGACTGGCCGGGAAAGTTCAGCTGCGCGACACGAGTGAAAATAAAAAAGGGAGAGAGAGAGAAGCTCTTCAGTGAATTGCGGAGAGGTTTGCCTTGCGTACACGCATTATACCCGGCTACTCCAGATGAGTAGGATGAAAAAATGAAACAATATGCCCTGCGTATTAAGGTTATACGACCTATACAGAAGACATCATCATCATCATCATGGCTACGCCCACTGCAGGACCAAGGCCTCTTCCATTCTTCTCCAACTACCCCAGTCGTGTGCTAATTGTGGCCATGTTGTCCCTGCAAACTTCTTAATCTCATTCGCCCACTTAACTTCTGCCGCCTCCTGCTACGCTTCCCTTCTCTTGGAATCCAGTCCGTAACCCTTAATGAGCATCGGTTATCTTCTCTCCTCATTACATGTCCCGCCCATGCCCATTTATTTTTCTTGATTTCAACTAAGATGTCATTAACTCGCGTTTGTTCCCTCAATCAATCTGCTCTTTCCTTATCCCTTAACGTAACGCCCATCATTCTTTCCATAGCTCGTTGCGTCGTCCTCAATCTAAGTAGAACCCTTTTCGTAAGCCTCCAGGTTTCTGCCCCGTAGGTGAGTACTGGTAAGGCACAGCTGTTACACACTTTTCTTTTGAGGAATAATGGCAACCTGTTGCTCATGATCTGAGAATGCCTGCCGAGCTCACCCCAGCCCCATTCATAGTCTTCTGATTATTTCAATCTCATGATCCGGATTCGTGGTCACTACCTGCTCTAAGTAGATGCATTTCTTTACCACTTCCAGTGCCTTGCTTCTTATCGTAAAGTGCTGTTCTCTTCCGAGATTGTTAAACATTACTTCAGTTTTCTGCAGATTCATTTTTAGACTCACCCCTCTGCTTTGCCTCTCCATGTGAGTGAGCATGCATAACAGTTGGTCCCCTAAGTTACTAAGCAAGGCAATATCATCAGCGAATCGCAAGTTACTAAGGTATTCTTCATTAACTCTTATCTCCAATTGTTCCCAATCCAGGTCTCTGAATACCTCTTTTAAACACGCTGTGAATAGCATTGGACAGATCGTATCTCCCTGCCTGACGCTTTTCTTTATTGCGATTTTGTTGCTTTCTTTATGGAGGACTACAGTGGCTGTGGGGCCGCTATAGATATCTTTCAGTATTTTTACATACGGCTCGTCTACACCCTGATTCCGTAATGCCTGAATGACTCAGACCAGTATCTCTGAGAAAGCTTAGAGGTGCCTTCGCTGCGCGATTTGCTCATGCAGCGCTTGTCTGTGGGCCAAGGACGTGTCTTAACTCATAGAACTGTAATCTTTGATGAATTTTCAGTGCGCATTATCGAGGGTGTTTTTTTTTCTAGTGTAAATAACGTGTAAGCGCAGACTAAGCTGGTGTGTTATCCTGTATGTTGTACGCAGGGCACAGTGTTCACCTCATTCCTTTGATATTAAAATGAATATAATTGCTATTGGCGGCACTTCGCCGAATGCGGTACAGACATGCCCCATCGCGCCTGGTAATTCCACACGGCCTGGAAAACTCACGCATACGCTCACAAGTGCAAGTAGGTTCGTCCAGCTGCTCCGAGCCGGTCCAGACAGCACGCGCTGCGCACCACACAAAAGTGGAGAAAGGAGTAGTTGCTTCACTCCCAGATAAAGGTGTTGCCTGGGTGATGCAGCGTGATCTGCTAAACAGCTTCTCGTGCTTCACTACACGCATGGAGGTTGTTGCAATTTTCACATCTTTCTTACGTTTGATCATACGCAGTTGACGATGCAAAGTACTCGAAAACCATCCCCATAAGGATTTGAATTCGCGAATGCTAACTATTCGTTTCCAGGATCGAAGAACTTAGCACAACGGCCCCTTAATTATTCGAAAATACCCCGCATGGGTGTCTATGTGGGATACCTACTAGAGCGTTCATTCACTCATGCTTCGGATAGTCGTATGCATGTTGAGATCAACACTTCGTATGTAATGGTGAATTCCACTGGTTGATCTAGAGCGAGGCGTTGCATCCACGAAAGATCAACAAAATCCGTCACGGGGCGACCCAATCCAGATCGGCCGGCGAAAAATAAACGTGCTCCGGCAGGGAGTCCAGCGGAAAGTGGGCGCCCACAATATCCGCCATCCATATCGCGATTTCATCATTTGCACCATAAATACCATTTCGTAAAGCACGCACAACACGTCGTCGTTGCTGCTTCTACTTTCCGAGGAACTACAGCTGCTGTCAGAATCGCTCAAGGCAAGAAGCACTGCCGCAGGATTGAACGACGCCATTTCAAGAATGTAAACTGCAGAAGGTTGCCAAACAACGCCTCAAAAAAGGCGGAACACAATGAAGCCACATGGCCTATCCCGAAGTGACGCCGACGCGTCGTTGGAGTTCCGGTAAAAACCGTTTCTGCTCGGCGGATCAACGAGAAGCGCTCCGTAACAAAGCCAGTCGTTCTCTGTCGACCAGTGCAAATTGCAAACTTGCACTAAATTGACCAGTGTAATTCAATTTCTTTGCGACGGAGCAAGAAAACGTGCTCCAGGTCGACCAGTGGAATTCACAATAAGTTCCAGGTGCGTGCATCACGTGATCAGCCTCGGACAGGGCGCGGCACTTCCGCAATGCACCGCGCCTTGCGAATGCATCAAGCGTCGCCATGTGCACGGTCGGAAGTTTACGGAATGTGGAGCCAGCGAAAAGCGCTTGAATTTGCGGAACAGTCTGTGCCACCGGTATACAGCGTAATATTGGCCTCGAGCTCCACCACTGGAAAAGCTGGCGCCACCGTCGGCGTGACGTGCTAGGAGGGATCACGTGGACATAGCGGCCGCGTCGGCTGCTTCGGGCGCGCCGAAGCGAGCTGAAAACGAGTTTAAATTCCCTCGTACGCTGCGGTTCTCATTTAGTGGTGAAATTTTCCCGCTTCGAGTGTCTCCTTTACAACGCTTGAAAGCACTACAATAGGTAGTGGCCGCCTTTGAAGGCGCGCAACATGGTAGGCTACTGCCCGGTGCCGCAGGGCCGGACGCACGTAACGGAGGCCGGTGTCAGCCTTATTCACGCGTAGCCGCAGGACAAGAAGCTGCGTGAAGCTTGGCTCGCGAAACATAAAACCGGCAAACAGTCATCGGCTAGAACTCGGGTATGCAGCAAGCACAGACGCGAGGAAGATTTCTGCTACGGCGCCCCGTCTGTGATGTTCTGAAAACGCGCACTGAGACGCTCGCCCGAGTCCGCTGCCCGAATAATGTCGTGACGGTTTGGTCTATGAACTTGTCGTTTCTACAGATACTGGCAAGTTCAGTGGAGTGGAAAGGCAGCGGAAGAAGCACATTTAAATAAAGCATGGCATATGGTCATATTTGTGTTATGAATTAATGCACTGGATTACAAAAAAGGAGCAGCGGGAAATTGCACGCTGAGAACACCGATAAACATACAGTGCGACGCAACTCGAGAAATAGTATTGAAAGGTCAAAGAATTTAGAGCAAAAAAGATTGAATTGTCGCGACGGCACATCACAGTCTCCGTAGGCGTCGAAGTCTCTACAATGAAATTATTTCTGAACAGCTGTGATAGCGCCCACGCAACAATGTTGCTTGCATACTTTCAAAATTAATGCTCATATTCTGCGGCCTAAAGCTCATGGCACGGTGCGAAAACGCGCGCGCGGAGAAAGCGAAACAGTGCGCGGACAAGCATGCAGACGCGCAGTCGGTCGCTGCGAATCTGCGCGATCGCTGCATTGAGGCTTCGTTCTATTACACTCCATTTAGTAATACAAACACTATAAGAACATATTTCACATGGTTTGCTCTCAGCGTTTACCTACCTTTCACGCAAGAAGCCGGTTCGGGAGACTCCATCGCGGCGACCGTGCGCAGTGGCGTTCATCGTACGTATTCGGTAAAGAGATAGCTTCTGTAAACAATTGTGTGCTTTCAGTTTGCCCAAGATTATTATTTAGACAGTAAGAAACTTCTCTTGTTTCGAAAGTACTTACAGAAATGTCCGGGAGAGCTCACGCGTGGTGTTTTCAGTGAGCGCTGACAGCAAAACCTATGAGGAGCGCGCCACTTGATCCCTCATACTACGCCAGCGAGGCGCTTCCGATAGATGGCGACTCCGTAACTCCTCGCCGCCAATACTTGAAAATCTACTTGAGACTACTTTGCTGTTTCCGATGGTATACCCTTTTGAGTTTGGCTGAAAAATCAAATAGCCCTAGATTTTTTAGAAAGCTTTGTTTCTTACCGCTGCAGGAATTCAGAGTTCTGACAAATCGCGGTTTGAGTCCTGTCTTCGGGACGTAACATTGAACTATCACTTTCGGCAACACTTACGCTTTCGCGCGATTTTGCGCTCCAGACCAAACAATCAGCGCGCACTGAAAGTGATATCGCCAAATGCAACCATCCAAAAATATGTATTCTGCGCGGAATATTGTTATTGCGTATAAAGGTTGTCGCAGCAAGCAAAACACTTTGTCACCAATGTCTGAGCGTTGCAGTTGTGGCCAAATATGAACGTAGATTTTGGAAGATGTCAACCATTTAGCTTGAGCTATTGAGGGGCTCGGTGTAACCTTTGTCCAAGCGTCGTTGTACTTTTCTTGGCTCCAACCGATTAGAGCATTTGGTCTTGCAATTGCTAAATGAACCAACAACTCAAGCATACCCCCCCCCCCCCCCCCCAGAGTACGTGGATTGTAGCAAGGGTAACACTTTCAAGTGCGTGAAGTCGACTTTGACAACGTGTTCTTGAATATAAGAAACGCGCCTGATGCGCTGCACCCGCGTATGCGTCGTTTTATTGTGGTACATCACATCCGAAGCTCGAGGCGCTTTCGCATCGTCATCGTTGGCGCCGTCGTCGGTGCCGTCGTGCTGTCCTGGTACAAAGGGCACATGTGCGACTCGCACGTGAATGAGTAGAAGCATCGAGCTTCCTACGATTGCTAGAGAGAACTCCGGCGCTGGGATCGTTCAGCCACTATGGGTGGTACACGGATTTGTCTGATCTTCGTGCTTTGGGCTTCGATCTTTCTTGTGGCTTCATTGATGACTCTTTACCAAGGCTTGAATCGACCTAAATTTCAAAGACATTTATACTTTTTTTTTTAACGCAGAAGGTGAGAAGACTCGGAAAGCGCACATAATCGCTGCTAATTTAAGTGGTTACGCTTGTCCATGCGTTCGTGGTGCAATAGTTTCAGTAACCGGCTTCTGCGCTAGAGGTCCTGTGTTCCAATACTGCCATCGCAAAGTTTTAGTGATACTCACTTAATTATTTGACACGCAGAAGAACTTTCTCGAAACAGATCAGTTGGCCAAGCCACAAAGCCGTTTTTTTAAAGCCAGAAGCACGAAGTTTAGGCGTATCCGCGTACCTACTCATCATTCCCCTGCTGGCCGAATCGCCCTGCTTGCATGTAGCCACTAGCGCCACAGCTCCCTCTGCTAATTGTATGCAACCCTGTGGGTAGAAGTTCTCCAGAGATGTATACTATCGCTTCGTCACGAGCTTTCGCGTAGTAGCTCATACGGGCGCGATAGTGCAGTGCGTCAGCATCACGACGAAGTAAAGGTTAGGTTTGGTTAAATTAGACGGAACGTCTTTTCCGCTGTCGGATGTATGCAGGGAGATAAATAAAAATAAAGTTGGCAGCATGCTACACTCCGGTAACACGTGAAGGGGAAAGCCTGCTGCTCACGTGGTAATGCATTAAGTTGTACGTTCGGAGGGGGGTCAGACTTCTTGCAAGACATAACGAGCCGCCGCGGGAAGTAAACGTATTGAGCTGTAGGTCGATTTTCTCAACGACACATGCGAGCACCTAATCCGCTACTTAAGGGTTCTTTCGTTCTCTCTTTCTTTCGTTCTTTCTTTCTGTCGTTTCTTCATTCATGTTCAGCTATTGCAGCTTTGCTTGCTTACGGGAGTATGAGCCATTTCTGAAGACGATATCTTATGCATCGTATTTTTGGCATCATTGGACTAAATGCCGCTTTTCTTTTTCGAGTATCAGCCATTGCAACGAGCCACTTCAGGCTTTTGCCTTAATAAACAGAAGTGAAGGAAGGTTAATCACATTGCAATATATGGTTTGCTACTCTGCAAAACAGAAAGAGGAAAAGCGAAGATAATAGATAAAAGAAAATAGAGTAACACCATCGACCGGGGAGGGGAAAGCATTAATAGAATTAAAATGAATAGAATTAAAACACGCTTCACTGTGCATTTCCTCGGACAGGAACCTTATTCGAAGGTAGCGAACAGCCTGTTATGCTGACGATCAGTGAGTTCCCTTTTTGCATCCTCCGTTCTCAAAGTGATGGCAGAGAGAGGAGCGTCGCTCAGCTCGAATGATTCTAGCAGTGCCCAGAGTGCACCGAGTGCGCGCGTATTTGCTTTTGGTTGACGTAGCCTTTCTCTTATTTTTCATCAATTTATGGGCTCATTGTTATCTTTGACACCATTTAATTTATATCGCCCGGGGCAGGTAGCACAATTATACTTCTTGAGCTCGATAACTGCAAAGGGTGAACATTATCTTCACAAAAAATCTAAATGCATGGTGTTGTCATTACCGAAGATCCTCTAATTAACATTTCAACTGATTACTTGACAGCACGTATTGCAATTTTGAATAGTAGTCGGTGAGTCCGCAAGACTGATCCACATAGAACGAATTCTGCGGCTGACGTACACCTCGCTAAACATGTGCAGCTTCCAAAGTGTGCAACAAAATGTACTGGTCTCCCAGCTACTTGTCAACTCCGGTGCTTAAAAAGACCAATTGTTTGAAAAAATGTGGGTTGGTACAATGGTGCTTTTTTTTACTGGAAGTTTAACAGCGCGTACCTCAAAGCTGGTGCCAATTTCTAAATATGTTTCCTGTGGACATGCCCTGTGATATTACTGCCTTCCACTAATAAATTTCTTTACGTTGGTTCGTTAAAGCAATCGGTCTTAATTTTGGGGAACAAAAATTTACGAATTCATCAATTTTTTATTTTCATTTCTTGCGCAAGTCATACTGCCTCTTTCGGCCGTTCAGCTCAATGACTAGGTGTGTGCTATAAGCCACCTACAGATAAAAAAAAAGAAATTATTTTAACGTAAAACAGAGCATCTGGGCTCATATTCACGAAAAAAAAGCAAATACGTTAAAATGGTTTGCAAGAAAAAATTGCAGCAATCCCGATGCTAGATAAATTATTAGCTAAGCCAGCCGGCCAATGGCAGAAGCACTTACAAAAGAAACGGTTTGTGAACTCGGCCTCAATCACGTATAGTTTTCTTTCCCATGTGCTGTGCTACTCATTCTTTCGGTGGCACAAACGCGATCCGCGAGGGAAGTCTATCTAGCCCCCGAATGGCAATATCACTTGTTCGTGCTCGAGACAGTTGATACTTGGTGAAGCCATCGTAGCGCAAATAAAAAAAAGAAAAAGAAAACACGAGGGACACAGGATCAAACACCAGCGGCCCTACACTCACATTCTGACTCATTGGAGTTTGAAACCGAAGAAAAACTAGCAGAATAACGCGCATGCGGGCTGGTGCACCACGACAAAGAAGCATCACCGAAAAAATAAAAACCTAATCTCTCTTCCAAGTAGGCCGATAGACGTGTCCCGAGTGACCGTGATATCTGTTCCTCTGTTTCTTGGGTTTGTCGATTAATGAGCTTAAACTTATCATCATCATCATCATCATCATCATCATCATCATCATCAGCAGCAGCAGCAGCCTGGTTACGCCCACTGTAGGGCAAAGGCCTCTCCCATACTTCTCCAACAACCCCGGTCATGTACTAATTGTGGCCATGCCGTCCCTGCAAACTTCTTAATCTCATCCGCCCACCTAACTTTCTGCCGCCCCCTGCTACGCTTCCTTTCCCTTGGAATCCAGTCCGTAACCCTTGATGACCATCGGTTATCTTCCCTCCTCATTACATGTCCTGCCCATGCGCATTTCTTTTTCTTGATTTCAACTAAGATGTCATTCACTCGCGTTTGTTCCATCACCCAATCTGCTCTTTTCTTATCTCTTAACGTTACACCCATCATTCTTCTTTCCATAGCTGTGGTTGCCAATTCGGCGAACAATGCTTCCCGCAAGTCGATTGCGCAAAGTGGATATATATATATATATATATATATATATATATATATATATATATATATATATATATATATATATATATATATATATATATATATATATATATATATATATAAGGGAAGGCAGGAGCATTAACCAGTCAAGACTCCAGTTGGCTACCCTACTCTGGGCAAGGGAGAAGGGGAATAGATAGAACGAGAAAATAGATAGATAGAGACGTGCACGGGCAGCAATAGAGAGTCACAATCCGAGTACTGAAATGGGTGAAAGAGCCGGAGAAATGACTTCGTTTTTTTTAAGGAATGATGCACAACACTGTGGTGTATTCATTGCAGTGAGGATATTTCAGTACCTTTTGTTGTTCCGTCGCGTAATTTTGCGGAGGACGAAAGAGGTGGCTGTAGCACCTCCCTAGCGGCTTGGCACAAGGTAGTGTACAAGACAGGCTATGCGTGTTCGCCTGCCAGCTCCATGTGCACTGTCCCGCTGTCTCGTGTTGAACCGAATCTGACGAGCGATGACGTATTTTCTGCGAATGGGACGTTCGCGGGAGACCCCTTGAAGATGTGTTTTCGCGGTAAAATAACTCTATTCTGAACGACAATGAACTTAGACTACACCGGCCGTAATAGAAGTCGCTGTTGAAAATTCTTGCCAACTTTGACCACACGGTGTGCTCCGAAATATCTGCGCCGATAGTTTGGCAGCGGTACCTGTTGGAAGCTTATTTTACGCCGCTTTTTTTTTGTTGTCTGCCGTTTATGGCAGCTGTTGTTCCGTTTACTTGCCAATAGATGTCAGGACACCAGAACGCTTGATTCGTCCCCATAAAAGATTCGATTTTACTCCTCGAGGGTGACGTTATCAACCACGTGACAAACTGTCGCATTTTAGGGTGGAATAATTTCTTTTTACTGTTGCACCACCGTTTGGCTCACTCACTAAGAAATTCTGTAGAGTGTAAGTTTTGCAAATGGAGGGCAGTTTAGTGCTAATGCTACTCAACTGTCACGGGAACATGATACTGCATTGTAACGCAATTTGCACCCCCAGAAGTTAATAAAGGTGAAATTATGTCTATGGGAGGAGGAGGAAAAGAAGGAAGGAAAGGTAGGGAGGTCGACCAGACGCATGTCTGGCTTGCTGCCCTGCACGTGCGAGGCGTTTAAGAACAGAAAAGAAAGAAAGGAGAAGGGGGGAAGAAGGTATTATCAGTGTGAATACCTGCGGTTGCCCATCGCGTCTATAATCGGCCACTGTGGTCAGTCGATTTCATGAAACGTAGCAGTTCCCGCGTCCCTTTGTAAGCCCGCGACGCGTGGGAACATGGTCTGAGAATCTTAGTCTCTGAAACTGGTCTGTTGTCTAATCGGTTTAACACGCTACGAAGAACGTCGCTCACGATGTCATAGAGATTACGAAAACAGAGCACGTACTCGATGGTCTCTTCATTGTTGCATGAGTCACAGATTGGTGCGTTGGACATTCCAATAAAGAATGAGTAGGCTTTCGTAAAAGCCACCCCCAACCAGAGGTGTATAGTAAAGTTGCATCACGGCAGGAGAAGTTCGATGGAACCTGCAGCTTCAATGTATGATCCAGCCGTTGGAGACGGCTGTTGGAGAAAAATCCGAGTGTTCCACAAAACAATGTGTCTATACTTGACCTACATGTTTGCACCCTTTTTGGGGGCAAAGATGTGAGTCATAGACAGATTTACACCCTTCGTAATTTTTAGGGGTGTAAGTTATCTCACAGTGTGGCTGTTTAGGTGGTGTTGATTTTACAGCTGAAGGCCTTGCCCGTCAGTGTAAGGGAGCGTGAACGCAGTTGTATTCTTGCCTTTTCGCTATCGTAATTCGGCAAAAATCTTCAGGCTACGAACAAGCTTTAAAGCTACACGTGCAAGATTACGATTCCTAATTAACAAACGCTTAAAGATAAACTCTTGGGAAATGCGCACAGAGAAATAATCTTCAATTATTAGCATGGTGATGACATTGATAACGTTATTGTGAATGCTGTATGCTAATTGTCGACGTCAAAGAAGAGTCACGACTCAGCCGTCACCATACAGGGTGTTCCACGAACACTTTAAAAAATCTTTAAATGTTGCCCGTGGTAGGTATCACAATTCTGGTTCATGACCTGGCCTACTCCAAGCGGTAGACAATACTTGCAAGAAATGGAGATGCAGATCTGAATAATTAATAAAAATCCATTAATTAGGTTTTAACTAATTACATTATCGCCCATTTTGCTATTTACAACTTATCCATATGGAACGAATTTTCCAGATGACAGCAGTTTCGAGATGTAAATTCCCGAACTTTGCGGAGAAATGCATTGGCGTTCCAGTTAATTTGTTAGCAAAACGTCCTTTGATGCACTGACGCACCCAAGCAACTGGAACGCCTATGCATTTCGCCGCAAAGTTCGGGAATTTATATCTCAAAACTGCTGTCGTCCTGAAAGTTCGTTCCAAGTGGATCCGCCTTGCGAAGTCCTCTTCTAGAATTTGTAAATCGCAATATGGATCATAAGATAATTAGCTAGAAGGTAATTAGCGAATTCTTGTTGATTTGCCAATTTTGCATTTTAATTTTTTCTGCAAGTAGTGTTCGTCGCTTTGCGTAGACCGGCTGATCAACTAGAATTGAGGTATCTGCCACAGACAACCTTGAAAAAAATTTGAAAGTGTTCGCTGAAACACCCCGTATACTGGCTGCAGTGACAAATAAAGATACACGATGTATTACAGGCAGTTAAAAATGAGTAAATGTTGGCGAACATCTACAGTATAATAAAAAAGAAACAAACATATGAAAAAAAACCGGATTCTTTCAATGTACTTGCGGCATAGATTCATTTATAGCTTACAATTTGCGCCTGGAGGAAGGCTTTGAAGCTTTCTATTTTCAATGAGTATGCAGTGGCGAGCTTTCGGTATGAGGTGATCACGTACGTCATGCAGTGCATGCAAGCTACATCCATTGTTCGTACACGCTGTAAATCATACGTATTCTATTTCCCCCACTATTCTAAACTGCTGTCGCTATTGTGTAAAGTATTTGTGAAACTGCCTTTGCGCATTCATAACGACAGCTTTGGTTATACCTGTTTTTGTTTCACTGAGCCGATTTCGAGCTCGACAACAATATGCTTCCCTCTTGTGTTAGGGCACTTATCGCAGCTAACATCAATTGAAATAAACCCCGAGTACAATCTTTCCATTAAAGAGTCATTGTTATGTTCCAGGATTGTCACTTGGGGCTATATTTTACGTGTCTACTCAGATTATGCTGCTTGCTACATAACAGCCATGCACCACCTTCATGTGGTGCATGGCTGGTGCATCCCTCGGCGAAACAACTGAAATTGGTTAACTAATGATAATAATATTAAATTATGGAGTTTCACATGCTAAAACTACAATCTGATCGCAAACTTTGTGCGAGTTTTTAAGAGTTTTTGCCACCTGGGGTTTCCTTATTGTGCGCGTAAACTCAAGTACACAAGCGTTTCCGAATTTCACCCCCATCCAAATGCGGTGGCCGCCGCCGCGGGGTTTGAACCCGGGACCTGCAGCTCGGCAGCGCAGCGCTATAGCCATTAAGCTAACACTAGTGTTAAACTAAGGCAGTGCAAAAGTGCCCATAAGTGTTAGTGTGGCGCCGATTCAGAACATTAATTGGAGTATTTAAAAAGGCTTACCAAATCGATAAGAGCCACTCTGTCCATTAGGCATAACTGCGCGTGCGTGTTGCTTTCAGATATGTTGAGCTGTTAAGCTATGACTGATCAGCCTGAAAAACGACCCTTATGAGGAAGGTAAGATAAGAAAAGAAGTTTGTAAATAGACACGGCAACAGCTCAGGGGCATAATCGCTTTTCAATTCGGCTATTATAATCCAAGGACGTGTAGAAAAAATGAAAACTCCTTAAAAAACAGCTAGATACTAAAAGCAACATTTTCATGAACGTGGGCAAGCGTAACATACCATGCATAACAAGCATGCATATTTGTCACTTTCAAAACCGCATATCTTTCGCCAAGCGCGGCCATGAAGATGCAAATGGTGGGTTTTCTCGTTCGCGCTGCATTATAGAGTTTTACGTCGTATCGCATTATTCAAAACTCACCTCACGGTCACATTTTGTACTTCGGGACGACAGAACAACCTACGTGAAAATGGCGCATATTTTCTCCAACCCTGGCCGGAATGAATGAATAGAATTTATTGATAGGAAAGACAGAGAGGTCGACCTGAGCTAGTGCGCTCTAGTCTGCTACTCTGTACTGGGGAAGAGGGAAGGGGAGTGAAAGTATTGGGATGGATGATGATGATAAGAGAAGTGGTGAGTGCTTATGTACATGAGACAGTTGCCTCGCTAGAGCCGCTCGTCGAGCTTGGTGTCCTGCAGGAACTTCAACAATGTTTTTGTGGCACGCATTGAAATTGCAGTGTCAGGCCATGGACCGAGAATAGCTTCCTCCGACAGTAGTTGTCTGCCAACGCTGGCTAGGAAACTCTCTAACGTCCTTCGCTCCAGCATATATGCTGGGCAGTCGCACAGTATGTGTTGCAGTGTTTCGGGCATCTGGCAGTGTACACAATCAGGGCTGTTCGATTGGCCGATGAGGTGTGAGTAGCGACAGGTGAAAGCAACGCCGAGCCGAATCCTGTGTAGCAATGATGTTTTGCTCCGTGTAAGCTTCGGGGGCAAACAGAATTTACCGTCTGGGTCAATCATACGTAAACGTCTGTGAATGTTATCAGAGTGGGCTCTGTAAGCCTTTGTAAGGTCCTGCATGAGTGCCTTGATCATGGAGTTGGTGTCAGGTCGCGAGTAGGCAATCCGTACTTCATCACATGAAGGGGAGGCCGATCTTGCCTCACTGTCAGCGAGTTCATTACCAAAAACACCACAATGGCTAGGCACCCATTGAAAGGTGATCACGTGGCCACTTAACTCGGCACTGTGATAAAGTTCGACGATTTCCAGCACGAGCAGATAGTATGGTCCTTTGTTTAAAAAGTATTTTAGCGCCTGTAGCGCTGATTTGGCATCGCACAATATTGTCCATTTATGGGGTGTCTGCGTTCTCATAAAACGGACAGCCTCCCGTATTCCCGCAAGTTCCGCTGCCGTAGATGTCGATTTGTGGTCTAATCGAAATCGTTGAGTAATTCCAAATTGTGGGATGACAAATGCGGCCGTTGTGGCAGATGGCGTGACCGAACCATCGGTATATACTTCTGCAGTCCCACTATATAAAGTAAATATATGGGACAGGGTGAGCTGCTTCAAGCCAATGGAGGAAACGTGAGATTTCTTCCTAATTCCGGGTATCTGAAGCCTCACTAGTGGTCTTGGCAATGTCCATGGAGGTGTCGCGGGGATGTCCGGAAGAATATTACTAAACTATTTGCATGCACCTTTCCCGTCACAATACCCTATATTTCAGGGATGACTATTTTACGCAATCTTTCCCGAGGCAAACCGAAAAAAAAAGAAGAAAGAAGACTGATGAGGTGCATTACATTGCCCATCGTGTCCTTCGAGAATACACCACTTGGTCATGCCTCTTTTTTTCTGCAGTAGACGAAGAGGCCGCGGCTTCGAATTATTCTTTCACAAGAGCATTTACAATTGTAACGTTCCTTCACTGAACGTATGCGACAATTAATCTGTCTTGCATATAGCTGCATATAACTTATCCTGAACGTGCCGTTGATCGCCGCAGAACGTTTCAGATAAGCATTGTCATTGTCGTTTCAGATACATTGTCGTTGATCTAGACTCTTGAGGATAGCTGTGGTGGTGGGCGACTCATCCGAGTTACTCGAAATAACTGTCTGACTTTTCTACGGCGTTGAGGGACTCGACACGCACTGACGGCTAGCACAACGGGGATGCTGCGTAGCGATCGAAAAAAATTACATATAAATTAGACGCCTCGACATTCCTTTACAGCGTCGAGACTGCAGCGATGATTCTCGGTGCCTTACGCTATAGCTAATGATAGCGTGAACCGTGAAAAGTCTTTATGCCAATCGCGGTCACCGCAATTCATGCTATGTCACCCAGAAGCAACCGAAACCTAACTTCTTCAATGCTAAATGGGCTTTGGGCCAATTAACGGCACAGTTTTGCGTTCCACCAGATATCCACGCAAATCGTCGCGTCACTTCACGCGATCCAGTTATGGATGCCGCCTAACAACGTTGTCTAAACGAGACTGCAGGTTTTAAGCACTTTGTCCGACTCGTTTAAACATCCACTTCCGAACTTCAGGAGAGCCGGTATCTGAGCACATTCGTTAGGAGAGCGTTGCTTGTTTCAGTATTGCCGGATCTTCGCATGGCCGAAGCGGCCCTGGAAACGAGGGAGTCGTTAAGACGGGCTGATTATGAAACACACACCGCACCATCATTGAGTTCGTGTTTGTTTCCGGTTGTGTTACCCCGACCAAGAAAGAACGATTGTTATCAGTTATACAGCTCACAATATTTGTGTGTTGCTATTGACCGTATCAGTAGTGCTGCACGTTGGCCCAGACACGCTTGAGCTACTCAAGTGCGTGACTTTCCTTCCGGAAGGGCTTGTCGTTGTCAAATGGGTAGAATATAGACATTCATTAATTCATTTGCTAATCTGAAGGGTGAGGTATATATAGGTGGAGTCACTATATGGATGAATACAAATCCACAAGAAGCAAAAAGTGCAGCGGCTGTGCATGAACGATATATATCGCGGAAGCGCTTTTGCTCAGTCTATTACTGTCGAAATTTTATTAGTATACAATCTGTAAGGAATTGCGAAACTTGCGATGATAATTTTGCCATTCACGATACAAGCAGCCGCATTTTATTTAGTTTGCTCGTTTGTTTTCCGCGGGTTGTTTAGGAGCCCAAAGGCGAGCTACTATAGCTGCTTGAAAGTTTCTTACCTGACAACCTCCATTAGGAAACGATCCGTTGATACTTCGACCGCGCCCAGCTCCCTCTCGGCCGGTACATCCGTTCAGGCGTGAATTGAGCTAGACGCCGTTGGGCGACGCGATATCACCCTGTCTGGAAGGACGGCCCAAGCTTGTTAGCCACGGTACATCGCAGCCCCTCTAATTGCGGCCAATTTTGGACATCTGGAATGCGTGTTAGGTAAACCAAACTGTGTGAAAAAGGGGAAGAGGGGAAGGGGGAGGGTCGAGTGGATGCATTCTCGCAGGCATGAGTGGCGCGTTTGCGTGATGGGGTAAGTCGATAACGTAAGGTCGACCACGAGCCCTGGGGATCTAACGCCGCCCTCGAACCGACCCGCTCGCCCCCTCTGCCCTGCTCACAAGGGCAATATGCTTCCTGCATGGAGCGCGGCAGGGTAGTGAACCCACGATCGTCCTCATAACACAGCCTTCGCCTGAATGCTGCGGCATTCTTGAGAGCGAGATGGACTAAAGTTAAAGGCTTAATTAGCTGAGTGTTGCGATAACCAATCAGGATGCCCTTTAATGTTTTAAAATTTTTTCTTGTTCTCGCCCAAAGGTTACACATACAAACGAATAACGTTGTGGGGCCCTATAGCCATCACGCGTACAATCGGTCCAAGGAACGAAATACACTTTTCTATATTTCTTTTGCAGTGGAACGTGAAAGGCGTAGTCAATTTCTCCAGAATAAGAAAAACAACAAGAAAAAGAACACAGGAATTTGATCACACACGATAATAGCCATCCACATATTTATTTCAAACCTCTTTAAAGCCGCTAGAAAGATTATTTGCAATCGAATTCTGAATTAGATGATCAAATTTGATTATTCTCTTTCCATAAACATTTCTGCAGACAGACAGGTTGAAGGGCCCACTAGTGTATACGCTCTTACATACGATGTAGGTGATGTAAATATGGCTAACATAAGTTAACCACACGTGAAATCGAGCTGATGTTGGAGGAAAATCTGCGTGATAATCTGCGTAGAATTTGGTTCTTTGTAGTTTTCTTCCAGCTGTATATGTGCGTGGTTATTCCTCTCTCAGAGTGATTGCGTGTGTCATGACGTCAAGTGGCATGCGCGAACAACGAAACCACAGTCAGCGACCATAGCCACGTGTAGCTGGTCATGACACGCAGCTAAAATGCCAAAAAAAACTAAATGAGGTACATTTACAAACCTGAGGTGCTTTACATCAGCCTGTGCTTGTTGTTGTTATCTCTACAGTGAAATGTCTAATTCTATACTTCTCTTATAGCGAGCGTGATGTCCTATACCTGTAAAACCGGTCCATTACCCCCTTCGTCAAGGCATTCGCATTTGCTGACGGTAACTATATTTTTTGGCAATTCTGTACAGTAGTGGCAAGAAAAAAAAATATCACTAGAGGTTTAGCTGTAATTGCGAGACGTGCGCTAGAATTACGTCGCACTTCTTTGAGGTCTGTGTGTATGAAGTGTGGGAAGCCGGTCACGTGATATATATATGCCACTTGACTGGCTTCGCACACTTTTTTCCCTTTCCTGATGCTCACGCACTGCAAATCACTCGCATTGGGCAACTGGTCAATTGATCCCTCTGCTCGCCCAATGCTTTCCAGTTCACTTCAGGCTGCACAGTATAGCTACACGTCCACACTTTGCTAATGGCACTACAATGTTTAACGGGATGTCCCGCGTGCTGCAATTCGTCAAGAATGTTTAAGCGGTGGCGTTTGCTTCCTGTTTATGCTTGTAGACAGTAATTACTTCCCACATTTCGCTTGGGCCGGTAAAAATTAAGCACCGACTGTTATCGGCCTCAAAAATGTGAAAATACAAAAGAAAGGTGAAAGTGTACCCGCCGTGGTTGCTCAGTGGCTATGGTGTTAGGCTGCTCAGCACGCGGTCGCGGGATGGAATCCCGGCCACGGCGGCCGCATTTCGATGGAGGCGAAATGCGAAAACACCTCTGTACTTAGATTTAGGTGCACGTTAAAGAATCCCAGGTGGTCGAAATTTCCGGAGTCCTCCACTACGGCGTGCGTCACAATCAGAAAGTGGTTTGGGCACGTAAAACCCCATAATTTAAAGGTGAAAGTGTCGGATGGCCCTTTTAGCAAAATGACGAAGTTGTTCAATGCGCATGCTCCTTTAAAATACGTAGCATTAAGAACACACTGAACACGTGGAAACTGAACTTTTATCGAAAGCTGCGTCACCCGTTTCCCGTGGTGTTTATGTCTGTACTTTAAATACTTCCATAGGCTCACTGCAAAACATGCGACCTATGAACAAAATTCAAGTGTGCGAAGCAAAAAAATAAAAATAAAAATAAAATGCTTTAAAACAACGTCAGCGCACTCGTGCATCGAAAAAAAATGAACATAAAAAAATTGTGACAGTGGAACGGTAACAGAATGCTGTTCTGCCACCGTTTCTATTACAATACTGTCATTATTTTCTTTGTTTCTCACTCTGTTCATTGATTCCACAAAGGCAGTAAAGAGGAACATTCCATTGTCTAGGAGGCTAATGAAAAGTCCTGACAAGAGCTACCTCCCAATGAATTTGTCGCATTTATCTCCACATATAATTTCACATACTAGCAGATCAGAAAAGAGAAACGAAGCAGCTTGCTAACGGCAAAGCGAACTCTGAGATTGATTTTGCCACAATGCTTGCACAACAGCAATATTGAACAACACCTACAAAGCATTCATTGCAGAGTAGTAGAGAGAAAAAAAATAGGCACACTCCAGTGACTCCTCTGGTGTTAAGCTGTTTATGCGACAACAGCAAGCTCTCACAGCTAGCACAAATCTCAAGAACAACTGGCTCACTCTTGTGACTTTCATATCTCCGCACGTGCATTATTTTATGAGTGTGTAATCATTCCTCATCTGTCTACCTGCTCATTGCAGACTGCGTTGCAGCCGCTTGTCTATTTTTGTCAATGTCTACGAACTCAATGTAGTACGACTCGCCTTTGTATTTTATATCTCTAAGTTCGCGTGTGTTGTGGATATTTTGACTCTAGGACGTTGCGTTTCTTTTTCTTTTCTTTAATACATCTTTATTTCTTTACATTTTTGTTTCTGCTATGCGGAACAGGAGCAGCCGTCACCCTTATAGGGTGACTATACATCTCTTTCTTTTTATTTTCAGTTCGATAAAAAAAAAATATTTCTTTGCTACGAATACGCGCAAGAAGTTAGAAAAAAAAAAAATGAATTTTATTTCATGCCTTCTTTTTCAGGCGCGAGGTTGGCTATAAGAAGTGGGGCAAAGGCAGAGTGTTTCTGGGTAAAAACAAAATACAATAAACAATTATTTGGTTGATCGTGCGAAAAGAAAACACGAAGGAAAAATAACTTGCGCTCAGTTTGTAAATTACGCTTCTACGGTACAGAATTAAGGCCACTCTCATGTCGAATTCCAAAGGCGGCGTCGGAGCGGGCGGCCGACTCCGCACCTGCAACACCAGCCCTGCCGCCAGCCCAAGGAAGCGCTCGCGCGCATCATGCTCAGGTATACGGCTACCCAGCGTTCCTTGCGGGCCGGTTTGCCTGCGTCTCGGCCCGCCAGCGGCGGCTTCTCCGTGGTGCATCGTGTTCCGTACACTACATGGACCCAGAGACAGGCGGCAACACAATCCCCAGCCAGCAATGGATGATTTACTTCCTCAAAACCAAGGTAAAAGCACCGTATCGTGAATTTTTTCAACGACAATGGCCTTCGACTCCTGCAGGCCAACAAAGAAGGAGGGTTTGTGGCCATGCCGACGGGCATGTTTAACGAAAAGGCTCTACAAGCCATCCAGAAGAATTTCAAGGTAACAAAACTCAAGCCAAGTAAGGAAAAGAGCCGTGCCATATCTTTGTGTAAAGACCTTGGACTACAGAAGCTCGCTAATAGCGTCCACAAATGTAGGAAAACATGTTTAAATGTATTCTTTACTGCAAAAACGCACAAAGATGATATACCATTCAGATGTATTGTGAGTGAAAGAGCTTCCTGGCAAAACAACGTTAGCCGCTACCTTCTAAAGCAGCTTAACACGTTGGTTATAGATGACCCATTCATGGTAAAGAATAGTTTTGACATCATAGCCTTTTTACGTGAGTCCCAATCGATAGGATGCTCGTTTTCAATAGATGTTGTTTACCTTTTTTTTATTCTATTCCGCAAGAAGAATTGTTAGCTGTTGTCCTGAGCTGCATTGAGATGAACGGGCAGGTATCCTTTCAGAATACCGCAGGAATTTCCGTGGATAACTTCATGACACTCTTGGAGTTTTATTTGTGCTCAACAGCTGTGTGTTTTCAAGGCCACTTTTATGTGCAAAAGAAAGGAATTTGTATTGGCTCCTGCGTGGCTCCCGTTCTTTGCAACATTTTCCTTGCGGGCGTCGACAGAGCGCTATCGAAGGTGTTTGACGGAGGCAAAGTGGTCAAGGTTTTTAGGTATGTTGACGATTTTTAAATTTTACTGACGGAACGATCTCCCATTACTTACTCGCATACTGTGCAGGGCATTTTAACTGATCTTAAACAGCAAGGAAAAGGCTTAGATTTAACTTTCGAACTAGCCAAGGATAACAGCTTGCAGCTACTGACGAAGGCTCCCGGTGGATGTACTGACCCCGTGCCCGCAAAGAATTGTTGCCGTATGAGTCTACACACTCCAAGACTGTTAAACGTGCGACTGCCACTATGTGCCTCGAATCCGCGCTGAAAAAATCGTGCTGTCATAAGGCACAAGCAAGCTTTGACGACCATATTTCGAAGTTGAGGAAGGCTGGCTCTTCTTGCTTGGTTTTAAGCGCAGTTTCGGAGGCGTTATTGAAAAAAACTGAAAAAAAGAAAGAAAAAGAAGTGAAGAAGGTGAAACAGCCGAAAAGAAAGCTAAAGCCGTGGTGATACCATGTTCTCATAAAGTGGCGCATAATCTGAAACACGTCGCCGTGAAATACAAAATTCCTGTGTTTTTTTCCGCGCCGCGAAAACTTGCTACTTTGTGCCTTTTGATTGATCCGGATGGTTCTAAAAAAGTAGGGTGTTCTATTAACCATACGAACCCCTTTGTTAAGTGCGAAGAAGGGGTAGTATATCAGTTACCACTGAAGTGTGGAAAAGAGTATATCGGCCAAACTGGCTGATGTAATAAGGAACGCCTGCGGGAGCATAAGCTTTCATTGAAAAATGGATATGGTTCAAACTTGCCGCGTCATTGCTAGGCCTGCGGGAATGAGAATGAACAAGTATGTAAAGCAAGGCTTCATACAAATACAAATACAAATACCTTTATTTCAACATCAGGGATGTTAGGGGTGCACCCAAAAAGCCTATAACTGGCTTGACAGAGGGTCGCACCCCCGTCATACATGTGTCATACATGATACCGCAATCATGTATAAAAGTAAAGGTTTAGTTGCGCGTGAATTGTTGGAGGCCAACGAGATTAAGAAAAGAGGGGACAACTGTGTCAGTACCCCGTCTTTGAATATATACACGAATGAAAGCATGTTCTTAGATAAGTTTTAGATTTAGATTAAGCGTGATTCCCTATATTTTTAGTGTTCTCGCACGTGCGCATTCACATATTCAGTGTCCCTCTTTTTTCGTTCCCCTCTCCTCGTGGCTATATAATCAGCCACCTGTGACTTCAATAAACAGTTGAAAGTAGCGTGTTGTCCTGGAGGGGGGGGGGGAGGAGGTCTGTATTTCTTCTTGTGTGCCGTCACTATTGGCGCTTCACCTATCGAAAAAAAAAAAGCGAGCGCTCAAACAAAAATGCGCACAGAAAAAAAAAGTTAAGCTTTTTGCAAGATTGCTGACTTCCGCTTTGGGGCTTGGCACGTACGGCTGTCTGTGAAGAAAAGGAGACACACTCGAAGATAACACGTAGGGGTGCAACTGAAGCTACGACATGTGCTAAATGCCTAATGAAACTCGTAAGGGGACGGGGCTAGCAGATAAGCGCAGAGGGGAACGGGATACGAGGCTAATGGGATGCGTTTATGGGAACTGCACCGTTGTGCACAGTTCTCGAGTGCCGGATTTCCAGAAAGCTACATGGCACTGCCGAACTGGAAAGTCACTAGGAAGCGAAGCCAGCCTCTCTCTATGGGACGTTAAAAAATCAAAGGTTGTCGAAGGTAATACCGAGTCCAGCACTATACGGCGTGTCTTGTAATGAGCTCGTAATTCTTTAACGTAATATCTCACATTTTTTAAAAGAGAAGGTTAACAGAAACGTAATTTTTGAGCTTTCAGCTTGTGCGGTGCTAACTATTCCAAAACGCGTTATACTTTCTACATCATTAATATGGCGCTACATTGACACGTGTACTTTATATCTCCTTCTACACGCGACACAATGTTAAGAAACAGTCGTAATGGCGGTGGCGCTAGATTTTTTTTATTTCTGCGGTATTGTAAATTATATATTCTTGGTGCCCAAGCTGAGAAACAAATTACTCGCAGCCTGAAAAAGAGGCGCATGCTCTTGCTCTTGTGTTTGGTGTCATCAGTATCTGGGACTGCCTGGCGTACCTTTCAAATTTGTACTATTATTAACTAGCGCATCGGTCCACCCTGAGGGAGAGAGAGAGAGAGGGAGAGAGCAAAGAGAAAAAAGGCAGGGAGGTCAACCAGGTGAGTGCCCGGTTTGCTACCCTACAATGACGGTAAGGGAAAGCAGGAATAGAGCAAAGCGGGATAGAGTGAAGGCTGTGCGTGCACGCACCAAAGACGCCCCACGTGACGGCACACACTGCCAGGGCTCCCACCTTTCCTCTCCGCTGAGAGGATGCGGCGAAACGAAGAGCTGCGACGACTGTCACTTCGGCTCGAAGAATCGGCGCGCGAACGCGAAAAAAAAAAAAACGGGTGCTTTCCGAACGAACAGCGATCTACTTTCACGCGGCGACTCTTCAGGAAACAACCTGGCGTTGCGCGCATGCGCATTGCCCGAAATAAACACGTCACATGATGTACAGCAGTGTTGTGGTGTTATGAACCATGGTAACACGCGCGAATTCTCGCTGCGGGCTATGTTGCTTGCTCCCGCGGCATTGCGTCTGTCACGCTCACTTGGATTTGGAACGTAACCGCAGCCATTGTTCGAGTGCAGTACGGCAAGCTTGATGAAACTTATTTGTGCTTCAGAAGGGATTCGATGGGAGCTGATCAGCTATGATATGACTCGAAGCTAAATGGTTCGCTGCTGAGATAAACAGCACAGGGACACTGACGCTTACATTTTAAATGATCACAAGGCACAGGCGGGGACAAAATAATAATGAATCTGTGAGCGCCGTGCCAAATTGCATTTTTTTTTGCGCCCTTGAACGAAGAAAGCGTCTTCTGTCGGAACGGGGCACTGCGAATGCGCGCACTCAGGCTCGTATTGGTGCGCCTTCCCGCAGGCCGACTCTTTTGCCAGCCTACTGTTAAATACGATATGATGCAACTGAAACATGTCTTGACACCTGGTGGAATACTACGCAACTGAAATGCAAAGTTTGCACGTGTCGACGCTACGAGGCATGTATCTCAGATCGCGTGACAAGCGGCATCACAGCTACGGCTGCATCCCATTTGAAATGGGGTGTGAAAAATAGTCACCTAGTGTGCTTTATTTCATCGGCTGCGCTATACATGTTCTTTTCATCCTAGAATTTTTGTGTACATCTCCTTAAACTTTTTCTTCCTCAAAACTTCTCTATCTATCTTGTACCGCTAGCTATGCAACCGCTACATGGCGTGACACCTGGTGCAATAATATGCAACTGCAATGCAAACTGTGCACGTATTCACGCTACGCGAGGCGCATTTCACATGGCGTGACTCCTCGCGTGCTAGGATGCCTGTATAGGGCATGTTTCCGTGGCAGATTGCAAGCGCTGCCGTGGCTCAGTTCTTTCTCTTCAAAAATACAATCACCAATGCACTGCAGGATTTGTTTATGTTATTAGAGCTCTCCATTATGCAGACGTTGCATGATCTACCAACATACTGAGCCACCTCGTTCGACAAGGTCTGTCTTACGAGAAGAGACTGCTCAAGTGCGGAGTGTGGTTGGAACCGTTCCTGAGGGAATTTCGCTTCTTGACGCTTGTGTTTGTTTGCCGGATTTTTGAACGTTTGTTGGACTGCGTACCATGTGTGCATTTGTTTTTTATGTGTGTCCTAGATGTGATTTCGTTTCATTTCACCTCATTTTACTTGTATTACCCTCAAGCGCATACACATCGGCTGTGGAGTGATTCCTACGGCGGCGCACTTGTCTTGCTCAATATTGTGCAATGTTTCCGGATACTCAACACGTTTCACCAGACCAGTGGCGCCGTTCTCGCAAACCTTCTCAGAGCGTAGAACGCTGTATGATTATTGGGCGATCGTATGACCGTCCATCTAATGATCGATGAACTTTGAACGAAGCTGACTATTAGAGGTGCAAGCCTGACTGTCAACCAACAGCCCCGATAAACGAGGTTTCCTTCCTGCTGAAGTCAGCTGTATAGCGTTCGTATAGTCTTGCACGCATTTGGTGCGACAGAATGTGGAACGGAAGGAAGTAAATGCACGCTGTAGTGTGCAGCAGATGCTTCAGATTACACCAGAGCACGCAGGTTGACGTGATCCGCTTGGCCGAACCGAGAATCGCTACAGACGGCTCGATTGTGCGCGCCAATGTGGATATATTTTTGTCATGCCGCTACCACCATAAGCAGTACAGCATGCGAAAAAAAAGAACACTTGGACGGAAGGAACCATACGTTCCGCATCTTGAGCTCGCTGAAGAAGCTCATCCATCCGCAAAGTATGGAACACAGAACTCATTACGGACGAGAACCGCGAAACCTTCCTTGCCAGTGAAACTCCTATCCACAGAGCAGAAAGACGTCGTTCGAGTACCGCATTGACCGTAGGATAAAAAAAAAAGCCTAACTGGCTACAGAACCAACGTAACGGCGACATTCATTCGAATTTGTCGGAAAGAAGTACATTACGAGAAGCTTTGGGCGAACATCCATGCCAAACGCAGTCTACGGGCCTTTTGCCACACGTCACTGAATAGTCGATGCTCGAGCGTTACCGTAATGGTTGTTAACTTCAGAGGTGCACGCAACGGCAGATCCGCACAAAACCTTGAAGTTTTCATATTTCCATAGGTGTGCATGCGTGTGAAATATTAGGGAGAGACGACTAAACCAAGAAAAGAAAGCATTAAAGCAGCTGTTTATGCTGAGGTTCAAGATTGAGATGTTTCTTTCAGGGATTACAACGAAGGCGCCAAATAAAACAACGGACGAAGGAAGGAGACACGAGACAAACACATGGCGCTAAGCGCCTACGTGATTGTCTCGTGTCTCTTTCCGTCGTCCGTTGTTTTATTTGGCGCCTTCGTTGTAGTCATGCATAACCAATTCGCCCACCAGCACGCACTCTTTCAGGGAGAAAAGTGTGGCATGACTTTGTTTGCGAGCGTAGAGTCCACGGCGATTAAGTTCAATGTCGTTGCTTGTAGCTTTCACATAAATGAAACATCATACGACGCTCAGTGACCGAAAATTGGGCATAAAACCCTCTACAACAGGCTGGCTAAATTTTCTTTTTCTTTTTGACAACCATGTTTTACATAAG
Organism: Dermacentor albipictus; assembly: GCF_038994185.2. Lineage (NCBI taxonomy): Eukaryota > Metazoa > Arthropoda > Arachnida > Ixodida > Ixodidae > Dermacentor > Dermacentor albipictus. The sequence goes on from NC_091826.1 coordinate 115,730,743, forward strand.
AAAGCCTGCCTATTAGAGTGTTTGTCCGGGGTAGGGGGATTCTCTTCCAAAACAGCTGAAAAATCCTAACAGCAGTTCAAGGAGCTTGACAGGCATATAACGAGCGCAATGGGCCGAATTTTAGGATATAGAGCTGCATATAGCTGGGAAGGGTGTTGGGATTGACAGCTCGCTAAAATGACAGGTATAAAAAAGTGATCATCTCTTGAGCTGACTCCGAGAACTGCTTTATCCTTGCTTCGATAAGAATGTACAGCATTAGAGGGTAAATAGCCTTAACATTCCAGAGGCAGTTTTTCAAGACCGCTCATATGTTTAGATGCATGTGAGCCGAAATCGTATTTTCTTTTTTTTTTAATTCGTGAAAATACAAACCAAACAAAAATCATCCAGAGGAGAGTATTCCTCAGGACCAGGAATTGTGGACATTTTTACAATGTATAATAGCTATTTATATCGCTAAGCTTTGATCAGCTTCCTATTTGTCTGTACGCCTTTTTATTCATCGCATGAGTTATCGAAAAATATGTCTGACGTAATTATCTTAGTTTATGGTACCCGAACTTGTTATGAAACTGCTCGTGCAATATGCACACTTAAACACGGTTGCATGTAAAGTTATATATGGAAGAATGTTTCAGGTAACAGTGGCTGTTTTACTGAAACACAGTTTCACATATATAATGTCACGTGCTTTTGAGAAAAAATGTTTATTATATCGAACAATGTTTCATATGTAAATTAAGAGTTCAGCAGTGTAATACAAAGGCACTGCGTCCGCACTGCCTGCCGTTTGATTGATGTGTTCTTTACTAGTGTTCTTGCTGTGATCGGTGATAACCCAAGAAAGCAGTGGCAGTAAGGGCCAAAACTCAAAGAGGATTTGAATGCGTGCGCCAGCCATTTAGGTTCGCTAATTTACGTGACGTTACAGAGGAGGCCACAACTATGTCTTGGAGCGCGGAGGCACAGATGGTAGTTGCAATACAGTTTCCTACAAAGATAACTAGAGAGAACTTTTGTGCTGACATCGTTAATCTAGCATGGGAATGATGGTTACCACACGGATTAGTTTGATCTTTGCGTTTGTGACTTGTGATGTTCTTGCGGCTCTTTTTACTACACTTTATCTACCTTGATTGGACCAAATGTTTTGAAGGCAGTATGCCTACACACGGACCTTTTGCTCAGTGCTGGCCTTCGGCAATTGCTGGACTTGGGAAACTCGGCATTCTCGGATGATGTATTGCATTGTACATTTGACACGTTTTATGATGCCTTGCTTTCTCTGGAAAACTGTTATGTGTTAGGAAAAAAAAACAACGCGTAATAATTTGAAGTTACGTCGCAAGAGCGTCTGTAACGTCAAACACGAATAATGCACAAATTTGTAAATTAACCATCATTCATATCTAGCAGAAAATTCGGCGCATCGGAGTTTCCTTAATAATTTTTATAGGAAACAGACTCGGAGCGCCAGGGAACACGGACCCACGCTGGAGCTGTCGCAAACGTGCTTCTTTCGTGCGATCGAAGAGCGGGCCTTTCTCTCTGCAGCGGTTTTACACGCAAAGTTTTTCTCGCGGGCCTGCCACGGCTCTACCATGCAATAATACTGTGCATCACATTGATATTACCCGGTCTGGTGATCCACCATTGTCGCTCCAAACAATGCGTTATCCAACTCATCTTTATCGCGTTTTACACGGTCATTGAAATTTGGAAACCCGTCAGTACTTCAGCCAATGCACATCGACCTGAATTATGGGGAAGGGGAGGGGGGGCAGCGGGAATCGGTTAAAATTAAATCATGACGTTTACCTTTCTTAAACTGCAAATGGCTTCATTAAGGGCGCCGTAGTGAATGGTTCCGGATTAACTTTGTCAACGTAAGTTTTTTTGCCATGCATGCAAAGCGCGGTACACGGATGGCTCTCCGTTCTGCCCCCATTGGAATGCGACCGCGATAGGAAGGAATGGAGACTATAATCTTGTGCTCGGGATACAAACACAAATGCCACTCAGTCAAGCAGGGCTGGCACAACAACGCCCTTCAACCCTTCTCTGCCTGTATCCGCATGCAACAAGCTGCGTTCGTACCTTTGTTGTTGCCAGCTGGTTTCAAACATCTCGTGCTCTTTCTTGAATGTAAGATGATTCGTTTCGTTTCCAAAATGGAACGGCAGAAAGATAACTCATTTGGAGGAAGACAAAGAAGTCGGCTGGAGCTAGCGCCCTCTACCCTTCTAATCTGCACTGGGGAAAGGAGGAAAGGTACGCAAAAAAGAGTCTCCAAGGCATCGCGGGAACAGGCTTATTGAATGGAATTGAGCAGCAATATATCGAGATTTTTTCTTTTTTTTGCATTGCGCTTTTCGTGTCACACAGCCTGATGAACTCTGTAGACCCGCCTTTCGGGGACAAAATATTTCGATAGTGTGTCCCCTGGGCAGATCAACGAAGTCAGGATTTACGCTCGGAGGTTATAACGAGTTAGAAGCTGATTGTGTTTGTTGTTGCTGTAATCGCCAATGCGGGGGGCCTGCGGCTTTGTTAAGCTGTCGAAGTGACAGCTTTTTCCGCACGCCCCTTCGTATCATTACACCGTATTGATGCAAAAATAAACGTCATTGTCATTTTCAAGGAACATCCCGGCTACAGGCGTTAAAGATAATTTCAAAATGCGTTCGCTACATCGCATCACTACGTCGGCGCAGCTGGCGACGGGGTGCATCGTGAGCAAGGTACAGGCTGGCCGGCCAGAGCGGGGCCAGGGTTCCTAAGAGTGTCTGGTCATTCGGCAGCGACGATTGGCGGGGAACTTAGCGTAGCTGGCACGCTGGAGGTGTGGCTTATTCGATGTCCGGTTTCGAAAAGATTGTGGCTTGTCTCCGTGGCGGCGACGGCTGGCATGTTGGGAGGCAGCGGAGTGGGTAAGGTGTAGAGCAGACCCTCCGACTACCGAGGCTGGCTCAGCGGCCGACGCGGACGAATCGGGTGGAGAGCTCTTCGTATAGGGGCGCGTGGCAGTCGATGGAACGCTGAGACAGAGTTGGGACGTGCGGAGCGGCGCAGCTTCGGCGACCGGCGTTGCAGGCTTCCGGAACAACAATGCGCGCGACCTCCTTGCGCATCGGGCAAGCGCCGGCCATCTTTGTTGCACTGTTCTTCTGCAGCCGGCACCAAGGGGCCGGCTGAGAACGCCGATTACAGCGTCCCTGCGTGGTGGCGTCGGTGGACGCTACGCGCTATGCTCATGTTACGCACATTGCAGTCTACGCTATGGAACGTAAGCAAGAAGTTCGGTCATGAAAACGTATTACCCCGCGCGTTCGGTCGATGCTTCGCTGCTCGCCAAGTGCGTTCGCTCGCGCGAGCATGCGCGTGAGGCTCCTCGCGACGTGTTGCAAATAAAAAAACCGAAAAGAACAACAAAAATGAAAAATGATCTTAAACAGCGATTTAGCAACCTTATACCGCAGATGTGTTTGTTTCTAAGGATTAAACTTTGCTTCATTCAATAATGGGCCTATGTAAAAACAGTTGCGCATAATTGCGGTCAAAACAAAAAAACTTGCACCTATGCCCAAGTGCGAACGAAGCCATTGCAAGAAGTCTCTCTAGCCTCGATAGCGTTCACTGCTATTTATGAAACGGAGTATAATTATGTATGAAATCAAGCAGCGGGTACGATACTCAGCACGTGTGTGCAAAAAAAAAAAGAATGAAACAGCTATTATTTAATATCTAAAACGTTCAATATTTCCCCTACTCATTCAAATAGGCAGAAGTGAAATCTTGCTAATCCCGCAAACGACATCAAGGTCTGAGGCAGCACGCATTTGGCTGAACTCCTTTTGTTCCCTGCCAAGAAGAATTGGATGAAGTCAGGCGGAAAATTTCTAAGCCAGCTTTTGAATATTTTGTGGTCTTCAATTACCTACCACGAGTTTCATGCGCTGATGCACTAAAATACACGTTCTCGTTCCAGTTTCCTGATTCATCTATTTCGGAGTTAGCGCACTTTAACTTCTTACAAGTGCGCTAGGCTAAGTAGCTCGAGTTATGCTTACTTTGGCTCCTACTACTGAGTGTGTCGGTGCCGTGCGTTTACTCAGCTGAGCTCAGTCGGGCGAAGCATGACTCCGAAAAGGTTTTATTTTGTGCGTTGTACGAGAAATGTCGTTCGCTATTACCTGCGAATAAGGCTATGCCTTCTGTGAACCTAGCCAAATAATGTTACACGTGCCATTTAATAAAATACACGCTTCGTTTTTTTTATGCAAGTAACAAACTGCAGAACGTCGGTCATGTCGGCTATCCCTATTTTATTTTGTTTGTATACCTAAACTTCTATTGCTCCCTTCATATTTGTCTCAGGTAAGCACATTTCATTGCTTGTTTCGGATTTACTTCTCGTAAGAGGTAAAGATGCGTTCAGCAATCTCAATACACATGGCATGCATGTTGCACAAATTTCTAACGGGCTTTTGCTTCTTTCTTGCAATCAAGCTTTTGTAAAATTTGCAGCTGTACTCTTGATACTAATTTACCCGATTGTATTTATGGTAAAACCGTAACGGTGAAAGGAAAGTTTTCTGCTTTGAGAGCACATGACGTAACCGCGTCCCTAAATAAGAATAACAAGTTCGTGTCAGTATGTTTAAATGTTTCTTCATTGTTTGCATCTCAACAACTGCAACAGAACACTAACAATCATTATCACTGCCAAATGTCACTCGGCCCAAATTTTTCTTCTTAATGCTGTAGCTCAGTCCCTATAAGCTAGCACTGTTTACTACGGAAATTTGACTCTACATGTCACTTGATGCACTTCCAGGGAATTCGGTTTGCTGACACGCTTTAACAACAACAAAAAAACTTCGCCAGAGCGTTATACTTAATCGATCCGGTATTTCGATCGCACGTAATTGATGGGGCGATTCCTTCGCACAGACAAAGAATTACTTGCTTGAACGACGTTTCCAACGACACAGATATGCGTTTTACTAGAGTATGCGTTGTTTGTATCCCATCCCTTCACCGCTGCCAATTGGCGAACAGGATTAGCAGTTCGCGCATCACGTCACCTTAGTCACAGACAGCCGTGTATTTGAATCCAAAACGGCTTTATATTCATATCACGAGAAGTTTTGTACCTTAAAACGAAAACACAAACTTTTGCTCTCTTCGGTCAAGAAAACGTTGAGTTGTGACCGGTTTTGTATTAGGAACACTGCATTTCGTTTAGCGTATACGGGGAAATCGAACGCTAGAGTAAGGAATTTACACATGCTTTATGTAAAAAAATTTACTGCCTCTCGTATAATGTATAGGAGATATATCTGAACCTATGGAAACACAGAAGTCAATGAAGATGATGCATTGCCACGCGGCGTAAAAGATGTCGTAATGATAATCCAGTGGTGCAGTCAGCATTTCTGTACTCAAGCTTTTCGTAAAATTTTAGAGTAGGCAGAATTTAGTAACGGAAGTGAGGGGGGTGGGGGTGTGGTTATAGAAGCTTTTCGGGCTAAAATCAACTTGCTGTAGCCTTAGAATAGGGCCAGGAGACGCATATGCGTAGCAATTAGACATTTCCCTGTATTATTAGGTATCATTATGCATGTATCTGACAGAAATCTGTTAACAAAACTGTAACACAGTTCATGCATAAGCGCACTAAACGGCGTACGCCTCTATGAATACGAACATCTTATGAAATATCTGCGTGAATTCACATTGCACATAGACGCATGCAAAAAAAAATTGTCAGTTTTGCTCAGCCACTTCAATCCCATGATCCCATGGCCAGAACATGGTGAAAATGCCATGGTACAAGAATGGGCACATTGCTTATGTTGTTTTTCAGACTTAGCTCAACTGCAATTACGGAAAATATCTAACCCTCAATTAGAGCGGAACGTGCGGGAATGTGTGCGAAAGTGGGTTAGGTGCATTACTGTTGAAAGCTTTCGTGAAAATTCTCACCAATTTGTTCTAGGTCGTTGTATTGTCCCAGGCGAAGAACGGCAACCATTAGACACACCTCGATTGCACGATTATACTGTGAGCTGTCACAAAAATAGAGGTTGCTGCATCAAAAAGCCAACGTACCACGCGATGTTCGATCTGCATCTATGTCCTTTAGCCCATAATAAAAAAAAAACAAAAAAGTTTTTTATGACAAGAATCACAAGGAGATGGTTACTTTCTTCATTTACATGGAGACGGTGCCTCCTGCATCTAACTGGGGTATTCAAACAAGAAAAATGGGTTTTCCCGCTCATAATTGCCGGCCGCTAATAAGAAGCAGCTTCCAAAGTTATTTTGCCCCTCTGAGGGCTTCGGGTCCAATGAGGTTCAAGGCGAAAGTACTCAATGCGTTAGCATGGTTTAGCGTTGCGCCGAAGTCGTCTCAGAACGTTAGCTTAATGAGAAGCACCGTTGCAGGCGTCGCATCTCGATGGAGCACGAAATGAGTCCCAAATGAGTCAGCGCCAAAGTAAAGAATAAGATAGGTTTACCTTGACGTTTACTGTCCGTTCCCCTTAGATCAGTATACGCACTTCGGTGCGGTTTGTGCACTGATGTTGAGCAGGAAAGCCCAATGCGTGTGGGTGCACAGCTCTCATGCGAGCAGCATAAAAGCGATGATGATGAAAACGTTTTATTTAAAGAAAAAAGGGAGAGGGGAGTTAGGAGAAGGGTGGTCGGATTCCTATTCCGGAATTCCGTTGACTAAGGCCGCCGCCCTAGCTCTTTTACAACTTGCTTTAGGTAACCATACTATTTAGAAGCAGTGGAGAATCTGCCCTGGCTGAGGCGGAGCCAACTGGGCACATCGGAAAGGTGCCTCCACTTCGCTTGGCCGCTTTCGCAGTGAAACGCACTGCGCGTTCTCTGGATGACTTGCAACCCTCCAGGCGCGGGCCGAGCGTACGCGTCGGTGCCGTGACAGCACGGCGACGGCGCGAACTCGCCCGTAGCGTCCGTATAGCTGTTATCGCAACACAATGTCTTGTGGCAAACTTGCGTTTAAAGCGGAACGCAGGAGCACACACACAAAACCAAGCGATTCATGCTTTTCAAATGCACTGTTTGGAACAAGATAGCCGTTACGCCCTGAATTAGCAAAAGGCTGTAGCAGTTCTTCTACGAAAATTTTGTGTTGTGGTTGTATTCATTGAATGAAAATTAGCGATGTGGCTTACATAATAACAATTGTGTACTTTTGTCGTAAAATTCTCGCAGAACTAACAACTCCCCGCGAATTCTTCAGAAGCTTTTCATAAAGTTACTTAGGATATGCGGTAATTCATCGTTTCGAACGTGGAACGTTCCTATACTGTAAGCTACATTTCGTTTTCTTTAATGAAAGTAAAGCAAATTGCGTGTCGCTTAAGCGTATGTTTTGCGTTAGATCACTAACGTACTAGAAGAGCGTATGCATTATTAGCCTCCTGTGTTGATTGCTCTCTTCGTATGTAGTTGCCTAACTAAAGATTATAAGTTTTTCCTTTTCACTGATTTCTTCTATGCATGCTCACGGTGAAAATGATGTGGGAATTTTTAGAGGAAGCGCGAAGAGGTCGGAATTGCTGAGCGTTATTAAGCACAAAAAATTTTTCTTTTTATGAGAGCATTGTTCGTTTATACTTCCACTGTGCATCACAGGCGATACTTGTGGGGCTCGCATTGTTGCTTCAAGTGTTTCTTTCTAATGTCACTGTCTTATGTGATATTGTTTTATTCGGTACTATTGTTTTGATAGTTTCGGTGTAATGTGATGTATTTTTGATTGCTGTTTGATAACGTATTTGTGCGTGAAGAAACTGTCCTATTCTTTCTCTTACAACACTACGCGAATATGAATGAATAGTTGACCCCGTGTTTGTGCCCCAACATTTTCTTTTATTATGTCAATAAAAAAAAAAAGAGGTTGACCGGAGCTGGTACGATCTGGCCTGTTATTCTGCGCAGAGAAAGAAAGGGCTCAAAAAACAGCGATGGAAGATGCTGATGTGAACATGAAAAAGAGATGTCTATAAAAATAAACCTCGTTATAGTGAACTTCAGTGTAACAAAATTCTCGATATAATCAACCAAAGCTCTGGTATTACAGACTTTGCTGTAAGGACATATAACTGTATACAAAAACCACATTAGGCACTTGTTTCCTTGAGGTCTAGAGTCTATTCCTCTGCTTTTCAAACAGTCTATAACAGGCCTCGTAGCTGATCTTGCTGCTGTGTGGTAAAGCATTGCGGTCAAAATAGCACTTTCCGACAATGGTTCCGCTTCTATGCTTGCCGGCATAGCACATGTAGGCGCTTCTGAAATTAAAGGCAAACAGAGGCTGAAGGCCCAATACTGGAATGTCGATGTCACAGTAGCAGCAACATATTCGATAGAATTCTGCAAGCGCTTAGAGACCTCTACCAGAAATATCAGGAACACACTTTTTTTGTATTTGTAGCCGCTGTAGTGGTCCTTATTGACAAGGAAGCTAGCAGCTCTCGCAGCTTTCGTGGGCTCGTCTATGCATACCAGATGAGACACACGGCGAGTGGATCTTCTGCATATTTGTACCCGACGCAACTGCTAGCAAACAATGTTGTCGTCATTCCGGCGCACAGAGGAATGCATTGCTATGCGAGAGCATTACCATTCTGCGCGAACGCTCCTGCAGAGAACGTAGACGTAGCATAGAAGGAAGAAATTGCAGTCCCCTCCCTGATCTGTATTCGGAGCAGCGCGAGCAGCTCCATTTCCTGCGGGACCCCATTGGTTTAAGAGTTCGAACGATGCGAAATCTTCTCGTCTGTTGGGTCTTTTCTGTCGTCTGCGTAACCAAAACCGTGCACCGCATTCCATTCGCATGCTTTACGTGTCAGTAATCGCCAGCAAAGCTTTTCGGCGGTTACAAAGATGCGCTGCGAAGATGCATGAACTGCGTTCACTTGACATTACCTAGTCACATTGTTCTGTTGTTAGCCGGTATGTACACAATAACGGCCCTTCGAATTCGGCGCCTAGTTGACTGCAGAACCAGTTTGCACAAGCGCTGCACCGTATTAAGGTGACTGGTTGGAAGTCTCAGCTCCGTGTACACTGGCATGTATAGTTTCTGTTGAACTGCAGAGTACAAAGAATGATCGATGCTGAAGCGTGCGGTACGAACGCTGAGCCGGGCTTGGCTTCTAATTTGTGACCTTGCAAGACCACGAAACGATGTCCTAAGGTCACTGCGCAACGGCTATCGCTCCTAATTACAGGCTTCAGGTGAGGTTGCTCGCTTCTTTATTGTTCACATTAGCTCGTGGAGCATGACTGCTAAGGCTATTTTGCCAGACTACAACAAATTTTAGTGTTACGAGGTGTTCAGCCATTCCTGTTTCTCAATGCCCCGTTTTTGAAGCAGCTTTGCGTGGACTCTGCAAATTTGTTTGGACTGTTATTAGCTATTGAAGATGCATTACTACAGTTCCTTCTTTGTTGGTGTCAGAGGTTGTGGCGGCTTTCGCAAGTCCTGATTAATGTTACTTTTGGAAATACAGATACTTTTGTGGTTTCAGTTTTTCCTTGTGTTTTCTTCTTTTTCCATTGTGTCTGTCAACTAAAGCGATGATAATCACTCTCGCGGAGAAAAAATTCACAGCCTAGTTGAGGCCGCAAAGAAAGCCAGCGAGAAAGTCGAGCTGAATAACAGCACATCAAGCAGTGTTATTATTAAATTTCATTTTGTATTGCTTACGGGCCCGGTAAGCATAGAAAGTGCACGACAAATCATTATGGGAGCGAGAAAGCTGAGCATAATTGTTGATGCGCCCAGCTCTTTATAATTAACTTCTGATTAAGGCGAAAGCCTTAAGTGCCTCGTTGCAATGGCTTATACGCGAAAAAAGCGGCGCGTAGTCCTGTGAAGCTAAAGAATATCTTCACCAGGATGTCTCATACGCCCGTCCATCGGCCATTGCAATGATGCAATGGCCGATTAGGAATGAAGGAACGAAAGAAAGAAAGGACAAAGGAAAGAAAGAAAAAAAATGAAAGTACAAACGAAAGAACAAGTAAATAGAGAACAAAAGAAAGAACGAAAGACCCTTTAAGTGGTGCAATAAGTGCTCACAGGCGTCGTTGAGGAGGTCGGCCTACAGCTACAAACGTTAATTTTACACTGTGGTTCGTTATGTCTTGCAAGAAGTCTGACACCTCCGATTCTTTAGCTTAATGCATCACCACGTGTTCAGCAGGCTTTCGCCTTCACGTGTTACAGGAGTGTAACTCGCTGCCCAACTTTTTGACTTTATTATATTAACGTCAATGTGTTAGATGGGGAGCTAGTTTACTCCGTCACTTACGTCATAGTTTTCCGTGATCTGCGAATAGGCTTTATCAAGTACTTATATATGGTACCATAGTTTTCGAGTGGCCTGTTCCTAACTTTTGTTTTGTTTCGCTGGTTCGAACTTATTCCTTTTACATACGTCTGTCTTTGTCTATCCCCACGTCGAAGGCAGGCAGGAGACTTGTTTTGCAGCGAAGCTTTTAGCCAATCGTTGATCGGCAATTTTTGTGTCCACGTTCATGGGCAAAAATATGGGCCAATCCCGGAGGTCGTGCAATACCGGGCCGACTCGCGGCGGAGGTTTCAAGCATTCAGCAAAGTGAAGCGAGATGTGCATACAGTCTTTGCAATCACGCATACAACATAGAGAACATAGAAGAGCATAGGCTTGGGCTGGTTGATAATATATAATTACACTGGAAGCATAGCACGGGAAGTACGATCGAGAAAGACTAGACTAGACAGGACAAGCGCTAAACGAACACGGATCAGAAGAAAATGAAGAGAGTGAAGGAAGGCCCAATGTACAAGAAATGGTCTTCAGAAGAGTATAAGCTTTGGCTGGTCGGTAATACATCGTTACACTGGAAGCATAGCGCGGGAAGGACGATGGACAAAGACCAAACAGGACAAGCGGTCACATGCGTCGTTGAAGGGGTAGCTCTAATTATAGAGAACACCTCTATAATGAGAGCTGCCTCCTGTTCTCCATAGAGAATACCTCTCATTTTAATAAGGAACAGGCACAAAACTGGCAAACGAACCACATAATTGATGTTAAGGCGCTTCAGATAACAATGCGAGGTGTGTAGCGCTCCCCGCGCACGTTTCCCGGTAAAGATTATGTAACGCAAGTTGCCCCGACGACGGCAGCTTGCGACGTGGGGAGTGACGTCACTAGCCTTTCGTATAAAATGACCAGCCTATCAATTCACTTTATTGTTACAGCACCGCTATGGTTAGGCAACGCATAGTTAGGTCTCGCGAGGAGCCGCGTGATTGCGAGGAGTGGCAAAGGGAAGAGGAAACCGCAACACGACCAGCGGTGGCATGCTGTCAAAATTACCCTTATTGCCATCCCTACTATTAACCGAAATTACCATTACTGCATAAATTTAATGCAATAAAGCATTGCATACCCCCCTCAGCAGTTGTGGTGGTGGTGTCCAAGAGCTTCGCTGGGCATCCATTTTCGCAGGACCGGGATGGCGAACCAAGTTTCTTTTTTTCTGAAGACTGTGGCTTGGCTTTCTCGATGTTAATTGTTTTGCCGTGCACTTGTTTGTTTCTGATAGCTATTTATTTATTAAGCTGTCCGCGCTGACACGTGGGTGGTACACACCTGTCGCCTTTTAAATACTTTTGCAGAGACAGCTAGTAGTAAGAGATGAAATAATAGTCAGGAGGCTAAAGAAGCTGGCCACCCATTTCGCTACCCGACACTTGGGAAACAGAAAAGGAGCAAAGAAAGATTTAGCGCGCACAAACACGCATAGGAGCGCTCTGCGACATGGTCACAGGTACTATTGCATTCGAATCAGCCTCAAGCAGTAACGTTACTGAGCCGCCATCAGCACGTCAAACCAAAGCTTTACGACACATTTGTCAGTAAGCATTGATGTGTTGGCGAAGCTAGCGTGCAACTTCAGTTGTTTCGAAGCATTGAAAGATAGGGATGCGCATGAAGGAAGTTTGAAAAACAACAGCTGCCACCCATGAATTGTTTCTTGACGTAATAAAAAAAAATGTGGATGAGAAACGTGAAGCGAAAGTTTGTGCAATGTTTGCGTATACTTCTATTGATGTTCGCGCTTGCATTGGTTGGCATGCATACGTTTAAATTCATTATTGTTCGTGCTTTGCATTGGCAGAGACGTTAATGAAATGAGTGCAAGAAGCGTTCGAGTAATTCATTTATTTCTCATTGATGAGGCGTTGTGTAGACATTCGTTGTACATCTTGGAGCTGATGAAGAGCACTGAACAATTTCATAACATAACACACAAGACGTCGTAGTGTTGAGGTTTTTCAAAGCTATGCCACGCCGACCACGGACAACGGACGCTGTATAGCCCTGGGAAGAGGGGAAGAAAGCATTGCTCAATGACGTTTAGGTTTAATACTTGTCATGTTACGGTGAAACATTCATTAGTGATTAGCCAAAATTGGGTACATATACCCACTGATCCATACTCAGTGCCGAAGTTCTAATTTATGACTCGTGCTTCTTGTGTCGCAACAATCACGCAACTATTCGGGAGGATTGATTCAGAACGAATACGTGACCAGTAGCACACACCAAATTGCACACTTGCACATACCTACTGCTACCCGAGTTGTCTACTCAGCAGCACAGCAGCTGCCATATTACCTGTGGCCCAATTGGTGACATGGCCAAAGAACGCTTCGCTTAAATAAAGGCGTCGTACTCTCGCGCCAAAGGTGAAGCATTGATAGCGATAGCAAATTGGTAGACAACTACACGTAGTACGGTTCAACGTCTGCAAAAAGACATGATTCTGCCTTGCGCCGTTCTAAAGTGAGATATTAATTTGTAGATTTGGTTCTACTGCGTCAAACAATCATTTGGAAGTTCTAATTTCACGCTTTTTATCCGATTGTTTTATGCTGGTGACATGTGAATTTACTGTAGTATTTCGCTCACATGAATATTCTCTTCTGAACAGAACAATATTCTGATAAAAATGAGCTACTAATTCTGACAGGGGCAGCGCAACAACCCTGTATGTTTTTTTTTACCCAGGGCGTCTTTCTTTATTTATTTCGCCGAGGACAGATGCTCGTGGAGCAATGTCTCGCATTTTCAGCTATGCATTACCTGTCAGTTTCCTAAGTAAAATCTTTTTCTCGCTATAGCGGCCTGATGGCACAGTTTAAGACGCAAAATTGGTCTAACCAACAGTTTGCAAGCCAGAAACGCAACGCGAATGATTACGCCAGCCCACGAACACAGAAGACACTGCTAGAAGTCTGAAATGCATGGAAATATGAAGTAAAACTATGACAATATGAGGTACAAAGCTCGAGGAAGATGGCGCTACAAATGTGGAACGTTTTAGTCTGTCAGAAATTTGTTTTTTTATATATATTTAGCAACTTAGACTCTTTATTCTGGTTCTCAAAATGAAAGTGTGATCCATTTTTTTTATTACCCCAACAAAGATAAGGTTCCATTCAGTCAAGAGTTTCTCTTGAAAATCTCAAGGCTAATTTCTTAGTAAGTTGGAAAACGAACAACGAATATCAAGATCCACCAACTTTTTTGCATAATGGCCTGTTCTCTCAGAACATAGCCTTGCAAATAGCCAGTTCTTTGTGTGCTTGGCCTTTCATAGGCAATTGTCCACATCCTTGTCATGTCCGCTTATTCTACATCATTGCAATATAAATCAGTAAAGATAGTGTACGTACATAAAGCTTACCACAATTTTCATGCGAATTTCTGAGAACTTTCTGAGATGAAGTCTAAGAAAGAATTGACATCTAGCGTATTTTAGCGATATCGAAAAGAGACAGGACGATACTCAAAAACTACACGCGCATGCTCGTTCGCAAGAGAAGGACACTGCACATCTCTCGCCAGGAACATGTCGTTGGGAACAAACTGCACCAATAATTTATACAGAACACTTATTTCTATTGCTTTGGAAGACGTCTGCACTCAATGCGGCTTGTCACTTGGATACGTCTCTCGCTAGCTTTGTTATTTTGCACGCTGCCGCAAACCAGCTAGCTAGTAGAAAAAGCGTTGTGTATCAAAGGCTCCATTACACAGAAGTCGTTCTTCGATGCGCAAAAAAAAAGAAAGTCGTGAGCTGTCGCCGGTAGAAGAATTGCGATTCGTAAAAAAGTGAAACCAATGGTTTCTACCGAGGAAGCCTTGAAAAGGGGGGAAAATAAATTGTTCACATATTGCTCGCGGTGACATTTTCGCGACAGAGCTTTTATTGAAAGAGCTGAACACGCCTGAAACGAAATAGTCGTGCCAGTAGTAAAACAATCTATACAGTTGTGGAAACAAAAGGAGAGGCTCTGGCAAACTAAAACTTCTCAGAAATTTGAGAAGGAAGTGCACATACGAGGGGAGAAAATTGTTTGCAAATGAATTTTTGGAAATATAAGTTTCCATTTCAAGACCACCAGGCGTCCCTACCAAATCATTATGCAACACGTAAACAAGCAGGAAGACGAGAGGAATACCGCGAGAGGCACCACTGAAAAATGCATCACCAAGAAACGTTCTCAAGGAAGGAAATTTGGCCTTCGAAGTGATTGGTAAGGAACGGGATTTCTGGAAAACACAACAAGATGCATGACTTCATTACTGCGCTCCTAGGAAATCAGGTGAGCGCTCTTTCCAAAGGTGTGTAGGACGTGGGAAAAAAAAAAACAGCACGTTGGACAACGCTAGAATGGTAAAAGTAAAGACAAGTCCTTCTTTTCTGTCTGCATAGAAACCTCTAGTTGAACCAAAAACAGTTTTCTGTAATGACGTTCCAGCGGTGTAAGGAATTAACAAATCGCAACCGCGGGTTCCGATTTCGCTATCATGCCGCAAATAGAAGAACATAGCTAAGCGAGGAGCATCAGAAGTACGCATATATTTCGTCATGCAAAACTCGCGTGTCGGGGCTTCTCAGTCAATTTTGAATACGCGTGCCTACGTGCTTGTGTTAGTGCAGTGTCCCTTTTTCTTTTTTTGGGATGTTTGTTACCATGCTTAGCAAGTTTTCATTTCCGGTAAAACGCAACCTGTAGCGCTTCCCTGATTGCGTTGCCGCTGCGCCTTCAAATGAGCTTACGACGAGAACGTTCAGTTAGTTAGTGGGACAAGAAAGCCAAGAAAAAGAATGCCGGAAGCCGTGACGGAGCTTTTCTTGCGAGGTAGTTCCCATCAGCGCCAATGTGCTGTCCCTTTGGTTAACACGTATGATCGTTAAACAGATTAAAATATAACATCAACACATAACGACACTGTGTTATTAGGGGCTGTGCTGTCTTCTCACCTTCATCTTCAGTTCTATTATCCACGCATTTGGATGTCATGTGGCTGCGTTTTTATACATCCGCCGTCCTTATGTAGTTCTAATACTTTTGCGTTTTTGTTAAGTATGAATATTATTGCGTGTGCACCTTCCTCGTTTACCCTGTGTTTGCAAAGAGCTTAACTTAGGCAGGTTCTCAGTTACTTTTTTCTATTTACGCTATTAGCCTAGCTAAATTACGTGATTAAGAAAGTTATGCTGCTGAAGTATAACTAGGAAAATTATGACGACGGAAATTTATAGCAAATGCAGCTGGCGAATTCGCCATGAAGGAGGAAATTTGTGATAACGAAGCGGAAGTCCTCGCCCTCTGTACGTCCTATATTACATAGATTGTCGAATTTTCGATGACGACAAAACGAACCACAGTTATTTAGCCCTAGCTAGTGAATAGCACACTTGTGGTCACCTTAACGCCATCTTCTGTAGTTGATTTCACCATTTCTGCACTTCGACGACATCGACAGTTAGCAACACGAAGAATACAAAAACAAAGTGATGAGGTTGACAGAAAATGTGATAAGAGACCCGGTGGCTACAAAGTGCGAGAATAGTAAATTAAGAATTTCCCCATCATTTTCTTCTTAATTGTTTATTTTGTATGTATCACAGATGACTCACATGAAGGAGAAAACTTGAAAAAAAATCACAAAAGCAAGGGGCGAAAGCTGCCATCCACGCGACCATAGCTTGAAGACGTCATGTACCAAGGAGACCCGTACGGATCTCCCAGAAAGAAAGCTTTGAAAAACAGCTAACCAGGGGGCTAGTAGATCGCAGCGCTAGGGCCGAATTAATCGACAACTCGAAGCAAAGGGACGCTCTGTGAGAAACCCAGTGTGGATTTCTTTTGCAGGGAGAGCATATAGTTGGTCTAGTTGGTTGAAATGCATACTGAACAACATTGCGCGGAGACACGAGGACAAGCCGAGAAAGAACAAGGACGAGCGCTTGTCCTTGTCGCTTCTCGGCTTGTCCTTGTATCTCCGCGCAAACTTTTTCAGTATAACCACTTTTGCAGCTTCGTGATCACAGTCGGGTGGACGACAATTTCTTTTCTATTTCGCGAGCCTTCATTCACCTCGCAGGCTTCCGCGGCACTGATTTACCAGAAGTCATTAATTGTAGGCGGACAAGGGAGCATTCTGGCTGCGGTCATCGTTTAGACGACGGCGTTTGTTTTTTAGTAAAACGAACAGTGGGTCAAGACCTCAGGTCAAGGCTGCCCTGAAGTGTGTCCATTCTGCGGCGTCCTCTTGTCGAGGCTTTGGCCCGAGGCTGAAACTTCCCATCTTCGCCTGCTACGGACCGTTAGACGCGTGATTCGTCCCGTAAGCTGTGTTCCCTGCGACATTGTAATGCGTTGTTGTCGGGTATGCGCTCGCATACTTGTCAGACGCTGTGTCATAACCGTCACACAGTTTTTAATATTACACTTTTTACTTTATTCGCGCCAATTGTGCGGATAATGAACCATTACGAATCGTTGCTCATTTCGCGTTTTTATTTGTGCACATAAATTCTGATGAAAACAGCAACAACAACATAAAATAGTTACGAGGGCTGGCACATAGCCTACATGAACAGAAATCGGAAGTGATTGGTACTGCTGATTGTCCCTCATATCGTTATGCGAGTTCCCCGTCATGAAGTTTACTAAATGCGCAATAAATTGAACGGACACATATTTTTTTTTTTGTACGAAGACAGTTCTCGCACGTGGTGAAAAACGTTCCACTTCTCACTTTGAACTTTCAGTGTAGCGAACGTAAGTAAGGAATAAAGCCCGAAACCTGTTGCTCTCTGAAAAGGCAATGCATTGTATAATAAATTGATTTGAGCACTAGTTACAGGTAATAAATTTTATCTAGTCAACTTCTACACGAAGCTTCTGTAATATCTTCGAGTTGATCGTGGTTTTGTCGAAAAACGGCAGACACAATCCTTCGCAAACGCATGCAGAGTGAAGGCATACTCACCGAGAAATTGTTTCTCGTTTTTGCAAATAAAAGCTTAACTGGCAAGCTTTCGTTTTGTGACATCTTCGGTGTTACATTAGGTAGCAATGTTGTTGAAGCTGTTGCTGCAGGGAAATGGCGAAAGTAAAGAAGCCGAAATGGTGCAGAAGGGAGTGTAACATCCTCTTAACATGTACCTGATACCATAGTACTTTCTTATATGTGTACAGACCCCTGACATATAATTTCATCCACCGCGGTGTGTCAGTGGCTGTGGTTTTGCGCTGCTGCGCATGAGGTCGCGGGATCGAATCTCGGCCACGGCGGCCGCACTTCTGTGGAGGCGAAATGCAAAAACGCTCATGCACTTAGGTTTAGGTGCGCGTTAAAAAACAGCACCAGGTGGTGAAAATTATGCCGGAGTCCCTCAATGCGGCGTGTCTCGCAGTCAGATCGTGGTCTGTTTCGGCACGTAAAAGGCCAGAATTTAGTCCTTTTGTAACACATCTTCAAACGGAATGCAGTTGTCTTTCTTTTTCGTGAAGATTTTATTCTTCTACTTGCTTCCAGATTCGAGATAGTTCCCCGCTTTGTAAGTACGCGCCATAATTGCGGATCATCATCATCGTCATCACCATCATCGTTGTCATCACCAGTTCAAGAGCGCAAACGAGCCATCTTAGTCCCGCTGGGAATCTTTTGAAACATGTATATAGTTGCCCTTCCATTCAGGCCCTCCACACATGGCTGTGCTCACGCGTTGCTTCCGTAAAACAGCACCTAAAAATGATGTTTACTGGGAAGGGTCTCCTCCTGTTATTTACAATTTGTTTCTTTGCCTTTTATGAAAGAGCAAAGGCTACTTGAGCCTTTTAGTAATTTCTTTTTCTCGTGCATCCGTGTATACGGTTGTTAGCCATCTGTGTGGTAGAAACCGATTCGGATGACCTCTAAAACTGTGCCTTTAATTTTTTTTCTTCAATTCTTGCAGTCACGTGCCGCTTATGCCAAATAAGAAGTAAAACGTGCCATTCCTGAACATAAAGCTTTAATGGGGCCACGTGGCGTGGTCACGGTTGAGTTCGCGCTGAAAGTTACGTGCAAAAGAACGAAAAAGAAAAGTCGCTGGCTTCAAACCGCACCGGAAATTTTTACAACAGCTTTAAGGCTTGAGTCGAGTACCCGTGACCCATATAGCCACGTGTTAAGGTGAAGTTCTTTTAGTAAACATTCCCGGAGCTTGTTTAAGAGAGAAACGTTTTCGTCGGTGCGTTTTCTACTACTACGAGAATTCGGGCATGAGGAAAGTGTCTGCAAAATTCGTACTGAAACTGTTAACCTTGGAACAGAAGTAACTGCGTCTGGAAATCAAACAGGACCTGCTATACAATTGAAAAAGTAACACAATCTTTCTGCAGACCGTGATCACAGGCGATGAGTCGTGGGTTTATGGGTACGACTTAGAAGCCAAGATGTAGTCGTCACAGCGGAAACATCCGACAATCCCGAGGAAAAAAATATGGCTTGTCCGCAACAATGGCAAGGTCATGTTGATAGTTTTTTTTTTACTCCCGTGAGGTGGTGCACCATGAGTGTGCAGCAGAAGGCCAAACTATCACAAAGGAATACTAACAGGAGGTCCTTCGTCCCATTCGTGGTGCTATTGGGTGCAAATGACCGGATCTGTGGGAACCGAAAAACTTAGCACCTCTATCATGGTAACGCACCCGTCCACTCTGCACATTCGAACGGAGATTTTCATCGCCAACCACAAAAATGCTCTGGTTCGTCAGACTCCCTACTCCCTCGACATGACTCCGTGCGACTTTGGCTATTTCCCAAACTTAATGTGCAGCTGAAAGGAACCCAAGCTGACTCAAAAGAAGATACCATGTGGAATATGACGGCCTTGTTGATCGCCATTCCAAAAGACGCGTTGCAGAAGTGTTTCTAACATTAGCAGGTGCGTTGGGAGAAGTGTGTGCATTACAGAGGAAACTGCTATGTACGGGATTACGGGTTTGTACCTCCTAATCATAAATGTATTTCTGCTGAACAAAGGTTTCATACTTTTTGAACACATTTCGTATATATGTTGCGCGAAAAGAAGGTCTACAATTACCGTCTGGGGCGTGTTTTAACGCGATAGCGTTAAGGACTCCGTGTCTCAGAAAATTCGGCGTCGGCGTCGTAACCGTCATTGGCGTCCTGTGAGTGAAAATTGCCGTGTATATTTATGCATGTGTATATGCCATGGCTTGCTATATGGCATGCGGTATATACGGATTATATTCCCGCAGCGTTCTATCACTAAAGTTCCTCACAGCTTTCCGTACATTCTTGAGAAAGTTAGTCCTTGGTATTTCGAGAATTACAATCTACAAACAAATGCCATGAAACGAAACACAAGACGGCGCAGGCCTTTTATGTTAAATAATCTCAGACTGAAATAATAAAAGTGCGCGAAAATAACAGAAACGTGAAAAATGATGTAACTATTTGACGAGGCTTCGCCCCATCTCCGCGATCGGTGCACGCTGAAGACAGCGTTATTACCAGAAAGCTCGCTTTCGTGCATAGCAGTCGCCGCCAGGGTTTAACGGTAACGTTTGTCTGCTATCACTTTCCACTCTTAAAGGCGAAGCTGAAGTGCCCTCCAAATGTTTGTTGACCTGACTGTTCTTATTCTCCGTCATTCCACGTTTCTTAAAGAATACGGACCCGCCGCGGTTGCTTAGTGGCTATGGTGTTAGGCTGCTAAGCATGAGGTTACGGGATCGAAGAGGAGTCTAGCATCGTAACTAGGTCCAAAGGGCACTGGATGCAGTAGCAGTGTTATAGTGAGGCTCTTTGATGAGTATTGGAGAGGGTTTGACGTAATAGAGTGTGCCTTTCGGTACGCCTAGCATATTCGTACAGAAGGGCATGTTGAAAATTTAAATTATATGCACAGAGCCTGACTGAGGAGCACATCGTTCAGTATACACATCAGAACACTCGGCATAATAATAAACCTCGTCGAACTAGTGTATTTGAGAAAATATTGAACGTAGAACTTGCCCAGCACCTACAGAGGACCATTGTCACACCAAACATCAAACATTCCGGCCACGGCGACCGCATTTCGATGGGGACGAAACGCGAAAACACCCGTGTAGATAAATTTAGGTGCACGTGAAAGAACCCCAGGTGATCCAAATTTACGGAGTCCCCTACTACGGCGTGCCTCACAATCAGATCGTGGTTTCGGCACGTAAAACTCCATAAATGAAAAGAAAAATCACCGCCAAAGCACTCGATAGAGGTGATTAACCAGCGAAGCTGCAACGTGCGGCCCCGGTGTTTAACACTGGGTTGGTCCCGACGCTTTATTAAACAACGGTTTCGTAGACTGCCGAATCCTCGGTACATTCAACACCACCTAGACAGCACAAGGCATTCTCACTCCGATCCATGACGTCATGTTACCTGGCCCGACTGCCATAGAATCGAATGGGGATGCTCCTCAGTAGGCAACAATGTTTTGACGTCATCACTTTCATCACGCTAGCCTTGTCAATGGAAATTTCGGGAATGGTAGTATGACGTCATGGATCGGAGTGAACAGGCCTTGTGCTATCTAGGTGGTGTTGTCTAATCGCGCGGTTCTTTCTCTCTTTCATTTTCGCGTATCCGCATGGGGTAGCGCCGGAGGAGTTTTCGGCATAAAGGCGACCGACAGACGGACGGACGGACGGACGGACGAATCGGCTAGCCATATACAACTTCGTTGTAAAAAACAGAAACCCGCTAAACACCATTGCCTCAAGCGAGCACTGCTTACTCCAAGCAAACTCGCTCTACTGCTCAGAATTGCGCCGTACGGCGGCCTCAGTGTGTCTATATATATGGCGGTGCATTCTTTGCAGGGGCACTTTGCTGTACGGTTAGCATTGACTACGCTATATTGGCGGTAATTCTGTCCGTCCTATTAAGGCTACCTATTGTGCGAATAATTATTGCTTCTTGTCTCGTAGAGACCAACCTTTCTATACGTTTTGCGACTCGCTACGACGCTCTAAAGGCGCGAGGTGGCAATTGTTTTTTGGAAGTGGTTACATGAGGCATGAATCAACCAAAAAAAGCTAGCCATGAAAAACATAGAATTCTGGATTCCCATACCTTTGCCCGTCCTTCAGGGCGTCGGGCACCCTTGGTCACATATTGATGGGGTTTCCTAACTTCGCAAAGCCTGACAATCAAGAATATGAAGACAGAGAAAGTGGAACCGAAGACCGAAGCTGCAAAGGCCGATGGCTACCTCTACGGAAGAGGCCACCCGCCTGTGATGAAAAAAAGAGCACTCCTTCTCACTGGTTCCCACTATTAAACTTTCATTCTCTCTCTCTTCTGGCATTTTACGGGTTATGACTGCGGTACGATTAAAAGGCACGCCGTAGTGGGGGATTCCGGAAATATTTTGGACAGATGTGGTTCGCTAACGGAAAAATCGTCTTTCAGTGCTGGGTTATAATAGTAAATTCTAGGGAAAAAGGCAGAGGCGAGGACACCTACTAGGTTGTTGAGATGTCGCGTAAATTTTAGGTTCTTTACATGCCCATGACGCAGCGTTGATGTGAATAATTAGTAAGAATGAAGCGGACAGTGCACTTGTTACTGCTTAAATGATGATATGGGAAGTTTTCTGGCGCAAAAAAAAAATTAAATTATGGAGTTTTACGTGCCAAAACCACTTTCTGATTATGAGGCACGCCGTAGAGGAGGACTCCGGAATTTTTGACCACCTGGGGTTCTTTAACGTGCACCTAAATCTAAGCGCACGGGTGTTTTCGCATTTCGCCCCCATCGAAATGCGGCCGCCGCGGTGGGGATTCGATCCCGCGGCCTCGTGCTCAGCAGCCTAACACCATAGCCACTGAGCAACCACGGCGGGTTTCTGGCGCAAGGGCCAATATTCGCCAAAGAGCACCAAACAATTGGGTGTGAATGATTTCGAATGCCTTGATTAGACCAGGTTTGATGTCGGGATTCAAATGATCAAATTTGTTGTAAAAGTAAGAGATATCCATGCTTCAGCACACTATTGTGTCAAATGGCTCATCACTTCCAAGAAACGATAGAACGGTTGTTGCTAATTATCAGTTTGAATGAAACCGACCTCAATAAGTAGCTGGCACCCTCACGTATATTAAGGGCAGTGGTCATCGACTTTCCGAACCTTTAGGTAGGTAATTCGAAACCGAACCTTTCTAACCTATAGATGAAAATTCTTCGCGCCTGTAGGTGGTCGCCACGTTTGTTTTATGATAAATTTTATTAATATGGGCTGTCACTGACGCGATGAAATTTCAAGTTCTTTCAAATTTCAAATTTCAAGCGCGAGTCAACAACAATCCCTCTGAATCCGTGCACCTCGACAACGCAGTGTAAACAGCTGGGACTTCAGTGGCCATGGCTGCTTGCGCAGCAACTTCGGCTTCACCCAGAAAGTGTCGGACTGGATGAAAAAGACACCCATGTGTCTACAGTGGGTCTATCATCCTTTCTGTGCTGCACTCAGTCCTGTCGGTAAGGCCGCCTAACGAAAAATAGAGTCAGGAAGACGGCATGCATGGTGAGAGACAACTACGCCGATAGGATGAGATACCCAAGCTGCTTCGTCTGCTTAGAGCTACGAGAAAGGAGCAATAAATATTGTTTCGACAGTAAATCTCGAGGGAGGCAAAATGAAAAAAAAAGGAAGAGAAACATAACAGGGGATCGAAATGGCACAGCCGCAGGGGAGACATTGTACACCTTGCTAAGTTAATACAAGTTCTGGCGGAAGCATTGCAAGTAAATATAGATACGCCACCAGGCGAAAGTAGTGGAACACGTAATTCGGTTGCTGTAGAGGTGATGCGTATCAGTGAACGCGCGTAGTTGGGTCAGCCCTTCCTGTTTTTCCTCTTAACTTTCTTCACATCATCGGCGTCGTGAATACATACCGGGTGCTCGGGCAGGAGTGCATCACGAGTAAAGACTGTTTTACCGGAGATGGCTGCCATCACGCTCAGCGAATTTTACGAGGTCGCAGCGTCGACACACTGTCGATGTCAAGAAATTGATGGTATGTGACACGACTGCATAGCGACACCATAGTGCACTTCCGGCATACCACGTTTTTCTTCTTTCTCCTTTTTTTTTGCGACGGCAACTGTTATCAGTTCACTTCCCCTAGTATTTTTGATGTGTACTGGTGTCAGTCTCTCGATTCCCAGAGTGCTTTGCAATAGCTTTAATGAAAAAATTGGAGGACGCTTAAGCTTCGCCTTCAAGAGTGGAACGCGATAGCGTTCCCGTCGACCCGCCAATGGGTGTAAGACAATGGGCTACAGGGCAGCCATCACTTACGAGGCGCCCCACATCAGACGCGGTGAGCGTCGAGCCATATGGTCGAGCAACGCGGCGTTCGGCGCAGCAACGAAACGTGCGACTGAGCAAGCGGAGCGAACCAAAGAACTCGGTAACCCGGAGGGGGAAATGATGCACGCCAGCCAAACGCCGTGATCGGCACGGGCAGAGAGATAGAGAGATAGTGATCTAAAGAAAGGAAGGACGCTTGATTCTACAGAGGGAGCGAGCCGCGACAGCTCCAATGCGCGCGTGGCGCGCCATCTGTCGGGGCAGCGCCGTACATGGAGAGGAGGGGGTCTTCTGTGTTTGCCGCAAGATGGCTCTCCGTGTGCGGAAAGCGCAGAAGAAATGCAGCGAAACGCGCTTCGCTACTCGTGTAATTGCGACTTCTGTAAGTTACATGTTCATAATTACCGATATACACCACAGTATAACTTTCCACGGCTCGTTTCGAAGGCAACACCGCATTCACTAGAGGCGCGTTTGTACCTTTTGGAAGCATCGAAATCGTGGCTGAGTGGTAGCGTCTCCGTCTCACACTCCGGAGACCCTGGTTCGATTCCCACCCAGCCCATCTTGGAAGTTGCTTTTTATTTATGGAGTGCATGCCGTGATTTATCGCTCACGGTCAACGCCGCAAAACGCTGACGCCGACACCGACGCCGACACCCGACACCGACGCCGACGACACCGGCTTTTCTGCGACACGAGCTCCTTAACGCTATCGCGTTAAAAAAATGGCAGAGCACCGGGAGTATTTCATTTCCGGACTCGCAGATTGCCAGTGGAAGAGTAAAGGATGTTGCGCCTGGACAGTACCGCTTCTCGTCATTTGAGCGCTCGTAAAATCATCGCCTGACGCCATGTTCTGCCCGCTTATTCACAGAAGATACAAATGAAGCCAGTGAGGACGAGCAAACTAGTAGTATTTAGCTGTTTAGTTAAACGAATGTATGAACGAATAAATAAATAAATAAATTCAATAATTGGTTATTAAATTATAGAAAACGAAGAAAATAAAATTAGTGCTGACCTCAGTAACCATCTAGAGCAGTCTTCTGATAACATGCCTGAACGCTGGTCTGCGATTGTGAGGAGGGGGGGGGGGAGGAGACTTGGGGCGGGGAGGTAAAATGGCAGCGGAGAGAGGATAAAAACGAGAAATTTTACATTGATGCAACAGGGCGACATGGCCAAATCATCCGCAGTTCCTTCATTTAGTGACTTTCTCCAGAGAAGTTTGTCACGTGCGCCCACACACTGGCACTGTTAGGTCACGTGGAGCAGCCGGGCATCGGTGCTCGTCCGCTCGATGAAGTCGCAGAGCGTTTCGTGAGCTTCCTCCCACGCGCGAGAAGGACCACTTGACCGCAATAGCGCATCGACGTTAACGGCTGGCCACACCGTGCTATCAGCAGAACAGCCAAATGGTTTCTTCCTCGCAAGCACAGCACTGCAGGAAGGAGTGTTCGAAGGTCGCCGCTTCACCGCACTTGTTGCAGCTATCCGTAGGTGCCAGTGAAGGGCAGGATAGATAGGGAGGGAGAAGAAAAAAAAAGATTCTCGTGTTTTTTGCCTTCACCACTAGGGGACGCCACCTACATGAAAGGCGATGACTCAGACTGGAGACGTCGATGAATAAACTTTTCTTAGCCTCTCGAAAAGTAAGACGAAAAGGAAGACGAGGCTGCCTTCCTTGCCGGTTATTCACATCATTTCTTTCTTCAGGCACTCTAAGCATGTAGCACAGTTTAAACGCACTCAAATAAATTATTAATGCATCGTTCGTAGCACATGCCGATTATTTGGATGGTTTCGGTTGAATAAAAATTAGCAAAAAGCGGAATTTGCACCCCTAATTACGAGTCTTCATTAGAAGAGAGCGCAAAAAAACATCAAGGAATAGCGTGCTCTTACGGAAACAGCACAGTGTGATGTTTTTTATGAATGACTGATTGAGTGAATTGTTCGCAGTTTCACCCTACAACTGCGAACAATCTGAAACTGGTGAAACTGCGCCTCAACAGTGAAAACAATGTTTATAGTGTCACATTTCAACACCTCGGGCTGTGTTCTAACTAAAGTCGGGACAATATGTCCCACCTGCGCGTTTATGTGGCGCAGGATGCAAGTAAACTGCTGTTTCACTTAAGAAACTGCCCCCGGGTAGCTACCAGGCACCTCAACGCTGGCGGGACGAGCGCCAGCGGTGGCGTTGCTGGCGTCGCACCTTGATGGTGCACGAAACGGGATCGGCGGGAAACCGCGGGTGAAGGTCAGCGCCCAGCTACCTATTATGTAACTCGAGCTTGACACTTACTGCCGGTTTCGCTCAGTCCAACCCACACGCACAGCACCTCAGCCGGAACGCTAGTTTCTTTAATAACATGAGCGCGCACAACGCTGATGCCAGCAGCAGAAGGCAGAACGCTGCCCCGCCTCCGTCACTGAGCCGAATCGTCGGGCCATTGACGGTGGGTCCACTTAGCGCCCCGTAGATTGCAGGCCTATGCATTCTTCATTATGACCTCGTGCTACTTGTACCGAAATCTCCATTACCAAGCCCGGCGCGACGAAGCGTCCCCCTTATACTCCATGGCGGTTACCCGCCGTGGTTGCTCAGTGGCTATGGTTTTAGGCTGCTGAGCACGAGGTCGCGGGATCGAATCCCGGCCACGGCGGCCGCATTTTGATGGGGGCGAAATGCGAAAACACCCGTGTACTTAGATTTAGGTGTACGTTAAAGAACCCCAGGTGGTCGAAATTTCCGGAGTCCTCTACTACGGCGTGCCTCATAATCAGAAAGTGGTTTTGGCACGTAAAACCCCATAATTAAATTATTAACGCGACAGCGTTAAGCAGCTCATGTCGCAGAAAAAGCGGTGTCGTCGGTGTCGACGTCGGCGGCGTTGGCCGTGAGCGATAAATCCTAGCAGGCACTTCATGAATAAAAAACAACTTGCAAGATGGGCTGGGTGGGAATCGAACCAGGGTCTCCGGAGTGTGAGACGGAGACGCTACCACTGAGCCACGAGTTTTTTTTCGTTAGTTACTCGATGCTTCAAAGCGGTACAAAAGCGCCTCTAGTGAATGCGGTGTTGCCTTAGAAACGAGCTCTTTCAAAGGCTCAGGCGTGCGTCGCTTGCTCAGGCGCACATTTCGTTGCCGCGCCGAACGCGGCGTTGCTCGACGCTCAGCGCGTCCGATGCGGGGCGCGTAGTCGCTGCGCCGTAGCCCATTGTCTTACACCCCTTGGCGGGTCGACGGGAACGCTGTCGCGTTCCACTCTTGAAGGCGAAGCTTAAGCGGCCTCCAATTTTTACTATTATAGGGAACACAAGCTCAAGTGTGGGCGCGCGACGACAGCGCGTGCTGCTGCTCTAGCGGGCGAGCCGTGCGAAACTGGGGATAGATGGCGCCCGCGCAGCTGCAGGCGCAACCAGTTTGCAGGTGGCCACTGCACGTGCGCGCTCGCGCTATCCAGTCGAGACAAGGCGCTGGGGCGTCGCGCCATTAGTTGGGTACGTTGTCAAAAGGCTTGTTGCGCGAAGTTGCGTTTCCACAATGGCAAAAGTAGCCCCGCCGAACCGAAAGCGCGGTCCGAAGTACTGCTGTGTCGTGGACTGCCACAACAGTGCAGACAACACTAAGGAACGCGCTGATCCTGTGAAACTGTATCGATTCCCGGGCAGGTCGTATGAAAAAGAAAGGCGACAAGCGCGGATCACCGCCGTAAGGAGAATCAAGTAAGTCCTAGTTGAAAGATGTTCCGACCGTTTCACTTCTTCGCTTTGGTTTGGAACGCAGCGCATGCACGCAACGACAGTAATGGCATGCTCGTTGTCTTCTCGCATCGCTAGTGTTGTGAAAGCGCAGCTACGGCTGTGTGGTGCAACAACTTTGCATTTTCATTACTAGTGTTTGTTCGACTTCATTGTTCAAAGTTCACAAGCCACGTGGTCGCGCGGTAAGCGT
Source organism: Dermacentor albipictus (assembly GCF_038994185.2). Lineage (NCBI taxonomy): Eukaryota > Metazoa > Arthropoda > Arachnida > Ixodida > Ixodidae > Dermacentor > Dermacentor albipictus. The sequence continues at coordinate 115,758,489 of NC_091826.1, forward strand.
TGCCGTGTTCGTTTAATCAAATAAGCTACGCACGTTTTGAAATGTTCGGCGCTCGCAATTTAGGCGTCGGGAAAGTAGCTTTATCGCGTCGGAATGAACGTCTCTTCCTTTCAGCAGAATTTATCGCTTGCTTTGTTTTTGTGGCTTTATTAAGGCGGTATTTAAGACTGCGAATCTCACTGGCACTTAATACGTGCTATGCTTGAGGGACACGTGGGTTTTTTCAGTTGCCATTTTCGGAGCTTGTGTGATTCTCTTCCGTGTACGAGCGTGTGCGTGGGTATGTGTGTATGTGCTTGCGTGTGCCATGGCGGCTAACAAGCAATTGCTGTTCTTTCTTACACAGTCCCGATGGAACTTCGTGGTTGCCCAAAGAGCATACACGAATTTGCAGCACTCATTTCGTGGGCAACTGCAAGAGCGACATTAAACAGCACCCATCCTACATCCCGTCCATTTTTCCGCCTGTCTACAGAAAAAAGGCACCTGACAGGAACAGGGCGCAAAGGTAGGAAAGCAAAAATGTGAAGCTCTTAATGGAAACTATAGCAATTTGTTTTCTAATAGATATATGTCGTCACACTTGCCTGATTCATGAAAAGTTTGCATGCGTGGTGCAAAGGCTGCATGGACAAGCACTCGGTGCTTTTATTTCATTACAGGTTTGGTTGTAGCCTGTACAAGATTGGCATTGATCTTGGCGTTTGTTAAATGCAGGTGGCAAACACGTTTCGACAGGGCAGTCTCATCTCGGAAGCTTCATTCAGGAGATGAGGACCCATCCCAAAGCACGGCTGATGGAGCAACAACAATGCAGGATTCAGAAACCTCCATTCTGGATGATGTGCCTCCTATAACGGATTTTAGTGATGCATCTGTGGAAACATGCTCAGCTAGTCCTTCGCATAACGGCATTGCTGATTCAGATTCGTTGGTACATGATGCAGCAGAAGAAAGTAATTGTGCTCGAAAAAAAAGACGCTGTAAGGAGACATTTGATTTTATTACTTGTCTTCGAGCTACTTAATGAAGCACCAAAAAGCTGTCTAAATACCACAACAATGTCTGTGTCCCATTCTTTCAGACATTCCAAACAGAGGAATTCATGACTCCAGCAAGGCTGTTTATACTTCTCTCAGCGACAAATGGAACGGAGGCGTCCACTCAAGTTGTGCACACAGAAATGCGTCACAAGGTTGGAAAATAATGATGTTGGTCCTTATCTGCTGTGCTGAATTGTGACGATGTCTTGCTGTTAGCATTCAAATTCTTATTTAATAGTAATTAAAGTGCATTATTGGGCAGACTTCATTTTGTTAGTCCTGCCTAACACTCATATTATAGTGGTGTTACTTATTTCCAGAATGAATGAATTTATTTGCACTAGAGTGCAATTTAATTTTTCCACTTTGTATCCCTCGTACCTATTTCTCTTTTTTATTTCATCATGCTGCGTTTTTTTCGTCCTGAAGGTTGCAAGCACGGATGGGAATTGGAAGCGAGACTGTGGATTTCGGGGCTTTGAGTCTCTAAAGGAAAAGCAAGAGGCACTGCAAGATTTGTGTGGTGTGACCCTGCAAGTCTTCAGCCTTCTTTTGAACATGTTGCCATCGCCGAGGTACAGGTGCAATGCAATGTCAAGTGAAGACAAGGGGTGCGATCTTGTACGCGTTCCAAACTCGAACGGAGGCGGTCCGTTCTTTCCGTCGCGAAATTGGCGGTCCGTTCCATTGCGTTCGTCCGATAGCAGACAACACGAAATTATTGACAGCAGATATCACTTCACAATTGACGTCATGGCGTTCGTCACCGTTCAAACTGACCAACTGTGTGCGGCTCGATAGAACGGACCGCCTCCGTTCTATTTTGGAACGCGTACAAGATCACACCCAAGCTGTGCTTGTTCCTGGCCAAGCTGCGTCTTGGGATAACGTACAGTGCCCTAGGTGCAGTATTTAATGTTACAGCCACAACAGCATCAACCGTGTTAAGGCAAACGCTTGGTATTCTGAGCATTGCCCTGAAGAACTGCGTCTTCATGCCTTCCCGGGAAATAATCAAGCTTTCTTTGCCTGACCCATTTAAAGAAAACTATCCTAATTGCACCTTAATAATAGACTGCACAGAGATTCGCACAGAAACACCCTCAAATCCTGATTGTCAGCACATGCTGTATTCACATTACAAAAGAGAATACACACTGAAGGTCTTAGTAGGCATAATTCCTAATGGCATGATAATTTTCTTATCCAAGGTATATGGTGGACGACACACTGATTCGTTCATAACACAAGACTCTGGCTTCCTGCAGCTTCTCAAACCAGGGGACTTAATTTTAAGTGACAAAGGATTTCCAAGCATCCGAACAACTGTAGAGGGGAGTGGTGCGGTGCTCCTCATGCCGCCTTTTAATTCAGGAGGCGGTCAACTGTCTGCAGAAGACATAGAGATTACATACAAGATTGCTTCTGTGCGCATCCATGTAGAAAGAGTAATCCAAAGGTTGAACATTTATCACATTCTAAGGAACAGAGTACCGCTAAGCCTGGTCCCACACATGAACAAAGTCATTTCAGTATGTGCTGCCCTTGTAAACATGCAGGCACCCATAATCAAGAAATAAGTGCTTTGCTTTCTGTGATGTCTACAAATTGGTTTATTTGCTTGCATTAATTTTCTACAGTTTCAAGTTAGCCTCAAAGTGACTTGACAACTGCAATTATGTACTGGTCAATGAATAAATGTCTACATTATTTGCAGCAGTAAGTGTTCTTTGCTGAAATTAATTTAGTGGCAAGATGTTATACAACTGTCATCTTGTGTTTTGTCACTGCAGATGCATGCATTTGCCTTCTTATCTTGCTTGCAAAGCAGCAAAATGCTGAAATGGAAGCACTGAATACAGGCCAACGCATGGTATCCGAAATATAACACAGCATTTAGCTGTGTTAGGTGGCTGTTTCCTATACAACCACCCACGGGGCTTGTGCGGCGTCCCAGGTTGCTGCCAACCATCTTTTTTGCCATTTAAGAGTACACAGACACACAGACGTGATTTCGCGAGGTATTGTTTAATGGGGCTAGTACACCGCTCAAATACACATATAACCTCATGCTTAAATACAAGATGCAAAAGTTGGTTTCACTACAGGATAATTGCGAGAACGAATATGCAAAAGAATTTAGTTTATACAAATGCGCAAGTTCAATTTCAAAAAAATATCATCACCAGTTCAGAAAAGAAAGCACAGAAACTTACAACAATGACGGAATAAAAAATTTGAAATAAAAACGTTCCAACTTGGGTATAAGGTCCCAAAGAAAAGCATCGTCCCGATTTACATGCACTATTACAGAGTGCTTGGGACTGTACACATAAAGAAGAGCCCTCTGCGAGTTCAGGACGTACATTTGTACCTGAATTTGTGTATAATAGCTGTGCGTCGTGTTGAGAATAATCAGGCCCCCACTGAACTCTATATAGGGAAGCAAGCTTAGTCTTTCTTCGTATTTGACGAAAGGTTCCTGTTTGTACTTGTATGTGCACTTAATTTCGATAAGCACAGTTTCACCGCCCATTTTCACAAGGCCATCTGGGCTGCAGCACAACCACGGCTGCTCTGGAAGCACGATGAGTCCTGCCTAGAAAATGAATAATTAGGATTAGTACTTGAATTGAAATGAGCAACAGATAGGAAACTAGGCATGCAAGAAGCACCTCATGCAATATCAAATAGTAAGCAAAGTCACCTGCACTATGCGGATACCAAGCTTTTGCTGGAGCTCGTCTCGTGCTGTGGCTTCTGTTTTGATGCCTGGCAAAACATTTTATCTTATTAATTTTTAGTTCAAAGGAGTTATGAACATAGGGTTTGCATTCAAGCTTGCTATGGCGCAAGTGAGACCAGTGTTGTAACTCTGTGACTAAGCACTGCATCTTTCATTTAAATAAAGTTATACGTCGCTGAAAAACATACCATAACGCATTGCAGCACTCGTGTATGACGATCTCCTGCAAAGCTGTTTGGCAGCTCTCTCTGGTCCTTCATCATCCTTTTTTTGTGCGGATGGCATGTGCTCTGGTGCTGCTGATTCGAACTTGTCGTTCCTCATGCCATCTGCAAATTGTCAAAATTGCAAACATGACGCCATGAAACGTATGTGAGATTTGTTGGCTATCATTTCTAGTTTAGTTCCATACCGTGAGCAGTTCGCCTGGCCTATGGTTCGAAAGCACATTTCAGTTGGTGTTTCTTTAAGAACTACTTTTGTAGTGTACATTGTGGCCTTTTCATCGTCCATTTCGGTGACAAAGTTTTTGACTTGTGTGCTATTATTTTCCAGAACATCCAGGTACCTGTACACAGGTCGGTGGCTCATTGGCTGGAGCATTTCGTCTAAAATTTCCATTTCCAATTTTTCCGATACTTTCTCAATAATGTTATTCAGCACATCTGCACAAATGAAATCTTCATGAGCTCTGTTCTGGAGCTCCAAAATCTCCTTCAGTGGGCACATTATCTTCGGATAGTTGAAAACAACATTTGGGTCAGCGGGTATTGTTTTGGGAGTGCTGGTGTCCTGGCCTGGTATGGAGGATCAGACAAGAGGCAAACAGATTTTTCACTCAAAAATGCCAAATTGCAGCTTCAAGGTGTGACACGTTGTGTGTTAAGAAATGAAAAAACTAAACTAAACTGTTAGAGGCCAGAAAGCATCTAAAATGTTTAGTACTGGTGCATGTTAAGAAAGCCGACAGTCATCGAAGTCTACGCAGGCACAAGAGATTTTGTTTTATTTCTGGGGATGATTATTGATCTATTATTGGTCTAATCACTTATCTGAAACGAATATCTGAAAACGAATAAGAAAGTACAAGAAAAAACAACCACGTCGCTATTGGGGACTGAACCCATGCCCTCCGCATTTTGCGTATGGTGCAGGATTTCTTTCTTAATTTCTGGGGATGATCAATGACTAATTAATGCTCTAATCACCCAATAGCTCAAAATATATATTAAGAAAGAAAAACAGCCACGTCACCATTAGACCAGTAATTGATAATTAATCATCCCCAGAAATTAAAAAAAGAAATGCGGTGCCTGCCTAAACTGTCGACTGTCTTAATATGTATATTGTAACGAGCCCCAAATTCTCGTACCTTCAGTACTGGTGCAGTTACTTCACTGAAGCAGTGCATTCAACAGCATGAATGTTTTTCTAACTCACTTGGGAAGAGGTCCGAGACATCTTGATCTAGGCGTCTCTTTGGCTTTCCGCTTGGCTTGCCCCATTTCTGGGGCTGGCTGGTGCATGAATTTACTTGTTTATTGTTCACGTAAGTGCACACCGCAGCTGCGTGCTTGCACTGAGCCGTAATGCCAGCTTTGCAGGTGCATCTGCCTTCTCGAACGCAAAAATGCCGCTTTTCATGGCATGACCACTGCAGCTATGAAAAAAAAAAGGTGAGACAGTGAAGCCATTTGCCACTACTTTTCAAATGCAGCTGCCTTCCAAACTTGCCTCTACAAATATTTAGCAACATGGCATGGTGCACATTTCCAAAGCTAACTCCAAGTTTGCACTTCTGCCACAATACTCCAGGCTGCCGTATAAAGCGAAAATAAAGACAACATGATATGCTTACGTTTGCTAATATAAACACTCAGCACAGTGTTTCCACTGTGTGTTCACTAGCGCGCTAATTACGCGAGTGCATCACGCGCACGATACCACATCGCGCCTTTAATTCTGCACCACTCACACTGAACCGCGTTCGCGCTGCAGGTTTTATGCGCCTGTAAAGCCGATACTTTCGCAAAACTCGAGTGGAGGCATGACGCGATCGCCAAAATAAACGAGGTGTTGAACTGGCTTCGCAGTGCTTAAATTTCAGCTACCTCACCGCCGAGTCAGTGGGTGATGCTCCAACGGGCGAAGTATAAGTGCTGTATCTTCCCAGGCTTTTCAGTGGGTGGCCGTACAATTTTTTGTTTTCGCAGGCCGCAAACGTTTGTCCCCGACAATACGCGACAACCACTGTAAGGATGCCATATCAAAACAACTAAATCGTATGCTTCATATTCGACAACGAAGAACATCGACAGTGCGCGGCTCCATTTCGCAGTGTGCATAAAAAATCAGCATATTTAACGTATGACAGAATGACACTCACCTCGAGGTACACGTCGTACACGATGTTGTCGCTGACTTGGGAAATGCATTTCGCATTGAGCTGTGCATCGTTGCCATTGATTGTCTGCTCCACAGAGTATACATGACTGACGAGTTTTCTCCCTTTAACAAGTTGGCTTTCCTGAAATAGCTGTCCAGCTGGCCGATCTTTTTGAAGCCGCATTGAAGGCGATACATTGTGACGCGCCGCACGTGCAACGCGAGGAGAGAGCCCCGCACGTGCGCAAAATGCGATCAGCTGCAGCGCGGCGCAGCAGAAATGCGCAGTGGATATTCCCAGTTTTGATTTTTCTGCCAGAGATGGCGCTACTCGTCAGGAGCAGTGGCGCCGCTCGCGGTGCTTGGGTTGCCCATGGCGGTCGTGCTAGGTAGCATAACGTCACGGATCGCAGTGCGCTGGTCTTTGTGCTATCTAGTAGGCATTGGTCCACATTAACGCCTCGTAGATGGTCAACTTCACTTCGGCAATTTCGCTGGCCAACGCACTCCGCGTCTATGCACACCCTCAAAGCCTATCTGCACGCGAGCGGCACATGCGCTGTGGATAGTGGTACAGCACGAAGGCGTCAGCGCTCCTTCAGAGTCTGTATAATTGACATCGCAATGAAATTAGAGTACCACGCTTTATAATACTATTAAATACCTTATTAATGCGTAGATCTACACAATAGCACTAACAATATCAAAGCATCGATATGCTGTCTGTCTAAACGTATGCAAGCGGCAGTAACGGAGTCTCGGGAGGAAGTTTGCTTCGCAACCAATGGGAGATTGGATTACCAGATATATAATGCGACAGCTATAAGAGCTCAGTTTTTTATAAATATGTACAGTTCAGGCACCGAGTAAATCTTTTGTAGAATCCTGAAAGTGTTGCCGGAAATTTCCGAGGTTTCACACCACTGCATACGCCGCCTAATAGCTAACACTCCTTTGTTAAATGGTCTGTAAGTTCTTCGTTGAAGATATCTGAAATTTATGAAAGTGAAGCACACTGTCATAAGAACTGTAGCGGATAAGTTAGGTATAAACAAAAGCAAATTGGGACTAAGTCAAAACAGATCGGCAGCAGCAGCAGCAGCAGCAGCGGCGGCGGCGGCGGCGGCGGCGGCAATGCCACTGACGTGACGATGCCTTCTCCCTTCAGACAACACCAGGCGCGCTAACAGCAGCATCTGCAGCGCTAACGCTGCAGCAGGTGTTTCCTTTCAGCAGCTTCTCTGCCAAGGCCTCCTGATAGCACAAAGCCTGCGCCACTCCGATCCCTGACGTAATACTACCGTGCCCGACTGCCATGGAATTTAATGGGGATGTTCCGAGTAAGTCGCGGTGATTTTGACGCCACCACTTTCGTCACGCTGGGCTTTACAGTGGATATTTCGCTTCAAACAGCACGACGACATAATGCAGAATGTACAAGCCTGCTATATAGGAGGCGTTGGCTCTGCTTCAGCGAGGAGCGCTCGCGCGGAAATCGAGAGTGAGGGTGACGTGGTGCCGCGTAGATGCGCTCTCCGCTCAGCAGCTGGTGCATCCTTTCAACCGCTGAGGCGTGCTCGGGATGTCAGCCAATGACAGGGCGAGTTTAGGTGCCGTTTCACTGCGACAAATGACAGACCCCGGCTCTTTCGCTCAGTAGGCCATTTTGCACTGGCGAATCACAATTATAGGTTTTGACTCGAGTCAAAGCGCAGTAAGCGATACGAACGGTCAGCGTTGCGTTTGAGCTGCTCGCATGGTGTTCTAATATGGCAGCGATGCGACGTGGCGCAACGCAGCCCGTCAGGCAACTTCTGCCGGGTAGAAAGGACAGCGCTGTGGCAGCCACTAGACATCTCACAACGCCCACGTATAGGATACGTTGACCCCAGTGACGTCGCTTAGGTTAGCGGCGCCCGGTGCGGCTGGCTGGTGTGTCGACCGCCCTTCCCTCCACCCCCTCTTCTCTTTCTCTTACTACCTGCCTCTTAGTTCTTAGCGTATATTTTATGTACTTTTGTGTACACATGAAATGATTTGAAAGGGCAGCGCCCCTATTAGCGCTTGTAAACGCTACATTCATTTCCGTGAAAGATGAAAAACAAAGATGACAATTTGGTAGCAATTTGACATGTCACGTTTCGTAAGCGTTCTAGAAATTCAGGCGATAGACACCCCAAAATCAGAGCCCACAGTTAGCGGCCCACATTAAAATGACATTAGGCAAACAAGGTCCTGCACGATAAAAACAGTGCTCACCACAAAATATAATTACTATTCGTTATAACCAAAAAACACTTACTTTCCTTAAAAGATATTAAAGGGAAAATGAGACATCCACCCAAACGTAGCTAAGTGCTACAAAGGAAACCCGCACGGGCTCCTCGAAAGGAAAGCTTCGCTGCTCAAGAAAAATGCGTCCTGGTCGGGGACGAAATGATGATCGAATATCAAATAGTGAGTGAATGCTTTCAACGAAACTTATTACAGTTAGGCTGCATTTTCATTTGTGCAATATTTTTCCTTATACATTAGCACACATTGAATAGCCCGCCATTAATATATACCTTTTACAATGGGGTGAAGATTTTCACGAGTTTTACTCACGAATGCGACCGTCGGGGTTTCATACCACCTCTACACACGGAAGCACAACACTGAGCACGTGTATGCAGTTTTCAGTGACAGAGTAAGCAAATAGAAAGAAACGATACATTTGGCGGTCAACCTCGCTTCTTCCTTAAAGTTGGAGCGGATGAAGTTTTGCGTTTGCAATCTCTGTTCCCCCCGGATGCTTTTGTTTAAATATCATGAGTGTCGAAGTGGAGTGTTTCTTTAGAAGGATCAGACACAGAACCGGAAGCACGAAGCCACATGTGTGCTTCGCTTCTCATGTGACGCAATCCCATGCCACTTGTCAGGCTGTTACGTCACCACTTCTCTAGCTCCAGCCAATCCTTTTCGTTGGCTTATTCAGCTGCCCGGTGCACAGGCTTTAACCCCTTTCAGCTAAAACCCGAGGAGATAACAGAGGTTTGAGTGGCGATCGCTGCAAAGCCGCTGCTGAGCGGGATCCAACCCAGGGGCTGACTACCAATATTTGTAACACCTGAAATCACTATATGGCTGTTTATCGTCGCTCACGACGCCAAAGTACCTAACCCGTATCTAATCACATGCCTGTTTGAAAAACCAAGCTAATAATACTCATCATCTACGCATCTTAGCGTAAAATATTACTCCGCCTATTTCTGCCCTTCCTGATTTCGTGCAGCGTTGATAACGCATGCTTGTATAAATGTCAATGTCGAAGTTTGAATGTCTTTGCTGTGCAATTATGTGCAATGCTTCGGATTATGCTAGGAAGTGATAGTTTCGTCAAGCATTAGACTTGGCAGTTCCTTCATTTGCACTGTATCGAAACTGTGTGTGTTCTCCAGTTGTGTTTTTTTGGGCTCGAGGAAACATTACGGATAACCGCAGTACCGGACTCTGCAACGCTACGGTAAGTAACGTTCTGCAAAGACTGTAGTAAATGTAAGCTGAAAGAAAATTTATCTCTCGTAATTCAAAATATCTTTCCTACTGAAACGAAGTATGAACAACGTGTCTCGGACAGTTCACGGAGGAGACCGTTTAAAACTAACTACGCACATCGTACACTCTAAAAACTAAGAGAGTTCCGGGCACTCTCTTTGAGGGGGTATCTGCTCGTCTCATATTTCACTCTCTTTTAGAGAGTAGATCGACCCTTTTTGAGAGAGAGTAGGACAACTCCTGACAGAGTTTTGTTACTCCACTGCAAGGGAGTGCTAGTACTCTTCTGGACTGCTAATACTCTCCCCACTGGGGTATTATTCCCCCCAGACAGAGTGCTTCTACTCTTCCAAGCCGAGTGTTTCTACTCCTCTAAACAGAGTGATTGTACTCCTTCAGAACAAAGGGCTAGTACTCTTCCCGTTAGTGTGAAAGCACGATGTAGATCCATGGTCACGTTAGAAGGGATTCGCAATACTTACACGTGGGGAATATTTGCTTTCTTCATAAGCAGCTCCTGCACTTGTGCTTGGTGAATGGGATGAAATCTGTGGTCGCCGAGTTACTCAAACGAAACATTTTCTCTTAAAAAGTCAAAATCTTTATTAATCAGTCACAAGACAAACTAAATAATACTTTGAGAAACATGCTGACAAACACATAAAATCAGAATACAATGATGCCCATGAACATTAGAACACATCTTGGAATCTAAACCTTTGGAATTGAACCTGCAACGTTTAACGTTAGAACGTTATCTACTGAGGCGAGTCTAGCAGTGTTATTGGAGGAATTAGAGGGTAGTAAATGGGATATAATAGGGCTCAGTGAGGTTAGGAGGACAAAAGAAGCATATACAGTGCTAAAAAGCGGGCACGTACTGTGCTACCGGGGCTTAGCGGAGAGACTAGAACTAGGAGTCGGATTCCTGATTAATAGGGAAATAGCTGGTAACATACAGGAATTCTATAGCATTAACGAGAGGGTGGCAGGTCTTGTGAAACTTAATAAGAGGTACAAATTGAAGGTGGTACAAGTCTATGCCCCTACATGCAGTCATGATGGCCAGGAAGTCGAAAGCTTTTATGAAGACGTGGAATCGGCGATGGGTAAAGTCAAAACAAAATACACTATACTGATGGGCGACTTCTATGCCAGGGTAGGCAAGAAGCAGGCTGGAGACAAGTCAGTGGGGGAATATGGCATAGGCTCTAGGAATAGCAGAGGAGAGTTATTAGTAGAGTTTGCAGAACAGAATAATATGCGAATAATGAATACCTTTTTCCGCAAGCGGGTTAGTCGAAAGTGGACGTGGAGGAGCCCGAATGGTGAGACTAGAAATGAAATCGACTTCATACTCAGTGCGAACCCTGGCATCATACAAGATGTAGACGTGCTCGGCAAGGTACGCTGCAGTGACCATAGCATGGTAAGAACTCGAATTAGCCTAGACTTGAGGAGGGAACGGAAGAAACTGGTACACAAGAAGCCAATCAATGAGTTAGCGGTAAGCGGGAAACTAGAGGAATTCCGGATCAAGCTACAGAACAGGTATTCGGCTTTAACTTAGGAAGAGGACCTTAGTGTTGAAGCAATGAACGACAATCTCATGGGCATCATTAAGGAGTGCGCAATAGAAGTCGGTGGTAACGCCGTTAGACAGGAAACCAGTAAGCTATCGCAAGAGACAAAAGATCTGATCAAGAAACGCCAATGTATGAAAGCCTCTAGCCCTACAGCTAGAATAGAACTGGCAGAACTTTCTAAGTTAATCGACAAGCGTTAGACAGTGGACATCAGGAACTATAATATGGATAGAATTGAACAGGCTCTCAGGAACGGAGGAAGCGTAAAAACAGTGAAGAAGAAACTAGGAATAGGCAAGAATCAGATGTTTGCGTTGAGAGACAAAGCCGGCAATATCGTTACTAATATGGATGAGATAGTTCAAGTGGCTGAGGAGTTCTACAGAGATTTATATAGTACCAGTGGCACCCACGACAATCGTGGAAGAGAGAATAGCCTAGAGTAATTCGAAATCCCGCAGGTAACGCCAGAAGAAGTAAAGAAAGCCTTAGGAGCTATGCAAAGGGGGAAGGCAGCTGGGGAGGATCAGGTAACAGCAGATTTGTTTAAGGATGGTGGTCAGATTGTTCTAGAGAAATTGGCCACCCTGTATACGCAATGCCTCATAATCTCGAGTGTACCGGAATCTTGGAAGAACGCTAACATAATCCTAATCCATAAGAAAGGGGACGCCAAAGAGTTGAAAAATTATAGACCGATCGGCTTACTGTCCGTTGCCTACAAAGTATTTACTAAGGTAATCGCAAATAGAATCAGGAACACCTTAGACTTTTGTCAACCAAAGGACCAGGCAGGATTCCGTAAAGGCTACTCAAGAATAGACCATATTCACACTATCAATCAGGTGATAGAAAAATGTGCAGAATATAACCAACCCTTATATATAGCTTTCATTGATTACGAGAAAGCGTTTGATTCAGTCGAAACCTCAGCAGTCATGGAGGCATTACGGAATCAGGGTGTAGATTAGCCATATGTAAAAATACTGGAAGATATCTGTAGCGGCTCGACAGCCGCCGTAGTCCTGCACAAAGAAAGCAACAAAATCCCAATAAAGAAAGGCGTCAGACAGGGAGATACGATCTCTCCAATGCTATTCACCGCATGTTTACAGGAGGTATTCAGAGACCTGGAGTGGGAAGAATGGGGGATAAAAGTTGATGGAGAATACCTTAGCAACTTGCGATTCGCTGATGATATTGCCTTGCTTAGTAACTCGGGAGACCAATTGCAATGCATGGTCACTGACCTGGAGAGGCAAAGCAGAAGGGTGGGCCTGAAAATTAATCTGCAGAAAACTAAAGTAATGTTTAACAGTTTCGGAAGAGAACAGCATTTTACGATAAGTAGCGAGGCACTGGAAGTAGTAAGGGAATACATCTACTTAGGGCAGGCAGTGACCACGGATCCGGATCATGAGACTGAATAATAATATTTGGGGTTTTACGTTCCAAAACCACTTTCTGATTATGAGGCACGCCGTAGTGGAGGACTCCGGAAATTTCGACCACCTGGGGTTCTTTAACGTGCACCTAAATCTAAGCACACGGGTGTTTTCGCCTTTCACCCCCATCGAAATGCGGCCGCCGTGGCCGGGATTCGATCCCGCGACCTCGTGCTCAGCAGCCCAACACCATAGCCACTGAGCAACCACGGCGGGGCTCATGAGACTGAAATCACCAGAAGAATAAGAATGGGCTGGGGTGCGTTTGGCAGGCATTCTCAAATCATGAACAGCAGGTTGCCACTATCCCTCAAAAGGAAAGTGTATCACAGCTGTGTGTTACCAGTACTCACATATGGGGCAGAAACCTGGAGGCTTACGAAGAGGGTTCTGCTGAAATTGAGGACGACGCAACGAGCTATGGAAAGAAGAATGATCGGTGTAACGTTAAGGGATAAGAAAAGAGCAGATTGGGTGAGGCAACAAACGCGGGTAAATGACATCTTAGTTGAAATCAAGAAAAAGAAATGGGCATGGGCCGGACATGTAATGAGGAGGGAAGATAACCGATGGTCATTAAGGGTTGCGGACTGGATTCCAAGGGAAGGGAAGCGTAGCAGGGGGCGGCAGAAAGTTAGGTGGGCGGATGACATTAAGACGTTTGCAGGGACAACATGGCCACAATTAGTACATGACCGGGGTAGTTGGAGAAGTATGGGAGAGGCCTTTGCCCTGTAGTGGGCGTAACTAGGCTGATGATGGTGATGATGATGATGATATTCTCTAAAGTTTCATCAGTATTAGTGTAGAAATATCATTTAATTTCAATTGGCTGCTTCTTTAGAAAAATAAAGCATACAATGGAAAGCTAAACAGAACAAACGTGTGCAAACTCACAAAGTATTGACACTATGATCCAAGAGAAATAAGTGACACATTACTGGTAGAAAACGCGCGCACTTGCATGGGGCTGGTGATGTAGATAAATTGTGCAAGAAACGTTTTTGTGTGCCATATTCTAAGACAGTAGCTAATTCGATAATGTCCTGTAGGGCATATGGATATTCCTCACGGAGAGTATAGTGCATTTAGAAATGTGTTGTGCATTCTCATGCGAGGCCACAGGTCTAGCTAGCTTTGCTTATATTTCACATAAAGTTATTCATGTATGGGCTGCACCGAATATTTTCTAATTGTGGCTTGTCGTCGTTCTGCAGCAGTATCTTGCCGGTCTCAAAGCGGTACAAAGGCGTATCATATTTCCTATTCGGTTCGCCTCCTCCCGAAAGTAGCTTCCTGGTGCTGTTGGGATTAACGTGTTACACTTTCACAGAAATAAATAAAATTAAATTTATAATATTATCTAGTGTGTAGCAAATGAGTAGACAACTGCAAGGAGCATTGGCATTAAAATATAGCCCATAAGATTTCTTGACATATATGTCCAAAATCAAGAAAGGGGCTGACAGAAGGAATAGCACACTGTAGTATTAAGTTTGTAAACAGGGATAAGGTGCCTCAGAGGCACCTTATCCCTGTTTACAAACTTTATACCAGTTGTCATATATGATAGCTTTTCATTCCCATTGCGGTAAGAATGCTATACTTCTGAGGAGGAGCTTGCATAATTACATGATTAATTATTGTGACTCATTGAATATGCAATCTAACTAAAGTATAGCATGGTTTAAGATGTGAACCAAAAATCAGATATGATGATTATGATGCATCAAAGGCGACAAAAGCTTATGTACAGGCAGGGAAGTGCACGAAAACGACAAACAAAGAAGCAAAACATAAATTGAGAATGGCACCATTCTGTTTAACATAAACCTTCCATGCGCGTGGATTTTGCATGCGACTATGTATATACTTGCACAATGAAGGAACTACCTGAAACCAAAGCTTTTTCTCCTACTGAAGTGGTTAAGATGCGCTAAAGTAAGAAAAATGATCCCACTTCATAGAATCTTCGTCTCAAAACAAGCACATATGTGTCTGGGAATATTAATACATCGCCTCAATGTGCACTCTATCTTAGAGTGCACAGTCCAGAAATTAACCATCTGCAAAAATGCTTTATTTCATTTTGCCTTACAAAAATTATGTCTACAGAAGCCATGAAACTAAGAAACTTTTGCTTAACATTATATGTTCACATCCGCCAATTGATGAACAAGTGTTCTACTCAGATGCTCTCAGTTGTTTGGATTGAACGCATCTCTACCTCCACAAGTATACTTGGTTGGCAAGAATTTTGAGTCACCCTAATCAAAATATCAAATACCTGCCAGAAGCTACCATACGATTATTTCAAAGAAGGAGAAACCACAATTTCACATTTCAAGAATGATTTTCAATTCCAAGTGACTCTCGGGCTTCTAAGACGTAAGGTGCGTACCACGGCGTACACAGTTAAAGGCCTTAATTGTTCCTTGCTTTCGATTCGGGAGGCACGAGTGGTTCTAATGAACTGTTTTCTTGAGCATGCACATAAACGATAATGACTTCTTAAACATGGAATTATCTTCCCCCAATGCTTCCTCTTTCTGGAACCTAAAAGGAAACCATACTTCTAAAAGTAGGTTTAAAATACATAAAAGGGAAAACATGAATATCTGTCTACTTCATGTGAGCATATAAAATACAGAATCACAGTGGTTCGTATTGGCACTTTTGAATTGACTTGCTGGTAAATGTAAGCTGTTAAAGCTGTTAAATGTTAAATGTAAGTAAGCACCTAACCAAGCATGAGCTGTTGCTTTTTATAGTGAACACAGGCACCGTACTCATAGCCAGTATGTATCATATCACTAAGCAAATATGCACTTTCATTGTACCTCTATTATTTATCACATGGATATATTTATTGAAAGGCAAGACAAAAAGCAGTCATTCTCACAAAATTAATCATCTTTTTTAAACACATGTCTAACTTTTCAATGACACTTCCTCCTATGTATTTGTCTACAGAGAGCATACTTGATTTTGACTTTCCCATCAGAGACATTACATAAGTATACCATGTTAAGATGAGTGCCTAGAGCACGTGAGAATTTTCATCTTGGTGTGACATA